>NC_053452.1:99500633-100166030 GCF_015227805.2 Hirundo rustica | reverse complement strand
CTATGAAAAAAGGACCTGGGCACCTTCTGATCCCTGCTCATTCCTGGGGACACCAATGATTCACAGATGCTTTTCATTTGACATGAATGGTCTTCAGACATCTAAAACTCCTGGTTTGGGTATGCCCAGCCTGATCTGATAGGCATTTACAGAGCACTGCTGTCAGAGTCTAAAAGTACAAAAATCCATACAAAAATATAAATGGACTTTTAAAATCTAAAAAAGTAATAAACAAATAAATAAATAAAGTCAGTGATGTTCTTTAATGCAGTTTTTTTCAGATCTGTTGCATAGACATCAGGGAGCTGAGCTGTGCATCAGGAAAGGACTCAGCATCACATATGTTTTAAAATGCCTGCTACCTCCCACGTTCAGTAGCTGCATTCCAGTAAGGCATATGCTGAGGAAGGAGAAGACCTTGGTTCAGCCCCTCTCCCTTAGACTGAACAAACTAAGCATTTTTGTTTCATCTCTCAGGAAGATTTTCTACCCACGTGGCTAGAGGCCACCTAGTAGCAAAATGCTGTGACTATTGGATCTAATCCACCACAGAGCAACCAACTTAAAATGCATGTCTCGGTTGCAAAGAATGAGCTTCTCTCTTAAAGCTGGTGTATTCAGATGCATTTACAGTAATGTTCATTTTGTGCTCCAGGGGTCCCTGCTCCATGGATTATTTTGCTATGAAAAGCATGAGACTGGTTATTATAGATTCAAGATAAAGCCATATCCTCAAATATAGCTAAAATACATTTAAGGAAATTGTCAGAAACTGGCTGTACCATTTGAATGACAAGGAAAAATGGGAATAATCAGTGATATTTAAAGGTAAGAAATTCAAAAAGGGCAATAAGGAATAATTTTCACAGTGTATGGGTTATGTTGCAGAGTCCGTGGCCAGCCACAGAAATTGGGATCAAAACTTGGTTATCACAGTGTTCTCAGAAGGGACACAAATTCTTACATAGCCTAGAGTTCAGGCCAAGTTAGCTGGAATCCTTCACCACTGGTTTCCAGAACCTTGAAATACCCTGTATGCTGCCAGGAGAGTCTGGATGCTAGGGTGTGTGGGACTGTGATTGTAACACGGGGTGGTCGTGTCTCTACGCCATTAAAACTCTTTCTAGTGCTATTATTATAATTCACTGATGGACTACAAATACTGTACATATTTATACACAGACGTTTATACACATAAATGGAATAGATTAGTTATATTGTGTCTTGATTTCAGGAAAAGCACAAGGTAGGCTGTGGTCAGATGCCAGGAATGAGTGGAGAGGGAGTTTTAACAGGTATATTAGATGGATATAAACTCTCCCCTTCCTCCCAGAAGCATATTTGAATGTGGTTACTGACTTGTGTTACACTGTATTGAGCTACTGTGCACCCTCAGATTTAACTAGTCCTGCCAAAGTTGTTTTTCCCATGTTTGCCTTCCGTCATACTCAACAGGAGCTCTAGGCAATGCTGTGATCCTGCATGGCCCCTGCCTGGTTAGGTCAAAAAAAGGCTTGGGCAGAAACAGAGCTATGCAAGTAGATGTGTCTTATATTCCTTTGACTCTCATCAGTGGCTGTAACTGCTCACTCCCCCAACCAGAGCTCTGAGTCCTGTAGGCAGAGGTGAGATTTCAAAAGTTTTTGCACGTTTCAATCTCTCATTTTAGTCATTGAACATGGAATTCATTTCCCTTAGCCCTGCTTGCTGATGTCTCTCATTTTCCTCAACTGTGTCCTGCTTCTAAATTTATTTTTATCACTGTTTTGGTGTTAAATGACAATTATTTATCAACATTTCCTATTAATACTGTTAAGGATATTAATTTATTGATATGAGTTTACACCAGAACTTCAGGACAGCTTTCTTTCACAGGACCCTTTCCATCCACCATCAAATTTACTGCTGATGTACATATATATAGACCCACGCATAAGCAGCTAGCACACACAGCAGCGCTTAAGATCCTATTCCATAGCCTACCAGAATCAGTGACAATCTCTCCTGTGGTTTTTGTGGGCTGTGGATTGAGTTTCAAGTGCCACCAGTTACTCAAATTACATATAAGCGTTGGAGTAGGGTCTTTAGCAACATGACTGTTGGTTATTGAGGCCAGAGTTAGGTCTCAGATTCCCTGCTGAACAACTGAGATAGAAAAGTAAACTGAAGTCAAGGAGCAAACTTCTGCTAAAGGGAAATTGCAGTGGGAGAAAGGAAGGGTGAAAGTGGAAGTGTGCATGGCATTTTCATTGTTAGAGAGTGCTGCTTGATTGTCCCGGTTATTGGCAGGCAGTTTGTCATGCAGTATCTAGAAAAAAAAAAAGAAATCTATTTTCCATAGACTAAGCAAAAGGAGAGAGTGAACAATGTGGTGCATCTATTAGTACTGCACATTGCAATCAGTTTATTAAATCCTTTAGGAAAACCTGTCTGACAATACCCGGTCTGTAATAACCATCCTTTTGAAATATCATATTTACTGAATAACAATATGAGGAAAGCCATTTAATAATAAAATTATTCCAAGAATGATGGGGTTTTTTTCAGCTGATAGCCCTCTGATATCACCCTTTTAATTTATGATTATGGAGTGGCATAAGAAACTAAACCTAATTCGTGATCTGGGTGATAAGGATTACTACAAATACATCACATTACTCTCTATGACCTATGTCATGCTAGTGCTCATAAGTTGTCATTTATTTTCAAATCATAAGTACTGTCATGGTTCAGGTAAAAGCCAGAAGGTTCTAGAAATGTAGAATTAAGACAAACATAATGGGATGACCTCAGTGACATCCCAGATGATTCGGTGTTATTCAGCAAAGATAAGTAAAGAATATTTTGTATAACAACACAAGCACATGGAATGAAACAATGAATCACATCCTGGGTAGATGAGCTCACAAACTACAGAGGGTCTTTGTTACTAATTTATCTTTTAACTTAATACCTGCTTCCTTTGGCTTTTCCAGTGGTGTTTATGGCACTTGGAAAGCTTTGCCCATACACATCAATAAACTCTTTAGGTTCATACAATTGAAGAAATAAGTAGGGAATGGAGTGAAGCAGTTCCAAAGCCAGCAAGGCTGGGAGAGTGCAGATAAGTGAATCTAACTTAGTCATCCTTGCTGAAGTAAATTAGCCCAGATGAAACGATTCATAGTGAATTGAAGAGGGCAGTGTGCAATGGTAGAACCAGCAGGGAGCAATATTAAGCCTCCATCCTGCCAGCTGTTTTACATGGGTGGTCCCTAAGCATGCCTGGTATGTAATTAACCTGAATCCCTGGGTAGCATCTGTGGCACACACACTGGTATTGCAAGCTACCATTTCATCCTTGCTTCCCTGCAGGTCTGACAAATGATTGTTGTGTTGCAATTACAGCAGACTGAAACCAGGCCTACATTTTCCTGCCTCTCTTTAGAAATAAGGAACAACTCTTTTCCATTAGCTGCCAATTAAAGCAAAATTTACTTTAGGATTGGAAAAAAAAAAAAAAAAAAAAATCAGCTCCAGCTGTAAAACAGTTGCCTCTGTCCATGAAAGGAAGTGTCTAGAGAGGAAGGAGCACAACTTTTCACCCACTGATGCTTGTTAACTAGAAAAACATCTCATCACAATCTTAAAAATTTATCAGGTCTTTGATCTGGCATATTTCTTAACTGATGATTAGTTTTCTTACACTGTGTTCAGGACCTTCTAGTTAAATGGTTAACTAGACCAGGATGTCAGTCTTGCCACACAGCAGATACTTGGTTGTGCACCATGTCCCAGTGCCTGCAGTCAGTGGTCAGTGGGCATCGGAGTCCATTGACTCAGGAATGAGCAGCACCTAAGGTTATGTAGAGATGATTGCTTGCAAAACACCCCATACCCCTTACCTTTCAAGCTGATGCAGATTTGCTAAGTCAGGATGTTATTTTAGCGGTCATTAGCTGCAGTATATATTGTACAATCCAAATATTTGATAAAAAGTTGACTTTATTATGCTATGGTTCAACTGGTTGCATTTCCCTTTTAACTACATTTACCATCTTTTCTTAATTTCAAATTCTTAAAAAGAATCTGTTTCTCATGATGACAGATTGGTTGGCATCATGAAAGTGTTTGATATCATAAAATCCTGTGACTTGTGAAATGATATGATTTAACCTACAGTTACCTATGCCAATTTGTGAGGTCTGATTAACAACAGACACTTGTGCAAATAGTGAGATACGTCTGATTAGAAGTACTACAAAAGCAGCAGAACAGTGACAGCAGACACTGTGCTATCACTTTCAACAGTTTTGGCTTGATCCTCTAAATACCTGACTTACTGGAAAAGTTTCTCCCTTTCCAGGGAAGACCCATGAGGCATATCATATTGGTGGTAAAGTTTTTTGTTTTTTTTTTTTTTTCCCAAAACACATCCACAAGAATGGAATTAATGTGTCTTGTTTGTGCAGCATGGGATAATGGGATTTTCTTGCTGGGAATTTAGGCGTGTTCCTGGAGGACTGTATGACTAGGCAGGGAAGAGCTCAGCTCAGCAGACTAAGGCTTGTTGTTTAGTGATGTTATGTATAATGTTGGCTTGAACCTTTTTCGGCTCACAGAAATGATTTCCAGATGCTGGGTCAGAAGTTTTTTACTATTCCAAAAATGGGAGAAGGGGGAATCCACCTATCTACATCCCTATGATTGCACACACTAAGCAAGAGAGATCAGCCCTTTGGACCTTCCCAAATTTTCTCAGGGACTTAACCATGTGTTTGGCTCAGGAAGCACAGAGGCTGTTTGCCCATGGCCTGAAACACTTATTCCTGGCTGAAGCTGAAGTGCTCTGGCATCCTGCAGCTGCATGGAAGAGAAACAAACTCTACCTCAAAGCATGAGCTTTGCTATGCTGCTTTTACTTGTCCTTTCCAAACGATGAGGGTTTGCCAGCTATTATGTGCATATATTTGTAATTTTCTGGCCAGCACAGGGGTCTGTATTCCATGGCATGTGTCCTACATGCTGCTGCCTGACTCTGACTGAGGTCACAGCTTTCCCACTGGGGGCCCGTGCTGCAGCAGGCGTGCAGAGTGCCTGCCTGGCCCTACAGCCCTGGCTCCAGAGAAGGCAGGTGATAGCACAGCACAGAGCTTTCTGCAGGGATTGACTCTTTTTCTCAGAGAGGATAGTGGGGTATCTCTGTGGGGGTGTCAGTGCAGAGTCAGGGGGCTGGAGCTTGCTTCCAATGAATTCACAGTGGTGCAGGCTACAGCTTCATGTGACATTTCTCTCTTGGGTAAATTATGCAGCTGTCTGCAATATATATGTACTCCATAGAACCAGGGCTGTCTGTTTGCCCTGCTTTCTCTCATTAATATTTTTCCTGCAATAATTCCTCCCTCCCTTCCCCACCTCTAAATTATATTTCCTGGTGTGTTTTTTTGTTTGTTTTGGTTTCCCCCCCCCCCCTTTTTTTTTTTTTTTTTGGGGGGGGGGGGGGGGGGGGGGGGGGTGGGGTGGGGGTGGGGTTGTTTTGTTGGGGGTTTTTTTTTTTTTTTTCCTGAAAGTTGAAACATTCTGTTCTCGAAAATGGAACAGATTTCATTGTCCTACACCTCTTCTTTTTCTCTTCGTCTCCCAGGATTTTCAATTTACCCTCTAAGAAAGATTCATGTATTCTGAGAAAGATGACTGGAGTATGAGTTTTTCTCCCCTATTATTTTTTCAGTTTTTTACAACAGGGAAGATAGCGCTCCTTTAAAGTAACCATATTCCATTATGACTGGTTGAAATGTATTTTTGTTTTCTAATACTTTAAGAAGTAGATATAATAATCTATAATAGTAGTTAAAAGTTTTAATAATCTTTGTCTGGCTTTTATTAGATTTTTTCTTAAGAAACAGTGGAAATACTTTATTTTAAATCACATCTCTAATAAAACAGAAAAGACTGAGTACAAGCTTTTGTCCTTTTAGAACCTTCATATCAAACCAAATTCTTCATAGTTCTCTTTTATAATAAGTTGGAGGTTGATTGTTGTTTTTTCTCTCCTGCCATAGCCATTTGCTGTTATAATCTGACAATTTCCATGACTGTTTTGCATGTTGATTTAGTTGAGAATGACTGTTGCTCTCTTGGATGCTGCTCGCATAATTAATGCCTCCTATCTGTCTCTAGCAGAAGGAAGAAAATCTTTCTTATCTCTGATGGAAATGGTTGAGAGGCCCTCTGGGGCCAATTAGATCACCAAATGGCAGTGGCATCCTGGAAGAAACCACCATGGTGCATTTTCATCATTCTTTTCAGCTAAGCAGGTTGGAGGATAAGAGGGAGGGAGAGGGAAGGGAAATGTCAGGATCCCTGATTAGAGCAATAAACTGGCAAATAGACCACATCTTGCTTCCCAGTTGAAGGTGCTGACATGACACCTCTCATTTTTTCAACTTCATTTCTTTCTGGCTAAATAAATTCATCTCATCACTGTTTTGAAAGCACAGTGTCTTGATGACAGTCTGAATCCATACCATTTAATTCTAGCATTTCTTGCACCTCTTGACAGTAAGCAGACAGAAAATACTGTTTGAGATAAATGACATTTCTGTCCAGTGCAAGTTGTAGTGCTTTTTAATCAGAACATTTGAGACAGCGTCAAGAGCTGTAGTCAAATTGTTTAGGGTTTTCTCTTCTCATTGAAAAATTTAATAGCATGTAAGAGTCTGATGCTTCTTATAGCATTACGGTAATTCCTGGTTTTAGTGATAAGACATTTAGTAGAATTATCAGCTATTGCAACAAAGCCCTAAAATTCAGAAACACTTAAAATTTTAAGTGGTATCCTGAAACCGTCTGTACAGTATAGTGGTAATCTTTACGTGCAATAAGTTTATAAGCGATACACATATCATGCTGTTAAAAATGAACGTGTGTGTTGCCTTGACATTTATAAATGCTAAAACCTTTACCTTGTTATTCAATTCACAGCAGGAGATGATCTTTAAAATGGTAACCTTCTCATACTTATGGATTATTGCTTAATTTTATTAGTCTTCTTTTTATAAAAAGAAGTCACAGCCACCATAATTTCTCCAGTGTCAAGGAGCACAGTTGTAAGTTGATGTATGATTGTAAGTTATGAGAGCTAGCATAGGAAAAAGTAATCTTAAGAATACATATCTCTGATGCTGTTCTTAAATAACAGCTTAGGAAGTGTGTCAATAGATAAGAAAGATGTTGTTTCATTATACAGATTATACCTGTCTTGTAAGTAGCAATTGTTTTGTAAATTTTTATGAATTCCTCTTAAATGACACAAAGGAGCAAGCTGCAGCTTTTGCAAGATTTTTGCAAGACAGGCAGGTCAAATATGACTCTTCGTGTAGCAGCTTCACATGAGTGTCTTTTTGTGTGAAGTGTTGCCCCTCACACACGTGCTGTGCCCAACTGTTCTCATCATACAAGGAAATATTTTACTGCAAGTTAGCTGTACTTAACAGTCCACTGGTCCAACACAGGACATCCCTCACCTGAGGGGACCTGGCTCAGTGTAAGACCCCAAGCAGTCCCTGTGTATGTGTCAGTACTGAAGGTGTCAATGCAGCATGAATCGAGAGTACAAAAACAAATTAATATATGATAGGCCTTATATGCTCAGGAGATAAAAGCCTGCAGGGACCTTAGCAAGGTAAGGAGGTCACTTTCTCCTGTAGCTTCATCCTCACTCCATTTCCTACTTGTGAAGCTCAGGTATCTGTCTGTCAGATTGCAAATCTTGGTGGGTTGCAAAACTGGTGTGGTGAAACCTCTTTACCCATTCTTTTCACTCACTATCATTCACTTTGCAGGAGAGCATAAAGCCAGTTTGTTCTAGAGCTTTTCCCAGACAAAGGGTCAAATTTGGCGGAACTGCCCTGTATAGGGAACGTGCTGCTAGTTACAGAAGTGAGAAGATATTGTGGTTAATTTTCAAGGCTGTATAAATACTGAATCAAAGGATTGTGTACATGATGGTTGTGCCTCAATTTCGGAGAGCCTGAGGGTTGCCCAGACTGAGAAACCAGCAGGAAGGCACCAGGTCCTTTCTTGCTGAGACCTCTGAGAGGTGGCTGTGTGTTCCCAGCTCTCACCCCTGCACAGTCACTCTGGCCAGGCTGCTCACGGAGGGGTCAGGGCTGTCGGATGCACAGCAGAGTGTAATCACAGTTGTATACATTTTATTTTGGGCTAAGACAAGCTCTCCAAGTTAAGACAATCTCTGCAAGTTTCAACATTTACAAATGTCTGTTGACAGGAAAAAAGTTGAGAGAAGTGAAAGCTCAAAGAAAAATCTTAAAAGTATTCTTGGAAACAGCTGCAGCTCTTAGGGGTCATGGGGCCTCATCAACCTTCAGTAAAATCTCTTTTCCTCTTGCACTGAATGCAAGCAATTCATTCTGTACACTGAGTCCTGTGCTGTGTCTCTGCAATATCCAGAGTGGGAATTCCACTGGATATCCCTAGAGCTTCAGGGACATACTTGTAGCAATTCTGCCTATGCAGCACATAGCAGGAAGGTGGATGGTCCTGACACCCCAGTTGTCCCAACAGCTCACTCGAGAGCTGAATGGTGAGAAATCATGATATAAGTTTGTAGTTTTGCATACCATTTAATGTTGAAGTTGAATGAAATGGGTGTGGGGTTTTGTTGGTTTTTTTTGGGTTTTTTTTTCTGGTAAACATGATGCAGAACTCTGTGCATTCATCACCAGCACAATCACCTTCAGTGGGTTTTTGCTGGTGCCTGGCAGCTTGGGTTGCTATTGGAGCAAATAATAAATTGGTTACATTGAAGCAAATTGCAAGATCAATCACAAGGTAACATTTTTTCCTTGAGTCATCAGCTACAGATTATCATCTTGTCATAAAATTAATAATTTCTTCTACTCTTCTTTTGTAAGAGATTTTCTCTCAGATCTCCATTGTGTAATGCACATATGCATAAAACCACATTCCTACAACAGAAGTCTCAGCTTGGATCTCCCCAAAGGCAAAATGTATTAGATCCACCATTGCTTAGATAATTTGTTATTGATATAGACCCTAAGAATAATCACCTTGAAAACTCAAATCTCTTTCACAAAAAAAAGCTTTTTTTTTCCATGTTGAATCCTCTTGAAATGGATAGAAATTCACTGAAATAGTTAATACTGGTATGAGTTTTTCCAGTGTAATAGTTTTGGGGTCACTTAAAAATCACTGGAAATGTAACCTCTTGCACTTCCTGTAAAACACTGAACTCTGGATGATAATCAGGACCTCTAGAAAATTGTGGGCTGCATAAAAATTGCAGATTTTGCAATTTTCTGACCGCTGTGTAATTTTCTGGCACATTTAAATGTGTGTTTGGTTCAGTGCCAGGCTCTTTCCTCCCCCAGACACCCTAAAATTAACTAGGAGCTTTGGGAATTTAATCTGTCAAACAGAGACAGAAGTGTCCAATCAGCCTGGAGGAAGCATGGCTGAGCAGTGCTGACCCAAAGCCCTTCTCAAAGAAGGAAGGAAGGAGAAAACAACAGATGAGGAACAATCTAGGAGAGAAAGGAGAGGGAGGACAAGATCAGAAGGGGAGAAAGAAAAGCTCTGGAGAAAGGATGAAAAGGCAAACTTGTAAGAGAAAGAAAGCAATATAAACATTTGGAACAATAGATTGTAGTTCTCTTATAGAGTTGTGGGCTTTTTGTTGAGATTTCATTTATGCTAAAAACCCCCGGAGTTTACTCTCTGAAAGCTGAAGCAGAGCCTAGACTCTTTCTGGCTGGGTTAAGGAAGTGCAGAGATCCTTCAGAAGCATATGTAGTACTGAATTTTCACAGTGAATGCTCAGGGCACAGTGAATTTACAGCTGAACTTTGTACAACCGATGAAAGCTGGTGGATGACAAGTGGATTAAGGAACAGACTGATGGCAAAATGGGAAGGGAAGCTGGGGTATCCAGTGCCAGTGCACCACTTTTCTCCCCACATCACCTGTACTACATGGTTCATTGTTTTTCTTCTATAACATTCTTGCAGTCCTCTCAGATCTTTAGGTGTTGTGAAGCACAAAAAAATATTTTAGACAGCCTGAATTTGTCCCATACATCTTCCCAGCTTCCCTCTATTTGCTATTCCATCATTCTTAGCAACTGTGACTCATTGAGAAATAAAAAATTGCCTGTTCTTGAAGCTCAGTACAGCTCACACCAGTGAAAGAGCACCCTGCAGGACTCACTGTGACAAATCAGGACCAGCAGTAGACTCATGGGCTTCAGAAGCAGCTTTTCAAAAGTCTGAAGGAAGAGGGAAGTATTTAAGTTAGGGAAGCAAAAGGGTTGAAAGGAATGACCAGGAGTTTACCAGAAAGGGTCAAGGAAAAAATTACAGACTCCGGGCACTGTACCTGACTTTCTGTATAGCCTTTGGCCTTGGGATGGAGTCCCTTGACTAAGACCACTGTTGTTATACCAATATAGTAGCTTTGCACTTGGTATTTGGGCCCTAGACAATTAATTTCACTGAGTCACACTTTTGTATTAAAAAAAAAAAAAAAAAAAAAGGTGATTTTGAGACTGATTTAAAATCAGACTAATTTCTACTTTAAGTCAAGTTTAGTAGATTGAAAAAAAAATCAAAAATTTTCTCTAATATACAGTGGGATGTGTGGACAAGTCCTCAGTTCTCTAGGAATATTTGTTATTTCTGTTACATCTAATTTACTTTAAAAGTATGATTAGAAGCTCTACATCAAATACACCACATGCTCATTTTATTTCTACAAGCAAATAAAATGCTTCTGCTCTTCGGGAAATTATGCACTCCCTGCTATTATAAATTTTTCTGACCTCAATCATGGCATGAACAGTAGTTCTAAATTACCTTACAAAAACAAAACAAAACAAAACAAAACAACAACAACAACAACAAAAAAAAAACCCAAACAAAACCAAACAAAAAAAAACCAAAAAAACCCCCACCCAAATCCAAAGCCAAAACTGACTGTTCCCCCCCCCCCCAAATTAAAAAAGGGAATCTAAAACAAATTCAAACAGTTTGAGATCATAAAAAAATATAGACTAAACCATATGTTAGAAATAAGCTTCAAATCCCTCAAGATTCAGAAATTAAAGCATTCAAGGTTTCATATACTCATCTAAACACCTTCTCAGATTTGGAAATCTCATGAGCACACAATCTCATGAGATATTCTGTTATTATTTTTTCCAGTTTGATTTAGACATACAGCACACCATGAACAGCTCTCCTTCCAGTGTTTGGTTTCTGTTACTCAGCCATGAATACACAGTAAAATGATATTTCTTCCAAACTGCAATGGTTAAAAAATGTTTTGTTCTATTTCAAGTTGTGCTTTGGGATTTGATCTGGTTTTATTTTCCATGTGGAAGGACAAATGAGTTGTAGTATGGGATGTACATAGCCCAAGATGTTTCGCCTTTAACAATATCTGTCATTGCACATCACTGATGTTACACATTTGCAGAAGAGGAGGGTTTGTTCCTATGCAGAACAGTTCCTTTATCTTTCTTTGAAAAGCCTTAGTTGTAACTCTGTTGTTTTTAACCCAAGTAGTTAAGAATCAATGACATACCTCAGGTTTCCTTCTTTCCATCCTTAAGTTTCAAATGGCTGAGTGATTTCCAAGAATGAAGCAAGGAAAAAAACAACTGACCCACTGAGGCCAGTGAAGATATAATATTCTGCACCTTGCTCTGTTTTATGGCAGCATTAATATATGTTACATTTAGTAAAGGCAACGTGAACTGAATTTTGCTGCAAAGTCAATTCTATGCAAAAAATGGCATCTTTGACACCCATACAATATTCACATCCCTTGCTTATTGTTGGGTCCGTGCTTCAAAGCATTGTATTGATACATCTCCTCAATATCAATAAAAAGGTTATAAGAATTTCTCAATGTGGACACAACTATGTGTATAGCCTTTATCTTGGTCTCAAAAACATTATCTAAATTTGTAAACTATTATTATTATTATTATTATTATTATTATTATTATTATTATTATTATTATATGAGCCCAAGCCAGACCTCTAATATGGGAAACTTCATCTTCTCACTAAAATTTTTTTTAAAATTATGAGCACTTGGAACATGGATTTTTAATTGACAGTGTTGAACAATTGTGACTACATGTACAGTATTGTTGTGGTGTGTAATGCCAGAATATATATGGGAAAACCTACACAGCATTTTAATGCTTTCATAGCAAAGACCATGAAACATTTCCCAGCTAATAGTGATTATTTCAGTTATGCATACTGAGTGAAGTAAGGTCTCTCATACGACATCAGACAGTGAAAATATTTCTCAAATCGTTTTCATGTAAGTACCTTTTCTGTTTCTAAAAGAATATTTTCTTTTTTCCTAAAAATATTTTATGAAAATAACCAAAGATTAAAAATGAAAATGTCCTCGGGTATTTCCTTTCATGTAACCCTGTAGTTCAGTTTCACTTGAAGGGATTTCTAGCGGCACTGCCTGTTCTTGGCCTCACCTTGAGAAGCTGTCAGATTCTCACTTGCTAAATGTTCTCGGAGGTCTCTCAGCTTGTTAGTGCATTGTGTGGCTTCACAGCTTTTGCAGTGACTACAGACGTCATCGTGGCTGTAAATCCCATGTCATGCTTAAATACTTAGAGAGTATCCATGAACTGCTGAACTTGTGATTACAGCTTCCTCCTTCATCCAGATATTGTCTATGAGGAAGCTTATATTTGATCTTTCTATGATAGAATAGTGGAAAGCAACCCAGAAAGTCTCTGCTTCAAAGACCTTTCTGAGCAGAAGAATCCTCTTTTCCCCCATATGGCATCTCCAAGTACATTTTCCTGGAGTCAGTTTAAACTATACTCTAAGGACTCCCTGCGCTGGTGGAAACTCTGCGTGACTCTCCATGGTCTGCATCTGTGAGATGCATATTTCTATGATATTTAAATGTGTTTTATTCCAAAGGACTAAAAAGAGGCTTGGAACCATTTTTTTGAGCTGCTTGGGAGCAGATGAAGAATGGCATGGGAATGGCATGGGAATGGCATGGGAATAGCATGGGTATGGGACAGTGGAGGAGCTTTGAATGAATGATGCCACTTTATTACTAGCAATGTGTAAAAAAAGGAACATGCTGAAGTCTCTGCAAGGTTTAACTATATAAAACATGGAGGATATGAGAGAGATTTCTCCACCTTGCCTCAGTGCATCTACCTCCAAGGATCAGTTTGTCAGTAAGAGGGTCGTGTGGAGAAAAAAATAAGACTAAATGCACTTTGGGTGCTGGCTTATGAAGTATTCACATAAACACATCTGGAGGGCTAAGACTTTCAAATTCTTCTGTCTCACTTAGCTCACTTCTTTCTTCCTTTGAGAGCAGGACCCACATTTGCAGAGGTTCGGGAAGATCTAGAGAATGTCCACAGTGAATGCTCATTTTCAGTTACCTTTGAATAAAAAGAAGACATGTAACAGACAGCAGGATAGAGTTGGAAGGCATAGTTATAGCAAGACACCTTCCTCCCTAGACTTATATGATTAAAAGTGCTCAGAATCATGTATAATAATTTTATATTTATTACAAAAACCTTACCTTTTCAATGTAATTTTCAAATCATGTCTGCATTTCTTTCAATTAATTTTAAAAAGTTTCCCACTGTTGCAAATAGAAAACTAAACAAATTTTAAAATCCAGCAAGCTTAAACAAAAACAGATGAAACAGACATATAATCTTGGTTTTTTTGGACTTATATCTATCCATTCTTCCTGAGCCCCATAAGCTGGAATATTTTCTGCTTTAAAGATCTCTTTTTTTTTTTTTTCCCCCCTCTATCCTGGCCCCCAATATTTCTTTTCCCAAAAGAGCTGATTGAGCTCACATTTTCTGCCTTACAGTAAGCTCCATATAATCTTTCTCATTGTTAAATGAACTGTAAGCCGGTGAGGTACTGAATTTGAGACTGCTTTTTCCTGGCAGAGTGGACAATATTGTGTTCAGCATGAATTTAGAAGACATTCTTTGGTTGAATATCTAGATAAGGGTAACTTGGTGCTCCCCAGTCGTCTTAATGTCTCCTAAAACTTAGAATTAAGTGAAATGGTCAGTCTGGAGTAATAGTCAACAAGGGAATGAGAAGAAAAAAGGGAATATTCATAGATAAAAATATCTTTCTTTCTTTCTTTCTTTCTTTCTTTCTTTCTTTCTTTCTTTCTTTCTTTCTTTCTTTCTTTCTTTCTTTCTTTCTTTCTTTCTTTCTTTCTTTCTTTCTTTCTTTCTTTCTTTCTTTCTTTCTTTCGTTCTTTCTTTCTTTCTTTCTTTCTTTCTTTCTCAATGGTGCCATCATATTTTGGTCACTGTTGTGGTTAACATCAGCAGCTTTGCTGGGGACATTCAAGTGAAACTCAGGGAAAAAGTAAACATAGATTAAATTGCTATGCATTACTTTGTGATGCAGAGCTATACATCATTTGTGATATCTTTATAATGCAATACTATTTGGATGTTTCAGTCTGGAAAGGAGCCCAAGTGTTTCCAGGCACGCTAAGAGCACATGAAATTATGATTGGGGACCATATTTAAACCACCTACTCTAAATGCCTTATTTAGGCATTGTTACTAACATAGTGTTTAAATTTAAGAGTGAGATGAGTGATCCAGGCCTGCCAGATCTTGCTTCCACTATAGCTGGTGGGGAAAGAAATAGCTGTGACTCCTAATTTGAGCAATAGAGGTGGGATTCATCTCACCTAACTTATCACACACGAAAAATAGTTGTTTGAGTCTGAGCTGTCAGCCCTTCTTTCAGTGGAGAGATGGAGATACCTCCACAGTGTCTCTCCTGCTGTCACCTGTTTCAGAAAGGGGTGAATTTTTCTCTAGCAGACTTTTTTCCTATTTGTTAAGCTTAGACTTAGGCAAGTCACTTCTGCATACGTGACCTGAGATGACTACACTTTTGTTGGTCAGTTTAATCAGGCAGGCATGGCCACACCTTGCCACCAGCTCCACAAGGTGCTGAAACCGCCTGGGAGCTGCAGGGTCTGGTCTGCAGGGCCAAGGGAGCCAGGAACTGGGGTGACAGCCAGGCTGGACAGACAGGATCTAGTTGGTCCCAGACTATTAAAAAATTAGATGAAAATAAAATTTGTGAATAGATGTATGAATTTTAAGTTACAATAAGAACTCAGTCATTTGCATTTTTCTCTTAAGGAGAATTTTCTTGATAGAATAACTCATCTAGAAGTCCTGCCACTTTTGCCAAGTATTAGGAAAGCCCCTGCCTATGTGAATAGTTTGTGACCTTGTCATCAACTTATACCAGGAGATTCAAGTACAGGGATGTGAGAATTCTGGCAAAGCTAACTTTCCCTGGGGGTGTTTTGATGAAGATGCACTCTTAATAGATAGCATTGTCAACTTGTGATACATCCAGCCCTGGGCCAGCACCTGGAGTCTGCCCCACCTCTGCTCCCAGACAGCACTGCATGGCTACAAATGAGCAGGGACATGCTGCCAGATTCTCTTTTCCTACAAATCTAACTATATTTAGAAATTTGTGGTGAATGGACCAATTGAGCAATTTTCCTACATTCCCAAGTGATTTTTGAACACAGTTGTGAACGAAGTTTCTGGGAGATGAAATTTTAGGGGAAATCAAATTATTGTGTATTCTTTCTGAAACAGTTTGTGATCTCATGGCAAATGTAAGCAGGAAAGTCCTGAGTGGCAATTTCTTCCTCCAAAATCTACCTTGTCTTTAATCTCACATGGGCTTCCTTTGCTCCTGCTGATTCCCAGAGTTTAAGTTATACTTTGAACAAACCAATTCATGCATTACAGCTTGCTGGAGCCCACAGTTTTTGCATCTAATTGTATCAATCATACATAAACAAGAAACTTAATGAACAATAATAAATTCAATTAAAATGTAAACAAAGTTTAAAAAAGTAAACTGGAGCCAAATAAATCAGCAGTAAAGGAAAAGAATGTCAAAGCAGAAAAGAGCAATATTCAAAAACTATAAATCACAAATTACCTTGATGTCTGTCACTTTTGTGCTTTAATATTCACTTGAATTAGGCTCTGAATTCCTGGGAAGAGAGTGTAAGGAATAACTTATGTCATCTTAGGGAAGAATTCTATATCACTTTCCATGCTATGAATGAGCTTTCCTCCAAGCTGCTGAAATAGAATCTCACAATTACTTAATAAGAAGAAAGAGTAAAAAGACAGTTAGGAAGGAGGATGTTGAGACCCTCATTCAATGAATTACATTTTGGATTTCTGGCATGTCTCTTTTTTTGTTCTTCCAAATATTTTGATGGCCAATGAGATTATAGATTGTAATTTCAGAGACTTTTCAATTGTACTCCTATTTCCAGCATTAATATACTCCTCAATCAGATATTTTCTCTAGGCTGGTGAATGTTACCTTCTCATTTGAGTGTAAAATTTTGGCTGGATAAATGAATAAAATATTTATTCTATGGAATTGATGGATTGAAAATTTTACAGTTAAGAGACTCTCTAATATGTCACTTTTATGAACTTGTATTCTATATTTTTCTAATAGTTTTCTTAGAATGCACATGTGGATATTTAAGAAGTGCTAACACTGTTAGGCACCTCATTGTGTTATACTTGTGTCTATTCAATACTTCACTAAAATTACAAATGAGAAGTCTAGCTATAAAAATTTACTATTTACTTGACTTCAGTTTACATGTTTTGTTCACAGGGTACAAACAAATATACTGTCTGTAAAGCCCTCCCTCCCTGAGGAACTGTGGTAGCCACTTAAAATCTGGATCCTTCGTTAGCAGATTTTGAGTAAAATTCTTACCTTGCTCTGTGTGATGTCGCTGATAGTATTTTATGCTAAGAGGCAGCTTCTGAAAATACTTTTGATTAGCCATAGTTGTCATTTTTCCTGTTGCAAATATATATGGGTGACAGCGATTTAAGTGAAATCTGAAGGCTCAGTCTGGTCCTGTCCCATCACTAAATCTGTCATTCACATGCAGAGTGGAGAAACCACACTCTCCAGATGCAGCACCATTGCAAATTGCTATAAACGTGCCTCTTGGTGAAGGTAAAGAAACTCATGACAGCTGCAGTTCTTTGATCCCAGTCTCCCACCATAAAGTAACAACTTCTAACCCTGGAGTTGCAATAACACATTTCTAGCTAAAAAACTGTGTAGAGCCTCATTAAATTTTGGGAAGCTCCATGCAAGCACAGCTGTCAGCTCTGATGTCTATACATTTTGAACACAGTCTGTAGAAGGTCCCTTTTCAGAAGCATAGTCTGTTGTAAATCAGAGTAATAAAAAAAATAGCCTGATGTCTGAAATTAGGTAAGCAGTAGATGCAGCAGTTTGTGCAGCAGTTTCTGGTTTCTGCACCCAGATTTTTCAGAAATGCATCCTAAAGAACTTATTGAGGAATTTTGGGGTGTCTGTTACCACTGGGAAAGGGTGGCAACAGTGAGCTGGGTTGGCTGGCAAGCTCTAGTCGTTTCTAACAAGCTTTGTCAGATGTTCTTGGTCAAAAGGTATCTTTCTGTTTGCTGCTAATTCCTGATTTTGGAGAGCCAAGCACCATCCCAGGAGGTGCTAAGGAGAGTTCTCTATAGCTGTCTGTGCAGAAATAGGCAAGGAAGGGTGGGGGAAGCTCTGCTGTACACAGTGTGTGGGTGTGCTGATGGTGAAGGGCTAAAGAACATGGTCCTCACTGACTGCTGGAATTCTACCTGGTGTGCCAGATATGAACTCAATCTGAGCCCCTGAGGGAGGTTGCAGCCCTGAGCCCTGGGCTTGCCAGGATGACAGTCCACTTTCTTGGGCTGGGGAAAACATGCTCCTTGCCTGCAGGAGGTGTGCATTGGGGAAAGTCAGGCAAAACAGCTGTGGGAGAAGGTCACCAGGCAGGGCAGCGACAGAGAAAAACACTGACTGAATCTTCTTCATCAGCTCAACTGCACTGAGAGAGGAGCAGACCAAGTCTGAGCTTACTATAGACTGCCCTGATGGTAAAGGCTGGAATCCTGTGGTTTCTCATACTGGGAGGATATCTCCTGCCCCACCTGCAAGTCTGTAGCTACAGTGAGGGTTCAGTGCCCAGGTCACACATGAAGGGCTGAGAGCTGTGCCCAGTGAAGCACCCGGGCAGGCTGAGCCTACAACTTGCAGCAGTGTCAGGAGGAAGCAGAAGTGTGAGCTGTGGGAGACTCCCTGCTGCCAGGGATGGACACCAGCATCTCCTGGTCTGACCTGGTGTCTAGGGATGTTTGCAGCTTGTCAGGAATTTGGATCTAGGATACCAGGTTGCCAATCTGATCCTCAGATTATCCCCCACTGCTGCTCTTCTCTGTGGGCACCAATACTTGTAGGGGAAACCTGAACTGTGGTAAGCATGACATTGCATTTGAGGTGGAAGCCAAGGGCCCAGGGGCCCAGCCAGCATATCCTTGATTCTTCCAGTGAAAGGGAAGGACTTGATGAAAAATGGATGGACCCCATGAGTTAACAAACTGTTGTACAGTCAGTGTTGACAACAGGGATAATCGTTTACAAGTTTGGGATTCTCTCTGAGATAAAAATGTAATCCACATGACCAGCTGCAGCAAGTACCAAGGGGTAAATTATCTTTGTCAACAGGCTGGTCAGCTTGAGGAGGAGAGTTTTAAACTAGAAATAAAGGAGCAGGCAGGGGAGATGGTGGTGACCCCCACCCTACTGAAGAGGCTGTGGACTGGATTGCTAAGAGTAAAGGCTAACAGAAGAGACCTTGAAATCAAGATAGAAGAAGAGGCCTGAAGAGCTCATTCATTTTAAAGGATCATTTTCCACAAGCTCATTCAAGGAAAGACAGCAGGACACCTGCATGGGTGAGCAAAGTCCTCTCAATTTAAACATCAAAAAGAATTGAACAGAAGCTGGTGCTTCTCTAGGAGAAATATGACTCAGAAGGGATACAGAGGCGCTGCCCAAGTGTGCAGAGGTGGAGTTAGAAAAGCCCAAGCCCATCTGGGGTTGAATCTGGCAAGAGTAATAGAGTGGCTGTAATCAAGAGACTAGTTAGGCTGGGACTCTCTGTGATAGACACTGCAAAAACAGAGAATGCATGCTCTTGAACCTCAGAGTGCTGGTAAAGAAATAAATGTAAAAAACCTGTATTCTATTTAGTCTTGTGTGGGCTTAGACTTTTTGCACATAGACTCACTCAGCCCTGGGTGCATTTAAATTAGGAGTTGTTTTAAGCTCCAATATCGTCAGCATACTATAGACAGATGTAGACAGATACTTTCAGAAGATCACTTTTATTTTGTATAGGCTGTCTGGTCATTTTGCCCACTGACAGGTGGCAGAATCATATCCCTGATATTCTTGTTGATTTAAAAAATTAGGGTGGATATATGTGGTCCTGAGTATATTTCTTTGAGAAAGAAAGCAAAATTGTAATGCCTCTTGGTATTTTCCTTCTGCTGTTTTCAGACAATTTGAGGAGATGTGATCATCCTCCAGTTGAAAAAGAAAAGTGAGGAAAAGTACAGCAGCGGGGGGGTGGGGGAAGTTTTAAGTAGATAGAGCCAAAGGGAATAGAATATAGGGTTTTTGTGGCCTCAGTCATCTGCAGAAGTGTAACACCGTCTCAATTACCCCTCATCTAAGTCTTCCACAGGGAAATGGAAAGCACTTGCCTCCCTCAAAGAAGATTATGTATTAAAAGGATGGCAAAGGTGATGATTTTTTCTGCTTTCTCCCTCCAGTTAAATCTCGGATTGCACAGAAATTGTCATATTTCACTTGCAGACCTCTGAATAGGCTGATTTTCTCTTCTGCAGGTCAGCATTTCAGAGACATGATGAAATATCCATGAGACCCCAAATTGTAGGAGTCCCAGTGAGAGCAGAAGGCTTGGCATGTAGAAGAGTCTAAGAACAAAGCAGCCAACATCCTTTCTCCAGAGACAAAACACATTTTGTCTGTGGCATTCTTAGTCTCCATCTGCTCGAGAGAGGGAAATTTTCCCATATGATACTGCAGTGGGCTAGTGATTCACTCTATTGACTCACTCCACAAAATGCACAATTGAATGTTAAGTAACTGAAGTCAGCTTTAATGGATACAGCATATGTATACTTCATGAATGCAAAATATGTAAACTATTATTATGTCACCTCTTTTTATGCTGATAGTACTGCATTGACTACTGATTCATTCCTAATTGGTTATTAATCGGAGTTATCGTTCTCTGAATAACTTGAATTTTGTATTATCAGTTTAGAATCAAAATTAGAAACACATCTGTTTCTGCCATGTCAAATTATATTTTACATTTTTCATATTATTTTCAGTAATATCTTGAGTCAAACACATGTTAGGTAGTTAAGATATTTTAACATCAGGTTTAGATCTGATGTGAAAGTTTGCATTTCTAGAGAAAAGGATGACTTACAGCTAGTCTTGTTTATGTATCATAAATTCTTTCTGTGTTTTTAAAAAATATTGATTTTTAAAATATCTGTGAATGTGGGGACTGTTGATAAGACAGGTTTTTTTGAGGTAGAACAAGGTTAGGCAACAGATGCCTATCCTCAGACCGCCATGCTCATGATACCATAGTGATTTTAGTTAATAATGTGCAGGAAACTGCAGGACAAGAGAGATTTGAGGGGACATATTCTGTTTTTGACAAGGATGTGGGACTGAAAGCTGATTAGTGGAGTTAAAGGATCATTCCAGAACTGTGTAACAGTGACAACATGTGTCAAATAACAAATAACAAATAACAAACAAAGAAAAAACCCCAAACAAACAAACAAAACAACAACAACAACAACAAAAATCTAGGGTTTCTGGGGGAAAGATTAAGCATAATGTATAGTTATGCTACTGATTGGCTTTGGGATGCTTTAGTGTGTTTCCTCGGACAATGGAAATGTCTGTCTGATCCATCCAAGCTGTGAAGTTTGGTGTCAGTGTAGAATGGACATAGGAAGTAGTGACATTTTCTTGATCATTAAGTTTTCAGTCATTTTCCCCCTCACTTCTGTGATAGCTGGTGCTGAAGGTGAGCAGTGCTGGGTGTAGACTCCTCTTTGAGTGGTGTTGGAGGGATGGCCAAGCATTGAGGCCTGTGCCCTTCATGTGCACGGCAGGGATGTTCCCCAAGGCTGGTCCATCTCCTCAGCTCACAAATCCCAACTAACACCACCCCTCGGGCCAGGCTGGGCATGCCTGGTCCTGCGGATGGGCTCCAGTTGTACCCCCAGATGAGGCACGAAGGGTCCTGACCAGTTCTGGAGCACCCCAGCAGTGAGTGTAGACTTTGCACTGAAGTAAGTTCAACTAACCATGCACAGCTTCAGCAGATAAGGAAAACAACAATCTGATTCAAATTTGGAAATGTCTCTCTTCCACTCACTAATCTGTAAGTAACTGAGCAAAGTCAAACAGCTGCCTGTGACACCACTCCTTATAAAATCTTGACAACCTCATCTACTCAGGAAGACAATTTTTTTCCTCTTTATAAAGAAGTTACAGAATTTGCCTGTCCCATGCACAGATGCACAGAAGGCTCTGTTGTACCCTCTGTATCAAAGGAAATCCTGAGAAGTTGCTGGTAAAAAGAAGGAAGTTATTTGGTTGTGAGGGCACTTGCATTTAGTGGAAGCATTGCTACGGATTTTCAATAAGTGACTGCAGAATTGGGACTGGGTCAGTATTTAAAGTAATGGTTTGTTTGAACTTGAGATAAAAATCTGGTGCAATACAGCCAGTTTCAAGATTGCTATCTGGAGTATTGATAAACTGTGTATTGGGGAAACTAGGGGAAGGAAGGAACAGACTACTTTTCCCCAGACTCAAGGACTGAGAATAAATAAGGGAATTTAATGAAAAAGACCAAAATTTAACAAATTTTAACGAAAAGACAAAAAACCCCCTTTTTTTAATTAAATGGACACTCGTGGCATCCCACCCTTATGTGGAAGTGGGCACCCAAGATTTGTAGATGCTCATGGTTGAAAAGAATGATAAAAGTCAGAGGGTGTGCAAAACCTTAAAAAGCATTATTAGTAAAGTATACACTTGGTATGGAAATTGGTTGAAGTCAGTCCCTTATCTCTTAGTATAAGCACACAGCAGTGGGTTTCAAGTAAAGGGGTGGGGTGAAAGAAAAGAAAGAGAGAGATGAATTAAAGAGAGGGAGACAAAGAAAGGAGGAAAAGCAGAAAGAAAGATCACCAGGCGTGGCTCCAGTATTGATCCAGCTGATAGAATTTGTGGGGTACACACGCTCCTGGACTTCTTGGGGTTACCTTTTTATAGATAAGTTTTCCCCACCCTAGAGATAAGTTACTTGCTTTCTATGTAATTTAGTTTTCATGTGCAGTCCATTCTTCTAGACCTTTCTGGAAGTGGGTCAGATTACTACTGCAGTCATTGATGGTCTTGACTGCCTTCTCCTGGGTTGGCTTTTTGTTAACAACCTGCAACAACTGAGGGACAATCTCAGATCAGCAGGGAATCTGAGACCTTTATTCAAAGAAGCAAGCTGGTTTGATACATTCCCCAAGACACAGTATGTCCTTATATCCTACTTTTCACTAAGTGACCTATCACACTTTGCCATGTCAGTAGCACACTTTCCTAATATCCTTATGTGGGGCGATCACATGCTGTTCAGGTGTCCCACAGCTTCCAGCAGGCTCCTCTTCCTTGGGCATCTGCAGGAGACATCTCCTTGCCCCAAGGCCATGCAGAGACAGGCGCCTTTGCACTGCCATGGCGCTCCGCAGGAGCATCCCAGAGCCTGCATCCCAATTCCATCCTATCTCTCTCCACAGCAGCCCATGCCCACTTTTTGACCTCATTCTGCAGTTGTACGGTTTTGGGTTGTGTTCACTCCAGGAGCCAGAATAAGGAAGTGCTACCCCCCATGCCCCTTCTCCAGTCACCTCCCATCCTTCTCACAGCATGTTATTGCCAACAATCCTCGGCTGGCTCCACAGCTATCTGCCTATCGGTGTTTGAGATAGGCGCATTAGTCTCATCATCTTCTAGGCTTCTACAGCACTCATAGTTTTTAGAAGTCTAAAATGAGATAGCTGTTGTAATTCAGTAATTTAAAAGATCTTTTTAAATCTATATAAAATTTTGAAATAATTTAATTTACAATCCTAAAATTAAATTTAATTTAAAACTTGAAGCAACTGTAATTCCACTATACCTAGAATGTATATGGTACATGTAACTGTAATCCCCTTAGGCTACCTTATAATGACTATATACATGGGGATGTATTTTTTCCTGGTTTTGTATGGAAATATATTTTCTTAAATAACTAAATTATAAAATTTAAAGCCTCTCTGATGTCAAAGTATTTTTTTTTTTCTAGTCAAAAATATTATATCCAACAAAGAATTTTCACTTTGGTTCATAAACATACCTAGTAGTGCTACCTTTTTAATTAAAATTATACACAGTGCAGTTCTTCAGGAAAGAAATAAATGTCGTTTTGAAGAACAAACCACTAAAATGGAACACATTTTTTCCCAAACTTCTTGTGGAATGGATTTGAGATGCAATCACAACTTTTTATTTTTGTTTTTCTCTGAAGTTTCTACATGTCCAGAACTTCCACATCTTTAACAATATCCACTAGCTTCTCTAAGCTTTGCTGGTGGGTCCTCTTAGGATTTCTCCTTCCGAGTGTCTGAATTCTTGGTAAAGATACAGGATGAAGTATTGTGATTTAAGTTTGTACCTGTGTATATGTGTTTTGTCTGTTGCACACTTAGGCACTGCTTGGTGGTGGTGGATCAGTTGTCCTGGTTCCTACCAGCCCTGACTCTGTTGTAGACGTGGCTGGGAATCAGCTGTGGGCTCATGGCCCCTGCCACAACTGAGTCCAGGAACCCACCTTGTCCCCACTGCCCTGGTCCCCCTGAACCTGATGTGAAGCCTGGAGCCTCCTCACCCACCCTTCCTCAGTTTCCTCCAGTAAGAGCATTTAAAATATCTCAAGGAAATTACAAGATGTTGTGGCCAAAGCATCTGAATTTCACCAACTCCTGCCCTCTCGTATCTCTTTAGTGAGATTTATTGGGGTTTCACTTGCTTCTGCTAAAAAAGTGCAACATTAAGGCTTCTTCTTTGTTGTAGGTACTTAATTTAAGCTCCATATACAGATTCTATTGTCACCTTCAGAAAGTTTGTGTTCAGAATACCTGACGCTCATCCTTACACCCTCCTCACTCCAGTCAGAAGGATTTGTGGGGCCCCAAAATTCCCCATTACCAGAAATTGTTTCCAATTTCATACTTATATCAAGTTACATAAGTTCAATTCAGAAAAATAGAATAAAATATTGAAATAATGAGACCTGTTTAACTCACAAAATTAACTATGTCCCAGGAATTTAGTTATAGGAATTCTAACTCACATTTTTAAATAAATAAATAAAGTGTGCAATGGAAAACAAAACAAAACAACAAAACCAAACCAAAACAACAACAACAACCCACCCCAAAACAACCCCCCAAAATTGATCCCTCCTGCTAAATAACAAATTTGACCTCTTTTAAAGCTACCAGCCCATCTGCTCTAACATGCTGTCTCTCTCTGGTTTCAAATGAATAGAGATAAAGGCAGAGAGTGTTCTTCCAGTGTCATACTGGCTCACACTTTGATGACATTTAAGGTGCGCAGACTTATGAGCAGAGATTTAGAGAATGAAGGTAAATTAATGCTTGAAGGCTATGTTTTTAAAACAGCAAACCCTCCCCTTATGCTATGGTGAGATTTTGGGCTGTGCACCTTGTACACCAGATGGGAACACTTTTCTGTTTGCTTGGTCTTGGTAATATTTTTCTGTTTTCTTAGCTGGTTTCAGGTTTCTGTGTAACAACCTTTGCCTCCACTTCAAAAAAAAAAAAAATCCAAACACCTGACCCGGGCTACACATTAGGAGGCCTGTTTGGTGGGAAGAGAATGCTGGAATGTCTCAGTTTTCAAAACTGTAAAGATTCAGATTTATAGTCAGTCTGTTTATCATATCATGTGTGGTAGCATAGGATATCAAAGCAAGAAAGCCTACGGGGAAACCCATTTGAAATGAAAAATATTTCCTATGTATGGCATAATGCAGCACAGATGGAAAGTTGTGCTTTTCTCTTTTACTGTTTCTGTACATTACTCAGGCAATAAATACTGGACAAATAAAGCAGTCATTTCTAAGGCTCCATATAACCTATTTTACCAGTATCAGCTGCTGTAGTTTTATATTCCCTAGAGAAAAGCTGCCTGGGTTCCCAAGTTTTATAAAGGATTTCAAGGAGTCCTCACAAATAAAAATGGATGGGAAATATGGCCTGGCTTTTAATAACAGTATAGTTAACTCTGCATTTCCTTATGATAGTCAAAGCTCTCACCAGTGTATTGCAACCTTATCATTCTTCAAAGTAGCATTTACTTAATGACTATTACTTTCTTACTTCATCCGCTGTGAATTTTACCCCACTATTTGAAGGGCACAGCACAGCAGGAATACACTATAGCTGTGTCACTTCAGGACTGGGCTTCATAAACTGAGAAGAGTTATCCCACATCCAGTGTAGCAGACATACTCTGACACCTTCCCTCTGAAGGCGGCCACAAAGAATTCCCAAAGTACATTTGCAAAGCCAAGTAGCCTCATAATATTTAAAGTGGCGCCTGGGCAGTGTGGGACATAGGTTTGAGGAGAACTTTTGCTCTGATCCAAAATACCTGAGGTATGATGAGGCTCAGGACAGAAAGGTCTGCCACCCTCTCTCCATCACATCTGCTTGTGTTTAGAAACCACAGAAAAGGGACCAGATCACCCACAACTGCTCAAGACAGTGCTGACCCTGGGCTATTGTGCTGGGAACACACAGGTTAGTTTTGATGGATGCTTTATCTATTGCTGAACTGAAAAAGAGCTGTAGATAAAAGAAAACTACCTTACTCCCGAGCAGGAACACCTGCCTATGAAACATCTTTAAAATTAAGGGCAAGATATCTCCCAGGAAAAAGAGACACCCCCAAAATAAATACTGAGCAAGCTGTTAGACTCCTCACACAGGGCCACAAATGCCATGCTTTGCATGGCAGTAAGAAGCAATAGTATCAGTATCTTTTCTGTGGCTTTTACATCCTAACAAACCAACTAAATAATGGGCCCACAATATAGAAAATCAACTTTCCCTGAGCTGTTTAGGACTTCACATTATCCATATCCAGCAAGAGAGCTGCCACATTTTTTCTTATTTTTCAAAGTACCAGTATTTTCTTTTTCAAAGGAAATGTTAAAATTAAAAAGGAAAAAATAATCTCTTAGCGATATTTGTTTAAATGGAAGAAATAATTACATATGGGAGTCTGGGCTGCAAGATTTTGCTTGTAGTCTAGTGGAAAAAAACCCCTTGATATTTGTAAAAAAAAGTCATAGCAATTTTAGTCATATCAAGCGTCTTCTTCCATGATAAAATCTCAGTCCACTTGGCTTTTCCACCCCCCTGTTTAGCAGTCACTCCTGAAGCTAAAGCCAGTTCTGCAGATAAGGAAGATAAAATCCAATTTCAGAATCTGACAACAATCTCTCGTTAAGATAACTTTTGGTGAGACAGAAAGTAGTTTTTATCATTGCTATATCCCTGTGTGGTAATTTCAACATTTTTTTAACCAACAGAACTTGCAGGAACTCAGTTTGGAGTGATCAAAGGCTAATCAAGGAAAAATGAATCTTTAGCAGGTTTTATTTGTTAATAAGCGTCATATAACAGATATTATTCTTCCTATTTTCAAAACTATTAATTCCTTGTGTAGGAATGCACCTGTAATTTATTTTTTTTATTAATTAATTTTTAGAATGGTTAGATACTTCTTTTCAGCTGATTTCCAGAATCTAAATTTTAAAACATTCATAGTATCATAGAATAACAGAATCTTTAAGTTTGAAAAAGACCTGTAAGATCATTAATTCCAACAATTAGCCTAGCGCTGCCAAGTCCACTACTAAATTGTGTCCCAAGTATCCCATCTACAGATTTTTAAACACTTACAGGGATGGTGATTCCACCATTACTCTGGGAAGCCTGTTCCAATGCTTGACAGCCTTTCAGTGAATACATTTTCCCTAATATTTAATCTAAACTTCCTCTGACACAAGGCCATTTTGTTTTGTCATAAAACATTAAAACAAAAGGATAAAAAAGGTAAAAAAGAACCCCAAACAAAAACCAACACAACTTGAATTATATATTGAGTAAGAATTTGGGTTAGGGTTTTGTTTCTTTGGTTGGTTTATTTTTTGTTTGTTTGTGGTTTTTTCTGAGTGTTTATTTGTTTGCAGTTTTTTTTTAAGATAGACTGCAGGACTGTACTTAAGGAACTTCACATCCGAGGCTGAGTATATAAAACCAGCTTTACTTAATATCAAAAAGAACCTGATAGATAATTTGATATGTCCGCAAAGGTTACAGCTAAACTAATAAACTAAACCAGGTCAGCACCTGGTCAGGCCTGAATATAGCATGAATGCAACCATTCATACTGTGAAAATTTTCACAGAGTTTTGCTCTCAGCCAAGCAGTGCTACAATGGGGACAATCTGGGAGCCAGCTCAGGCCAGAAAATGCTCTCCATGGGCAGTTTGAGGAAGGGTTAAGAGAGTTTACCTGTGCCTTTCCAAACTCTTTGTCCAAGAACAGTCCCAGGATGTTTTATCTACCTCTACAAATGTAGTCAGGGGTGACAGGGGTAAAGGACATTTTGGGAAGGGGAAAATGTTTATTGGGAAACTGGTGTGCCAAAGAAATTTGTTGCACCTCAAGGTCAACTAAACCCATCTTTGTCTTAAGGTCAAAATACCAAGCACCATTTTGAGAATGCAAATTCCAAGAAATTCTGATCCTTTTCTTGTTCAGAGTTGGAGACATTTTGGAAAATGTTCTGGCTCCCTAATATAAAAAAATTAAATCAGTCAACTCATCTGGACTCAGGCATTTTCAGCCCTAGGTTTAAAGTTCACTTTCCCCATGTTTTAAGCAGAGCATTACTATGTTTCCTTAATTTAATTAATGTGGAGGGGTTTTATTGTTGTGTTCAGCTAGTTTTAATACAATAGCAAAAATATTTTTTAAAAACAGTTACTGTTTCCAAACTTCAGTAGTTTTGTTAAGCAAAAAGCCCTATAAATGGTGTCTGACAAAAAAGCTTGACATGAATAAGGGAGTTTGAGACCCTACCCAGAGAGGTACTGAGCAGCCTTGTGAATGTTGGGCCAGATGGCTTCATTAGGGATAAACAAAAAGAGTGAAGAGAGAGCAAGCAATAAGAACCATTTAAGGACTGTGGATACAGAAGAGACTTTGACCCCTGGACCACCTCAGACTGAGAAAAAAGGTTTTTTTTTGTCAGAAACCATTCTTGACTCAGAGGAATATATGATCACGAGAGATACTCTTACCTAGGTCCTTACTATGCCTTTGTGACTTTGAAAAGACTTCTTAAAATAAGAAAATTTTTTTCTTTTTCTTTTTTTTTTTTTCCCCCACTATGTCTCAATTCCTTCTTTGGGAAAAAATCCATTTCAGTCTCATCCTTACATCATTCTGCCCTAATGCATCCCAGCTGGAGGGACTTTCCCTTCATAAACATAATTTTCCCCAGTTTGAGACAGATCCACTGCCCCTCCTTGACCTGCACTTGTCTTGCTTTAATTGGGATTGGAGTTAGCCCAGGATTTGGGCAGCCTTCACCACGTCGATGCTGCAGTGCTTACCTTATAAGAAACTTGAGGCCCCAGAACAACATCCAGAGCTCAGAATTAGTCAAAAGATAAACCAATGAAAAACAGTAATAGAAATTCTGCACACAGAATGAGGGTCACTTAAATGGTAATGAAGATAAATATTCAGCACAGAAGGGTAAAAGTCATCACTTTTCCAGTCTTTGAATACCTCAAGTGAAGACTTTAGACAGGCATTTATATCTCCTGTAGTTCAACATCTTGTTTTGAGGAAAGACACCTACAGTTGCTATAGGCTGTAGAGGACTGTTTACCAAAATTAATGCTTTACATCCTTGTTTCTGCAGTTTTCACAGAAAACCTGTCAAATAATATGTATAAGTTTCTTCTTCAGCAGGGATCAGATATCTGGGTTACTTCTTCCAGTTCAGACTCCATGCTGGAACTGATCTTTTTTGCTCATTTCTGGCCCTTTCCACAAGATATGAATATTTTGTTGCTTAGAAGTATGTTCCACCAGAAGGTCAGGAAGATGCTCTGCTACAGCCAAGAGTGTAAACTTCCTCCTGGGAATGAGGATGTGAGCATCAGCCCCTTCTTAAAGAGACATTTAAAGAAGACCTACAGAAGGTGACCTTTACAAATACCTGTCATAACTTTGAATCAAATTCTTTGCACAAAAACAGGAATAAAGTGGATTTGCATGCAGGTCATGATTCTCTCAATTGAATCTTTCAGTTTCTGGAGTAAGAAAAAAAGATCCTCCAACGGTTTGGGGATATTCTGTTTTGATTCTCTTTCTTTTTTGGAAGGGTGGGGGTTGTTGGACTTTTTGTTGTGCTTTGTTTATTACTTAGTTGGTTGATCTGGGTACTTTTCTTTCTTTGGTTTGGTTTGGGGTTTTTGTTTATTTAGCTGATTGTTTGGTTTTTTGTGGAAGGTGAGGCATTCTGTGAGCACAGCTAAGGAGGGGAAGCAAGGATGGCTTCAGCTTGGGTGCAGCATCAGCTCATCAGCTCAGCCAAGTGTACAAGCATTGGCATATGAGCAAGATGCTGCAGTCTGAATGTCAACACATGGTCAAATACTTCTCAGTAGCCCAAGTGTGATGTTTAAAAATCCCTTTGTGGCTAATGTCTAGTAAAAGGATACATTACTTGGCTAGAACAAAGAGCGTTACACTACAGACAGAAATGGAACTTCTCCAAGTACTCCTGTTGTGCTACACAAAGCAGCATCTCTCTTAGTCTGTGCCATTTTCCCTTGTGAGGGAAAAGACTTTTCCTGATACAGGGGCTACAGTAATCTGTGCAGATAATGGAATAGCGGAGAGAATTCACAATAAATTTTTTTTGGCTGGGCTTTGGGCTGCAAAAACAGCTTAGTTGGGTTTAGGACAAGTTTCATTCCGTGCAGTGGGTCTTGTGCCAGCCTTATTACTGCACTGCCATGTGGAAAATACTGGAAATAAAAAGACTGATCCTTTGAAAGATGCTTTAGTGGACTTGATGAGACAGAATAAAAGAAATTTATGATGGATAGGCATAGGGGGTGCTTGCTGACTGCCTGCAGGTCATTCCCAAATCAGTTAGAACAGCTGCAAAGGGGAAAAAAGCAAGTTAAAAATAAACAAAACAGATTTGCACCCATTACAATCACTGCCTTTGCCAGTCTTTGCACTCAAGCCTGGCTTCCTGGAGTGAAAGAAGAAAGGCTTCAGATTTCACAAAGGAATATTAATAGAAGTAATAGATGAACTTAAGAAAGAAAAACGACTAAGATGAATACAACTTGCTTTTGGTGTGAACAGATGGGTCATGGAATAGTCTGAGGAGTAACTAATGGGACATTGATGCTTAATTGAACAAAATAGACAATTAGCAGCTGAAGAAAAATCTGGGGAACAGTAAATAATGATGAGGCCAGTTCTACAGAGTGATCTGAGATTCATTATAAATAGTACTTAGCAATTCACATTTTAATATTTTCAACTACAAGGAAATCGGTCATATTTATAAGGCAAGATTCTATTTTAGAAATCAGTGATGCTGCAGATGATACAGGGTCAACTGTAGCCAACCAACTGAGCACCTATTTCCAGCACTATTAAGCATGGAAAGACCCCATGGGAACTTTGGAAGTGGAAACAAAGAAAATTAGAAAGCAGTAGTAGTAGTGTGGCTCTCCTTGGCATTAATGAGAGCATTACTGTTAGTTCTGGTGTCTGTGTTAAAGGTTACTAGAAAAGGCTGACAAAAGTTATAAAACCCAGAAGCATCCAGGAAATATATGTTTTCAGCTGGAGGATAAAAAAGTTTGATTTCTTTACTGCATCTAAGGGAGGGCTAAAAGGTGACTTGTTTTTAATGTACAAGTAGTCTTAGAGAGATTGTTTTTGAGTGAAAAAGGCTCTTCATCCAAACAGATAACATACAATTTAATAGTTTGAATGATGAAATTTAAAATAAAAATACCTTCTCAGAGCAGTTAATTTTATAGGCATTTCACAAATTCATCATTTTTTAAGTTCTTCAAATAAAGACTGGATAGCTTTCAAAAAGACAGCTGCTCTATCTCAACCAGGAATTATAAATTTTATTCAGGTATTACCAAGCAATAGTCTCCTTTTTGTGTCATGTTGTACGTCAAAGATAGCAGGGATAGCAGTTATTTTGAACCTTAAAATATAGGTCAGAACTGGGAAAGCTCCAAGTACATTGCAAACATACAAGTGGCAGCAATTTCTAAGAATTCTCATCAAAATGTCAGTTGTGCATAACAAGCCTCTGTCTCCATTGGGTTTAAATACATTTTCAAGGACTTAATTTTAGTTATTTTGAAGCTCAGAGATGCAGAATGAGAATCCAGCTTTATTTTACACTGAATAGTTCTGTTCTGCTAAAAAGAAAGTGATATTTGCTTTATCTTTCTGCACAGAATGACACAAGATCTCCATCAAGTACATTTCTCACATTATTGCATGAAATCCCTTGACTAGCCCTTGCAGGCTCAGGAACGTAGCAGCCTTTAAAAACCCTCAGAAAAAAAAAAAAAAAAGGAAAGAAAAAAAACAAAACAAAACAAAAAAAAAACCTGGATCCCTCTCCTTTCCATTATTTGGAAGGGAAAAGCATTTTCTTGTCAATCCATCAAGAACCGTGATTTAAGCATTAGCTGTTAAACCAAGTAATGACAGGAGCTTAGGTGATTATATACTTGCAGGTACCAAATGCTCATCATTAAAACTAAGGACATACCTAAGGAGCTGTGTAATCTAAATAGCACCAAGTCCTTATGACCATCCAGTTGCCCTATTTCTTTCACATTTGATTTTATTTTTTAATAATGCTGATGCCGGAGGTGTTACTTAAGAAGTTCAGAGAGGCAGGAGCAGCAAGTTCTATCAGCTTTATAATAAATGGGTGTGTAAGAGGAAACCAGCCAAAGGGCAAGCATTTGGAGGTGAGATATTGAGAACACCTGCTCCTCCCTCAACACACTTGTGATTAAACATTTTACTTAGTATGGGAACTGAAATGTGTTATGCTAAACTGGGGTCAGAAGGCACAATGTAATTATGGTTGTTATTATTACTACAGAAACCATATTGTGTGTGACTGCAAGAAGGAGTAAATCTCCTTGGGTAAGGAATTGCTATTTGGGTGGAGAAGATAATGAATGTTTTACTGGAATTCGCCAGATCTGTAAGAGTTTTCTCTTCAGGAAAGCATTAGTTTCTGTGTTCTTTAAACCTGTCTTAGTAAAACACAAGACACAAAAATAAATTACAAAAAAACCCCACCCAAACCTCTTAGTCCAAATTCTTTAATGTGTTCTTGTTTCTTAACATTCTGAGTATTTTTTTGTGTGAGTCTGTGCTGAAGTGTTCCTTCATTTCCTAAGAAGTTTTGCACCTTTCCTTGAGAAATACCCAGAGGGTAGGTTTCTCACCTTAGAGCTGGATGACCCATGGCTATTGTGCCTGAAGAGAGATGATGGAGCACAGACACACAAACAGACACATACACACCCTCCAAGTCACACAACTGGTCTGTGCTTAAACACCTTTAATAATCCTCAGTCATTTAATGGTATATATTTAAAGATTCAGTCCATTTTTTCAAAAGCAGTTAATGAAGCTAGGTTTCAAGGCGTAATTTCACACATTTCTTACTGGAACAGCTGCACAGTTTGAAGCCAGTGCTCTCACAAATTGCAGAAGAGCAGGAATCAATGTTCTGATGTCGTATGGTTTAACCCCATGTGATAGCTAAGCACCACCAAGCTGCTCATTCACTTTCACCTGAAAAATGATGAGTTGAGGTGGAAGCAGTTCAGTGGGTAAAGCAAAAGTCAAGCACACAAGCAAAGCAGATAAGGAATTAATGCAATACTTCACATCAAGCAGGGAGGTAGCCAGTCAGCTCAAGGACGACAGGGCTTTGTTGTCCAGAATGGTGACTTGTGAAGACAAATGCTTAGGGGCAGCTGCCACAGCTGTGTCTCCACTCAGTCTCCTGTGCAGCCTACTACCTGTTGAGGAATTGTAATGAGCAAAAAATACCTTGACTGTGTGAACACTGCCCAGCAATAACTAAAGCTATCTGTATTATCAACGCTGTTTTCAGTACAAATCCAAACCATAGCCCCCATACCAGATACTGTGACAAACAGTAACTCTGTCACAGAAAAGCTCAATACATTCTTCATTATTTTTCAGATGTGTCCATTTGATTATGGTTTTAATATAAAATTAGTAGTTGTACATTAGTATATACGTACAAGCTCTTAATATTTGTAAGAAGAGTAAATTCTCAAAGTAAATTAAGTATGATAAGAAACAACGACTAAAGCTCTCAATAAATATGGTAAACAAGTGTAACTGCTCCCTGCTCAATATTTGAGTGCATCTTAGGGAAGTTAGCAATTCTGGTTTCTTACCAAAAACTTTCTTCAAAGTCCAGGGACGGAGTACATTTATATTTTACTGACTTTATTTGTCTTGAGCAGCACTTTACACAGCAGGACAATTACTATAAGGGGTGAAATGCCACCAGCATTTTTTTCCTGTAATCAATAGAAATAATTATACAGAAAGGCAAGTATAAAATATGGTAGATATTAGACCCAATCCCTAAAGGCTTGCATCCTGAATCTTTCTGTCCCTGATTTAAAAAGAAAGGATACTGTAATTAATTTTGACTGTCGAGCAGCCTTGTTGCTGTAATCAGAAAAGATTTTTTTTCTGAATTTTACCTGAATTTGACTTTAACAATTCCCTGTGGTGATGTCTTACCCAATCTAATTGCACAATTTATAGTTTAAAATATATTTGTTGATTTTGAAGCTTAGCTTTTTTTAATTAACTGAAAGGTCACTTGTCTATGTACTGTGAGTTAGGTTGTGATGCCTACTATCAGTCCCATATGTTGATTGAAAGGCTTAAGTTCCTTAAATTTTATGACTTTCTCTGTTTGCAATTAAAATTTTCCCTGCCAGGTGTCTGCCACAGTGTGATTGTACCACAAAAAATAACCCCAAAGAAACAAACAAACAAACAGACAAACAAACCCCAGTTAAAACAAGAAAGCAGTTTCTTTCAATGACATATACCCTGTGTTTTTAAATTAAGTTTTTCATATGACTGCTTAAAGTGAAAAACCTGAAGAATTCTTAGCTTTTGAGCAGGAACTGGAAAAATAAAAGGCTCTCTTGGTGTCAAAGGTGTGTCTTTATCACTCCTGTCATAATTATTCCAGGTATGATGAACTTTTGAATTTCAGGTTTTAAACCAGTTACTCGTAGTTAGCTCATGCTCTGCAGAGCATATTCACTGAATTCTTAGCATACCATCCAGAATTAAGTACAGAAAGTTGCAATACAATCTCACTGTTGCAAAAATACCAACTATACAGGAGTTATGTGGTGGCAGAATTAAGTTGACACATTGAATTAGCACTCTCTTTTTGCTTATATAATGATCTTTAATTCTATAACACTCTATTTTATTTTTTTTTTTTCATTATGAAAACCTTTAAAGCACAAAGGAAAAGTAAATCATATCAGAATAAACATTTAACTTGTCTTTTCATTCATCTTGCTAAGGTCAGCATAGTCCTTTTGTACGAGTCCCCTACAACCATTTCTCATACTCCCACCATATGACCTTTTTACTTGCTCCTCAAATTTCATAAATTAGAATAGGACAGTCTGCCCCATAAAGCTGTGATATCCTCCCTAAAGCAACATGAGGAGTCATAGGCTCATCACTGAGTGCAGAAATCCTGACTAATCTGTTGGCCTTCTTTGTGGTGGAGTGGCTGCATCAGCGGGCAGGGGATGTCGCCTACATGCACTTCTGTAAGGCCTGATAGAGGCCCCCACAACATTCTTACCTCTAAAATGGAGGGATATGAGTTGGATAAATGGATTTTTAGATGGATAATGAGCTGACTGTCCATGTCCAGGGTGACAGTCAATGGCTGAGTGTCCAAGAGGCACGGAGCAATGAAGGGGATGTGTCTCAAGAGTCCCTACTGGAACCATTCCCGCTCGACATCCCAACAGCTACATAGACAGGGGGTGGAGTGCACCCTCTGCCATGTTGCACATGACACCAAGCTGAGTGGTGTAGCTGATTTGACAGAGGGAGGGGATGCCCTCTGAAGCATCCTTAGTTGGCTTGAGGAGAAGGCCCATGCAAAGAAGAAGACCAACAAAGCAACAAAGCCCAATGCAAGGCCCTGAACCTTTTGTGGGACAACCCCCCAATGTCAATAAAAACTGGGTGATGAACTCATTGAGACTCATTATGTAACTCCTTCCATGTTCCATTTAAGCCAGATCCTTTTAGACAGTTGTGTAACTGTAACTATGTTGTTCTTATGAGACATCTGAATTTCAAATTAGGTTTTAGTGTTAATTTCACCCAAAAATGGTATAACAATAGTGTTCCATCAACATTAAACTCATAGACTCCGCAAAATAAATACAGAAAATATAACTTAACCTCATATGCAATTAAAATATTTTAAAAATTCACAGGTTAACACAATATCAGAAAACAAGCAATCCTCAAATAAAACCAATATTCTCTGGCATTTAGATGAGATTGAAGATAATATTGCATCTATTTTTTAGAAACAGTCATAACTACAGATTTACCAAGATGATAAAAAACTCTTAGCAGGGAGTTTCCACTCTTGTGGAATAAATTTTAATTTATTCAGGTCGTCATATAAGCTTGTTGCAAGGAAAGAAAGACTTCAATAACTGTACACACACCTGTGGATCATAGAACAGCTATTAATGATGAAATCTATAAAGAAAATAATCAGTTTTCATTTACACCATGCTTTTTAAATAATATGATTACAAATTCCCCTTCTAAAATACCTAAATATAAAACATCTCTAAAATCATTGTCATCAGAACTTCTAATAAAAATATTAAGTAGAACCAAGTCTTGTCTAAAGTGCCATCACCCTTTATGGCTGAAAACTGAAAAATATTCTTGTGACTGTTGGAGTGAATTCTTAATGAATAAATGACATCAGTGTAGAGGGGATCCATGTATTTGCGGGCTGGAAGAGGAGGTGGAACCAAGAGCTGATGGAGTTTAGGTTGTTACAACTTAATTGATTCTAACCTCTAGAATCTGCTGTTTCTTCCTGAAAGGTGGTGGAGACAATCAAATACACCCCCAAAACCTGTCTGCTGCTGTCAGGAAAATCAGCTGGAAATTCTGACTTCATACAGGATGGTCAATACTGTACAGAGCAGAAGAAATGGAACCATGGTGCTTGCTTCTGTGAAGGTATTATTTTATTTTAACCCTCTTGTTCCTGTTCCAGACGCAATGTAATTTTCTAATGTGGTTTTATTTGTGCCTCTTTTTCATCTGGGTACAATCCTAAGTTCAGAAGAACCCTGCCTCACGTGGGTTTCTGTTAAATCAGAACATTGTAAGATTTTAAAAGTGTTCTGGAACAGGGCTATGCTTTGGATTTAGGGTGGGCAAAAGTTTGATTACACACCAATATTTTGGTTGTTGCTGAGCTGGTCTTGCACTAAGACGAAGGACTTTTCAGCTTCTTATGCTGCTCTGCCAGGGAGGAGTGAAAGAGGATACTACCAGGACAGCTGGCCCTGACTGACCAGAGGGGTATTCCCTACCACATGGCATCATGCTGAACAACAAAACTGAATGGTGTTGGCTGGGGATGATGGCACTCTGATCAGAGACTGGTTGGGCATTAGTCAGTAGCTGGTGAAGAGCTGCATTTTGCATCCCTTGTTTTGCGTATTCTTTTATCATTATTACTTTCCCTTCATTTTCTGTGCTACTAAACTGCCTTCATCTCAACCCAAAATTTTACCCTTTTTCTGATTCTACTCCCCATCCCATTGGAGGGGAGTGAGTGACTGGCTGGGGGATATTTAGCTGCTTGTCTGGTTAAATCACAACCCTGGTGAAGTATTCTGCTCAAATGAATAATGTTGTTGGAGCCAGCAAGACTTGGAGGGGCTTAAATTTAGCAAATCACATGTCTCTGTAGAACTGGAGCCACAGCTTGTGTAACAGAATGTTTCTAATGGTCCCCAGGACCAGCAGGCAAAACTGACTTGAACAAATCATTAGATGGCCATAGAAAAATGACTTAAGGATGTGACCCTCACAGACCTGATTTCCTGTAGGCTGCAGAGGAACAGTAGGGCAAACACTTAGAATAAAAGCTGTCTGTTTCTCTAGCCTTTGGGGAAAAAAAAGTCTGGGACAATTTTCTTTTGCTTGCATTTTTTACTGGAAAAGGTAGTACAGAAAGATAATTCTTGCCAAAATATCTACAGGTTTAAACATTTTAAACACTATTTTGATGATTTTTATGAGGTCTAGGTACTACAGTAGGATACAGATAGAAAAACAAGGTTTGCAGCTAGTTTCATGTGCTCCTATTAGCAATTTGAAGACTGTTGTGCAGAAAATACACCAGTGATGTCAAGGTCCTTGTAATATTCATAAAGGTGCTCTCTAGGTTCAGTTCCATTCTGGTATTTGTACCCAGGAGCTATTTTCCCCCCCTTATTGTTACTTTAGCAATTTTAAAAGATGAGTCATAAAAAGAGCCTTTTGCAGAAGCACACTGCTATCCACCAACTGCAGCTCCTTCCATTTGCCACAAAATTCCCTCAAACCACCTATTGTTATGAGGGTGCTGCTCTTGGTTAAATGCTATTATACAAATAACATTAATTATATATGCCTGCAGTTAATTTTAATTACTCTGCTCTCTGCTTCTCTTCCCCTTTCCCCTGTCGTTCCTCCAGTAACTCAGCAGAGAAACTGAAGACCCACTGTTTCTGTGCCCTTCCTGAAGACCAAAGGAAGAACACAGCAATCCCTCTGTGAGCTCTGACAGCAGTTAAAGGGGAAAAAAAGGTGTTTTCAAGTAAGAGAAATGAAAATACCTCATAAAAAAAAAAAAAAAAAAAAAAAAAAAAAAAGAAAAGTGTTTTGAGACTGCATTGACAGCAGAAGAAAAATTTAAAGCCGTGTCTTAATTCATTCAAGCACTAAAGCTCGCGGGATAGCTGCTGTTGAGAGTGGCCACACACTACCCAGTTGTGACTGACTGGTCGGTTCAAGGGTTAGTGCTGAGGATTTGGGGAGGGGGGCTGCTGATAAGCTGCACCATCACTAGGCCCTGGTTCTCTAGGCTTAAAGTGGTCTCATTGTTCAGAGTTCCCAACATGTATCTATATTGAGAGTGACCTTCTGCCCTCTGTAGCCAAGTGAGTGCCCTCCACAAGAGTTAATTCTATGCTGAGTAGATCTATTGGATCTGGTGCTCTTGGGGAGCCCAGGCACCCAGACACTGATGGTGTGAGTCACTGTGTCTGCATCAAGAAGCCAAAATCTATGAGCTAGTATTGTTTGTCTCCTTTTGTAATAACTTATCTGATTAATACTACACCTCTTTATTTTATTTAATTCAATGGTAAAGAAGCTAATTTTTATTCTTTGATTATTAAGTGAGAGTCAAATGTCTGGTTTGGGACACTGCTAGCTCATGTTAAGGATGTCTGCCATGGGCCAGAAGCATCCCAAGCCTAGACTCTGTATGCCAAGCATGTCTGAGTGTTCTTCCACAGGATAATGAGCCAATCACCCTGGACTGTTGACATGATGTAGGATTTAAACTTTTATAACACCAGTGAGTACCATCAAATCATTAACTAGAATTACAATTCTAGTTACAGTCCTCTCTCAGATTCTTGATGCATCCTTAGTTCGTTTCTTGCACACTGAGACGCTTTCACCATGCTGACCACTGTGACATCTGCCCAGGGGGTCAGAGTGAAATCAGGGATCAGTTCCTTGCAGAGCTTTGTTTTTTGAGGGAAGACGGCTTTGTGCGGATTGGATTGAGAACAAAGCCCTCTTTCTCTGTGCTTTGCTTCTTGTTGAATTCTGTGTCCCTGCAGGCTCATCTTTAATGCTTAAAGTTTGTTCTGAGTTCATTCTTTGCTTAGAGTGTTTATAAAAATTTGGAGCTTGACAATTTTAGAAGGTGTATGAATACAACCATATATCTTAATTTTCTTTCTGAAGTCAGTGCAGACCTATGATTTTACACCATCCCTCTTGCCAGGTCTGTAAGACTTTCTCCCCAACATTCTGCTGAGGAAGGTGGCTGAGGGATGGGAGACACATCCCAATCTGTAAAAGGCATTTACTCCTGCATGTCTGTCATATGCAGACAGTGAATTCAGGCTGGCTGTAGCTCTGATAACAGCTAGGTGACTCCTTGACTCCACTCTTGAAGGTAAGGAATGATGCCAGTTCTCTGGAGGAAAGGTCTCCCTCAAATGATCAAGGTGGTTTTTAAAAACTTGGCTTTTTTTGAAGAAGAGGAGGTTATTAGCTGGTTTGGTGCTAAGATATGATTAGGCAACAGTAGTGCCTAGGAGAGCCAAAGTGATAAGATTCTTATTTTTCAAGCATAAAATTAATATTTATTTCTAAGATATAGAGGAGTCATACGTGTGGATGAATTAACAGAGCAGAAGAAACAGAGTTGCTTTTTTTCAAAAGTCAGCTCTTCTCACACCCATTTTTTCCATTTTTTATTAGTGTGAGAACATGCTGTGCAAGGACTCCATCTCAATTTCCTTCACCTACTGTACTTAGCAGATCTATTCTACTCTTAGCTTACCTGCATCCATTTCCTCAAGTGCCTGCACAGTCAGGCATTTCTCCAACCAAAAGGCTTTCTGAAACGTTTGCAGTGTCAAGAAAGTGTTTGGCACAGAATCATCACAATGCTGATATCTTCTTCAGATAATCTAATCTATTAGTACCTTAGACTGATATTCATATCTAGAAATTGAATACAACCTGTTTGTATACATGCATATATAAATGTTTGTATATATGTGGCCCCTCCCCAAATAAGGAAGAAAGTCAGCCGCCCCCCACATTCCCCCCTCCAAATTCCCTGGTTCCAAACAGTCTTTTGAAAGCATTGGAAACCAAGTTGCTGGAATCAAGGTGCTGCTCTCACAAACAATGGGCTGCAAGGAGCAACACTATCATATAAAAATAAACCTTGTTGAACAAAAACCTTTTGTTATATAGTGTCTATTGCAATTAAGTTTTAATATTTCTCAATTTTATATAAACATTTTTAATATAATTTATTTTATGTTCAATTCAAACCATTGTACACCTAAATAATTTAAGTATCATAAAATTTCAGAGGTGCTGAAGTAGCCAAATGTGATCCTTAACTGTGCTTAGAGTGGCTTCAGTCTGAAAAGTATTCAGCCCAACCTGATCCTTCTTTAAGTGGGAAAAGTGCAGAGTGATTTAATACATATAAACTTTCAGCTAGGTGAATAAAAGTCACTGGCATGTCATGCACCACTCTTCAATCTGTGTTTAGTGAAATGCTTAACTTTTTCAACAAGACAGGTGACCTTCCCCTAGCTGGCAGGATCCAGCTCCTGAACAGCATGAATCCATTCCAAGGGGTTTGGTGTGAGCGCTCCATCTCAGATTTGTGTCTCATCGGTCTGTGTGACAGGCTATTAAAGGATGAAGATGTGTTGTTAAGGCATAAGAAAGGAGAAAGGAGATAACCTGTCTGTATTCACTAGTGTTTCATCTGTGCTGGAATAAATATTACGGTTGGCACACTGAAGCCCTCGAGAGCTTCATCAGAAAATTAAATGCTCTGATGATAGGCTCATATCTCTGTCCAGAGCTGGATATTCTTAGAGACATATCTGCTAGGGAAGTGCTCAAGAACCTTTGTGGAAGGTCAGATAGCAAGCAGCTCCATCTAATGCTGTGTCCCACTGCCAACAAAATGGGCCAAAAGGACAGTGAAGCCCTGACTAGCACAGAGGAATGCTTGAGCAGTGTGTTATGCCATCTCCTAGCAATGTGAGACTCTTAGGACTTCTGAAGCAGAGGTGGTGTCTCTGTTTTACAGCCCGACCCTGACCTACCTGGCTTAGCAGGCCGGGGATGGTAGCTGTGGCCCTGCTGAACCGTGGTCTAAGTGCCAACATGAGTGAATGTCTGACTGACTGGCCCTTGCTGAGCTCTCTGATGTTACTTGCAGTGAATTAGCAAGATTCAGGCTGCCTGTGTCTATACAAGCCATAAGCACCATCATACCTCATGTGAGGTTGTGGCAGGATCCAGATGACCTGAATAGCATTTTCTGAAGTAATACAGGTAGAAATACTGGATTCAGTAGCTTATTAAGTTACAGGCCTAATTATGACCATTTAAGGTCACTGTTAACCACCTTCTTGTAGGTGCTTTCAGCAGAAGTCCCCTGAATTTTGAGGAATAGGGGAAGGGCACAGACAGAGTTACATTTTGTCTTTCTTCATATTTCTGCTCATCACTACGAAGGGACATTATCAAATGTGGTATCGCTTCACAGGCAAACACCACCCTAGGATTACACCAGGGCAGTTCTCTCAGAGCTCACCCAGCCAAGATGCCCAGGTTAGAGGGACCAATGGCCTTTCTGAGCACAAACTCAGCTGGAGCATGGCAGGCACTGGCTGGCTGCTGGGCTGCTGCCCGGGAACACTCCACCGTCCTTACAGCAGAAAGAGGAAGGATCAAGATGATGCCATGATGACACAGCACTGCTCTCCTGATGTTTTAATCGAAATGTTGACAGCTCTTAGCCTTGCTCTACAAAATGGAAGCAAAGTCTTAAATATTGACATTTGTGGCAAAATTGAAATTATTCTTTCTGAGCCAGGTCCAGGCAGGACTGCACACTATATTTTCTCCTTAAAAAATATGAAACTTTTATTCTCTTTCCTTTTTGCTGTTCTTAGTCACCATGGAGTAGGTTCATGAAGAGCTGTTTTCATTAATACAATAATAATCTGAAATGTATCACTGAACTCTCCTCATGACAATTTCATGAGCAAAAAAAAATTAGAATAACCTGTCCTGGGGCAGTTCAATTTTGGTGTACAATTTGAAATGTGATTTACTTGCATTCAATTATATAAGTATAGGTTTGATACATCTAAATCAAACTAAATACATTGACTTTCAGGAGTAAAGATGATCAGTTTTGAATATGGAGCATGTGGAATCAATGGTCTCTAGGAGTCACAGCTTAGTAACTCCAATATATTTACTTATTTTGGCAACTAATAGCCTCTCTCAGAATAATTGGGGTGTATTTGTCATATATCAATGTCAATTTTTCTGGCCAGTTTAAAAATCCAGTCCTTCTATTTTTCACTGGAAACATACATTAGTAATGCTCACACTGTTCATTTATTGCATTCACTTATAAATAAGGGGAGGAGAATACCTTTGCTCTAGTAAGGGTTAGAAAATTACATTCTTTAGTATTCATATTTTATTTATAATCTTTGAACATAACATCAGCAAGAAGAGTGCAGTGTTGTGTCTCACGATCAAAGATATGTTCTTCTTTTCCAAGGACTGCCAGTAATCTCTTACTGACTAAAAGCATGTGAATTCCATGTTCATCTTGAAGATACAATACACAATATTTCATATCTACTGCACTCAGATTTCAACAATCAGCTTCTTTCAAAGACACCCTGACAACTCAAATGGTGAATTATTAAGTCAGGATAACAAGGACAACATTCACTTTCTTTGTGAAGCTCCAGCTAGAGTAGAAGACTCTATTAGTTATCAGACCAGAAATGGGCTGGGATTTGCTTTGTACATTGCTAAGCAATTTAACTGGAAGAGATGGGTTATATATGGCAATAAATGACCTTTCTAAAGCTTGTTTTTCTACCAACTGCTTGTGTTGAAATCAATTGCAGAAGTCATTCAAAATGAGCTGTTTATTGCTTCCTAAATGCATTTACTGCATGCCAGATGTCCATTTCAAAACATTCTGCTGTGTGCCTTTTAACTGACCCTACCCTGAGACACAACTGCCTGTAGCCATTACCCTGGAAATGCTGCTCACTTAGCAGTGGGCTGCCAGCCCAGCAGGCACTGGGGCAGACCCTCTTCAACACCACAGAGATTAGGAAGGGTAAAAGCAACTCCTTAGAGGAGATGAGTCCATGTCCTGCTCAGATGGGTGATTGCATCCCGGAGTAAACCAAACTGTCAGTGTTATCTATGAGCTGGCTGATGATAACAGCAAACACATGGCAATGCAAACTCCTGGCATGGGATGCTTGCAGGGCTCCTGAAATGGCTTCCTCTTTGTGCTGTAGAGTTACTTTTTAACTGAGCTGTGTTTTCTAGGGTGCCTGTTACGCCGAGTACTTTTATTTTGGCTCCTTAAACACTTTTGCCATGTTCCTGCTGTTCATCCTCCTGCCCCACAACAGCCACCAGTGGCAAGGCTTAAATATACTCTTTCCCTCACTTGGTGCTTGCCTTTAGGTGTGTGCTCTCTGGGATATCACAGAGGCATAGAATGGTTTGGAAAAGGTTAGAAAAGACCCTTAAGATCCTTGAGTCCCTCTGTTAATGTAGCACTGCCAAGTCCACCACTGAACCATTGTCCCCAAGCGCCACATCTGCCGGTCTTCAAAATATGGAGCACTGTGCTTGGCAGATGCTGGCCAGAGGAGCCACCTGGAAGGGGTGAACATCTTGGGCCCTATTCCTCTCTTACATCAATGGATTCAGTAGAGCACTGATAGAAAGAGCACAGCAATTTCTCCCTTTAATGTTCCTCAGCAGTTTTGTAGGTTTACCACACACTGAGAATACACTAAAACATTTCTTAAATTTTGCTTTAAGTTATTCACCTGGTCCTTCAATTAGGCATGATTTATACATGGAGGCTAGGTGGTCAGTTTGGTTAGTTTCTTCATTATACAACATTTTTTTCTATAAGTAATTTTTAAAAAGTAATTTTGTTGTTTTCTCTTTCAGGCAGTTATATATTAACTCCCTCTGCTAACATCATCAGGGATTTCTTATAGTAAATGTTTTTACTCCCTTAGTGGTACCCTAAAAGTGAAAAATACATGAAATTAAAATAAATTCTCAATCTAATTTAAGATTAAAAGAAAAAAAAAGTTGGAGGTTTTTTTCACAGCACAATATCAAGGAAATTAAAATCATAGTAATCTAAAGTTGTTTTGAGTAACTTTGACATATATAGCAATCAGGAAGAGAAATTACTTTTGCAGAACTGATTTCAGTCCCATGTAAAAATGAGGGTCTTTTTCTATAACTGAATGTTAGTACATAAGAAACCAATATGAAATTGTGAAATAGAATGTCTTTATCAAATTACAGGAATTATAGCAAATGTGACAAGTAAAGAAAATCTATCGTATTTTTTCTGTAAGACTGAAAACCTTGATACTCAATGCATCATGAAAACAGTTTTGGTTTTGATGAGTGGGAATTTTCAGCAAAGCTTTAAGTCCATCTCCAACTGGATTTGTTTACTTTCAAAACAGTCATACTGCAAGGCAAGGAAGTTATCTCCTACTTGTTTAGGAGCACAGAGCTCATACTAGGCATAGCAAGGCCACAGAGAGATCTTCAAGCCCATAAGATACTTAATGTAACATTCATTTCCACGTTTCAAAATATGATTATATTCTTTACTATACCTTCCTTGCTTCTGAGAAAAAAAACAAACAAAACAAACAATAAAACCCCTGCACAACAAGTTGAAATAAAATATATAAAAGTAATTAACTATGTCTAAATTCCTCTTGTTTTCCTTCAATGCAAATTCAGTTAAACCCTGAATTTGAAATTAATCCTGGACTAACTACAAATACTTTGGCTTTAATGCAGTTTCATTTGTAGTTGTATAGAATGAAGAAGAATGAGAAAAACAACCATAAAAGACACACGCAGGAAGTTATTGCTATAATATTGATTTTTCAATGAACATTAGCTATATGTCAGAGGTGGATTTTTTTATTTACTTAGAAATAAAAATGTGATTCTTATCTGTATAAATTAGATCTTAATTAACGGTAGCACATGGAGTCTATTTTTGCAACAATAATAAACAGTTTAAGTGAAACATTCAAAGTAAGTTTGCAACTGAATTGCATAATTTTAACTTCCAAATTCTGTTACTTTCAGGGAATGTGCAAGAACAAAATTCTTTTGGTAAATTAGCAGTGTTGGAAAGAAAGCAGTTACACCCACCGTGGGAAATCAGTTTTCCCAGACTGCTAAAAAGAACTAAAATTGTCAATCACTCAAATCAGGCTGCAAGGGCTTTTAACATTGTGCTGGCATGAAAATAAGAGGAGTCGTCTGCAAGAGCAGATCTGTTCTGCAAGATTAACAAAAGTACAGGAAATGGTTTGGGACTATCATTAAAGTATAAGCCCCGGAAATTATATCAAAGGAACAGTGAAAATAGCACAAGGAGAAAAAGCAATTACTCCATGCAGTTCATGTTGGTTTTAGCATGGTATCTGAGAGGAAGAAAGAGATATACCTTGATAAAGTGACAGGGATCTGATGTTGAAGTGAAAATGCAACTGGAAATGCTCTTCTAAACAGTTGCTATCAGTAAACACTTTGACAGTCTGACAAAGCCTCAAAAGAGCTGTTTCCAGATGCACCTTTAAGACACCCAACATCCAGTTCTGTGGCAGGCAGTGCTTGTGCTTACTTCATACTGAAGATTTTGCAAAGTGACTAGTCTTTAAAATAAATGGGAAAACATCTCTTTACATCTCAGAACTAGTCTGTAATCTCCTCGCCTACTTGAACTACCTTTGTTCTGGTTGAGATTGGAGGGTTTTATCACTTGATTGTCATTTTGGTCTCATTCAGTGTAGCTTATTCTGAGGTCTGACCACCACTTCAACTGTACACAGCTCTCCCATTTTCAGGCCAGACCTATAGTCTGAAATCCTATGGAGCCTGACAGCAATTATCCCAGCACCTCTGGCGTATCCATCATCTGGATGACTCCTCATGCTGGGAGCAATAGCAATTATAACCAGAGAAGCAAAAATCTCCTTAAAGCAATGTATTTGAAACAGAAATGTTTAGAAAAAATAAAAAGTGCTAAAATAATAAAAATCTAACTTATGTAACTATGTTCCAGGGAGATGCTGGTAGCACTGAGATCTTAAAGGCCCTTGAAATCTCAGTTGGCATATTCTGTTCTTTCAACTCATGAATCTGTTCTCACTTCCCCATCTATGTTTGAGGTTTCTAAGGGTCACTTTCTTTTTATCATGTTTTTCTTTGCCAAGAAAAAGTCACTGTTTTATTGCCCTGACTTCTTGTAGCCCTCAGCTGTAGCAGTGAGGCCAGTAATCCATTGGAAATCTGAGGTAAAACTTTACAGAAGGTGTTTCTTGTAGTTATTTTTTCTTGAGCATTTCTGTGAGAAATAATTTTCTTCCCTTTTGTTTTTGCAACAATCCCCACAGTCCAATAGATGCTAATTTTACTTCAGAAGTATGGTCATATAAAGCGGGATTTTCCTCACCTAATTTTAGCTGCCTACAAGTTAATTCTCTAATTTAGTCAAACAGAGATTCCTTTCATTATGGACAGAAAGAAGTAGGTGTTATCAGATGATAACATGTTCCTTACCTTTGGAATTTACCTAAGAATTGGACAGCTTAACTTTTAAGTACCTAAGGTGGTAGAGACCCATCCCACCTGGAATATTGATTAATTCTGTTCTTTTTAAATAGCCTTTTGCTTATTAATTACTCATTTCATATTTTTAGACATATGTGTGACAAAAAAGCAACAAAATGCAACTCACATTAGAGAGGAAGTCTTACAGACCTGCTGGTAACTTAATTGGTTTTTAATTATTAACCTTTTTTTTTTTTTTTTAATGTTGTGGTTTTTATTATTAACCTTTTTTTTTTAATGGTGGTGGTGGATACTCATACTGACATTTGTACCTTATGAAACCTGTTGGTCACAGCCCTGCTGGGTGCCAGGCTTGTAGGATATGGGGAGATGGATTTAAACTGAAAGAGAGTAGATTTGGATTAAACATTAGGAAGAAATTCTTTACTGTGAGGGTAGTGAGATGCTTGTACAGGTTGCCTAGAGAAGCTGTTGGTGTTCCATCCCTGGAAGTGTTCAAGACCAGGCTGGATGGGGCTTTGAGCAACCTGGTCTAGTGTGAGGTGTTCCTGCTAATGGAGGGGTTTGAAATGAGATGATCTTTAAGGTCCCTTCAAACTGAAAACATGCTATGATTGATTCTATGATTTTGTGATTCTATGAATCAATGATTCTGTAATTGATTCAGCTGCATTTTACAGCATGTGAGGCACATGCTGTCATTGGTTGCAAATTCTTTGTAAATCAGATGTTTGGTTTTATGGTGCTTTATCAACTCTGATTTGTAGAACCCTCAAACATTCAGGTAACACTTTTATTTGAGACATTCCCCAGGTTCTTAGTCTAGCAGCAATATATTTTCTGACACCAGCTGGTGCTTTTTTGGTTTCGTCTTCAGATAACAGGGCTGTCACTCTGTTCTTTTGTTGTAAATCGGGAAAACTGGCAAATGCTGGGAACTGCATTTGGCACTTGGGGTTATGGTGTATTTTGAGAAGCTGAGACTGCAGAAGCCAAGAGTAAACCCACTAAAGAGGGTCTGTAATGCTCCTGCATGTAACTTGAATCCACTGCAAAGCTTTGTCATTTTGTCATGGGCCTAAGATCTTACCTAAAGAAATAGGATTGACTTAGTTTATTTTCTGGGGTTTTTTTCTGTTTCACCTACTTAAAAAGGATGAGTATGCATGTGGATGTATTAGACTTGTCCAGTAAGTAGAAATGTCAAACAAAACAGTCACATTACTGCTATTGAAGTACAAGGAGGAGCAAGCTGGAATTTTACCTCTATATTCTAATTTCCATGGAATCCAAATATATTCTAAAATGCTTAATTAGATATCATCAATTAAAAAGAAACTGTTACTAACTGCGGGATTTGATGGTTGGACACACAAGGCATGGAGGTGACTGGGTAAATGTTCTGGAAGGTGGAATTTCTGTTATTGCTGCCGACTCTCTAGCATTTTTTTTAATTTTTTTTTTTTTTAAACTCAGAGACATTTATTCTAATTTCTCTTTACTGCAAAGTAAATGTGCAAAGTGATAGCCTCTGCAACATTTCTGTCTTTAATCCTCTACTTGTCTGTGTATTCTAGTCTATGCATGTGAGGTGAGAATGTTCAGGTATAGGAAGTCCAGAGCAGCTATTGCAAATTCTATGGCAAAATTCTTCATCACATTGTGCATAATTTAATTGCTTCTTTGCAGTATAATCAAGAAGTTATAGTGGTAATCTGGGAACCCTACAAATCTTTTGAATATTTCTGTACTGAGGCTGCAGATCCTCATATCTGTCAACAAATTGATAAGAGATTGTGGGACTATTTATAAGGGAATGATCTGGTTTCTGCTGCAAAATACCTTAGCATGTGTTTCCTTAAAGCAGCAGAAGCCATGGAAGTGGTGCTGCTCCAAGAGAGATCGGTGTTAGCTCCCTAGGACCCTCTGTACTTTGGCAGACACTCACATTCATTGGTTGAGGAAGCAAGAGGGAACAATGGAAAAATAAGCACACACTCTAAAAATCAAGGGACTGAAACAGAGAAACATAACTTTTCTGGTAAAGCAAGCACAAACCGCTGAAGATTTATGGATTGTAACCCATATTGCAATGATCCCCAAGCTTACACTTTAATAAAACCATGGAAAATGACAACCAAAAGGAGCCCCAGAAATCATAAATTTCAATGTACGTGTAGTATGGTGTGAAGAAAATAATCAGCAAAAAGCAATCAACTCCATCTCAAATTGGAAGCACAGAAAGTGTCATTTGGGGAGGACTGAGGTGTAGAAAACCTTGGAGTGTGCAGTCTTGTCTATTTCAGATGGCAACCAGTGCCAGATGCTTCAGAAAAAAAACATGTAGGAAATTCCACAGCAAGTCACATGGGGGATAATCTGTCCCCATCTACTTGCCAGGAAGATCTCATGCTAATCTTTTAAATTAAAGATATACTTACAAACTTGAGGTTTTATATTACTCCCAACATTCCACTTAAATGTTAACCAGTATAACTGGATAGTCACTTTGTTTTGGTGGTGTGTTTGTGTGGGGTTTTTTTGTGTTTTTTTGTTTGTTTGTTTGTTTGTCTTTGTTTTTGTTTTTGTTTTTGTTTTGTTTTGTTGCTGTTGTTGTTGTTGTTTTGTTTTTTGTTTTTTTTTTTTAAATCTGCTAAACCTAATTTTTCCTGGAATTTCTTTGCAATGCAATATATGTCTATTTAGTTTTAAGGAACACTCCAGATTTATTACTCTTATTTATGCAATGATCTGAGCTAACCAAGTTTTGTCCAAGCAACCATTTCCCAGTGTTCAAAATACTAGTACAAGAATTATAAAGAGAAGCGCTCCCCTCATTTTTCAGGTTTCAGCCTATATATCTTTTTCCTGCCTTCTCTCAGTATCCAAAAAGAGAATATTGATTTCAGGGATGTGGCTAAGTCTGTGCCTCGGGTAGGCTTTCTCTGTGGGATCCAATTTGCCTGACTTGCTCCAGATTTTTGAAGATGTAGGATACACCTATGTTAGTAAATTAAAATCTGGGACAGGAACGAAGTAGTAGGACCTAAAGATTTAGAGTTTAATTGGTGGAATGATCCTAGAAATATTGAAAAGTAACACTTTTTCAAACAGAGCCCTTGAAGAATTTGCATTATGGCAGAGCCTAGATGAGATAAAACTTACCATTGCTGTTTTAAAGGAAGCTACCCAGTTTTGGAGGGTAAGAGAGCTGACTGCAGCTTGCAGACAGGCTATGCCCTGTCATTCAGCTTCAGTGACAGAAAGTTGTCCCAAACTAATCTAATCAAGTGTAGGTATGTAGCCTTGAGAACCCACCTTCCACAGGCAAGTACACCATATTTAATCAATAAAGGCAAGGGCACTTGAACTCCCTCCTGAAGGCTGTCTTGTCTAAACTGTACAACAGGTTTTTCTTTTGGGGCTATATACTGATCAGACACAAATCACCATCTATTTTAGCCCTGGTGCTTTGCTAGCACCTGAAGCTACAGTGCAAGTCTAATTAGGTGTTGTGTATCTCATGCTTTATTGGGTAACTCAAATAACCAGTATCAGGAAATCTACAGTCATATTCTCCTTTAAATTTCAATCACTTTGTTTTGAAATGGATAAAGTAAAAAGAAAAAACTAAATCTGAGATCGCAAGATTTTGTCTAACTGAAAATGGAAATGTGCTCTTAAGTTAATTTCTTCTTTTAGAAAGAACAAACACCAGTGGGTTTGTGTTGTGGTTGTGCCTAGGGGTGTCAGTCAGAATTCAGGTGCCTCTGAGCAAACATGTAGAATAAAAGAGTTCCTGTCCCGTGGAGTTTAACTTGGAAATGAACCAAATCATCAAAGAGGGAAGAATAAAACAGAGGCCTGGAAAGTACAGTAATGCATTTGAGATCAAGAAACTGACAAAAATGTGCTTAAAATCAAGAGATTTAGAGTAACAGAAGAATTTAATTAATCAGACTGTCAGAACTAACTGCCAGGTAAAATACATCTGCTGATAGATGTGTAAGTGCTGGTAAAACACATCCTTCATTTCAACAGACGAGGAAAGGCTCTGGAGGAGCACTGGCTGAGATGTGCTCTTATGTTGTTCAGGCACCAATGATTGCATATCATAAGATGTGTGTCAGCACAGCCAATGAGCAATGAATGCTTAATTAATATTTAGGATGACACATACTCATATTCATGTTAATCCTAGGTACTTTGTAGGGGAAAACAAAAGCTACAGAATATTTAATAGCTTCTTGCCACTGCTGCAAAACAGCACTACCATGTATGCCATGCATACAATACTTGGGCCATTGTATGAAATCCCACCCAGCTTCCATCTCCACTTCTGGTATCAATTGTTTTTAGTTTCTTAGTTTTGCTTTTTTACACTTTACCTACAGATCTGTTAGGATTTTCAAGACTGTGTTCCTCTTATTCTTAAACTTTGATGGCTGTTTTCACCTGAGATTTTACTTTGGTTGTCTTTTGTACTCTGAAATCTTCATGAATGTGTAGCCATCTGGGAAAGTTTGTTATTAATTAATAAATGGTTTAAAAAAGTAAACAATGGTGTATTTGAAATTGAAAAGTCATATATTCTGGAGTGCATTTTTATTCTGTTTTAAGAAAAACGTCTTATTCTTTGGCAGACTGAGAGGATTCTGCAAGGGTACTGAAATTAAGAGTCAGTTAATCAAGCACTGCTAATAAGTACTTTAAAATGATTAAAAGAGGGAAAGAAAAGAGATCACAGCCTTACCCCTAAAGCAGAGGAAATTTTGTTTTAACTAGAAGTTAGTACAGCAAGCAGCCTTATCTGAAAAAAAAAAAAAAAAAAAAAAAAAGTTGTCTGATTTTGAAAACAAATTTTACTTTCATAGTCCCTTTCATACAGATTTCATCACTGAAATGAGGAATAAAGTTAGCTCTCAAAATTATTGCTGTACATGCAATTGATGCTGATCATAAATCCACTGACTATAATATCTATAAAATTCTGTTTCTGTCCCCCCCGGCCACTGCATTCTCATTACACAATCAGCAACCAACAAATGGAAATGATTCAAGGATTAGCATTGGGAGATTCAGGTTTCCTTCCATCTTAGCAATCTTTCTACTAATCTGTGTAGTTGGGCTGGAGTTTGTCTTTTTTTCTGCAGCCCTGAATTTTCCTTTCCTGGTTCAGCAGCTCAGCTTCTGGATGAGACATGATGGGTTCTCAGGTCTAGATTTGCATGCACTTTATGGTTAGGAAAATATCCTGTAACAAGGGTGGTTATATATAAATACACTCTTAACTCTTACCAAATGTTGGCTACATGTAAAAAAAAGTAGGTCACAATGAGAGTCACAAACTATGTTAATTGTCCGAAAAGCATTAGCGTATGTTGTATGGATTCTAGCTTATTATTTGAAAAACATGAAACACCTGTAAAAAAGCAGAAGGTTATGATAATTAACCAAGATGAACATCCAGTCATGGAAAGTTTCTGCAAAAACTGTAATACTCATCAGTTTCAAGAATGTTTCCCATAAGAATAATTTTGAATCTTGACTTCAGAAACATCAGTATCAACATCTGTATATCTCTGAGAGAGTAAAAGTATTAATGAGATCTGATTGCTGGATATCAGAATTGGGACAGAAAAAAAGAGTGAGAAAAAGAAAGTAAAACTGAAAAAAGACTTGGAGCAGTGAACTTCTGTCCTGCAAGTCACCCTGCAATATCAGAAAACTTGAGTGGATTAAACTATATATTGACTGTAAACAAAATTAAATTCTGCTTGTCTAAGTAACAAAAATTTGAAGTGAAAACTGGTTTTAATTAATACACAACAATATATAAATATCAAGATTTTGGCACATCTTTGCTGAAGACTAGAAGCTGAGTAGCTCGTGCAAGTCCTCTCTTGCATGGCTAAATCAGTCCCATGAAGGCAAAGCTATTAGAGTCCGTAGCAGTATGCAGGAAGCCTTCTAACATGAAGTTTCTAAGTCCCAAGCAGAAGCAGCAACAGCAGCAGTCTTGATCCGTGTTCCATGAGTGTCTTATCAATAGCAGCCCCAGTGGTAGCAACAACAGCGGCTTCAGTTTTTTAATGAGTCTCTGTGTGCATTAGCATTCCCAAAGTAGTGCATTTTTATTCTATTTTTTTTGCCAGTTGCATACCTACATGAATTTTCTAGTCTTGCTGGACCAATCCTAAGTTAAGATTGATGTATGGCAGTATTCCTAAATTCTTACACAAATTCTACCCAAATAGCTCTATCTGTTCTATTTAGGAATTTTTAGCAAGGTTACATTATTTTTGTTATGATTAGAATTTAACTCACTTTGCAAAAGGCAATGCTACTTGACTTTAAACTAGGCTTTAGAGCTTCCCTTACTAAACTTGCATTTCTACCTCATATCTGTGTGGATTTATGTAATTTAGGTTTTCTGAAGGTTCTAATTCAATCCTCACATTTCTGGGCACTCCTGGGCCTGTTTGGATTTAGCCCAGGGGGATTCATACTCCAACAATAAAAACAGTAAAATAATTATATAATAATGTTATTAATATTTACTCATCCAGAATGTTTTTCTTCAGGGGAAGCATGGCATTCCTGATGTTGACTGTAAAGGTATGCATGTCAGACAAAATTGATTGCAAAACCATTGCAGGGAAATGCTCTGTGTGAAACTGTGAATGCTGGGCTGCATTGCTGGTTAGAGCTCTTACTATCTGTGCACCTACAGACTGGCGAGGATACAAGTGAATAGCCAAGGAGCTGAGCCACAGCACTGCAAGTTTTTATGGCTGGAGAAATTGGAATTGTCCTTTTTCAGCCAGCAGCTGGCAGCTGGCAGCTTCCTACATGGAGAGAAAGAATTTAGGAGTCTGTTAGATGGACTTCTGAAAACTTCTCTGCAGTGGTTTACATCTCTATCTAATTGTTTCCCTAGCTTGCCAGAAGTTACCAACTCTGTCACAATGGTAACATAGGAGGATTTGAGCTCACATTTATCAAGTCCTGTTTGTATTCTGTCTTTGGCCAGAGCGACTTTCGCCTATGCAATGGAAGTTCAGATATCAGCTTGGAAATCGTTGTGGCTAGTACTGCTACTCCTCAAAACCTGACATAAGTTCTGAAACAAAGGTGCAAAGAGCAGAAACCTAAAACAAGTCCTCAAAGCTCACTTTCAGTTTGTTTCCAGGCAATTTGCTTTCCTCTAAGCAATCTTCAGCCCTGGCAAGCATCAAGTGGGCAGCTTCAGACCACGTCCCGAGGCTGATGAGACAGCCTTGCTTGTAGTGCAATTGTCTTATCTCCTTATTACTCATTGAGACATTGCAGAAGAATGCTGCTTACCCACTGATAATAGACTGCCTTAATTCACAATGGTAAAAATTACACAAGTAGGCAAAAGTTTTGAAAATTAATGAATGCACTAGAGGTTAATTTTCAAGCATTCTGAGTGCATCACTCAAAAGATGGTGACATTGATTTTTACTATGTATATTCCATTAGGAGTAATTGGGTCAGGAAGACATTTATGCATTTAATATACTTGTATGACTTTCAGTGATGAAACTGAGAGTTGGGTTCAGACTTGAGTGTTATTGGAAGTGCCTCTCCAGCAGGTCAGCTCCTAAGAACAGTAGAATAAATGTGACTTAATGTGTTGCAGTAAATCTCACATCTTCTATTGACTCTAAAATTCTAATGATATCCAGGAAATGCAGACTTGAGAAAAATTGCTGTGATGTATATAAAAGTTATGGAACACATATGCATTAGTGTTCCAAAAGCTTTTCCATTGTAACAATTATTCAGAATACATTTATATCCTCTAAGTAGAATTTAATGGACCTTTGAAATTCATAAGGGTGTTTTAGTCCTCCTGCCAAATTAAAATTAATGTCTTCTGTCTAAGGAACCAAATCCTGGTTGTGGATCATATTGCAGTAGGAGTGTGGTGGGTCTTTCAGCTATGTAAACCACCTGTGCCCTGAGTTCAGCAACACAAGAGACTATTGACCAGGTGCACAAAGGAGTGAGACATATTGCTTGACCACAGAAACCCTGGTTTCCAATTTCCAGAATGATGTTGTGTCAAAAATGCCAGCAACAAAATGTAGAAAGTGAGAGGCTTTCAGGGGGAGGTGGGAACCAGTGAAAGGAATCCTCTGTATTTTCCCAGACAGTCCTATGGTGTCTATGGTATAATCTTCCTGAAGTTATCCCTGAGAGTCAAGACCCTGGCACAGTTCTCACACATCTGGGCTTTGTCCTCAAGCATAAAATATTTTCCAGTGCAATAAACTGAGAAAAAAAGTAGTTGCAGAGTAAGTAGCAGCTGCCCATCAACATCTAGCAACCAAATCTTCAAAGTTTTCTCTCTTTGTAAATATTTTTAAGAAAAAAAAAGAATAGAAGAAAGTTTTGAAAATATTGGAATGTTTTGTATAAGTTCTTTCAAAAGAAGATCCTCTCCTTTCAGTAAGATACTTTGTTTCAGTTTTTCACAAATATTGAAAACAGTGTTTGCATTTTGAAACTGAGGAACTTTTAAAATAGAATCACAGAATCATAGAATTGTTTAGCTAGGAGAAGACCTCTAAGATCACTAAATCCAACTGTTAATCCAGCACTGCCAAGTCCACCAATATACCATGTCCCTAAATGTCACATCTACAAGTTTAAATATCTCCAGGGACGGTGACTCGACCACTTCACTGGGCAGCCTGTTCCAATAACCCCATCAGTGAAGATTTTTTTTTTCCCCTAATATCCAATCTCAACTCCTTCTGGTACGACTTGAGGCCATTTCTTCTCACCCTTACTCAAGGCCTATTCCTCTCGTCCCAAAGTACTTTGTGTCCACTTTCACCCTGCCCCATTCAGCAACAGTACCACATTTCCCTTGTTCCTCATTTTGTTACTAATACAGTGAAAGAAGCTCTTGATGCCCTCAGTATCCCTTACAAGTCTTATCTTCAGCTGGGATTTTATTATTCTGTCACCATTCCCACACAACCATGCATTGCTTCTAAATTCTTCCTTTGTAGTCCACCTTTGCTGCATTTTTGCGCTGAAGTGTAGTCATGAGTTCCCTGTCAGCAAAGCTCTTATCCTTCCAGGTCTACTTGACATTCTGAGCATTTTGATAAACATTCTTGCTGATGGAAGAGGCTTCTAGTGCGTCAGTCCACTCTGACTGGAGAGATGACTGGATCTAAATTCACCATTGCAAAATAGACTCATGTAGCTAAGTAAGTCAGAGCAAAGCAGAATGCCTATTAGTACTTTAAATAATTCACTAATGTTATTTAATTGGAAGAATTATTTTTTTTTAATCTTAGTTTATGTATCTATAAAACTATTGCTTCTAATACTACCATATTATCAAATCACTAAAATTCTATTTTACTTACTTGGGCCTAAATCTGGACAAGCCTATGTAAAAATGTTCTCTTTAACACAGGAAGTCTTCAAAAAAGTACTATTTCTGCTTGTTCCCAAGCACGAGTGGGAATGTGTATTTTGACTGTTTCTGTTCCTCTTCTAAGTAAAGCAGGTAATAGGACATGTTGACCCAAAACTTATCTTTCCACACACAGCCTGTTAATATCTGCTCCAGCTATTCCATCCAGTGGAATTTTACCTCTATTGTCTTCTCCCAACTGAAATGCCATTAACCCAGTCAGGATCCCTTCTTGTTCTTGTGCCAGTGCTTCAAGAAGGGATTTCACTGGGGTAATCCCATACATCCTGTTCAATCTGTATGAGCTGTCCCACAGCTCCTAAAATGAGCCCTTCCAAATTTTCTCTCTGTAAGGGAAAAAGTTAGAAAAAATTGGAAGTATGTATCTGTTATTTTGATATTCATGTTCATTTTTCAGACTCAGTAACTTTTGTCCTCACAAATTAAACCCAGTTCAGGGTTTAATGGCAGTAGAGGTGATTACAGCCAGGAATTGTCTTCCTATTAGTGAGTCTTCTCTTTCTGCAACAAATGTGCCATCCGAGGCTGCCAGCCTTCCAAATCTTTCTTATCCTTGTGCCAAAAGTCGTGTGTATTAGTAGGCATATATTTCCAAATGTAATGTCAAAAAGAGAAGGTAAAAATAGAAAATAAATTACTTATCATTTAAAATGGGATATTAGGAAAAAGTTCTTAAAAGAAAGTGTTGTCAAGTGTGGAACAGGCAGCCCAAGTAGTGATAGAGTCACCATCCCTGGAGGTATGTAACAGATATGTAGATGTGGCTCTTAGAGATATGGTTTTGTGGTGGACTTGGAAGTCTTGAGTTAGTGGTTGAAGCTGACAATCTTGAAGATATTTTTCAACTAAAATAATTCTACAATTCTACAATTTTAATATTTCTGGGTCAGCATCCCATCCAGAATCCACAAGAGCAGAATCTGCTTAGACCTGTCCTTTCCTAATCTCAGTCTCCTCAGTATCTCTTTTGCTGTCAGTCTTCCTTCCTGCCATTTCAATGTTTTTGCTTGCATTTCACCTATGTTTTGAACCTTTTTCCCATCTTACTGTAATCATCCAGTCTCTTTCTGTCTTTCTTAAGGAGAGTCAGCTGTGTTCTTAATTCAATGAACACAAACAGCTTCTGTCAATAACAGAATCCTGGGCTTGTGGTCTGTTCCTCAGGGCAGAGCCCACAGCCATTCTGAGACATCAGTGTTACAAAAATCTGAAGGTTTTGGTAATAATAAATTTCCAATATTGAACAATTTCTATTAAGTAGTTGTCTGGTGTTTTTTTGTTTGTGTAGAACGTTTGTGTTAACGTATTATTGCTGTTAACATCCAGAAGACAACTTCTTTATTGCTAATTAACCACCTACAAAGCAGATGCTTAACCTGAACAACACCTTTCAAGGGAATATCCAGAGGCCGAATATACCAGGGACCTTTACATGTATTAGGGACCTCATTTACCACTGAGCAGCAGCAAATTATTTCAGAAATGCTCTAGGTGAGGGAAAATAGCTAGTGGAAATAGAATATTAATTAGAGTCTGGCAGTTCAGGGCCAGATGTTTAATGGCAGAGAATCATGCTGTCTACATGGTGAGGTATGGGAGCGACGACTGTGAATCTGTTTGTGTGAATGAAGGATCCTGAGGCTTGCAGAGGTGTTCTACTCTCCCAAAAGCTTTGTCAAATCAACTGTGCTTAGCTTTGTAATTTACTAAGTGTTTGTGTTGCATACAGGTGGAGTAGGGATGTTGCGTAAGCATTTCTTCTTCTTCTAGCCATTTCTTGGGGCTTTGACATTGAACCTATAACCTGTTTTGCTGGTTTTGCCCCTTTTTGCCTGGGGTAGAGTAATTTTTTTTTTTTTTTTCCCAGTTGTTGGGACTATGTATTTATGAGGCTGTGTTTTTCATTTGTGCTGAATACAGGGTTGATAATACAAAAAGGTTTTTGTTATTTTTGAGCAGGGCTTACACAAGAGCCAAGGCCTTTTCTGTTTTCTGTACTCCCATCCTGGCAGGGAACATGGAGGTGCATGGGAAACTGAGAGTAGATGCAGGTAGGACAGGTGACCCAAATGGACCAAAGTTATACTCCAGACCACATGACATCTTGCTCAGTATATGAACTGGGGGGAAAGAAAGAAGTGTGTGTGGGAATTTTTAGAATGACTTGTCTTCCCAAGTCACTGTCACATGTGATAGGGCCGTACTCTCCTGAAGATGCCTGAACACCTGCCTGTCCTTGGGAGGCAGTGATTTAATTACTTTTTGTTTTGTTTTGCCTGTGAGTGGCTTTTGCTTTCCCTATTAAACTGTCTTTGTCCCAATAAATGAACTTTCCACCTTTTACCTTCCTATTCTCTCCCCGATCCCATTGGTGGGAGTGAGGAGGTGGCTGCATGGGGCTTGCCTGATGGCTGGGGTGAAACTAGGGCACACGTACAATATTCTCTTATTGGAAAAGCAGTTGGTATTAATGTTTGGGAATATGATTACTAATGCCAATGCCTAACCTTCGCTTTTTCTCCATCTACGGAGTAGTAGTGATCCTCATAATTAGGAAGATTTTTGTAGCCAAAGAATTTCTGGTTCAACATTGTCCTACAATGCTGTTCTTGGACCTAAGTTTAAATTTTCTTACTCATGCTCTTTATCAGTATGGACTGTAATTCAGAAGACAGAATGCACAATAATCCTGCAAACAGCTCTCCTCTTCAGTGCTCTTTTACAAAAGAGAAGAAACTTTTTCCGACAACAAGGCTCAGTGTCTTGGGTTAGATTTGCATGTGTAATTTTTTGCTCCATTGCTCCTAATGTGCACTTACAAGGTATTATTTTTGAACACAGCTATAATTGATTGGAGCACAAGCCACTGGGTTTATCACCTCTTGGACTTGGATTTGTGTCTTATCCTTAGACAAATGCATATGGAAAGCTTTGCTCACTCCATTGCATATTGCAGCTTGCTCCCCAAATGTACAATACATAATTCAGCAGAGTCTGGTGTAGTTGTCAGCTTTTCCTCAGAAAGAAACTAGCTGTTTAAAAGGTGGAAGGAATAAAACATTTTTGGGAGAGCTTCCCCTCATGGATTTCTACAGCTCCCTTCAGCTCGTATTACTAAGACAGATACAATAACAAATTTACAGAAAAGAGCTAAAATCTGGACTTAAAGCCAAATGAGGATTTCTGCCTCCAGTGACTTTCCTCACTCTCTGATTTATGGTTATGTGTGTGAAACAGAGTGAAAAAGAGCAGCTTTTTGATTCTTGTGTTAATTTACACTTTCTGTGTCTAGAGCTCTCAAGGACCTTTGTGTGATGATGAGTGAATCCCCAAGACACAAACATGTAAAAGTAATTTCATACACCCATAACATGAAAATCTAGAAGATATTTAGGATATACCTTCACTATCGTACCAGGAGGGAATCCCTAGCCCACAGCGCAGAGCATCTGCACTGTAAGAGCATTTCATATGCGTCCTGCTCAATGACTTTACCTTCTGGAATGCACTGTCTTTCTTCATGTGAGGTATTCATGTCACAAATCTTTGCTGCCTATAGCACAGCCTTTTTTTTTAATCTCTGCAGAGAAGCCTTCACAGCTCTCATAATTTCTATATTTGTGTCCTACCACAGTTTGTGGTGGTAGGAGTGTCCCATGTATGCATTCCATGCTGGCACATTCTGTATTACGGCACTTCATGCCACATATGCTGAAAGGTTTTCTTTAGTGCTCTTCAGTGCTAAAGTCAAATTTTTGCACTTGGCTAAGAAAGCATAACCAAAAGCACATTTCTTGAACCTTCATGGCCATCAAATCAGCTGCTAAACACAATGTAGACAAATATGATGTGTAAGATATAAAAATGCCCTTCTGAAATCTCCTCACAAAGGCTAAAATACTGATAAGTTCCTTACTCTCCAACTCCCCTTCCATGTAAAATGCAGAAATATGAATTATGTTTCTCCTGTGTCTTCTTCTATTTCCCTACTATAAAATATCACGCAGATAAACTGTAAACTAGTTCTTCCAATTCTCACAGCTATTAAAAAAATAAATACATGAATTCCCATCTCTCTTCCCTCACCCACATGTGCAATAAACAATGATATCTCTTTAAAGCATCTATTACTTTTGTGAGACTTATAATGAGTCTTTCTCATCTATAATATCTGTGGTGTTATAAATGAGTTAAACAAGCCAAATGAACAGTTTTGCTAAGGCCAAACAGCTAAATTCCTCATGTGAATAGCCAGAAACTTCCAGCAATTTTCACCATCCCATAATTTTGTTACCTAGATATGAGACACTGAGACAGTTTGCGTCCTCCATACTCTGTCTGTGAGAAAGAAAAATATCCAAGTACCCCAGCCTCTGATGGGTATATAGAGGACCAGTTTATCATCAGAAATATATATTTTTTAAAATAAATATATAGGAAATAATTTAAGTGAGAAACCACTCTAATGTAGAGATATATATGTGATCAGCCTGGCTCTAATTTAAAGACCTTCTCCCGCTCATCAGTGTGCTGAAGAGGCACCTTGTTGACAGAAAGGAAGCGGGGCAATGTGCATATGCTTCTACCTTCTCTGTTCACGGCTGCATTATGGCAAAACTGACCTTTGGGATAAAGAGAGAGTATCTTATTTGGGCATAGCAGTGGATCAAGAGAACTTTAGAGAAAGTAAAGGCAGGGGAAAGATGGACTCATCATAAGAAAGGTTGTTGTCTCCTGTAACTTCCTAGTCAAGATGCAGGAGAAACTAACAGGTCAGGAAGATCATGAACTACCAACACCAAGTGTCAGTCCATTCCCTTGTGCTTCTCTTGAAATGTAGTAGTGACATGCATCCTCTCTGCAGTTTGTGTTCTGGCAGCTGAGATGTATATCAATGAGCTTGTAAGACCATGTAGCTTGTGCAGTACATCCTCCAGAAGAATTTGGCAGGATGATGGTGGCCATGCTGTTGGGTAGCAGTCAGCAGTCAGAAAACGGTATCCAGGGTCAGAATCTCACTTTCAGATGTATCTGCAAAATTACCAAGAGAATCAGCACTTAGACATGTAAAGGATGTTGCACTGTTGTCCACCACCTGCCTCCCAGGAGTTTCTTCCCTGCCATTAGCAACAAAACTGTAACTTTATTTATGGGTGCCTGAATTAGATATTTACTTGGCAATCCCACATGAATCCTCCCAGGCAACGCAGGCAGGAAAGACTGTGATACAACCTAGGTATTAAATGAGCTGTTTGCCAGCATCATGGTTTTCACGTACCTGAGGGTGGAACTTCATGGTGAGTAATAAATCAGAAAATTAAGAAATCTATAGTCTTAGGATTAGACAACAAAGTTGGAGGATAGTAATGTTGCTAATCTACCTTGTGACTGTCAAGCACCTACACAGAAAGGTAGAAAGGGGTAGCTGCATAAGCTCCTCTCTTCCTTGTTCCAGATGAACTCGCAGAAAATCCAAACTGAAAGGCATTGTCGTAGCATGGGTATGAACAATATCAGGACTTTTCATCTAGAAGCAGTGGAAACACTTATAAAATGGTTTGGTTTGGTTTGGTTTGGTTTGGTTTGGTTTGGTGTGGTGCGGTGGTGCAGAACTGTTTTATTAGGTTTTTATAAGAAGTTTATGTTATGGTTCATTTCACTGTATCCCCAATTCTGTATCCCTTTTGTGTTGTCTGTATAATAAGGTGTTTTGTGTCAGTCCTCCCACTCCTCGCCTGACTTGTAACATCCCCTCTGTCCCAACCCCCCTCTCTGGGGCAGCTGTCTATCACTTTGAGGAGCCCTCCCAGGTTGCGAAATCTCAGGGAGAGGGCTTCAGGTGATAGGCCCCCTGGGGGGAATTCCTTTAGCTCTGGATTTTAGTGGTCCAAGGCTTGGGGGTGGGCACACCTTGTTACCCCCTGAATCCCCTGATTTGTTGTCTTGTTGTATCCTCCCTGGAACCCCTCCCCCGCTTATAGGGGGTAGGAGGGAGGAAAAAACTCTCTCAGCCTCTCAGTCTCTCAGCGTCTCAGCCTCTCAGCTCTCAGCTCGGAGCTCTGAGCCTCTCTGCTCCTCAACTCTTGAGCTAATAAATATCTTTTAACCTGCTAAGCTGAGAGCCAGCCTTTTCTCTTCTGCTGCTGTTGCTGTCACAACACCATTGGGTCCAGCTGCTAAGCTGGGAAGCCGAAACGAACTGGGACCATCTGTGGCTGTGTTGACTCGAGCTAGCCGGAGGTCAGCTCCCGCCGGGTGCGGGGACAGAACCAGACACAGTTTGGTTTGGTTTGGTTTGGTTTGGTTTGGTTTGGTTTGGTTTGGTTTGGTTTGGAAGGGACCTAGTTCTAGCTCTCCCGTTGTAGGTAGGGATAGACCAGGATGTTCAAAGACCCATGCAGCCTGGCCTTGAACACTTGCAGGAATGGGGCATCCTCAGCTTCTCTAGGCAGTTCCAGCCTTATCAGTCTCACAGTAAAAATTTCGTCCTTATATTTAGGCCTATCCTCTTTCAGTTTGAAGCCCTTGTGCTATCACTACATGTCCTTGGGTGTTGCAATGCAGAGCATAATATATGGCTTGTTTGTATTCTGCTTTTCTCAACTATAAAAGAGACAAATACAATTGAACATGACTGCAATGGTTGACTTATTCATATTTGTACAATGTTTCAACTGAATATACAAATTATCAAGGCAGAGAGATTCTGCAGAGACGCCCCAATAAATTAGAGGGCCGGGCAATCACAAACCAGATGAAGTTAATAAGGGCAAGTGCTGGATTCTCTACTTGGGACAGGGCAACCCTGGATGTACAGAGAGACTGTGGAATGAGAGGCTGGAAAGCAGTGCCATGGGAAGGGACCTGGGGGTCCTGGTTGTTATAAAGTTGAACATGAGCCAGCAGTGTCCTGGCAGCCAGGAGGGCCAACCCTGTCCTGGGGGCATCAGGCACAGCATGGCCAGCGGGGCAAGGGAGGGGATTGTCCTGCTCTGATCTGCACTGGGGCGGCCTCACCTCGAGTGCTGGGGGCAGATTTGGGTGTCACAGTGTAAGAAGGACATTAAACAATTAAATGTGTCCAGAGGAGGGTGACAAAGATGGGGAAGGGCCTTGAGGAGAAGCCGTGTGAGGAACGACTGCGGTCACTTGGTCTGTTCAGCCTGGAGGAGACTGAGGGGAGACCTCACTGCAGTTACAACTTCCTCGTCAGGGGAAGAGGATGGTCAGGCACTGATCTCTTCTCTGTGGTGACCAGTGACAGGACCCAAGGGAATGGCCTGAAGTGGTGTCAGGGAGGCTTAGGTTGGTTATCAGGAAAAGGTTCTTCTCCCAGAGGGTGTCTGGGCACTGAACAGGCTCCCCAGGGCCGTGGTCACAGCACCAGCCTGACAGAGCTCAGGGAGTGTTTGGACAACGCTCTCAGGCACAGGGTGTGACTCTTGGGGGTTGGTGCTGTACAGGGCCAGGATTCTATGGACTGTGATTCTGTGCTTATTATTGATAAGATACACTGGGATTCCAGCTGTTCTAACCTTTACCCACATGCACTTACAGTGATTACTTTTTATCAGTCTTTAAAAAAAGATAGCCCATTCTGAGATATTGCTGCCATTTTCAATATATCAGTCGTCAGACAGGTTTATCAATTACCTCAAAGTCAAACAGCTTAACAGCAAAAAATAGAAGTAGCAAGATTTAATTTGAATCCATCCAATCAGACCCTACCGGGAAAAGACATACAACTTTAATGTCTGCTGAGACTTCATTTCTGCTGCTGGATAGGTTGTTCCTAGAGGAATATATATAGAGAAATTTTGCTTTTCATTTCTTCATGCAGTTCCATTGACTTTAATGGGACTGGAAAGATTACTTCAGAAGCAAATGTTGTTTTTAACTTTATCTTCTTTCCATTAGCAGGCCATACCACTTTAATAAAATATAGGGTGAAAGTTCTTTAGGAATTGCAAAGCACCTGGACATTCTCAAACTGTTGTCTCTGCCTGACAGATTTGTTAGCAATTATTTTCAGTCAAATAATGTATATAATGATGGGTGTCTGTGACACAGATCTGCTATGTCGATTATTAAATTCTTCATGTTAGAATTATCGCTTCATGTTAACCAACAACTTCATAGTGTTTTTGCTATATCTCTTGCATCCATCAACATGATACTGCCAACTTTCCCTCTTAAATTAAATTTTGAGACCATTTCTTCTAGTTCTGATTCCATGCTTGCTTAAAGTGTACACAAATTTCTGTTCTCCTTTCTACTGTATATGAGCTATGAAACTTCCTCCACAGCTGTGAAGAATAGTTTATACATCTTACTATGATCTTGCTAAGATTTCTTTTTCATTAAGGCCAGATTAGGTGTGGATTCTGTGAAATAAAATTCAGAGCATAGCTTATATATAAAGCTATTCTAAATCAAAACTACAGCAAAAATATAATGTTAATACAGATGCACTAAAGAATTAATAATATTGGGAAATGAAACATCTATAGTACAAAGTTTCTCTCCGTTTTTCTGATATTTTTCCTTTCCTCTACTTCCTACTTGGCTTTAAAGAAAAGTGCCACAGTAGACTTTTCAGCATTCAGTTTGTAGAAACTCATAAAAGTGATGTGATTGAAATTCTCCAGACACATCTTGGCTTCAAGATGTGTAAATAATGTTCAGATACTGATTTCCAGAAGCTGACTAAAACCATTAAATTTGCAACTTAAATGTTCTGGGGAGAAAAATTTATGATAAAAATGAAAATAGGAAAAAAAAAAAAAAAATAAAAGGGGGGGAAGGAAATATAATTCAAGAAGGGATGAACATTATTAGTCTCAGCAAGTTCAGTCTTTTAAAGCCTCTTCCCTAAAAGACAAGCTTCAGTTTGCCTGAGCATTTTCCTAACCATTTATATTTGAATTTACTATGTTTCAACAAGATTTTGCAGTCTACTCAATCAAAGCACAGACTCAGATGCCAATTTAAAAAAAAAATCTGATGGGTAATATTGACTGCAGGTCAAAGTAGCATGAAATAATAAGAGTAAGTTTTTTATATTATTATTTATTATATAATTATTATTTTTGCTTACACTTGTTTCCATTTAGATTTATATGACTGGCATACACAAAAGGAGGCTACACAGCTTCAAATATCTGACATTTCTGAGGATTAAGAGAATAATTTAGTTTAATATGACTGTCTGAGTTGCTTGACCTAGCTGAGATGTGAAGGAGTATGTGTCTGGTATCTTATTTTCCACTGGAATTACTTTAAGTGGGCCAAGAGGGCAGAAAGTGTGTTTCAGTAAGAACACTCACCACCACTGTCTGGAGCAGGAGGAAAAGGAAAATAGTGATGAGTGAAAAACAGGGGGAAAAAAAAACACCAACAACAACAACAACAAAAAAACAACAAAACCAACGACAAAAAAACCCCAAAAAACCCAACCAACCAACCAAAAACCCACAAAAAACCCAAAAAACCCAAACAAGCAAACAAACAAAAACAAAACAAAACTAAACTAAACAAAAAAAACCCAAAATAACCAATAAAATTTTAATTTTTTAACAGAAACATATATTTCCTCTGTAACACATCTCCAAGCACTGATCAATTTTTTTGTGACTGGTTTCAGAGTCAACATGGTTACATATAGAGTTGCTCATCTTTAAAGAAAGGGCAGGCAAACATCATCCAAAAAGAAGTTCTGTATAGGAGGTTGAGAGTTAGCCAAATTCAGCTGTCCACACCTGTCCTTCAGTTAAAAGGTAAGAACGGGTGATATAGGTGTTAAAACTCCATTTCTGTGTGAAATATGACAGACTTTATCCAAACACTTCTTCAGGACTGATACTGTAGGTACCTTTAGGTGTTCCTTTCTTGCTCTGGCACTCTTGTGTAGAAGCAAATTAACCTGGAAAAGTAGAAACCTCCAGTGAATTCTCTCCTTCCTTTTATCCTCTTTCTCACTTTTGATTGCTCCATGGAACTTAAATGAGCAGTGAGGCAGAGGTATGTGTAATGACATATGAAAAGTGTTTCCAAATATAGGGTAGTCTGACAGTCAGTGATATCGGGATGTATTAAACTTAGTGCTTAACTCTGAGGTCCTGATTTTCTGTCACATACAATCTTGTTTCATTATTTTCAGGAGTGCTGGTGAATATCAGTCACTAGCTTTCTTGCCTGGGAGCATTCTGGATCCTGTTGTCACTCGCTATGCAGACTATCCTCACTGATGGCACAGCAGTGAACCCTGCACAGAATCACAGAATCACAGAATCACAGAATTTTTAGGTTGGAAGAGACCTTCAAGATCATCGAGTCCAATCCATCTCTAATACCTCAACTAGACCATGACACCAAGTGCCACATCCAGTCTTTTTTTAAACACTTCTACGTATGGTGACTCCACCACCACCCCGGGCAAGCCATTCCAGTACTTTAGCACTCTTTCAGTGAAAAACTTTTTCCTAATATCCAGCCTATATCTCCCTTGTTGCAGCTTGAGACTGTGTCCTCTCGTTCTGTCAGTTGCTGCCTGGAGAAAGAGACCAACCCCCAGCTGACCACAGCCACCCTTCAGGAAGTTGTAGAGAGTGATAAGGTCACCTCTGAGTCTCCTTTTCTCCAGGCTAAACAACCCCAGCTCCCTCAGTCGTTCCTCACAGGGTTTGTGTTCCAAGCCCCTCACCAGCCTCGTTGCCTCCTCTGGACGTGCTCAAGCATCTCAACGTCCTTCCTAAACTGAGGGGCCCAGAACTGGACACAGCACTCAAGGTGTGGCCTCACCAGTGCCGAGTACAGGGGAAGAATGACCTCCCTGCTCCTGCTGGCCACACCATTCCTGATCCAGGCCAGGATGCCATTGGCCCTCTTGGCCACCTGGGCACACTGCTGGCTCATGTTCAGCTGCTGGCTGAACCCTCAGGTCCCTTTCCTCCTGGGCACTGTCCAGCCACACCAACTCCAGCTTATAACGCTTCAGGGGGTTATTGCGGCCAAAGTGCGGGACTCAGCACTTGGACTTATTAAACCTCATCCTATTGGACTCTGCCCATCTGTCCAACCGTCCCTCACTAAAAACTGAGGCAAAGTAGTCATTAAGCACTTCTGCCTTCTCCTCATCTGCAGATATTAAGTTCCCTCCCTTGTCCAGTAAAGAACAAAGGCTGGTCTTACCCTTCCTTTTAGCATTAAAATATTTGTAAAAACATTTTTTATTATCCTTTACAGAATTTGCCATTCTAAGTTTGAACTGAGCTTTGGCCTCCCTAATTTTTTTCCTACATGCTTTAGCAGCTCCCTTAAATACTTCCTGAGAGACCCTACCCCCCTTCCAAAGCTGATACATCCTCTTTTTATTCCTAAGTTCCTCCAAAACCTCCTTGCTCATCCAGGCTGGATGTTTATCCCATCGACTTACCTTTCGGCACACAGGGACAGTCTGTTCCTGTGCCCTCAAGATGTCTGTTTTGAGGCATGCCCAGCTTTCCTGAACTTTTTTCTTTTTAAGGGCTGCTTCCCAAGGGATGTTCTGAATAAGTCTCCTAAACAGGCCGAAGTCTGCCCTCCGGAAGACCAATGCAAGAGTTTTACTGGTGCCCCTCCTGACTTCACCAAATATTGAGAACTCTATAATTTCATGATCACTTTGCCCCAAGTGACCTCCAACCACCACATCTCCCACCAGTCCATCTCTATTTGCAAACAACAGATCTAACATAGCCCCTCCCCTGCTGGGCTCACCCACCAGCTGCGACAAAAAGTTGTCCTCCATGCACTCTAAAAATTTCCTGGACTGTCTCTTTTCTGCTGTATTAAGTTCCCAGCAGATGTCTGGTAGGTTGAAGTCACCCACAAGAACAAGGGCTGATGATCCTGAAACATTACCTAGCTGCTTATAGAATAAGTTATCCTCCTCTTCCTCCTGGTTGGGTGGACGACAACAGACTCCCAGTAGGACGTCAACCTTGTTGGTCTTCCCCTTAATTCTTACCCACAGGCATTCAACTCCATCTTCCTTAGTTTCAATTCCTATGGTATCAAAAGTCTGCTTAATATAAAGGGCCACCCCTCCACCTCTCTCCCTTTCCTATCTCTTCTGAAGAGCTTGCAGCCATCTAGCGCAGTGCTCCAGCCATGTGAGTCATCCCACCATGTTTCTGTGATGGCAACTACATCACAGCTTTGCTGTTGCACCATGGCCTCCAGCTCTTCCTGTTTCTTACCCATGCTATGTGCATTGGTACACACGCACTTCAGCTGGGCTACTGACTTTGCCCCTGACTCAGCCTTGTAACCCTTGGGCCTGCTTGCAGACAGCCCAGCTGCATCCCCTTCCCCCTTCAAACCTAGTTTAAAGCCCTCTCAACAAGTTCTGCCAGTTCATGAGCTAAGAATCTTTTGCCCTTACCAGAGAGATGTATCCCATTTGGTTCCAGCAGAGCAGGTGCTGTAAAAATTTCTCCATGATCAAAGAATCCAAAATTTTGCCGATGACACCAACCCTTAAGCCACTTGTTGATGGTGTGAGTTCTCCTGTTTCTTTCATCATTTTCCTCTGCCACCAAAGGGACTGAGCAGAACACTACCTGTGCTCCTGCCCTATCAATTACCTGACGCAGTGCCCTAAAGTCTCTTTTAATTGCCTTGACACTCCTCTTTTCAATCTCATCACTGCCAGCCTGGAGTATCAGCAGGGGTAATAATCAGAGGGCTGAATCAGCCCAGGAAGTCTTTCAGTGATATTTTGTACCCGAGCCCCAGGGAGGCCGCAGATCTCCCTGTGGGATGGGTCCGGTCGACATATGGGGCCCTTTGCTCCTCTCAGAGGGAGTCACCTACTACGATTACCCTTCTTTTCTTCTTGATGTTAGAGGTGGTGATGCATCTTTCAGATGAATCATAACTGGGGGACTCACTGGGCAGACAATTTTCTTCTAAATCATCTAGTCGGCTCTCTAGATCCAGGACCTCATATCTATTCTGAAGTGGCACCTGGCAGAGGGATGGGGAGAAGTTTTTGTTATTATCTCCTCGAGCGGGAGCCCATTTCCACTCCTCTTCATTTATCAGGTGCCCTTCTACTACCTGAGAGCAGGAGGCATGAAAGTCCTCAGACTCATGGTCAGAGGCCTCCCTTAAAGATGGAAGGGCTGAACTCTACCAGTCTATTTCCATTTCACTTTCCCTGATACTTCTTAATATTTCAGCTTCCTCCCTAAGGTCAGCCACCAGCAAAAGGAGATCACTCACCTGTTCACACCATAGGCAGGCCTCCTCCACAGCACACCCTGAAGCCACCGATAAGCTCAAACACTCTGGGCAGGAATGGGTCTGTACAGACGCATCCTTTTTGGAGGGCTCCACTTGGTCACATACACTTATACCACCCACAGGTTTTGACCGTGTAGAAACCATTACTAGCAGACACCCCAAAAGCAACCAGGCAGCAGAGATACTTCAAACAACACAGAGGACACCTTACTTGCAACACTGTCTGCGCGAACTGCCGTGCAAATTGCCTTGTCCTCGCCCCAATGACTCACCACGCTTCTGTTTGCCGTGCTCATGTTCACCGCGCTCCCCAGAGACCTCTTATAACCAGCCACTCAGTATCAGCGCAGGAAGCTCCACCGCTTGCTCCTCAATGACTCACAAATGCCAACATTACATTACCACACCTACCTCTGTGTGTGTTTTTACTTCTGTTGCTTAATCTGGGAGGTAAATCTCTGGGTATGGCTACACCTCCATTTGCTGAAGAAACAAATTCTGGGTTCCTCCTGAAGCCTAGTTTCTTGCACAGAACCATCTGGCCAATGATGAAACCTACAATGTTGATGTCAGTGACTGGACAAACCTTCTTACAGTACAGGGTATATTGTTTCCATGATGTAATTCACTTAGTCCTAAACTAGACACCAAAGTGGGTTAAATGAGTTGATGTTCTACAACTGGTTGTCTCTCCCCACAGCTCTAACAAGAGCTTTCTGCTGTGACCTCATTCCTCTGCAAGAGTTCAGATTTAGGCTGATACAAATCCCACCAGATGTGTTTGCATCTCCCTTGTAGGAAGGCTGAACAAAGATTTTCAGAATCTCTGTCTGTCCTTTGGTAGGTAAATGGAAACTTCCTACAGGGGAGCTCAGACCAGCCTGTGATGAGCAGGTGATAGAGCTGCCTCAGACCACGCAGAGAAAACCAGGGCACACACACAGGATAAGGAGGGGTTGCTTAAAGTGCTCTATGAGGAATAGGCTGCACATGAACTTTTCCCTTGGCACAGAGAATCAGTCCTGGGGGTTGTCCCAGAAGGGAGGTAACATGAGGAGCCTTCAGCTGCTCCTTGCTCAGCAGTGGGGACCCAGGCATTGCTCCCAGACAGGGCTCTGCCCTTGTGTAAGGGTAACGAGGAGACTGAACACAGCAGGCATTGCTAGGGACAATGAAAGTTTCTTATCTCCCCGAAGAACTGTTTATGTCATAAAACTAACGGGTTTAGGAAAAGTGAAGAAGCAGATATCATACTGTAAACAAATTGTTTAAATTTTTTTTTCTTGGAGGAATGAATTATTGGCAAAGTAGAAACTTTCATTCATAGTAGAAAATCTGTTTTTCTTTCTTGCAGTAGGTATGTTTTGAAATAATTTTTTTCTAAAGGCAAACATCACTGTGATTAAAGAAGAAAAAAAGGATTAAAAGTTGCTTCATAACTGATGTTGACATTGCTCATTGTAAAGGAAGAGAAATAGAAAAGACGGATCTTTTTCTCGATATCCTTCTCTTTCATCATCGATATTATTTTTATTCCTGACATTGCTCTATTAGCATGTGTTCATCTCTCGTTAATATCATATCAATACAAAAGCAACAGCCTTCACCATGTGCTTCAGTCCCTAATAGCACTAAAAACAAACAAATCCTGAAACTTAATATTATAGTGGGGAAAATGTACATATCTGCTAAATGTGTTTATTGTGGGTGTACTAAATTTTCTCTTTTTTAACAATTTTTTATTTGGGGTTTCTGCACTGGACCACCAGCATACTTCCTCTGTTTTACTTAATCTTTCTTTTCTCTTCCAAACATAATTCTTTTCAAGGATCCTCAAGCGCCATTCCTCAGCAGTCTGAAATTCAGTATCTGAGTTATATCCTGGGGATTGCAGCAGTATTACACTGTCAACAGGGCTGCAGCTGTTACTATCATGTGCAACACATGTTTAGAGTACAATTTTTTTCCTTCTCACAGTTGTTTGGGTTTAGGTTTTTTATCTTTTGATGGCTTCTTGGGAGAAAAGGAAAAAAAAAAAAAAAAAAGACTAATTAACTGGGATCCCCAAAGCACTAAAAGTATAGCTACAAGACCTTCAGATGAAAAATATTAAGCACTTGAGTCAAGCACTGAGTGAGCAAAGATCCACATTAAAAAAAAAAAGTCTGCTGTCGCCCTTGTTCTAACAAGAAAATGTAAGAAAGACTGAAGGAGCCTGGGGGTGAATTGTGAGTGTATCATTAAGGAGTCCAGCTGAAGTGCTCAAACTGAGCAAGTTACAGCACTCCCAACCCCATTCCCCTTCGTCTTTGTCCCTTCCTGATTTCCAATCCAAAGCAGGGAGCATGAAACTTCTGCCCTGCCATGTTACGCACCGGAATTCCTGTAAAAAGGAGTTTGTGGGAACCTGATAATTCTCAAATGAGTACTAGCACAAGTGGGAGAGCCTGTGAAGCCAAGAGAGGATTCCATTTAAATACTAGATATGTGGAAAAAGGGACTAGAGGATGATTTAAGATTAAAATAGTGGAATTCTCAAAGATCAACACACTGCTAGAGGAGCTTATCTTTCTTACAGAAAAGTAATTTTTGATGTGTGGTCTACCAGCAGTCTGGGAGTGGTTTCTTGAGAGATGTGACTAAGGAAAAAAAAAAGAAAAATTAGGATATTATAAGAAAGCTTACATTTGTTTTTCAGGGATTCTTGCTTAAAACCAAAATATTTAGTTGAAAAAGAGTGAAAATCATCGTGACTCAGTAAATTATATGAAGTCCTTCTATTGCGATACCCTGAAATTATATCTGGTCAAATTTCCCTTTGTTTTCCCGTGTGCTTAGTTTTGATGGCAAGAAATTTCTCCCTGGCATGGAGAAGACTTTAATGGAACTGGTCTGACACTGGCAAAAGAGACAAGAAAAAAAAAATCATTTTGAAGAAATAGTATGATAAACTTGAAATCTGAAAATCATGTGACTGGACACTAATAAAGTAGTAGTAGGCATGTGACTGAAACCCATGTCAACTTGTAAAAAACAAACATAAACAAAAATAATATCTATCTTTCCAATTTCTGTGCTTGTTTAAACCAAGATAAAATCAGAGTAATTGTTTTCTTGCAAGACATGGTGGATGTCAATCTAAGTGTACAAAAGCAGAGTCTATCTTCCTATATCAGCAAGAATAGAAAAAACAACAACAGCAACAACAACAAACCACTGTGACAGAGGATCTCCTATTTAATTTCTCACCATTAGGTAAAATGGCTGAAATTCCAGAAGGTAGGGTAAGAGCTCTATCATGATCCTTGACTTTCCAAAAGCAATCAGACAATCATGTTTCACTAAGGAGGCTGTGAGGAAGAAGCCTTTAATGAACACCAAATTAATTTTTAAAGGAGACTTAAAATAGAGAAGTAGTTCTGAGAAACTTAGAATTGTAACAAGACACTTAGAAGTAGAAGCAGTTATTGTCAAGCTATCCAGATGAACGAGTGAAACTGCACAAATGTAGCTTTATTTTAAATAAAAGATCTAATAATAGATCTAATCCAGAAGTCTATTGCTCAGTTTGTATTCCCCAAGAACTCATTGCATCTGCTGTGTCTCCCCCAGGCTCACCAACACACAACAACCCCTAGCGACAAGAAGCATGTGTTTGTTTATTAAAGCACCCCTCCCAAACAAAGCTGAAATAAACAAAAAACCTTATATTATTTGGACCATCAAGTTGCATGCAAAATTAATGTATGTAACTACACAATTTTATTTTTGCTGCTGTCCTTCTCCACCACCTTGAAAACTCACGTGTATTTTATGGACTCTGCCTGTCTCAAATTTTTCCATTTACAGCAGTTTGCAAAAGCTTTAGGAGAGAGAATATGATTTTATTCTTTCCAGAGATAGATTAGAAATCCCCAAAAATGGGACTCCAGTCTTTTATGGTTAACAACAACATTAGTAATGATAATATATAAGATACAGGAATTGTCTTGGGAGCTATACTCTTTATTTAGTGTTTCTTTTTAAAAGAATACCTGAAATAGTTAGGTATCATCAAACTGTGTAATGACACCTATTTACAAAAGACACATAGAGGAATATTTTATTGTAGTGAGTCAGTATTGTAATCAGTAAGTATTTATTATGCATTTTACTTTCATCGGGGTTCTGGTGATGACAAAATTGGACAGCGGTGTTTTTTCAGACAGTGTGCTGGATCTCCTTATGGCTCTGAATGCTGGAGTCAAGAAAATTAAGTTCTTGGCTCAACAGACTGAGCTGTCTTATTCTCCATCCACTCTTCAGCTTTTCCAAAGGATTCTCCTGCCAAATAAGATAAACCCAATATTTCTAAAACCACTAAAAACTCATCTTGTAAAGTCTGTGTAGTAACAGATTCAAGCACTTAATTTTTTTTTCATATTTCATTTTCTGCATGCAAAGCAGTTTGCCAGTAGAAATGGTTGAAACAATGGAAAATAAATATCAAGGAACCTACATTGAGCCTGCCTTGAAGCCAAAAGCTTAATTGATCTTTTCCATCTCTGGTTCTTTGAAACTTACATTGTATGAGTACAAACTTTGATTTTTTAAATTGCAATTAATATTAATATATTTTCTGTAATCTTGATAAATAAAGGAGATGTGTCTTCCTTCCAAATATTAGAACTTAAAGTATTGTTTATATATTTACAGATATACCTAGAAAAAAATCTTTTGAATTGGTTTAGGTTAGAGCTTGTATATAAAGACTTGGAGGAATGGACTGTAAAATTACCAAAAAGAAGAAGGGGGAACTGGTGGATTGGAACAAAACTGATACAGATGGTACATATGATGTTCTTTCTTCATAGGTTTAGACTCACTAAAGGTCTGTCTGGAAAAAAATAGATGGAAAATATCTCAGGATAGCCATATTTCATCAAACACTAAGCAGATTCAAGAAAATGAGACTAACAATGCTGAGCCAGACCTAGAACCCACCCACTCCAAGAAAGCTGCTGTTGGCTGTTGTAGGTTTTGCTTGGGGAAATTTCAAATCTGGTTCTTGCATTCAGTAGCCACCCATGAAACTCTCCTCCATAAACTTGGCCAGATTCTTCTTAAAAAACACATTTATTCTGTGGGCTTTTACCACAAACTCTGTCAATGAGTTCCACAATTTAATTATACACTTAGAAAAAATATTTACTTAGGTTTGCTTTCAACCTGCTACCTGATAATTTCATCGACTGTACTTGTTTTTTTGTCAATATCAAAACTATTAGTTTTGACAAATTTTTCAGTGATGTCAGCCATTTTTCAAACTGGCACAAAAGATTTTTCAGCAGAGGCAAAGAAAAGAAGCCTGCCTGAATTGGAAAAAGTGTCTTTTTTTTCTGACAGATAACAGTTTAAAAGAGGAGAGCCAGAGGTACCTAGACTAATAGCCAGGGTAATACGGAAGGAATCTGGCAAGACATAAATACATGCCAGCTGCCATTTGGTATTCCTCATCTTGTTGCATTTTTGTTTAAGAGGTTAGTTCTTGTTAACTGACAAGAGCAAGGTCCTTTAGTTTCAAGGACACTGTTCACTACATGCCATTGCTACAGATTGGAGAGTTGCCTGATACCAGAAAATGCAATGACTGAACATCGTGGCTTCACACCCAGTATGGGTCCAGCCTCAAGGAGAGAATTCAAATGTTTGACTGCCACAGCATGTCCTGGAATTTGATAAGATCTATGGAGAGAAACCAAACAAGAGGGAGAGAGAAGAAAAAATTGTTAGTAGAGCAGTAACATGCAATGAAGTGTAGTGTAGATTTATGTTTATACTGAGGTAGAAGATATTTTTATCTCTGCTGCAGGTTATCATGATCCCGAATACAGTTGGACTTCCGACTGACTCATGTTTCCTAGGAGACAGTAAGGAAGAACCAGACTAATGAATTTGCTGCCTGACACATGTTGAAAAGTAACATATGATGGGATTTTTCATATTACTCTTTTATTTTATAGTCCCAAAGACTGCGTACATTGAAACAAACTGCTGAGTACAGCAAATGGTGCTCAGAGAGCTGCTGTGTTTAAAACAGAGCTCTTGGATTTTGCTCTGTCTGCTTTTTATTATGATTTTAAAAGAACTTTTTTGCAACACTTGGTTATTTTTACTTTTTCCTTTTTTTTTTCTGTTTAGGACACTTTTCAAAGGAATTCACAGATGTTCTCTGAGAGATTTCTATTTCTATTTCTGTCTCAGGAATATATAAATATCAGTGACATAAGTACTTGGGCACAAACAGTCCAACTGAATTTCAACACTGCTTCTCACTTATTTGCATGGGAAAGGTTCACCACATGTAAAATTACCTGCTAAAAAGTGTTTAATCTGTGCTTCTTATATGAGATGCACACGTGAAACTTTGTAGAAAACAAACTTGCTCATCGCTTTTGGGAACATATCTTAGGACAGGATGAACTGCTCTTTAAAAAAGCCCTTTTCTCCTCATCAGCAGTAGGATGAACTCAGGGTACCACCTTCCACTATATATAAACAACTAAAGTTAGCTAAGGTGACTTCTGTCCTTTGCTCTAATTTGTCCTGATTTTCCTTACCAAGAACCCTTAAAAGATGTTGCAACCCAACTGGTGAAACAAATAAAGAATTAGGTTAGCATACAAGTAGTGTGAAAATTGCTTTTAAAAATGTCTTTGATATTGTGCCTTTTTTTTAATCATAAGCTCTAAACCTTGAGAAGCCATCAAAGAGAGAGCTTCATATTCTTTGTATATAACAGAAGGAGAAATTAAAAATGGACTTTCAGTTCTGTTCTTGTGTTGTGGAGCACATCTTAAAATCATGACATGCATGAATTCAAAATCCATAATCTCTTTTTAGGAATTCACACTTGAGGTTTTGAAAGGTCTGAATGATCTTTGATTCATAATATATGTGGCCTCCGCATGTCATGGTAGAGGTCATTGTAGAAGTCTTCCAGGAGAGTAGTGACACTAGAGATCTATCTATAACAACTTCTACCTACCTCCTCCATCATTGAAGGTCTTTCTTTCAGTAGTCCATGAAACAGATTAAATTGAAGTCTTAAAATGATGAAACTACCTTCACTAAATTTGTTTCTAATATGTTCTGTTTGGGCGTGGTTCACTTGTTTTCAAAAAGAAATCTCTTGGGGATGTTGCAAGCACTGTGTTGTCAATCAGTCTGCCCAAGACAAGTGTACCTCTGTAAAAATATAAGAAAGGACAAATATTATGGAAACATTGCACCTGAATTTACTCTGTTTACAAATCATAATTCTCAGAAATGCAGTATCGTGAAAGAAACCTTTTATTTAACGACAAGGCAATGTGTCTTGAGAATAACCTTATGTATTTTTCACCACAGGTCTGAGACAGTTTCTCTCAAATTTCTTGTAATTCCATCTCCTGAGTAGAAGGCAGAGACATTTCCAGTGAAAACAGAGTATTTATGTGATCTGTGCAATTATTTACATTTGATCAATGTCAGAACAGGCATGCAAAGTTTTGGTGTAGGGTTCCTGATGTTTCCCTTCTTGTGGAACCGAGGCTGCCACACAGACATCACCATGTAGCCATCTCCTCTGCATCATCCATCCTTGGCGAATGCAAGGAAACTACAGGCTTAAAATGTCTGGAAATGTACACTGTCTGCTATAAAGGGCAGGATTTTAATTATTATAACATTAAAAATGGATTTTTCAAAGCAATCCCAAAAAGATATTTTTGTGTACATTTTGTTCACTGCTTTGAAGACAGGAATAGCACTACTGCAACCAGCCCTTCACCTGCAGTCACACAGGAAAAGGGTGGGGGGACAGAAACAAGCTACATGAAGTGTAATAGTTACAGACTCAAGCAGACTATCAACAGCTGCAAGGTTAATTACACATCTTGCCAAAATATATTAAATAAAATTTTAAAAAAGGCAAATGAAAAGAAGGGAAAAAATCTATGCTTCAGAAATAAAAGATAAGAAATTCTTTAGAGTAATTATAGGCTGTTGAGGCCTTATGGTAATAATAAAGAAAAACATCTGACTGGATTGATGCTGGAGGAGACAGTGACAAGGAATACAGGTTGAAAAAAAAAATTAAAATCAGTATCTTGGGTAAGCTGTCATTCAGTCTCAGAAAAAAAAGAAATGCTAATAAAATATTAATAGGATCTTTTTAAGATTTTTAATAACATTCTTTTATACATAGGTAGCACCGCAATTTTTCAGTCAAAACCATCAGCCACAGAAGTACCAGATGAATGCATGAAAAGTGTGAAGAAAAGAAAAGCTTTTGGGCAATAGGGTTTGACCTCAGAAATAAACCGCCAAACAGTCAGGCAGGAGTTGTTTAGAGAAATTTTGTGGAAAATCAATGACTCTGCTTTGCTTCTTAGAGGAAATTAGAGCAAGGAGGAAAAGTTATTTCAGACTGACAGACACCAAATGTCAGCAATCATGATATAATCAGTGCAGGCTTTATTATATTTAAGTGGTTTGAAACTTGGCAGATTTCAGACAGCTTCAAAATCTAGAGGAGGAGTGCATCTAAAAGACAGTCTTATGAATATTACATACACACGCTCTGTGTAGCACCACACACATTTTTATGTGATAAATTCTTTTGCAACTGTCTCTGCAGCTTCTTCTTCAGTGGCCCCTTAGCACTGAGTGCCTTTCTTGAGCTGGCTTGCAATCCTTCTGCCCTCCTTTTTTGAAGCCTTTACTTAAAGCCACATCTTTGCTGCTGACCCAGCCCCGCTTTGTAATGAGCTCCAGAGAAAATATACTTTGCCAGGCCAGAAAATCACTGAAGTCACTGTGCTTAGACAAGTTCAAGGGAACTTCTCAATATTAAAGATATGCTGTGGGGTTTTTTTTCTTCTTTGTAGTATAATTAAACTGTGCTAGAAAACGGTATTACCTTAAGAATTGTTCTCAATCCTTTTGGCTTTAAGCAACTGCTAGGACAGGCTTAACATCAGGCCTTTTTCTCTGCACAGATAAAGCTGCTGAGGATGACACACACCTTGGACACGTGACACAGGGTGACTGCACTGCTGTACAATCTGCAGCTGCACTACATCTGTCACAGCTGTCGCAGCTACTGCACACCTCAGCGCAGATGCCATTAATTTTAACTCTACAACTGCAGTGTGCCTGATCTCTTAAAAGACCCTTCAACAACCTCATTCCTTCCAAATCAGCACACTTCCAACTCAGCCATAACTAATTAAAATGGCAAGTATTCCAAGGAGATGCAAAGGGAAACTGAGGGAAATAATTAAGGTCCTGCCCATGGAAACCTGTCACGTGTTTGTGACTGTAACTAATGACAGGTGTGTATCTGTGGGTGGAAGGAGAATGGATGTTTACTCATTAGTGGAGTAAGCTGCCTTGAATATAATGGCTGTTGACATTAATGCCTATTTTAGGATTGTTTGACACTTCTCATCAAGGGCAGAAAATGGTAAACTCAAGCAGGTTGTCTCATTGGAAAGATACAGGGTGAGGGAGGAGTGAATGTCAGAGCAGAATTTAGTCATGTCTGAGAAAAAGGCTGAGGGGAAACACACTGTGTTCCTCATGCTGAAAATTTCTGGTGAGCATCTCTTACACCACTGTGATTTAGCAATCTGACAAAGTGGCCATCTTTGCAAAACAAAAATGACCTTTATTGCAAATGTGAGAAACAAATCAAATATTGGTAAATCCTAAAAGCCTGTAAAGTGCTCAGGTCATTTAAGATCTGGAGCTAAATATTTCTGGAAATGATATGTTCCTTTAGCATATTTGGTCAAGAGTGACCAGAACAGGTCCTGGTGTGAGCATGGACACCCTCTGCACAAATGTGGGCTATTCACCAAACCATCCCACATCTTCTGCTGAGAACAGGCTCACTACAGGCATTCCACACTAAAAAGGGGAATACAGTCCCCTTCTAACCGAGAAATACATGCATGGCTGGATAGGTAAATGCTGATGAAAAGAATTTTTATATGCAGAGATCAGAGAGTCATGAGGGACAAATAGGTGAGAAAGAGGTTGTGGTGACACAGAACAGAGAAGATGAAGGATCCAGAGGCCTCACAATAATTTTGCATTGCTGTGTCCTCTATTGGTGGGGACTGTCAGGGCCATATGCAACACCCTAAGGGAGAGCACATCATCTGGGCAGCAGAAGCTAGGTGTGGCAATAAGTTCTTTTCAGCCTCTGGCTCCCAAGGCCCAAAATTCCCAGTCTTGAGAACATGCAACAAATACGGTATTGAGTCATTCTGTACTGAAGGCTGACAGAAAATTTGACAGAATTTGATAAGAACATATACTGGTATTTGAACATTTTGATACATTGTCCCCAGTTATTCTTACAAGTAAAAGAATACTGTTTGAACACAGGACCACAGAAGACCACTTGAAATGCAGAAAGTCAAATTAGATGGCAGGCTGTGATTGCTTTGGTTTGTGAAGCCGACCATGTGCTGGTGTCCTTCATGCAAACTGCCAGATTGAATCAAACCAGTTCAAAGTCACACTCAGAGTCTTCTCACAGATCCAGGCCATTTCCTCCTGATTCAGATATGGGTGTTAATAAAAGCAAACATACAAACAAACCAAGTAAGAGATTCTAAGAGAAGCTGCTGCCAGGGCTGGGATTTCTGATGCCTCTTATGGAACATTATTTAGGTTTTGAAGCTTAGAAGATTAAGTGCTTTCCAGAAGTAGTAGATTTTAAATAGCATTTACTGTAATAGTCAATGATGATAAACAAGCAACTGACACAAGTCTTAGAATAGCATATCTAAGATTTTTTACATGACAGTTATAAAAGCAGTATTTAAGCCATTGGATAAGATGACATCCAGGAATATCCAGTGCCAGAGACAAAGCTCTAGAATATTCTTGTCATTTTTTGTAAATGTACCTCTATAATTTAGAATTCTGCTTCACTTAATTGCTATCTCTATTAGAAATTCAAATATTATTTCACCATTATTTACATTGAAAAGATCACAATAAAACATAGCATTACTTTGATTACCTAAGCAATTAAGAAAGATGATGCTTTGTAACCACCTTCTAAGTAATGTACATATCCACATATCTGCATCACACTGATTTTTCTCTGATTTTGATTAATATGTGCTGGACTCCGCAATGAGGATTCATCTCTCCGCATGTAGCTGTTTATGGGTGAGGCATCTATACTTTAGCTGTTCAACTTTGGCCACTTTTGAGACAATAAAAAGGAACTAAGGAATGACTGACCTCATCCTTAAGCATCCATCTAGGGCATTTCAAATCAACTAGACTCTTAAAATATTTCTTTTTCTTTCATTAATTTGCAGGGGACCTAAGGAATTTATCTGTTGACACACACATTGCATGAATACATCTGACAGTGACCATCTGAAAATAGCAAATATTCTATCCCTACTTCAGTTCCCCATATATTTCCAGAGCAAAGTGAAAAGCTCAATGAAATTTCAGTTCTTTATGGGATTGGGTCCCTGAGATATCTGAAAAAAAAAATTATTATGTGCAAAGGAATGTAAAAATGTAATATTTACTTTGTGAGCCCCACAAATGCAGTACTTGGCAGGCATTAAACCTTCAGCAATGAACCTGCTAGCTGAAAGTGAAAACCTGCTCCAAGTCAGAAGAGGTTCTAATCAAAATGGAACGTGTCAAATATATCAGGACTTCCAGGTGAACTAAGATGTTTGCGATGGCTTCAGGCTGCTTTAGAAGAGAGACGCTCTTTTTTTTGCCAGTTTTTTAAAGTCTTACCCTCTATAATATAAAAAATGGCTTTTTATTTTCTTACTTAGGTGAACCTTAATTAGCTGAGTAATTACCAAAAACATCTATGGATCTGGGATTTCTGCAGGAAGTGGACAGTAAGCTCTGAAACTTCTGGACACAGAAGCTCCAGATTTGCACTCTGGTAAACAATGATTGTAGACATCTGTAGACAAGACCTTTGTCTTCAATGTAAGGCTAGAAGAATTCTCCCAGTGTTTAGTATCCTTATGATGGAACACAAGGACTGCATACAGAGCACCCCATGGCAGCCAGATATGTTTCATTTCCTGAGAGATTCTCTTGAAATTTGTTGAAACTGAATTTAAAAACGAACAAACAAACCAACAAACAACAACAAAAAAAAAAAAAAACACAAAAACTTACACTTTTTTTTTAATATATATCGTTTTCTTAATAGAAATATGATAGGAACAATGAGGATAGTGAAACCCAGTAGACACAGAAAATTGCCCTCAGGATTAAAAAAAAAAAAAAAGAAAAAATAAAAAAATCTGCATCAAATAAACTATAGAGATGTCATTTTACTTCTTCTAAGTTGTTTTATTATCCAAAATTATCAAAGATTTAAAAGAGATAAAGGAATTTTTGATTTGTAACAGGGAAAATGAGTCTCAGACCTAGTCAAGGTCAACAACAGTACCTCTGCTGATCCATGTTATTTACTTCTACACTGATTTGCTGCCTTGAACCTCAGCTCATTTAGGCTGGAGAACTTGCTGGAGTGTCTTCCGGATGGGAATGTCTGGGCCTCATCATGCTGCAAAGCCAGAGAGCAGATTCAGCCAAGTCCCAGTTCCAGTGCATGAGTCAGTAAATGCACCTTCCAGGGTGTTATCCAAGGTGATCCCAAGACTCAAGCCTGGCAGAGTACAGAAGATATTGCTGTTCTAATATGGAAGAAAATTCTTCTACTCAGTCATATTTTTAAAATATCAGTCAAATTGACAAATTAATCACCAACACAGTTATCTTCAGACTTCCATTGGACCCTCAATCAGAGCAGCTTTTACAAAAAATCCTGGTGTAACTAAACTCAACGGCATTTCTGTCCTTTTTGATGAGGACAAGTTTTCAGCTGTGATCCAGGAAGGCATTAAAACAGCACAAGAAGTAGCATTATTCTCACAACACAGAGAACTTGCACACATAAAATATGTCAGAAGAGATGCCACCAATCTGTTTTATAGCTGTTTAGATACTACAAAAGGCTCAAACACAATTTAGAGGGATGCATGTTCAAAATGTCAAGGTCAAGCTTTTATCCCTGTTAGTAATTATCTTATATGAGATTCTTTCACACAGTGTAGAGTTTAAGTTTAAACAGAAGTGAGCATGCTTTATAGATGTTATTGCATGTAACATATTTGTAAGGCTTAACACTGCAGTTAACAAGCCATGACTGAATTGCACCATAATAAATAAATAATAAACTACATTTATTTTCAAATGAAAATATATTTACATATAGCATGGTATTTCATCTCCTTAACAGACAATTAATGTGGGATTCTAAACTGTATATTATGGATGTAGCTGCAAAGCTGCAAAGTTTAATAAACCTGTCACAGAGAATCCTGAAAGCAATTTGGAGGAAGAAAAATTTTACACAGACAAACATGAAGGAAGAAGATGTGAGAGAAGACATCTTTCCAAGGTTTACCTCCTCTACACTGATCTCTGGAAAACTGGAGACAGCAACCCAGGAGGAAAAGAAATTGAACAGGTCTTCAGAGTCAGGAGCTTTTCAATGCACTCCTGATGTTCTGAGGTATGGCAGTGGCGGTGTTTAACCCTGGTAGGCAGCTCAGTCCTAACAGCCTCTCACTCACTCCCTTGGGGTAGGATGAGGAAGGGAATCAGGAGGGAAAAAGTGAGAAAATATGGTTTAATAGGTAAAGAAGAAGCAAAGTAAAGGAGAAAAATTAATTAATTGACTACTTACCAGCAGGCAAGTATTCAGCCGTCTCCAGGAATGCAGGGGTTGTAATGTGTAATGGCTACTTGGGAACATAATTATCATAATTTCAAATATCCTCTCTTCTTCCTTCTTCATCCAGAACTTATTGGTGAGCAGTGCTATTTGTTTAGGATATCCCTTTGGTCACTCACACATTTTGGGTTGTTAGCACATTTTGTTTTAATCACAATTCCAAACTGTTGTACCATACCTATTGCTACAAAAAAAGTTCATCATGGCCAGAGTGAATACAGGTGCAGAGATCCTGCGACTCACCATCCTTACTCCCCACGTCTCATAACACGGTCTTTGAGGATGCATAATCCCATTTTTTGTGAAGGTAAATGTGTGATGATATTATCCTGTCCAGCACACACCTGCATCAAACTGTCTCCACCTAAGATGTAGGCACAAGCTATAGTGACAGTGCCACACAATGCTGTGTGGAGGAAGTTTGCAAGAAAATAATGTGGGAATCACCCGTACTTTTGTCAGGCTGTTTCACTCCATGAAGAACAGAGTTAACCAGCCTGGCAATTGTGCACTGCCTTGGAAATCACTGTCTTTGGAGGACTTGAGCAAACTCTTACAGCCTACAGAAGTCAATGCCATCACTCTACTGATGGTAGATGTTTCAAGTTTCTCCTTGAGGAGTTGATCAGGAAATACCTTGTTCTGTTCCTTTATGAATGAAAGAACAAGAGAATTTCAGGATATTTTTGTATAAGCCAAAATACTTAGAAATAGATCTTCAATGTTTTCTAGTTGATGGTTGATCTCAAGAGAAGGCTGTGTGGTAGATTGGTGCGTGTGCATGTGAGTGTGTGAGCACTTTCACGTGGGATTTTTTTCTGTATGCCAGAGCATATAATGCCACATGTTTAGGAGAACAACATTGTAAAAAGTGAGAACAGTGGAGGTTATCCATCATCAAGATAATACTAAAAAGTTATAATATGTAGGTTTTTTACTTTAGAAAACATAAGAAATCTGTCAATACTGTTGGAGTCCAGGGCATTCCTTTGGTTGCCCTGGAGGGTCAGGGACCTGGGCAGGGGGGTCTGGGACCTCAGCCCAGAGCTCAGAGAGACACTGGCTTTGATTTCAGTCCATGGGAAAGGCTTCTTGCACTCCAAGAGGGTTTACAGGCCACAAAAGTATGAAAAATAGTAGTTTAGTATATCACAGGGTGAAAAAACAGCGGGTTTGGGATTTTTGCCATTGAAGTGAATGGGGCGAGATGGAGAATTTGGGGCATTGTCTCCTTCTTCTTCCTTCTTGTTCCCTCACTCCATTTCTGCAGTGACGTTGGCACAAAGTAGTTAGTGAGGATTGGGTCAGAGTAGAGATGACCTTTTTAGTAATAGTGATAGACATTGGTAAGAAATAGTAAAGAAAGAATACGTAGCAGTTAGTATAAAAGATAAGGACAGCCCCAGTTTGGGGGGAGTCGTCAGAAGTCCAAGCCGTGGCAAACATCTTGCTGGACACTGAGAAAATTGTAAGATACGAAACAATAAACACGAAGCATGCGACCTTGAAGACTCCGTCTCTTTCATCCGTTTGGCACAGTGCTTTGCAGAGGGCAAAAAAGACTCTAAAACCACCTGAATGCCGGGGAATTTAAACTCCTGCAAAGGAGCCCCCGAAAAATACCTTTTAAAAGACCTTGTTATTTCTCTTTTGTACCTTATGGGTTTTTTTAACTTTTGAATGTTTGATCAACTTTTGCCTACCACTGCATTCGTGGGTGAGCCAGCATAATTGTTGCTGTGTGAGCACAGAAATGCACAAGAGCTTTGTAGTGCATTCAGTTAAACCAGTGGGGAGAAAACCTGTTGAAACTCCTTTTGAGTTTTCCCATGTTACCTCCCAGTAATGTTACATTCTAGTAACCCTATAAGTTGTCTCTCTTATGTTATACCATTACTGCATGTCACTGATAAAACAGACAGCAAAGATTCTAGCAACTTCTTTACAGTTTTGATGAGGACAGACATCACTAATCCAAAGTACGGGCTGCCCCTGCTTACGTGGGGCCATGTTGGCAATATATTCATGCTCTTTTTTTTTTTTTTTTCTGCACATAGAAGTGTTCAAGACAGAAAACCAAAGATTTCTAAGTTATTCAGCCAGTACTGGCTGTGCCAGTTCTGATTGACTCCAACATCTGTAGATTTTCATCACCAGCAAAATTCTCGCATTATGGTGGTGCTCAAGGTGTTTCCACAGCTTGAACCCTCCAACTCTTTTATTGATGACCAAGACTGGCATTACATCAGAATAGATGGCAAAGAGCATAAATATTTTGCTGAGGATCTTATCTGAAATATACCAAATACAGCTGAGACTGAAATACATGTAACTTGTAAGTTCTATAGAAAGTGATTGGAAAACTGCCCATAGTAGTGTCAGAAGTGACTGCACTGTCTTCTCAGCAATTGTGTGAGAAATATGTCAAACAGAGATGAAGCATCTTGAAGTTCCTCACTCCTCCCAGTGCATCTGCATGAGAAACCAATGCTCACAACAGAGAACAAGACACCAGGGCCAATCTTTGGAGGGGCAGGGTACCACAACTCCACCAGTACTACACTGCTTCAAAGTCTCCTGCACACAGCAGAGCCACGTGGAATGGGAAATACTGGAGCTGCCTCATTTCTTACACCTATCTTTGTGCCCATGCTACTTACTGCACAGCACATCTCCAATTTCTTCTTTGCCAGCACTGGGAACATGTGAGGAACAAGCTGATTTGGGGAAAGCATAGGGCAGGATTCTACCTACTGTCCCAGCTCCTGTGGGAGGCCTAAATAATTTTCTGATCAGCTCAATCAAAGAGGGTAATATGTCCTGCCTATGGTATGCTTGTTCCAGTAACAAGGTTGTCTGAAAGGGTCTGTGAGATTATACATTAGTACTTACAAAGGAAACAGCGTCAGAGAGATGCCAGGTTTAAGTGGGTGAATGGAGACCCTGGTCATAACAATTGTCAGTGGCACTCAGATCACGTGACTTTTACTCGTAAACTCTATAAGCGTATTGATTTTTTTCAGAAAAAATAGGTAAGGGCCATAATCATTTATTAATTTCCTAACGTTGCCACACTTTAATTCTGTCAGTGAATCCCTACTGCATTGTGATGAGTTTATGGAAGTTTATATAGAATAGCTGAAGTATTCCCACTCACCCTCACCAATCTATAATATGTTTCTGTCCAGAAGATGGCAAGGGAACCACTTGAGGTGCCTTTATAAGAAATGCTCCAGGAAATTGAGTTTTAGATTTATTCTTATTTAAATAAGATTGCTATTTTCTTTTAAAATAACACTTCTTATTTTTGGGACTCCTCAAAGTGCCAGTCATGTCTATCACTTGTCTGTCCCTGCTCAGAGCTTAATCCAAAGTCTAGAAACTCTTTGTATGAAAATTTCATGCCTCCAGGTGCTCCATTGATTATTCATGAAGCTTTTGGAGCTGTCACCATGGGAGCCAATTGGCTACAACTTATTTAGCATATTAATGACCTATATGAGTTAGTGCATGAGGAGACATATCACGCCACCTGGAATGCATGTGGCAAGCTGCTGCTGACTCAATCAGCTTTGCAATGGGAAGTAAGGAATTGGAAATATTTTAGACAGAAACAGCAAATCTCTTGCATGTCCAAATGCATTCACTCAAATTAGCATGCACGGCTTCAACGCCTTGTTTTCATAATATGTTCCTTTTATCCTCTGTGCATTTGGCCTCATTACAATCTCTCTCCTCCTGCCAGAGCACATGCCCCTGGAAAGGTTTAATAGGTGAGTCATGTGGTTTGTGAGACATTACATCAGAATGATTTAATACACCAAGGGCAGGGCTGTATGTCAGGTTCAGCTGCTGTTACTGCCGTTACAGTTTGTGTAGCAGGTAACTTGATGGTCTCCAGAAAGCAGCTAGATAATGATAACAATTAATTTTATGGCAGCGAGAGAGGGACTTCAGCTGAGCTAAGCACCTTTTTTATTTTCCCCCATTTGCTGCGGCGCTTTTACACCCAGTCAGCAGGTGAAGCGCTGCCTTAACATTTTGGCAAAAATTAAAATGTTAAGACTAAACAAGGAAATCGCTGAGGGGGAGCCAGGAAGCAAGGGTATAAAAAAGCTCTGGCTAAACCAAAGGCAGCTCCATTAAACCCGCGGACAAGCAGCGCAAGCAGCGCACTCCGGCAGGGCTGCGCCGGACCCTGCAGGCGAGGAGCCTCCTCCTCCCCCGCACTGCGAAGCTGGGGGCAGCGACCATCGCCTGGCAGCTGCAGAAAGGCTCAGCAGGCAGGCTCTGCCTCTCCTGGTCACCACTGCTGCGTATCACTTCCTGAGAAACCCTACTGCACTCATAGGAAATAGCTGTGGGTCAGGGTCAGTCAGAATAGCACCATCTGACCTTTACGTGTTTGAGATACAGAAATGCATTACTAAAGATTTATTAAAATTATTTGAGGCCACCTTTGGGGACAAGAGATTTGTTACACAGAGTACGTGGCTTCAGCCGGCTGACAGGGATTTAGGGTTCCTATTCTCGTTCTGCAGGACCCTGAGTCCCCGGGTGAGGGCAGGGTGAGGAATGAGAGTGAAATACATGCATAGCTGTGAAAAATCAGTCTCAGCAAAAGTGGCAAAACACATGAGCACATGCTCAACTTATTTTCACTTCCTTCATACCTTCTGAATATTTTCTCTGATCTGGTACACTCATTGCTTAAAAATATTTCTTGATACTTACAGTTAATTTATTTAGTAATTAAGACAAGCAAGAAGTGAGGCTGTTGCTCATGGGGGTGTGTTACACGCCCACATAATGTGTAGAAATTGCTAAGAAAATGCATGACCTAATACCCACGTAGCTTCTTCCTTGTGACTCCAGCACAGCTATAATAATCATTTTGCGATGAAAGATCAGTACAGAGGACCACGGAGTAAAGTACAACTACAGCTAGGAGTAAACCCTAATACAGAGCAGTTCAGACTGATAAAAATACCCGTGGGAGAAAACTCCACCACCCACAGGATCCCTGTGCTGCCCCATCCCTGCTATCGCTGGCCAGACTAACAACATGGAATGCCATGTCTCTCTTGCGCTAAAGTGTGTTGAACTTTTCCAGGGCGTGGGAAGGGATGTGTTGCCCAAAAGGACATAATGTCTTCCTTGCCCCATGTACTAGCAACAAAAGAGTTTATTTGTAGACACTGGAGAGAAAAGCTTACTTCCAGAGATCTGTCAGATTCAGCTGGACACCTGTTTCCTAACGTTGGCAAATAACAGTTTTTCTGATTTAATTAATTTTCTGATTAATGATTTAAGTGAGCTTTCTGTGATTAGTTTCCATTTTGATCCTAATTTTTAAATACCTAAATTGGTCATAGGCATAGGTTCCTCTTAGAAACTGAGATTTTGGGACTTCAAATTCTGCTTATCCAAAATTAGGCAGCTACATTCCTTTGATCAAAGTCACTGATTTACTAAGCACAGACAGCCCTCAGGGAAGAAGGAATGCACACAGACACCATGAAGGCTCCTGGGGTCTCATACATGCAAATTTCCCCTCACACATCTTTGCGAAATGAGAAAAAGATGACAACAATTAAAAGCTCTGTTCTGGGTTTTGAAAGTTTTATGCCATTGTCCAGGATCCAGCATACCTGTTTTCCCAGAAGACTGGGCACAAGAAACCTGCTGTTCTTGCTGCCCATGTGCCCTGTGTTCTGCAGTCACAAAATTTTCATCCAAAACTCTGCAGAAACCTCAGGGCAATTATCCATCTAATTGGCCACCATTTTTTCAAAACAATAGGAAGAGAGAAAGAGAGAGCACACAGAGAAAGAGGCTCAGGGACAAAGAAGAGGCATAGCCACAACAGCCCATAATTCCTAAGTCTCAGCCTTTTGTTTTACCAACCAATATCACCAGTACCCTGCCAAGTGAGGAGCATTTTCTGGACATAACAGAAAACATCGCTGCAATGAGCTATCAGTGACCCACCTAAAAGTTAAGGATGGAATGGAAGTGCAAAATTATTTGGATGCCAGAAGGCGTTTGGATTGGCAGTTTGAACTGATGTAGTTATGCATATTTAGTAGTTGCTTTAAAAGAACCAAGGCTGGTTTTCTTTAGTGTTCTTAATTGTTGTTTGAATTTAATCCCATGCATATTGGTGAATCCCCAGAATTTACTTCGTAATAAAAGCTTCCTTTTGCCTGTTCAGACCTGTGGGGAGATGAATTAAATTTATATACAATGCAAAGAAGAACCAATTTGTCTTTATTTGGTGGTCTTTCATGCAGTGATTAGAAATAGCTACAGGTACTGTGCAGAAGCAGAGGCAATGCAATGACATTAGGATTTAAAACAACTGCATAGAACGGTCTGTGATGGTACTGATAGCAGTATGGAATTCAATATTGAAATATTAGCCTGGTAAATAACCTTTTATATCCAAATAAATTCTGATTGCCTATTCACAGCTTGGATTTCATGAGGCCTTCTTCATTACAAAATGAATAGCTGCTAATTTGTTGCATCTCTAAGTAAAGTTCCAGTAAATTATATTTAAAGGAAGGAGAAAAAAGGCCTTGTTATGAAACAGTCACCAGCTGGCCATATCATTGCAAGTGCTATTTTCTTCTCTTTTTTGAAATTCAAATTTTTTGTAAGACTTCAATTATGAGCCTGTAGTGTTGCATATAAAGATATATGAATGCTGCACTCCCATATATAGGAATTTGCATATTGAGGATATTGGGCTTAAGCTGACTATAACAGAGATAATCTTCCTGAATTTGTATAATATATTATATAGAGGCTCCTTTATATATTGTAAATATTGTTGCACACTGACCAGAAAAGCAATAAAAGATGGAAACATTTAGAACCAAAACTTCCTGAGACCAAATATTGCCCTGTAGTGAGGTCCTGTTGAGTCTTTAATTTTTTCTATTTAAATCCCCAAATTGTATATTGGGGCCTGATTCAACAGTGCACAGAGATGTTGAAAGGGGCTGCTTTCTCCCTGCCACCCTATGCCTGTAAATCTCCTTGTCCTGTTTTTAGGCTGGAAAGGTAGACTCCCACAATTCCTTTGTGCCATTTCTGCTATCTATAAGATCTTTTATCAATTCAATTCATTAATCTGGCAGACAACAGCTCAATGTACAGAACTGGGAGAATTTTTTTTCTGTGGCACTGAGCCATTCTGCTAATCACTAAACTATCCCTCAGAAAAAATCACCTTGGCACCAAAATAAAATCATCACAATCCTACCTCTTTAATCCTGTTCAAATATACTTCTGTCATGTTACCAAGTGACAGAGTTGCCACACGCAGTATGTTTGCTATCAAATATGGTGGTTTATTTACTTGTCTTAGTATCTTCTCTTATTTCTATTAGAGATAAAAAGCATCTGCAGCTGCTAAATACACTTGGATCTCAATGGACTGTAGTGTTTCTTCAAGATTCAATTACCTGTATATTATAGCAAATACCTGGTCTGAAGTCTGCCAATAGGGAAGCTCCAGAGAAGTTCCTAGGTCTCAGAAGATCAAAGACATTGAGTATAAAAGTGAACATGAGACTTGGATTCTGCTGAGGACACCATGTTCACATGTTCAACTTGTCAGTCAAGGAGGCCACTTGACTGTGCAATCTGTGGTGGGTGTCCCATCTTGAAAGACTTGGACTTCTTTTTAGTAATACATTTTCCAGATGCAGAATTATGCCATTCCTTTTCTTCTTCACACCCTTTCTTGCAGTATGTATCTCCATATTATCCTACAGGTGTTGGAGGGATGGAGGGAAATATCTACATCACTGAATTTTGAAGACTCTATAGCATTAGATGTGGCACAAGTAATTTGTTTTAGCATTCATATGGGCCATTGCAGGTAGAAATTTCTTGTCAGGCTAATGGAAAAATGCATCTTGAGTAAAGGATCCAAAGAAGGTATTTTCTGGGCAAAGGTTAGCATGAAAGACTGTAGGAGAAATGGGATGTTGGTCTGAACAAGGTGGTCATGGTGGTGGGACCAAACAGCACTTCCTTAAGCAAGGTCAGAGAGGAGAGGTAGGAAAGCTCTTCCCCAGGCTTTGCATCTGAGAAGATCTGGTGGAAACATCTGTGGGAAGGGCAGGGTTGGAGAAGTGAAGGAAGACAGGGCGAGAATTTCTGGTCTGCCTCTGGAATGAGGAAAAGTCAGAAAGCAGCTGAGAGCCTGGACTTGTTAAGAAGAATATGTAGGGATTGTATGTATTGTGAGTTGTGAGATTAAAAACAATGAGTGAAATTCTGTGAGTGCCTGAGCTCGCCCCTTGAACAGGGTGAGACGGAAGAGAGGAGTGTGCCAAGATCATCATTTATGTGAGCGGAAGTTTTATAGTTTGCAATTTTGCTGACAGTGATAGAAAGCCTTGTCTCAGCCCCACCATATAGGACTCTTCTGTAATGAGTTTATCACCCATACCAGGTTTATCACTATAATGAGTTTATCACCCATAATGAATTTATCACCCACACTGCTTGGTCAAAGCTTTCATAAAACCTGGCAAAGATACATCAAAGAGTATCAATTTAATCTTTTTTAAACAATCACACACATTAATCTTTAGAGGGAAATGTGAACATGGTCAAAACAACTTTTCCCTAAGGAACATCTCTTGGCAATTATGCGAGGCATCCTATCAACCTGTACTCCTCACAAATCTCTCCTAACACCTTAAGCCAGAAGAATAACATGTTCTTCAGGATGTATAACAATAGTAGATATTATGGGTGACTTTCTGACACAAAGAGGCAGAAACCTTAGCTGCCCAGATCTTGCCTCTCTGCTGATCTGTGCTGGCTCCCAGCAGTCTCACTGGTGCTATCAAATGGCTTAACTGATCATTGTCCACCCCTGAGACAGTGTCCTGAGCACAGCCAGGCTGTCAGTAGTCAGCTCTGATGACCTCATGTTAAAATGTAACTCTTTTGTCTGCGAGAGCAGATGATGTTTGATGGATGGATTCTGGCTGAAGTGCATGTTCCCATTCCATGGCATTTGCTTCTGTCCAGCTCTGGATCTTTGCAGAGACAAAGCAGCACAGACTTTTAATTCAGGCAATATTGTCACCAGATCAAGTCTCGACAGCTGCTATTAAGGTTGTTAAAACCTGTAATAGTCTATATTTTACTACCTATTTCTATTTGTTAGGGTTTGGAAGCTTTATGAACACTGGTGGCCAAATTAATCAGTAATGTAACTCCCTGGATCCTTATTTGATCCACAAGCTTGTATACATTTAGATTTCTCAGCTGAACTTCTTTTGCTGAAGCCATTTTTACCTATAAATGCTGGGCATATAAAATCTAGCTTCATCATTTCATCTACTATATTCCCCCAGTGCCATTTTTTCTGAAAACAGAGGGTTTCAACGACTTAATCCTTTTCTAAGATAAAAGACAATTAAAAGGCAATAAAATGTTAGTTTATTATATTTATTGCATAGCAAACATCTAAACTGCAATGGCAACTGATTTTTCTGTTTCAAAGAACTATATACTCATAATTCTCAAAAAACCCCCATTCATAATGTGAAGTATTACTATATGAATGCTTATGCCGGCCTTCTTGATCTGTTTTGTGTGGAGGTTGTTAGAAATTAATGGATCAATCTTTAATTATCCCAGATCAGTATTTAACTCAGGAACTGAGATTCAAATTGCAATTCCTCAATTGCAGGCTTTTACAACAACGTCTGTGGTGCCACCCAGAACTTCTTACCAGCTCTTCCAAGGATGCTACCTTTTTCATATCTTTACATTGTATGTTTTTAATAAAGAAAAATGCACTATAGGTGTAATTTAATAGAGGAAATTTGAACAAAACCTTCTAAAATACATTGGAATTGCCCAGCATGCAAGAATTCAGATTAAATTGGTTACTAAAATAGCTATTTTGTAGTTTAGGGCCCCCAATATGCCATCATTTACATCTCACCAACCTATCATCAGTTTTCAGCTGGCATTTTCTCTGCAAATAATAACCTGTAAGTGATGTTTGCAGCAGATAAAGACAGCTGAAAAAAAGGTAAAATGGAGAGAAAAAAAATGAAAATAATAGTTGGTAAAAATGAGAGAGAATAGTATAATTACTTGTATTTCAACAGTATCATGTTTTCCCAGAATTCTAGCTGTGCATAATAGCTATAGTGGAAGGGCAAAACAGAGAAGCCCCAAGGAAATGGGATTCGGAGAGCATTTTTTTAACCTTCCTGGGGAGCCTAACTCCACAAAGGTTTAAAGCTTTTTAAACATCATGAGAACATTTTGGCTGGAAAGTAGTGCATTTCAAAATGAAAATGCATTAATTGATGTATCTTGGAAGAGGACAATCTGAAATATCTCTCTGTGGGAGTAACTTGCAAGCTGATTATGTGGGCTGATAGATATTCTATTGGAGAATGTTCAGGGGATGTTAAGGTTGAACGATTGAGCACACAGAAGTTAGAAAATGCCACGTTGTAGGGTTCAGGCGCATCCTTAACTCTGCCTCTGGTGTGTATGTGGTATAATGTATTCATTACATATAATCTCCCAGACACTGCTATAAATATATACTGTCGCCCCTGATCTTAGATTTTACACATATCAGTGCATGCATTAAGTATTGTGTACAGCTCTCCACCACAGCTTATTAAAACCTTGTATAATACAAGTACATAACAAAATTTGTCTGAGTAAAAAATGCAGATTTAATATTACATTTATGATACAGAAAATGGCAGTCATTTGTTTCAATTAATTATCCTGTGAGCTTGAAAGACTGAACGCTACGTGGGTGCATGCAAATTAGCCATGTAGCTGTCTCCCTCATTTCCTGCAAAGCTCAGGAGGGCTGGCTTTGTTTCCGCTTGCAGACATAGCACAGGTGTTGCAGCAGACTGAGGCTTTGGCCATCCCCAAATCAAGAAGGACAAACGATGGGAAGGGATCCCTGTGACCCCTCTCAAACAGTCAGCTGACATCATTTTCTTCCTGATCCACAGGGCTTTGTTTGTTTGAAGAGTGCAAGAGGGAGTTGTGATTCAAGGCGGCCAAAGTCGGAGCAGGGGATGTGTTGAGGAGCTGACAGCAGAGCAATTGTGCACAAAAGCTACATGGCTTTGGAAGTGAAGAAGTAAAAGAAGATTATGAAGTTTATATGGTATTCACAATGAAAACAAAGTGCATAATTAGTAAGGCTGAAGATCAGAGATCCCAGAGAGAGCTGAGGTTTTACAAAACCCTCAAAATGTTTTTCTTTCCATTTAATTGACTCAAAATGCAATGAAAGCATGTTTCTATAACTAAACAAATGTCTTGTGGTGTGCAGAAATAAATACCAATGATTCTTAAATGGACTTTGATGCTGGACAGAATGTGGGATTTTTATTTGTGTCTTAAAGAATGGTTTTTTACATTGTTGTAATTTTAATGGGTACTTCACCGTGTTCTGAGCTTTACCTGTCCCTCCATTCAAATGAGGGTCTAGCTGATTTTATTCAAAAATAATCCTGTCCTGTCCTTTTTCTTGCTGACACAATGAAGGATCAGCTTCTTCCTCTCTCTCTGCTATTTCTCCTCTCTCAGAGAGCAGCCCTCCTCCACAGCTGCAGTGGTGGCTGTACCAGCTCACCCTTTCCTTGTCAGCCAGCTGCTGTATGGAACTTCCCAGAAAAAGGAGGGCTTGGGCCCTTGCTCCCACACAAGTCTCTGTGTGAGAGTGGGGACGTCCCTTTGTTGAGACGTCTTCACCAGTTCTTATTCCATGAAGTGGACAAATGCTGCATATGCTCAAGGAAGGTCTCATGACTTTCCCCAGCAAAGCTGAAATCTAAGGAAGATGTTTCTCTTTCTCTTGCCAAACTGACCCTACTTGATGAGATTTATCAGTACTGACCTCACTAAAGTATCCTGCTTTTGATATGAGCTTGCTACTTTTTTCTTTTTTGTTTCCTTCTAGCACCATAAACAAAATATATCTGGAAAATAATCACTGACAAAGTCTACTTCTTTTTTTTTTTTTTTTTTTTTTTTTTTTTTTTTTTTTTTTTTTTTTTTTTTTTTTTTTTTTTTCCCCTGTTTTCCTAGTTATTTCCTTTTCAAAGTGATTCCTGGACAAGTACCTGGTCCCTCTAGTTGAAAGATCAGCTGGTGTACCAATCTTATGTGTGAATCTGCTGTTACTTCACATTCTGGACCCTTCAAGGAAGACAAACACATCCTTTTGTGTTTAATGAAAGATGGTGCTATGCAACCACTTAAATAAGTTTTATCGCTGGTCAGTGCAGGACTGCAATAGGAGCCACTGCCTTCTCATCAGATTTCTCCTCCTACGAAAAGCTAGAAACTATTTTCATTTATTCCAAAGATTTTTTTTTTAATTCAAAGTACACAAATGCAATACTGGAAAGGTCTGCTTTCCTCACTGAATGGGATTCACAATAAGTACATGTTACAATGTGGTGCACATGGAACCCCAAAGGGTGCTTTAAAATTGCTCCATTTTGCACATCACTGTCCCCAAACATCGTGAAGACTACGTGCATCTTCAGAAAAATACGATTTAGATTCAAATTGACTGATGGTGGAACTCTGGAAGAATTTAGCAATGCCTTTAGCCTGTTCCCTTCGTGTATCACAGTGTAGGGTGTCATTCATTTCAGCATCTACACTGGAGGTATCTGAATCTCTGCTGGTCACCCCCATATCTCTCTGCAGTCAGGGGAGGGCGGTAAATTCTTGCAGAGTGTGATTCAGCTCAGTCTGAGCCCCTGTAAAGCAGAAAGATTCACACCTAACTGATCATCTCACACAGCATAGAAAAAATGGGTCAGGTACAAGTCACTATTATCCACAGAATATGGCCAACTTCAGCAGTAATAGCTAAATTAGAAATAATGAAATGCAAGCACCAAGTTAGCAGAAATGTCCCTTTAACCTTTGCTTTAGAATATAATTATGTTCAAGTTAGTTTTTTTCATTTGTTTGTACTCTCATGTTCTTGGAGATTTTAACTGCTTACTGGTTGACATTGCTCCAGTTTACATAAAAACTGTTGCTGAGGACTAGATATAACGCAATGTAGGACAGAAATTATTTTTTTTTCTTTACTGCAGCACATCAGAAGTAAAGATCTGCTTACTTTTCAGTACATGCACCAGGATATACATTTTATCATAGTTTAAAAAATCCAATTTATCAAATTAATTTTAAGGAAAGACAAGGAAAAGTTGCAAAGACAGAAATTTTCTTTGCAAAGGTAAACCTTTGCTGTCTTAATTGTGTTCACAGCCACCATTTGCATTTGCTTGCCCTTGTAGTTCTCATACATATGTTAAGTATCCATTAACAGCCTTTCTGCCAGTAATGATCTTAGATCCCAACGGTGGGCTTCTTCATGGATTCATCTCCATACTTATTATAAAAATCTGCTTATAGCTACTCACTCTACAGCCTCTTGTTGCACTTATTACAATCATGATTTTCCAACCTATGCTCAGGACAATCTTTTAGGTCAAGAAAGAGAAAAAAAATAGCTACAATGCTTTCAATTAATGAATTTAATATTTTAATGCTTACTATAATGGATTATTTTTAGTACATTCCTTTTCCCTTTGATGAAAAAGTTCTTTACCTTAAAATTCAGCTCTACCTTATTATATTTTATATATACTTTTCTGGCCACTTTTAATGTCTAGGAAGCATTCTTTAGCCATGATTAAATATAGATTTTCCTCATTCTGATTCTGAAAAACAAGTATTTTCTCCATCCCAACCCCAGACTACATAAATGATTGTAACTTTTAAGTTAAAACAAAACATACTGCTATTCAAACACATCTGAAAAGCAATTGTGTCATAAGCCTCATTATTTTAATAGTTAGAGGGAAAAAGGTTAGTGTTGACATCTAATCAGCTAGGGAAGAAAAGAAAAAAAGCTTACAAAAACTTGGTAGACAAAGTTAAGTTAAAAAAAAAAGTCAATAAAGCAGTAACATGGGAGTTCTGCAATTTGTGTCAGAAATGCAGCTTATTTGTCTAGTATTTTAATTATACTTATCATAGCAGAAGAAATGGCTAAAGAAAAAGCTGTGCAATGGTTACCACTGCAAACTTTGACCAGTTTCCTTCCCAAGCTGCCACTTGAAACTCAAACTGAAACTCTTTTGGTGCCTTTGACTTTGCTGTGCCCCAGGAAGATCTAGACCTGCCTAGCAAAGCATATACTTGGCACACTTATTGCCAAGGGAAAAAGTAATGTGGTAGGCTTTTCTAATGCCTAGTTTACACCAGAGATGCTGGCCTTTGTCGCTGTTTCTTTGTTGTTTCTTGATGACAAGTGTGGTGTGTGCACACATATACACACAGGGCAGACTTAAATAACTCAAGATATATTTAGATCTGCTGGGGCAGGGTGACGGGGAAGGGAAGGCAGTGTGGGTAAGCCAAAACCAACACTAAAACTCTTGTCTGAGTGTCTGTGTTGTTCAGATGACCTTTTATGAGTCTTAAGTGTCTTTTTAGTGATTCAAACATATTTTTCTTTCTCAGCATGCTTAGTCTCAGTCTCAACACCACATTCTCTAAACATTCCCAAAGAGATGCTCCTTCTGATACAATTTCCATAGAAGGTTTTTCTCAGAAGATTCTCCACTGTTTTCAGCCTCACTGTCAAGTACCACCCGCCTATGTTAAAAGATTGCCTTGACTAATTGGTTCCTCATGCTGAAGATGGTACTTTGTACAGGTCTCCTGGCACATGGAGGGGAAAAAAATCCACCTCTTACTCCTGATCATCCACTATTTGGACTGGTGAAATAATTTTTTTGGTAACATAACAAAATTTCTGGATGACTGAGAAAAATAGTAAATGGGTAAGGGCTCTCCAGTATCACAATCAAAATAATGGAGGAAAATAGAATTTATGGTAAATTTCAGTTTGCTTTGCAAAAAGCTGTACTCTGAAGTAATTTCTAAAATTGACATTCTGTGCTGGTTTAGGCTTAAGTAATCCATAATATGAAAACAAAAACCCCCCATATTTACTTTGAAAAAATGAAGCATTTGGTGAGTTTTATGACCACTGCTAACACAGAAATAATGAGGGATGATGAGGTGATATTTGACAATTTAATAGCCTGCATTGTGACGGCTCTGGAGCTGGGAGGGAAGGGGACACGGCAGTATATTAACTCAATTTCTTATCTGGCTTAGGTTTGTCTTTTTCTTTAGTCCTCCTGCATTTCTTTTGGCACAGTGTGCTTTTCAGATTGGAGATGATAAATGTCCCCCACCTCTGGTTAATAGCACAGAACTTTGGGTCCATTTACCTAGGACAAGGAGGATAGATCAGGTCCTGTACATTACTCAATGTCCTTTGGTATTTCAGTACTTATAATCTGCTCTAATTTCCTATTTGGGTATCACACTCTAAATATTTGCAATCAATGTAAATTTGTTCCACATGACAGATTTTGAACTATAGATTCTGCAGAAAAAGAATGAAGAACTGATTTCATCTTTCTTTCAGTCTTTTGTTCTCAATGCACGTGTAGATGTGTAACTAACAATATAAATGTCTGGATCTGAAAGCCATTGCTTATGCACTATATTTTGGTTCAGCTTGCAATTTTTATATTTTTTATATGGTGTAACCTTGATTCTCACTTAAGATCTATTTGCAGCTGAAAGATGTGGAGACAGTCAGACAATGAGGCAAATTTCTCTAATTCTTATGGGGCCATCCTCTGACCACTGTCAGCACCATAAAGGATGAAAGTTATTTGGGGGTTGTCCTAGATTTTGGTATTGGGATCTGCTCTGTCATACTGTACCCCACAGGATATTGCCTCATCTTCTGGTGAGACACAAAGACAGTTGATATAGAATCTGTTTGACCAGCTTTGTCCAATGGATATTTGCTTCAGTTTTTATGAATTTTCAGCTTGAAAGTTTTGTGCCAGACAGAAAGGGAACATTTTCCTTTCCTTCTAAGATATTATTCATTATGTCACCACAAAGAAACATTTTTGAAATTAGTAGCACGGCACAATCTCTCACTTGTGGAGACTAATTTGTGACAGATTAAAGCAGCTGGCATGTGTGCTGGGGCAGCCTTGGTACCTTGGTGCCTGGTGGACAGGCACCTCCCGAGCTTAGCACTCAAGTCTGTGTCCAACATAGTCCATTTCCACAGGCTGCAGTCATACCATGACAATATGGGTATTACCTCAAATGTACTTTTCCAAGTCTTTTCCAGATCTTTGTATATGTAACCCTAATTTTCTTTCTGAAAATTAAAATCTTAAGAAGAATTATGAAACAACAAAAAGTAGGAAAAATGTCTGCATTTTCTCACAAAATAACTTTTTGGAAAAAGATGTCAGTGTGTCAAAAAATATATATATAAACATTTTTATCCCTTGTTAAAAAGAAAATCTCAGAAAAAAGTGAGAACTAGATAGAAATAATGCATCTTATTTCTTTCCATCTTTTCGTCTTTTCATTTCACCCATGCAAGATTTTCTTCCAAATGGTTTTCTATCTAATGGTAATATCTTTTTTGCAAGGCTTTCAGCACATCCCCAGCTCTAAGTTGGTGAAGCCAGTCAGAAATTATTTGCTTAAAGTCAGAGATACTGTTTTTGAACTAGTCCCACCATCTATTTATAAAGTGATGTGGAAAATGTCACAATAACCTCAAAGACATATTTCTCTCAGATTCTGTAGGATGATTAAATAGGACTTATTTTGTAAAAGTGGTCAGAAGCTACTGTTTCCTCTCAAGATTAACTTTTCAAGGTCTCTGTTTTCTCACAGAATCTGAGCTGTAGATTTATACATTTTCTCCTTTGAAGGGAAAACTACAGGGAATGAAAGTGTCAAATTCCTCAGGGATCTCCTCCTGCAAATAGAAAGGTGCCTACTGTCCCTGAAACAGTTTGAATAGAGAGAATTTTGTTTCAGTGGATCATAAATTCGAGCCAGTGAGTTATGTTCATAGATTTCTGTTTTATACATACACATTTCGTGTTGACATCACAGGATCAGGCCATAAAGATCTCATTCTCTCTTGGTTCTGAAAGGGTTAAAAAGGAGCCAAGTGGGAGGGTTGTAGGGAGTGTATTATAGATACCTAACTGTAAAAACAACTCTGTCAAGGACTAACAGGAGCGTGTAGTCAAATTTTCCAAGGGAAAAAGTCAGTGAGAGGACACCACATATAAGCTAAGTATGGACTTGGTGATGTGTAGGGAAGAGGAAATTGAATTAGACACCCATAAACATTATTCCAAAGCCAAAAGAAAAGGTCACAAAGGCCATTCAGGTCTGTCATATTTTCTGTAAAACTCCTGTGATTGGGGAGCAATTCTGCTGTGAGCAAATTAAAACGCAAAAACCGAAAAACACTTTCACTAAGTAAGACCTTACAGCAATGACTACTCCAAACACAAACAACACCACCTGTTGAGGCTTCCCAGTGCTCAGTGTTTATCACAATGCAGAAAGAAAAAATAAAAATTGTCGCAGTGTCCAGTTCGCGCTGACCAGCGCAGCCACAGGCTAGCGCAGTGTCTCACTGCGGCAACGTGATAAGGTCGGGGTGGCAGGCAGAGCGAGCCGCCTCCTCCCTGTGGGAACTTGGATCCCACCACCAGCGACGGGCACATAGATGACCTAAGCAACCGCGGCAGCTGAATGAAAGGCTGACTCCTCTGAGCAGGGTATTAACGAGGGTTTATTGAAGGGGGGGAGCACAGAGCTCTGCACCCCACTACCTGCTGCCCAGAAAAGCCCAGATCAAAGCTTGACAGCCACTTATAAATGGGGGAGGGCTGACAATGGGTCAGCCAATCAGGGAACACGGGGGTGGTAACAAGGGTGTCAACCTTTGAACCATTAACAAATCACAGGAGGGTAGGAGGGGATTCCCCAGGCACCAGCCTACCACTCGACACCTCTCCTGGATCTTTCCAGAATCCAGGGAAGGGTCTTGAAGTGACAGACAGGGCGACCACGAGGAGAGAGGGCGGATTGACAGCGACAGGTGCAGGGAAGGAATGAATGACAGAAAACGTCTGCTTAAATACCTAACTCATAAGGGGGAAAACTATTACAGAACACAGGGGTATACAGTGGACTAAACCATTATAAAAATAACTCAAAAATCTTACAAAAATAACTTAATAACTTAATAAAACAACTCTCACACCACCACAAAAAATAAAAATAAAAATTTTTAAAAAATGACCTGTTACTGTATTTTATTTCTAATTTATGACCATGATTTACTGGGATAGTTGTAAGAATCCCAGCTGAGCTAAAGCCTCAGTGTGCAGCACCCTAACCCAACACATAAAATGGGTGAGGACTGCTTGAAGATCCAACCTACCTGAAGGAGCTGTTGCTGGGCTCTTGTTCAGATGGTAACATTTTTGTGTGTTCTTGGTCTTCCAGTGGTTCAGTGCACAATCATTTTAAATATGGCAAGAAAGTAAATAGCCAAGACAGGCAGTCATGCTCTAAACAAACAGGACAAACAAGAAAAACATCAGGAGTGAAAAAACAAAACAAAACAAAACAAAACAAAACAAAAAAAACCCAGAGAAATAAAAGGATTTGTCCAGTATCACAATAACAGGCAGAAGTAGATATCCCTTTCCTTGCTCTGTGAATCAGTTCAGAACATCACCAGAGTCCTGGGCAGATGTAGCAGAAACTCCACATGGTACACATTTCTTTCTCTTTTTAATACACGTTCTCTTGAAGGCGCCTATGCCTGGGTGCTTCAAGGTTCGCGAGAGCTCGTCTGTCTCTGACACAGTCAGTACAGTGGCTCAAGAAAGGCTGCACACAGAAAGGTAAATGAAGGTGGCAGGCTGTGCTCTGCACTATGGCTTTTCTACTGAAGTACAGAGATCCTTTAGATCCCAAATAAAAGTCCTTTAAAGTAATGAAAACTAATTTTAATTAAAATCTTGAAATTCAGGCTGATAAAAGGATGGAGGAACTGAAAAGAGCAAGGACAACATTCATCTATTGTGCAACTTTATTGAAACATAAAGAAGTTTGCTGAAGGCAAATTGGACCCCAAACATTTGAATATGGAAACATTTGGTATTTTTCACTTTTAGCTTGATAAAAAGCATTCACTGAATTGTAAAACCTTTTACTTTAACAAGCCTGAAATAAACAGCATCAGTAGCTTTCCCTTGGTACTCTGCAGCTCTACTCAGAGTTTCTCAGAATCTTCAGAGATGCCTTAGGTGCTTTTACTACCTCTTTGTTCCCTTATGGGAAAATAATTATGGTACAATTTCTTCTCATTCAGATTTTAAATCCTGATTGGAGACATGCAATCTGGCTTTCAAATAAAATATATAATTTTGTGCATCACTTTCAGCTTTCCAAATTACAGCAAATTGTTCCATTTTTATTTTGTGAACTTGTAGTTACAGCAATCACCTTACCTGCTCTTCAACTCAACATATGTTATACTGCCCCAAGTGATGAATGTCATTTTAATCAAAAGTCATGGAGAAATCTTCTGATCTAATAGAATACTTCAGAAAACCTGTTGCCTCAAGAAACCACTAGGAATTGAGACTACTCCAAACTAGGTTAAAGTTGAGATTGTTACAATATTTTTTTATTTTATTTTATTTTTTTTTTTAGATCATGATGACATGGACGCTCAAAAACGCTAAGTACTGTTCCAATGAAAAGAAAAAGGAAATCAATGTTAAGATCAAGGTATGATCATTCATTTGAGACTCTATATAAGGTGATCTAGATCTAAATCAGTACAATTAAAACATAAATCAGAATTAGTTAATAATTAGTACATCTGGTAATAGGGGTTTTCTCAGACTCCAGTTCTGAAGGCAGCAGAAGAAAAAGGAGGGCACAGTGGAACAGCCTCCAGCCTTTATTCTCCAGACATTTGGGGATAGCTAGAAGGAGCTGTGCCATACTGAATGAAGAGTTTATTACTCAGAAAAGTAAATTTAAAAAAACAAACAATGCAACAAACCAACCAAAAAACAAGGGAGTAAGTTGGAGCATGGGAGGTTAGACCAAGTAAACAAATGATTAGTCATGGCAAAGCTATGTCAGTATATAGAAAAAAGTGAAACAGTGGTGTGGTAAACGCCTCTGAAAACTTTGGACAATCCAGGTTGTGGGTACAAACCATAAATTCTTTAAGCCATGCAGATTTTATGTGTTTTCCTCTCTTTTTTGCCTTTAAAATAACTACGAAGTTAAATGTAACAGTATTTTAAAACAAGGTGGAAGTTGCAGTGTGAAGCACTGACACAATGTGACTGAAACCAGATGAATTCAAACTGAATTCTGATGACACAATTTGTCTGAAACCAGATGAATTATACCAATAGATGTTGGCTCTGAAAGTCAGGGAACACCAAAGTTAGGCTGAATGTGACAGTAGTTTTGCAATACAGAAAGCACACTAATTTTCATTCTCAAACAGCTTGAGTAAGCTGTTGAGGAATTTGAAAGGTTTCCCTCATGAGTATTTTCCAGCTCCCAAGATAGCCAGAGAATATCTCATGATAATGCAAGGCACCAGTGTGCATGTGCTTAAGTGAGTACAACATGAAAGGATGAAAATAGATTTAGGCTATCTAAGAAGAATGCACTGAGAAAATAATCTCTTGTTTTTCTACAGGCATATACATATGTGCCCATCAATATCTGACTGCAGATAATTAATGAACTGGTGTCATTGCCTTTAAGTCAGTAACCTTAAGATCAGAAAAATCCACATGTTGCAGATACATAAAACATGTCTTTGTAATAACAGAATAAATCTAATAGCATTTTTTTTAGAAATTGGAAACTGGTAGGAATACAAAGATGATTAAAAAAAATTTAGGGTTTTAGACAGTGTTCACTGGTATTTGCAGGAAGCAGTACAAACTTTACTTCCTCCTATGGTTTTATTCTTTTCTTTGTGTTTGACATTTGGAGGTTGGTTTTGTTTTGTTTGTTTTTGTTGGGTTTTTTTTGGGGGGGTGTTTTTTGTTTGTTTGTTTTGTTTTATTTTTTACATGCTTAACCCTGAGGGAAAGGAGAAAAAAACAATCAAACAAACAAAAACACAAAAAAACCCCAAAAACCAAAACAAACAAAAAAACCAAACCAAACCAACCAACCAACCAACCAACCAACAAACAAACACACCCCCCCCCAAAAAAAAAAAAATAAAAATAAAAAGAAAAAGGAAAAGAAAAAGAAGAAAAAGAAAAAGAAAAAGAAAAAGAAAAAGAAAAAGAAAAAGAAAAAGAAAAAGAAAAAGAAAAAGAAAAAGAAAAAGAAAAAGAAAAAGAAAACACCAGTAAAAGCTCCTCTCCTAAGGCCTTCTAAAATATCAAGGGATGTTTTACTGTTGTTGCATTCAGTTTTTATTCAGTATATAAGATTTTGTCTTGAACTATGTCCATCCTGCTACCCAAAACTATGCCTGTATTCACAGTTGAGTGGCCATAAGAAAAAAAAATCAATACCAGAACAATGTTAGCTGTGGGACTTCAGGCAGCATAAACATCTCTTAAACTTTTTCTGTCAATGGTATCATGGAATGGAATTTTGAAGCAGAAAGGCTCATTTTCAAGCATAGGCTCCTGCTGTGCTGTGCACTTCATCTACACCCAGGAACTGATCCTCCCAGTCCCAAGGAAAATACAAAGGACAGGAGAAAACCTGGATTCTACTCCAATAGAGCTCCCCTGGGAAAGTGAAAAGCCCTTCCTGAGCATAGTGTGCATGATGGAGAAAGAATAAATGCATGTTCTGAAAATACTAAGGGCTGGGTAGGACCTTATCATTTGACTGGTGGTGAAAGCCTAATCCTATTGCTGAGAATGGAAAGTAGGATGGAAACTGGCTCTGAAGGACCCTGAAAACTCAGACGGTTGCCCATGATTTACATGATAAAGGTGAGTCAGGAGACTTTACCTCTAGGGTTTGTGCAAAACTGTCTCTCTGTCCCATTTTAAGAAGAGCTGTGCTTTGTGTCTGTGTACTGACTTTTCCTCATTTTAGCTGTTTTTATTAATTTCTTATGCCAGCTGTAAATCTTTTATAAAGCCTATCACAAAAAAGATTAGAATTTTCCTGGAAAACCCAACCCCAAGAATTTCCATTGTTAATTAAAATGTCATCTTTCTAACAGTTAATTAAACAATTTCAAGAGAGAATGTAGAGGAGAGCAGATCTCTTGTGACTCATTTTTTAACAGCAGTTTAAACCACCTAGGGCAAAATCAGGTGAGTTTCTCAGCGAAGAACACCTGGGTTATTTAGTATAGCAAGTAAAACTCTTGTCCTCAGTAAAAATTCTCATTTATAAGGATGTGTCAAGACTCTCTTTATGAGTCTTTCTCAGAACTTTTCCCCTGTCTAGTGTAAAATCAGTTTTCTTCATTCATGATCATCTCTGATGTTATTCCTCATTTCTGTGAGTCTGAACATAATTAGAAGAATGGATTCTTTCATGCCAATCAATAATATATGTAATTTAACTGCATTCCCACTTGACTTTCTTTTTATTTTGAATTTATATTTACAGCAGCTAGCTAGCAATATATGTTTCTTATCTCTGTTCTTTTGATACCCAGGCACTTACAGATGAATGTTTTATCTCTATGAAATAGCCCACAGTAGAAATCAGTAGCTAACACAGTAGTAGATATATAGGTTTTTTCAAGAGCACAATCATTTGGCATCATTGTTTGTGTTTGGTACTCAGGAAAAATCTTCCATATTTTTATATATTCAACTCCTTTACAAACTATGTAATTAAGGGGATCATTACTAGTAACTAGCAATTAGCATTCTGAAATTCACAAAATTCATATATTTGAATCCTAAATCAAAAATATTTTCCTTCTGAACTTGGAGTTTTCCAGTCTAAATAGTAATTTCATTCTCTCTGAAGACTGGAACAAATATTGTTCTTGCTTCCAGATGAGGTGTAACTCATGAACTCATTTGGTGTTTGGCAGTATACAGGCCCCAGCCTCTTCTGTTTCTAATGTATACAGGTACTTTCCAGGTCCATCCTTAGTCAGATGTTGGGAACCTGGACCATTTGTATGTATGTATGAAATATCTACATTCATAATTTCTTGCTCTCCCTGACAGATGGTTTAACATTTTGTGATTTATTATAATTTTCATTAATTGTTCATATAATTTTTTTTAAAATTTATTTTTCTATTCCCAAAAATGAGATAGCAGAATGAAAGGACAAGCATATTTCTTTTGAAGTTTTCATTTTGATGTATTTCGCTGTACAAAAAAAACTTCAGCAGGCAGTTTAGCACATGTCCTGGGGTGACTGTGTATCCCCAATCGTCTGTTGGGTGCAGGGGGGAGGGCAAGCACGGTTTGTTTTTCCCCAGGAAAACTCTGCTCATCGGAGTGACCTTGAAGTGGGGGAGTTGGAACACGGCAAGACGAAAGAAGCTCTGTTGTTTTTTCCCCGGCTGTTAGTTAGTTTAGTGCTAGCGTAGTTAGACGCTGTAGAATAGCTTTTTTTTTTCTTTTTTTTCCCCTTGTTTTTCTTTTTCTTTTTTTCCTTCCTTTTTTTCTTTTTTGCCCTCTCCTCAGAACTGTTCCAACCTCTCTGGACTAAGGACCTGGGGAAGCACCGGGGGCCTCCACAGGGGACCCACCCCACCAAGACCAGCCCTGCACATCTCCTTTTCTCCCAACGTCAGCGGAGATGGAGCGGTGGAGCACAGTGACTGTCTTCAAGAGGAGACTTTCTTTAAGTTTGTTATCCCTCTGTAAGCGGCACGAAGCTCTTGTCATCGGGTATTGTGCTGGGAGTGCTTTGCCTGTTTAATGAACAGGTTTTTTCCACTTCTCTCTGAGGAAGTCTTTTCCCGAACTGGTTGGGGGAGGAGAGGGGGGCCCCGTGGGAGGGTTTCTCCCAAAATCTGCCTGAAACCACCACAGCACAACAATGTAAGAATCTGACTTTGCTATACAATTTCTTAGGTAAAAAACCAACCAACCATCCAAAAAACCACCAGGGTTTCTATTTCCACAAGTTCTTTCTATGGGAAGGGTAGTAGGAGTTCTGCCTATGGAACATCAGATAAAAGCTATTAATTTGCAAGTCATTGCTTGACAGTTTTTGGGAAGTCTTAGGGAATTTTTACAGCAGATTCTTGATATCTAACATTTTTAGGCTCTTCTACTGTATTTTCCTAGAAAAGCAAAAGAGAGGATCAGAGAGGTACACCTTAAATTTGACAAGGTGAATATCATTTACTTTCCTTGATAGCCACAGGAGAGTGAGAGGCCACTGTTAAAGTACTTCTCGCAGAAAATCACCATAATTTGGAACCACTCTTTGAACAGCTTTTCTATTCACAACTTAGAAAATCTTGGACACTGGCGTCCTTTTTAAAAGTGTCTTTTTATAATTAAACTGCTGTGGTGAGAAATCCCACATTTTGCTCCTCCCTCTTCTTAGTGGGCTTTCATTTTAATAAAAACATATTTTTTGCCCAGATATTCTAAATTATGATTTAGAGTAGGGGAAGACACATAGGAATTCTTCTGGTTTGAATTCCACTACACATTGCAATCCTCACATATAAATATTTTATTCTATTTTGTGCTTGTGACAGAAAAGCAGTGACAGAAAATCCCAATATAATAACTGTAGACTTGATTCTTAACTGGTTTTCAGTGTCTTAAGCCAGGAGCCTTTTTCCCCCCTAAATTTAATAGAGCTTCACTGGTGCTGAGCCAATATTAATTATATCAAAAGCAAATTAGTGGTCTGTCAAAGTAATAGATATAAAATTATCTCCTTTTTTTTACCAATAGACAAACCAGATGGCCCCCAAAAAATCCTATATCAGTGTCTCTGCTAGTCACTGAGAATAACCATATTAGTGAAATTTTGTCAAAACATCCAGTTTAAGATGTCTTCTAGGAATAGCTGGTGAGTTGTGACTGAACGGTTTGTTTCACTCTTGAAGAACAGCATTTATAATTCCCTTTTAACATCACTTTATCCTAATCGTATCATATTATCACATTTATCACATTTTATTCTCAGTTTGCATGCGTTATTAATGCTCTCAGCCCAAGTCACAGCTCACACAGATCCCAGAGGTCTCTAAGAGATTTCAGTGTGGAGGCCTGAAAGTTGCCCAGACCCTTTCAGACCTCAGGCCAGAACCAGGAAAGAGTGGCAAATGGACAACCACACCAAGGGCCTCATTTTTTCCTGGACAAATTAGAACAAGAGGAGATGAAATTTAATCCTGAGATGGATTTGAGGTTGGGAAGAGTCCATACCTAAGTGAAAGGGCTTGGAATAGTCTTTAATATTTTATATTATTTAATAAAGCTGGGCAAAATATGTTCCTAACTATAACATTATCCAAAGTGCTTCAAAATTTAAGGGGAAAAAAAGGTATGTGAACAAATTGTTTGAAAAATATAAACCAGATGAAATTAAAAAATTTTCATCCTTTTAAATTTGTTAATATATATATATATTTAACCATTTTATTATCTAATTCTTTTAGAACCAAGATAAATCTACACACAGTATGCAATTTTGTCTTGAAACCTTTCATTTTAATGTGTAGGTCTTAGAGAATTTGAAAGCTTTGTTTATAAAACTCAGATTCACAAGTATTAAAATTGCCAAATTTTGCCATCAATCATCCACTAAAGTGACTTTCTCCAGCAGGAAAACATGCAAATAAAATTTCTGAATTTCACAGAAGTGTCAGAGAAGCTATCAGCTATGAAAAAGCACCAGACAGGAAACTGCCCACCTCTCGATGTCCTTCCAGGCTCCCGGAAAACTCCGCTGGCTGTACTGAGACCCTCTGCCTGCAGGAGATCGTTCTGCAGGGCACAGAGGGAGGTGCCGTAGGAGGATGAGCTCCTCAGGACATTGGGGAGTGATGCCACACCACCGTCTAAGGGGTTCAGTGCAGGGCTCATAGCCCAGCTGAGGATGAGGGAGACCAGAGCGAGCAGGGAGCTCCTTCCCCCCTGACCCTGCAGCCACCGGGCACACCGGAGCACCTGGCTCAGGAGGGACCACAGCAGGATGCTCACAGCCTCCTCAGCAGCCAGGCTTGGGGGGCAGATAGGAAGCTCTTCACCTCTCTGCCGCCCCTTTGTCCCTCAACAGAAACCAGGATTTGCCTTTTTTAATGCTGCATACTGAACAATAGTCACGAGAACCTCACCCATAATCTCTGCATTCTCTCTTTATTTATGCTTGCTCTGCTGAGGATCACCTTCATTTGCTGTAGGAAGCACAGACATCCTAATTTCAATTCCATAAAAGAAATAGAACGCAGCAGAAAGTCCATTTCCTTGAGATAACTGCTTTTTTTCCACTAAATTAAATTGTTTTGTTTTCAGATTTAAACCTTACATGCTGGCACAACCTAAAATCCTAAAATAAAAGGTGCTCTGTAAGAGATAAGTGTTATTCTTATTGATTATATAATTATCTAGATATACACCACCACAAAGTCCTCAAGGTTTAACCTATGCCACATCAGAGCTTTATTACTCTTGCAGTCACTCTGTGGTACAGACGGACTGAGTAAGCGTTTAATCAGAAAATGATATCTATTTTCACAGCAGGGTGGGTTTGTGAGTGTGCATGTAAGCATGCAAGTTTTTTCATTTGACTTAAGGGGGCCAAATGTTGCTCTTGGATATGTACATGCTGCTCCTACTAACATCTGCATTTTTGCATATATATAACATTTCTCTCAAGGGCTCCAAAGGGAATGGTTTTCAAGTCCTAAATGCTGAAATTATTATGTATATTATAAGTAGTTATTTAAAAATATTGACTTTCTAAGCCTCAAAGCCATCCACTGTATAAGCTGTTGAAACAATAAGGGTTTAGAAAAAAAGATTCTTAAAAAGAAAAGCGTAAATGAGAGTTTAAGTACCTTGCTCAAGATCTTACCCAATCTGGGATCAAAACCCACACCTATACTAGTTTTCCTGTAGAACGAGCCATTCTGGAATGACCAGACCTAACTCATTATTTGATTTCTCATATTTTAGAGAAATCCTAATTTATTCAGAGTTTGCTTACTTTATTTTAGATTTAATTGCAAAACACACCCTTGTTCTAAATTAAGTATATCAGTTCACAGTGTCACAAGAAGAGCTATTCCTCTTTAAACTACTATGTCAGAGTCTGAAACAATTTCTCTCTGTAGATATAGTGGTAAAGAAATCAGCAGAATTGCAATGAATTGTATGACTCTGTAGTGGCCACATGGCCCCAGAGTTACTTTAACTCCTTGCTCCATTAAAATCTACCGTAATTTATTTTTATGTCCATTACCATTTCCAATTAAAACCTCGGTGCTACTTTGACACGTGTAAACGAGCCTGCTGTCCACATGGAGTGTGCCTACACACAGACAGGAGGCTCAGTGCAGCTGGCCTGGGTTTGCTGCAACCCAGCAGAAGGGTCAGGACCCTGTGCACAGGGGCTTGACCTTCCTGCAGTTCTGTGGCCCTGCCACGTTTGGGATGAGCCCTAATGTGAGCAGTGAGTGAAAGTGACAGCGAAGTCATTGGACTCTGTGCACTGGGCACAGCCCTTCCAGGTGGGAAGTGACCAGTCAGTGACTCTGGGGTGGCACCTGACACTGCCCAGGCCCATGGCTGGAGAGAGTACCTTTTCCAAGAAAGGGCAGAATTGACAGATCTCAGACTAAACAAGAAAGTTTTCTTTTAGATTTTGTAAAACTGTTAAAATTTGTAACATCATCTCAGAGATAATAATGTTAGAAAGGAGGGGAAGGCAAGGTATCTGTCTCGCTGGGATTACAGGGTAAAACATGAAAACAGGCAGGCAGTGATAGGCAGAAACACAGAAGTAGGACATTTAGGTTTTGGGGAGTTTTATTGTTTTGGTTTTTGCTGTTGAGAGTGGAAGCTAATTACAAGTCCTTTTTCTTCCCGTAGTTATTATCTTCAGTCCATCAGTAGTTATCATCTTTCTATCAAGACCTCAAGCAACTTCTAGAGAAATGTGAAGAAAAACAGCTGCTAAATCAGTTGCTATCTGTTCCAGTTTTAGGTTTTGGACAGCACAACATTTGTTTTTTTCCCCCTAAACATGAGCAGCCAGGCATACAGATGATTCCTTCACACAGGACTCAGTCCTGTGACTCATTCTGCTGTTACAGGATAAAGCTGGGCAGCCAGCAACCCACTCTTTACTCGATTAGGGGCAAGAAGTAAACGCGTAGGTAAATAACTGGAAGTGTTTTTGGGACAATCACAGCAAGAGTCTCAAATGCAACGAAGGGATTGACTGAAGGGGAATTAACCAGAGATTTCATCAACTCCAGAATAGATGACAGGACTATCCAGAGTAGCCAGAGCCTAGCTTGACTCATCAAAGCGATAGTCTGAACGGAGGAGTGCAATGATGGAGAAAGTGTATCCATCCTGGTTCTGTGATAGAGAAAGGCTTGCAGAGAAGAGGTAGACTCATAAAAGCGTCTCTTCATTGTAACTTTTGGCTTGAGAAAATGAAGAAGCCTGAATCAGAGCTGTCACTTGTAGAGTAAAGGTCCTTATATAAATTAATAGAGCTTAGTTTGTTTTATTATCATTTATATATGCAAATATGTAAATTTAATTTGGTTGGAGAAGCATTTGAAGAAGTCAGTTTGGGACTTCATGATTCTGTAGTGTCTTTCTGATGTGTGCTGTCAAAAAAGAATCACTTTAACTTTATAAGGAAAGAGGGGTTTTTATGTTGTGCGCAGCATAAAATTCAGTGAAATGATGCTGAAATTGTCAGTAAGGAAAATAGTATCATTGCTACAAGAGCAAAACCAACAACTGGAGTAAATGATCATTAGTAACACACTCCAATCATCAAAAAACAAATAAGAAATCCAACTTGTGCAGTCAGGAAAAAAAAAGAAAAAGACAAATACTGAGTCCACATATAGAAGTATCCCTGGGGATAAATAAGATAAAACAATAGCAAAAATCTCTAATGGAAATAAAAAGGGAAAGAAGAAAAATACATGCTACTGCTACAAGCACTGGAAGAAAAGAGATGAGTATTTAATGCCGTTTTGTTGTTTGTCAACACTTACCAGAAAGGAAGACACGGAAGAAGAAAGACCTTTCAGTTGCAGGGTGAATAAGGGGGCCACACATATGTCATGTCATAGACTGTGATTTCACCATTAGGAAAAGGAATATTTTGATGTTTTTGCCCTACAGCTGGAGCTAAAGGAAAATTGGAAGCTGGGCAGAAATGGGGAGATAAATATTGTGATGGGACGTTGTAATCCCCGACCTGTAAAATGGCTCCTTTGGCACCACTGTACAGCAGCCAAGCATTGGTAAAAAAACTCTAAACAAACTGAGTGTTTGAGCTGTCTCCAAACAATCAAAAATACTCTGAGAAAACACTCAGTACAAGGGACTCCTGCTTTTAATTGAACTTTATGTTTTAGTATCTATCTGTTTTAAAAGTCTACTCACTTTATCCATGTCAAAAGTAATTTTTGATTCATGATGTCAGGATGAACAGGATGGGCCATTTAACTCCGTTAACCTTTGTAATACATTTGGTCTGGTATTGTTTGGTTAGGATGCTCTTCCCCTAAAAAGCTATGTAGTGGCCTAAATAGGACACTAAAAAGATATTCAAGCATTGAGGTGGTAGTGCTAAATTATTTAGAATGCAGAGTTAGTATATCCTGGAAGTTAAATTATGTGTTTGGGTTCCTGATCAGGCAACAGCCCAATTTCACCACGAGCTTCTCCCAGTGTTGTCTGCCTGGTGCCTGTACTACCACGCAGTGGTGGTGGTTCATGAGCAGTCATGAGCAGCCCTCTCCAACTCTCACAGGCTGCCTGCCCCAGAGCAGAGGTAAAAACTGTTCTATGGTTCATAGAACCATAAAAAAGGGTTTATGCCATGAAGTATCTGGGCAAAATTGTCCTCTGCAAAACAACCCAGGCACCCAGAAGTGCCAGCAACTTGTGCAGAAATAAAGACCAGCAGTCATTTTGTGTGTAACTTTTAGGATCCAAATATGTTGTACTTATTACTGATTCCCTTTCTAAAAGAAGACTTAGAAAATTATTTAAAAAGTATGACTTGATTAAAAAATCTTTACGTTTTCCATGAGATGAAAACAACATTTTCATTTCATAGGTGGCTTTCTTGGAAGTCATACTCACTTACAAATTCCATAAAAGCTGTGATATAGCCTGAAAGGGTCAGAGACTCCAGATTGTGAAAAGCAAACTGTAGACGAGGCACCATCCTCAAGCTTCACCGTCCAGGCACTAAGGCCTGAGTGATAGAAAGGAAGCCTCAGAGCAACACTGATGTGAAGTCATCAGTCCAAAACATTTGCTAGTGCAAGCATGACTTGGAAAAATTTTAGGGAGAAAGGAGCTGCCAAGCGTGGTCTTTGGGACAGAGCAACTCCATCGGTTCCCCTTCAGAGGAGAGGTGCAGTGTGGGACTTGCCATCAGACAGCATTAAGGAAAAGCCTCTGCTGGCTGCACCTGAGTGAGCTCAATTTCAGTCTGTGAAGCTCCAGTGCTGCAAGAAGAGGATGAGAAAGCAGCTGAAGAAGTCACTGCTGGTAACATATATGCAGCTTCAATTCCTATTGAAGCACAGTATTAGGTACGAACAAACTTCCTCCATGTGTCACCATCTGGCTGCATCTCTTATGGGAGGCTTGGGGTGGTACAACAAGGTAAAGAGCTGAGTTGCCTCAAGGTTTCCAAGAGTGCATGTTGAAGGGATTAGCCCCTGAATTCTTTTGTGTGTCATACATTTTCCTTTTTGTTTAGTACAACACACTAACAAAAGGATCCCCAAAAAAGTGTGTCATATCATAGACGGAAATGCAGAAAGTTTCAAATATGAGCAGTCTGTATATTTTACAAAGAAATCTTCCTCCAGTGTCTCAGGGATACTGAAGAGAGGCGTCCTCTTCAAAACCCACCTGAATCTTAACATCACAGCAAAATATCTTGTTTTCCGCACTTTATATTTCAGTGTATTAATCCCTGAAATTCGAGCTGCAATTCAGTTTTTAAAAGTCTGGTGCAATCAAGATGTAAAATTAGTTACCTCATAAAAATAGTCATAGTGCTACCCTTCATTCCAGGTTTAGGACAGCAGTCACATGGCATTCACGTATTCTCTTTGCATTTATGACACCCTCACCCTAGAGAAATTACTGCAAGAAAATAATTCTTCAGGTAATTCTAAAAAAAAGTTGTATTGTAGTGTGCTTCAAAGAACTTAAAATTGGGGAAGAGATTTTGTGCTCTGTCTCTTCATCTTCCGACACAAGCAGAGAATATTTTATTATAAGATAAATGCACTCTTTACAATAAAATGTTAAGATGCTACTGTAAATTTGGATAAATAAAAAGAGATGTATAAATAAATGTTCCATAAAAGAATAAAGGGTATGTACACGTTCTTCTGCATTCTGTAGCATGCTCCAGCAACATGGTAACATTGCCCTAAGCTGTTCCTGCTGTTGAGTAAGCAGAGAAATTTTCCAGGTAATCCTATAAGATATAGCTACTATACTTGGTTTAAAATGCTATATATTTTCTCTGAATTGTTGTAATAGACAAAAATGTAGGCATCTTTCAATCTTTTAAGTATCCTTATGTCTCTTTTTTTGTGTTTTATTTTTCTTAAGTATTTTTGGGGGAAAATACATTTTTTCAATTATTCCTCTCTGTACTGTATTGTTGCTTGAGCAAGAGAATGCAAAAACAACTAGAAAAGGTTTTTCTACACTTCCAATTAATTTTTGTTTTAAAATAACTGTTCATCTAGATAAAAATATTTTTCCTATTTTTTCAAAGTTGGTTTGTTTTGTTTTGTTTTCCAAAAACTAAATCCAGATATTTCTGTTCTCTATAAAACAAGCCATTTCCTACAAAACCCTTGCATACAAATACCTTCTGGTGAAAAAAGTACTAATCAGTGCACCCAAATACATTGCTTGTACTACATTTTCACAGCACACATGAAAGCTGTTTAAATCTTGAACACAGGATATTTCAAGGACATGTGATCCCCATAATCATTCCAAAATAATGCAATGGCAGTTGTCATCCTGAAATAAGCTGAAAGATCCCCTAAAAAAGAACAACAAAAACCTCACAACCTCTAGTAGCCTTTCCTTGGTCACAAGGAGCATGTGTGAGTTTATTATCTGATACTATGAGAGAAATCCTTAAGAGCACCAGGTATTATAGAACAAGATCTTTATAACTTGACATTGATGGCATTGACTGTGTTTTATGCAATCTGTCTACTGAGAATACATAGAAAATCAGAGTTTGGAAGAGGGTTAAAATAACCACAGGAGAAGTTACCAGAGAAGTATCCATGAAGATTCATGTTACCTACATGGATATTTGATAAGACATTGTTTTGATGACGTCTGACCAGACTTCATTGTTCTAGTGTATGATAATTCCAGCAGAGCATACTCAAGGCAGTTTTCTTCACTGGATCAAAAATCATATTTTTTGGACCATCACCAGGGACTGACAAGGAGGATTCTTGATCACCAGCAGTGGCAATCACAAGTTTTACATCTCAGAGATCTCCGTTTTGCTTTCTGTGTGTTTTCCTTCTAAATTCATGTGACGTTTCATGTTCGGTGGTACATTAATGTGGAAAGATTTAGTACTATTGCTTTTTTTTTCCCCTCATGATTGTTTTTATTTTCAGATAGAGTTTCATTCTGTGTCTTCCAGTCCAGCTTTTAACTTTACTCCTATCTGCCTAGTAATATTTAAATTTCTTTACCATCTCTGCTCGTAATTACTTTCATAAGGGCCAAGACATAGAAAATACATTAATGTCAACACTGCATTTCTATTCACAGGTAATATGGGTGCTGGAAAGGTGATTTCCATGCTTACCAATGGCTGGGTCACACATTACATGTTTATCCTTGACCTATCTATATAAGCAAGGGAATAATCTTAGTTTTATTTTACTGCTCTATTCCTCTTTCATAATATGAGATAATTGGTTGTTGTCTTCTGGTGGGAATGACAAAATGAAAAGATATTATCTGGCCTTTTAGGCTTTTTGCAATTTTTTTTTCATATTTAAATTAACCTTCTGTCTTGGAATTTATCATTACCTTTTCAGTAAAATGCAGCATTTATGCAATGCATTATGCATTTTTCCAGGTCTCACCTGAATATGCTTCTTATCAACCCTGCCTGTGCCTGCTTAGGAACAGTCCGGCAGTTCTCACCCTGAGCAGCTGATCTCAACCCCGCAGTGAGTCCTTTGACTCCTTTGGCTGCTCATGGACATATCTCCCCAGCACCAGCTGCCTAATCCCATGCTGGATGTACATTTCTCTGGGCACCAATCCACCTGAAAGCTCAGATGTACCTGTGCTGCTGCCCCCGGTAAGGTGGGAGGATCTGATCTGAGGGATGGCTTCCTGTTAATGGTCTTCATGTGTTCAAAACCTCACAGCCAACCTGGCAGCAGAAAAAATGAAGTTGCCCAGGGGTGGTTTAATGGTGCTCTTGACAAGGTGGCAGGGTTGAATTTTCAGTGCCCATCCACCCACTGTAATTCTGACTTCATTCCCAAATGCAAGTCTTGGAGTGTAATCTTCCCTGGAGCCACCAAAGAAAAATACGGGGAAAATATTTTTCTTTAAAACTGCAGCTTTAAGGATGGAAAACATTTTCAGTGTATGGAAATGTCTTTTAACCTAGCTCTGCTGGGTATAAAATGAACTTTATTTTGAGTGACAGTCTGCTATTTTCTTCTCAGAATCTTCAGTCTAACTCTATTTCATGGTGTGTCGACTCTCTATATGATTACTCCAATATTCAGGTGCAGAGAAGTAAATGTTTCATGAAAGTGATGTCCCTGTCAGTAGTGTGCATATCATCTGGCCCCCTGAGCTGTCAGTGAACAGATTGTAGAATTACCATTAGAATACAGGAGCCCATAGCTGCAGGCAGTAAATGGAGAGCCGGTAAGCATATGTCACCAGCGTGATATTTTAGCTTCGTATGAATTTGTAAAGTGGAAATAAGCCAGCAGTACCACAGCAACTGCTAACTGTTCTGACTATCCATGTTTCCACATTACACCATATGTTCACAAAATTTGCAGCAAAAAGGAATAAAACCTGCTTTCTGCCTTTGTGAAATATAACTTTGTGAGATGGGGTTTAAAATTTCATTGGTCTAATGCTTTAGAGATGTGTTTACCCTGATGAAATTTACTTTTTAAGATATCACAGGATTTCTGTGGATGTCTACCTAGGAAATTATGCTTAGCTGCCAGCAGGATAAAAACAAGGCACATCTGGTTTGATCCTCTGGGGAGGAAGGTGTTAGATATGTTTGGATTTCAAAGTCAAATTATGCTTTTAATCGTATTCAAGTTGCGGTTGGATAGCAGTCCATCCACGCAGGCAGAAACAGAGTTCAGTGTTGGCTATCACTTTTTGTTACTAACCTTGGCAAATTTTGTCTCTCCAATTTGCCACAAATGTTTTGAATCAAAAAGAAAGACCCTGGGTCAGTGAAGAAGTATTTTTGCCTTAAATGTCAGTTCTTTCTTCTCAAATGCTCCTTTGACAAATTATAGGAAGACGCAGCCATTCCGCTAGGTCTTACACCACCATGAAAAAAAAGAAAAGCTAATTACATTACTTTCCATAGCACAAATTATACTTTTATATACATTTATATTGAAGAAAACCAAGACTCCTCTTTCTAACTCACAACACCTAGTGCAAAATAGTAATTGACAAAAAAAGGTGCTATTTGGGCACATATTAAGCCTGAAGCACATTCTGCAGATGTCTCTCTGCCTGTTCTGGGATAGGAAATGGGAGAGACACCATGTTGGAAGGACATTATACTTTCAAGAGATGCAACACACATAGATACAAAAATGAGTTGGTGTAAATTTGGGACATAGAGGTCAACCAGATCAGTTCCCTGTTTCTTCAGTGAATAAAGCAAGTGATGGTCCCTTTACTCAGGAGCTTATTTGGAACTATAGCAAGACCTTATTAGATGGTAAGAAATAATTTTTTTGCCCTGTACTTTGACACAGAACATTAGCTTTTGGTCACCCATCCACAGTTGCAGTATGCAATTATTCATCACTATTTTCTTGTAGAGGCTAATAGACAAAATTAGCACAACTGTAATTATTGATAATGATTCAACCAATTAATAATTAGATGGCTATTTTCTTGGTTGGAATGTGATAAATAGTAGTGACAGCAGAGATATTTGAATCTTGATGGCTGACAAGGTCATACCTTCTGGAACTCATAACATACAAAAAAACTAAAGATGTATTTAAATTTATTTTTTTTTTAATGAAAAAAAGAAACAGACCACCCGGTCAAACATCATGACCTTCAGAGCATTGTTGAAGAGTCATTTATATGATAAAGCATTTGGGCAAGTTCAGATTTTATTTCTTGGAGGTGAAAAGGAAAACATTGTTTCCTTGTTCTGATTTATTGTCTAGCTGAGTTAATTTGTTCTCTCTGTGGAATCATTGCTATGTTGTTTGCTGGCCATCACTTGGAATTGTAATCTAATTTTATGTGTACCTATAGCTTTTCTATGGGTGTCTTTATACAGCTTAACTATATATAAATATAATAATAATAATTTACAAAAACAAAGCAAGTCTAGGAAGATGTTACAAAATAAGATACACCAAAAAACTAAACTGATGAAATGGCAAACAAAACCAAATCCTCAGTCATTGGGTGTCATGTGAGGGAATAGTCTCACTGAAATCTGAAATTTCTGTATGTGTGTGCATGTGTGTGTATTCTGGTCCATGATCTATAACTGCAGAACTGCACCAAATTTGAATGTTTTACTCAGTGGCATTGTGAAAAATCACCAATGTGCCTGCAGCATACTTGCTCGCTTTCAGCAATTTTCTTGGCAACAATCAGATAAAGAGATTTGATGACCTTTATTCACCTTATTTTTTCCAAACTGAAGGCCTGCTGCACTTTAGTACAGGTAGAAAGGAATTGACCCACATGCCATGGCTGACAAACGGATAGTTCAGATCTGAGGAAAATGATCGAAAGTTCAGCTTCTACTGTCAAAGTAGTTTACCTTTCTCTACTCATAATGATTGCATAAATGAACATACCAGATTTGAAGACCCTAACTTGGAGTATGGAGTAATTGCCATGAAACACACTTGACAAACAGCTCTATTGTATGGATAATAAATAAATGTGTTTGTTTGTAGTTTTGTTCATTGCTACATCTTCAAAGCAAGCATCTGCCACTTTGATTATAATCTCATGAACATGGCTGGGCTTTGTTTGTTCTTCTTGAGCTAATCAGAGCAAATTTGTGGTGTTGGTTTTAGTTAAAGGGCATTAGTCCTAGAATTCTCATGCTATATGACAGGAAAACCTTCCATTCAAAAAAGTTTCTAATATAAGAGGAGATTAGTGCCTTCCACCCAATCTTTTCAATTAAACTTAATGACTAACTTATTAGTGCATAAGATAGCATGAAGGAAATTCTAGGTAAAATCTACATTTTGAATCAATATATTCTATTATTATTACATTCATGTATAATATGGTTATACAAAGGACGATTTGTAAGAATTTTTTTACATCTATTTGACTGTGTATATATATATTTGGTAAACAATCACAAAGTTTTTAAACTATGCTATAATGTTTCAGGTATTCACCATAAAGACATTCCACAAAATCCCAGCTGCTGCTGGACAATTGCTTTTAAACCATCAGTTGCCATCAGTACCAAAAGTGACAATAAAAATCCAACCTCAAAGGCCCTTAAGCCAATCTCAAAGGCCCTTTTTTACATACAACTCCAGTTTAAAGTATGAATTTTCTGATATCATGCTTCTCTCTGCATACATAATTGTATGTAAAGAGGACAGAAATCTTGAACATACTTTAAGGTCAACCTGACAATACCCACTTGTAGTTTTGAGTTATGTTTTTTGACATAGTTTTAGATCTTTTCATTGACATTAAGAATAAAATTAGCATGTAGTAAAAACTGCTTGGGTTCAAATTTCAAATCTGTTAAGCAGGAACATAATGTAATTTATCTCATTGGTATTTTTTTCTTGCTGAAACAAAAATTTTTGAGGAACTTGACATGAATTTGTTTTCCCCACTTAGAGATTCAATTTGCAGAATCTTTCACTTTGACCATTTCAAAATGATAATTGTGATTTTCTTCATTTTGGAATCATATAATAGTTTGGTCTTCAAGGGACTTTAGAAGATCACCTAGTTCAACTCATTGCCAAAGGGGTTCATCCCCACGCTCAGGACTTCATCCAACCTGGCCTTGAATATTTCCAGGGATGGGGCATCCGCAGCTTCTCTGGGCAACCTGTTCCAATATCTCCCTCCCTCCGAGTAAAAAATTTCTTTCTTTTGTCCAAGATAACCCTGCTGCCTTTTAATCAGAATATGCATTGTCCCTTATCCTGTCACTAAAAGCCACAGTAAAATTCCTTCTTCATCTTTCTTCTAAACACCCTTTATATACTGAAAGGGTGCAATAAACCGCTCTGAAGCTTTCTCTTCTCCAGTCTCAGCAAACCCAATTCTCTCAGTCTTTCTTCACAGTAAAGGTGTTCCAGCCCTCTGGCCGATTTAGTAGCCCTCCTATGAACCTTGTAATAGGTTCAGGTCATTCGTCTGCGGTACTCTTTATTCATCTCCCTTTTTGCATATCTAGAACTTAATTGCAACAGATTATTTTAATTTTTATTTTAAATTCTAGTAAATAATCCCCAAAACCCCAACTATCTACTTAAGTCAAAAAGTGGGAAAAGTATATGAGAATAAAACCATCTTCAAGTAGCCCTACAACCTTGTACCAGAGCAACAAGGTGGGGAGAAGGCAGCAGTAGGGTGTCTGTGAGGAGGATAGAAGGAGCTGAAGCAAGGTTTGCTATGAGTAACACCTGTCTAAAAGGTGGAATGCACCTTGTCTTTCACAGCCAAACCCTTTCACCAGCCATGTCCATCTGAATAAGGGTCTTTCCACCAGCTATTATAACTGTGTAATAGATCCTGAAAATGATGTTTGCACTGGAAATGATGACAAAACTTTCACCGTAATTACAGCACGTTACTATAAATACATGTCTGTGCAGCATATATATGTACTGTATCCATATACATATGCTGCATGCAGTGGTTTATTAGTCATTAGATATTTCATGTTTGATGATTATTTCAGTAGAGATGCTGCAGCCCTGTTCTGAACACATTCTAACAACAGAGACAATAAAAATATTATTACTACATGTATTGTGACAAATTCACACAACTGTCACTTTTGATGATGATGTATTGATACAACACGGTGCAAGAATAAGCAACTAAGGAATGTATATTGCAAAAGATAAGCCTGCAATAGCAGGAATTTTGCTTTACTTAAAGGAGAAAAAGACAAATATGCAGATGACAGAACTCTCTCAATTTCACATTACACAACTCTCTCCAAAGCAGGTTTTAACACCATTTATGCTTTCTAGAAAAAAAAAAAAAAAAAAAAAAAAAAAAAAAAAAAGGGACAGAAACCCACCCCCAAAGTTATTTAGAAAGAAAGAAGCATCCACTCAGGTGCCCCAGCACATACCGCTCCTGCTCTGTGTGAAAAGAAGGCAAGAGCTCCATTACAGTATGATATCCCTTCGGGGTATTGTCGCTGTTGTCAATCAAAACAAGCTTTTCATGAACACACTTACTAAGAAAACCTTGTCTTTTTGCAAGGGGCCACTGTCAAGACTTGCTAAGAATAAACAAGGCAAGACCATTCCCATTTACATTTGACATCAGAAGGATGCACATTTAGCTGTTTCTCCAGCTCAGCCTCTCCAGTAGGCAGAATCCTGGAATATGTCGAAGCAGAAAAGCCTGGTATCTAAAGACAGGCTTGGAGTAAGTCTGAAGCCTACAGGATAAGGAAACCACAATTAGGGTGGAGGCTAGCAAGGGAGCTTATCTGTGAAGTTTTCTGAAACACTAATTGCAGTTTCTTTCATCAAGATGAAGACATCTCAAAAGATAAACTAAATAATTCTACAGATGCAAAACCATAGTAATTTCTGCTGGCTAATATTCAGCTCACTGGTCTTACTCTGCAGCTCTGGAAGGGCAGAGCTTATTCTAAATCACCAGAATTGTTTTTGAGTTTTAGTAATAATCAGTGCTTAAAGACTAAACCCCCAGAGTCATGAGTTCCTAAGATAATCCCATGCTTTATTACAGTAAAAAAAACAGGATTTTTGTTGTTATGGTCAAAAATTAGCCTTAGAGTTTCCCCAGGGTTCTTAAAGAGAACGCAAGTAAAAAGAAACAGAAAGTTTCATTCTGTTTTAAGCAAAATAATGAGTTTTCTCTTTTTGTACAGGCAAGCAAAATCATAACTCAGACAGCAAACCCAGAAGAGAAAAATAGCAGAAGGTCATGGGAAAAAAATTAAAATTGAAGTATTTTTTTCCTAACTATCCTACCTTTAGGAAGATAAGAGATATGAGAATGACATTGCTGTTGCAAGTAATGCCTGAAGCATGGAGCAGCTGAGCAAGGCTTTTGATAACTCCAGACAGAATGAGACTACAGAAATATCAACTAATCAATTTCTTACTGAATCAACGTGGTGCCTTAGGTCACAGCATGGTTATTTACAAGGTTTGACCTCTGGATATCATTCTTACCACCTAAAGGTTTTCCCCTCTCATTGATGTAACAGCGCTTTCTCATGGAAAAATGCAGGAAAACATAACATCATATATGTAGAAGACATATAAATGCAGAATATAAAAAATTCAATCCTATAAACCTAATCTTATACATATGTCCTTCTAAATTCATATTCCTAATTTTACAAAAGAGGTCACACCATCAATAACTACTATATCTCATTTTCAGAGAAATCTTCCCTTGCAGATATTTTCCATATTTTTTTTCCAGTGTATTTACACTGGAAGGATTCCAATACTTTACTTAATGACGTATGTATTTGTATATAGAGGCAGCAAACTGTATTTACTTAGATCTGCATCAATCTTCACTCAGTAGATAAAGGCACTATTGCACCATTGTAGTTAAACCAATTATTATTGATTCCGCATTTGTTGCAAAATGCCATTACATTTTTGTGTCTCATCACTAGAATTAGTAAATAGATATTTCATTTGATGGTTATAGTAAACTTTTCTATCAGCTCTTCTATGAAGATCCTTACTTACAGTAAAGGATAGAAGCAGTCTGAAATCTAGATATCTTCCATTCGTTTTACGTGTTATGCTGTGACTACATAAGAAGTGAGAACTACTAGAATATTTTTGCTTTGCTTTGGTTTCTTTTATTTTATCCATAAATATCTGAATAAAGACTGAACTTATATAAAGAACTGGAAACAATATATGTAACTTTATAGACATTAGATATTCCATAACTGAATTCAGGATTGTCTCTGGGAAAAATAGTCCAGTTTGCAGGAGGCATGCTTGAGGGAGACAGATCTGGGAGAAATGCCTCCAACCAGCAAGGACAGCTGAATAGTTCAAGGGAGAAAGGGCCAACATAACAATAGCCATTAACAGAGAGCAAGTACACCACTGATTGAGCTGAAGTGACAATGCTGACATTGTCTTGCACTGGAGAAAGCAATACAAAAATTAGAAAACTTCACATATAGTCTGTGGGGGACTGGGAAGAATTTGAGGCAAGAGAATTGTTTATAACCTAATCCCATAATATTTCTGAAAGGCATTCTATAAAACACAGGGCATATCTATGCTGCTAAATGAAAAGGCAGTGAAGTTGAGCATTGGATAGGACTGCCAGCCCTCTGCAGTGCATAATTGCTAGCATATTCCCTGGCAGGGTTTTTGCCTTTCCCAGTTAAGAGTTCTCCAAGACAATGACTGGGCACAGTTCAGGCGATAACTTGTGCCAGGACCATTCCCAAAAGGCCACATGGAGAAGAATGTAGTGGTTTGGGTGTCCCCCACCCTACACTTAACTTTGCAGCAGTCAGCGCTGTACCCCCAAACAGTCCTCTTGCCACAAGACACTTCATGCAACACATTCCCACAGCTTCATGCTATAAAAACATTACTAGGGTGGGTAACAGTCATGTCCTCTCAAAGTCTACAAGCAAAAAAAATTAAATATAAAAATAGTACTTTTTTAAAGTTCAGATAAGTTACAGGGGTCAGAGGATGTCCATAGGACCCTTGGGCCCTAAGACTATGACAATGGTCTGTGTCTTTGTTTTACTTATTAGTATAGACAATCAAAGAAATTTTCACTGATATCTATGATGCATGCTACCAGATACGAGAACTCTCAATACACATACAGTACTGAAAATACCACCACACATTTTAGTTTTTGCATTTGTAACTGTGTGATTACATCAGCAGCCAATTCAATAAAACAAATCAGCAATGTTTGATGAAAAAAAATGTTTATAAAATATCAATTAAATGCAAAAAGACATTCTGAGTGCCACAGGCTTTTAATAAGAAACCCACAAAGTTCAAGTCATTATCAACCGAGGCCCCTAGCAGCTGACAGATATAAGACCAGCTCTTCAAGACAGCCTGGTAATAAAATCAATACACAGACTCACAGTGGTGTCTGTATGTTCACCTAAGGCTATATGGCCTGCTGTGTATTGATGCATAGTATTTCCAATTTCAGTAGCCACTGGCAGATAAAAGAACAATGTGGCTAACAAAAAATTCAGTGCTCTTTGATTCCCCAACTGAAATGAAAAAGAAAGCTTTTCCTAGCTGCTTCAGTTAGGTAAAAGGAAGCTAACACTCATAACAAGAACTCATAGAGAGCAAGGGCACATGCTGACATTGTTGGATATATTGCACATTTCCTTAACCACTTAGCTACAGCATCTCATTTCACTGCACCATGGTACCAAGCTATTTACTGCATAAGAAATGCAGGAGAACTGGCACTGTGTGGTTTTGGCATTGTAACAGAGCAAACCAATGTGTAAAAAGAAAATAGTGCTCTTGAGGATAAGTTGACATTGCCTAACTTTAAGTATACATTTCCTGACTTGTACACTGGAAATTTACATAAACCATCTGGAATATCCTTGGTCCTGAGACAGCGCTCTACAATAAGGCCAAATGCTACCTTTTGGCATCACCAGAGGTTAGAAGATAACTTCACCTGCCTCTTCTGAAACTGCAGGAGTATAATTCTATTATCTTTGACAGAATATATTGTAGCAGTGATTAATACTGCAGCAGAATTAACACATTTTCCAGCTATTTTTAGAATATCAAAACAATAGAGAATTTTCTAATAACAGTTAATAAATTTATATTCATTTGTATTGCGTTTGCATAGCAAGATTTTTGAGGGGGGGGTACAGGGGTGGCTTCTATCAGATATTGCTCAGAAGCTTCCCCCGTGTTCAACTGAGCCAATGGCATCTGTCTCCAAGGCAGGTCCTCCTCTGGCCGAGGCTGAGCCCATCAGCCACAGCGGTGGCACCCCTGGGGTAACAGTGTCCTGGTTTCAGCCAAGGACAGGGTTAATTGTTTGCAAAAGCTGAGAAGAATGGCTGAGGGGGCATGACTAGACACTGATTTTATTCAATACCACCTCGGGTATTTTTATATATATATATATATATATATATGACTATATATATATTGAATATATATTTTTTATTCAATACCACCTCTGGTATACAGCCTTGTGGAGAGTGGAGCCCACTCTAGAGGAGCCCATTAGGGACCTGTGCTGGAGCAGGCTGTTTCTGAAGGAGTTTACCCCATGGAAGTGACCTGCGCTGCAGCTGTTCACAAAGAGCTGCACCCTGTGTGAAGGACTCCTGTTGGAGAAGTTGTGGAGGACAATCTCCCGTGGGAGAGACCCAAGAGGAAGGAGCAGCAGAGATATTACGTGATGAACTTACCACAGCCCCATCCCCTTTCTCCTGCACCACTGGAGAGGAGGAGGTAGAGAAACCAGAAGTACAGATGAGCCCAGAAAGAGGAGAGAGTTTTGGAGAAGGTATTTTCAAATTCTGTTTAATTTCTCATTATACTACTTTGATTTTTTGTTCCAAAATTAATTTTCCCCAAGAAGAGTCTGTTTTGCCTGTGACAGTCACTGGTGATCTCTCCCTGTCCTCATCTCAATCTGAGCCTTTCCTTTTTTTTCTCTCTCCTGCCCAGGTGGGGAAGGCAGGGACAGAGCAGCTTTGGTGGGTGGCTGTCCTACAGCAAGGGACAACTCACCTCAGCTCTGCAGGATCTGGGCAAGAATGTCTACTGCTTATAGACTTTCCTGTCTATTGCTTGGAGCTTTTGGCTTGATCTCCCTGAATTTCTTTAGTTCTGCCCTCTGTTCTGTTGCTTGCCTCTTCCTGCTCTTGCTTCTGCTTTTGGGCAACTGCTGCTTCCACATCGCTGCATTTACCCTACCTCCAAGCTACTACCTTCCTTTCTTTCCCTTTCCCATTCCTATCTCTACAACATTTCTCTTGTGCCCAAGGGCACCGTGGGTCCTGCTTTTGGGAAGTGCTCAGAAATGCTGTGTGACTGCAGGGTGGCAATGACCTAGGGTCAGCCGTGGCACACACCAGGAGTAGGTGCATGCTCAAGGACAACAGAGACCTTAAAAAATGCAGCTGTCATCTTCAGGTTATCTTTAAAGATCATGAACAAGCCAAAGTATTATAGTGGCTTATGATTTAAGCTTATTGGAGCAAACAGCACACAGAGAGAGCATAAGACATTGTTCTCGTGCTCTTACCAGCTTTTAGTCAACAGTGAAGGCAATGCTTCCAGCATCAAAGGTTTCCCCATGAAAAGACTGTGAGAAGTGCTTTAATGCTGGAGTGCAGGACAGTACCAGTCTCTCTGTGAAAATCCCCTCTCCTTGATGTGAGTCATGTGATGGGAATGCAACCTGCTCCTCAGAGCTGAAATTCAGGATGGGCAGGAGCACCCAAGACCATGGTCCAACCCTCCCACTACACACTACCTCCAGGTCTTACCTCTTGGGATGCCTGATCCCCTGCTTCAGTTTAGGGAATCAAGCTTCTGCTATAACTGTTACCTTCCTCTAATCCAAGGAATCACTCCTCTACGGGCTGTGCTAATGTTGCTGCTGTAGCCTCATAAGAGAATACAATATGGAAGTTTATGTAGATGAAAAAGACTGCACAAAATTTTCCTAACATTATTTCTTCCATTTTCCCCTCTCAGAAAAAGCCACTGCACTCTAGTTACATGTTTGCATAACTGTGTTCAAAAATAACTGAAATACTTCAGAAAACATTTTCCATCTTAAGGCAAAGCATGTAAATTTTCTGTGTAAGCTGTTAAAAACTTTAGGAAATTATATAGGGATGCATAATGGAAAGTTTCTGGTTGTTATAATCTACAATATGCACGTACATCACAGAATCATAGCATGGTCAAAGTTGGAAAGGACTCCTAGAGGGCATCTGGTCCAACCCTTCTACTCAAGCAGGACCATCTGGAGCCAGTTGAACCATCTGAACCTCATCTTGATGGCTTTTGCGTATTTCAAAGGACCGAGACTCCACAACCTCCCTGTGCCCACACTGGGTCTCCCTCACAGTAACAACTTGTTTGCTGATGTTTAGACAGAAGCTTCAGTGTTTCAGTTTGGGCCCACTGCCTCTGGTCCTGTCAGTTAAAGAAATGTAATGGCCTGTGGTGAACGAAGCATAGGGATGCTAATTTATGGATATTGTTCTAGTGCCTAACCAAACTTTGTGGCACATGACAGTTCCTGGAAGAATCTTAGTTTCATTTGTGAGATAGAAAGACACAAGTCCCACAGTTCAAGCTGAAACCTCCTGAAATATCAATCACTCATGGCTTCTGGATTTGGCATTGGACATCTTTAATTCCAAAGCCGTGAAATATTAGGTCTATTCAATGCAACAAGCATTTTTTCTTCCAGAATTAACATTTATACTCACACATCTCAGCATGAATTACCACCAAGAACTACCAAGTTATTTTTAAATTATGTAGCGGGTAAGACCTGCAGCCCTTAATTCCCTTTAACCTTTGCTGAGTTGCTGTTCTTTAAATTGCTCCTACAGCTATTTAATTTCCCTTCCCATCATTATCAGTCATTTTTGTTTGGTTGTTATTAATTTTATTTGTTTTGTCTTGCTTGAATAGAGGAAGATAATAGCTGTGTCACAGTGACAGAGCACTAACTCTGGGCACCAGCCCGGTGCTGCTGCAACCATGTCAGAGGGAGCAGAACCTTGGTCTGCCTCGGATGGCACTAGAAGACCTGCACCAGCCCAGTACGGCCATGAAGGACACAGGTGAAAAAAGCCCAAAAGGAGAAGGCGGGAAGGACTGGGGTGGGCAGGAAAGCAAGATCAGCCTGTGGTGGTGGAGGAAGGCTGCTCCTCCCCTGCTTCTCTTGTGTATTGCAGATGGGCACTCAGACAGGGATGTGACCAGACCATAGCATGCTCCTGTCCTCTCTCCTGTGCCACTCAGTTAGAGAGTTGTCAGTGCTCAACAGGACAAATGGGCACGCTGTCATCTTCTTACAGGGGTCTGGGAGCTTCCCAAATTCATGGGAAGAAGCTCCATTCTCCCTGGCTGGACAAGGATTGGGCCCCCAGGAAAGCTCCTGGAAGCAACCCCTAATAGTGTAGTGGCGATGTCACAGTGGGCAGAATGGTGGTGGTGGCCCCTGTTAGAATGAGGCTGGTGACATGATTGGCCTGGGATGAGGGTCTTGTAGTTGACAGGGAAATATGGGCTGGACAGTCCTGGTGTGAGGCTAGGAAAGCCTCGGGCAGGTTGGAAAGGGCTTCTCATGTTGACAGAGGGTGGCTGCTCCATAAGTTGACTCTGCTGTCTTTGACAGCCACAGCCCTAGAGAACCACAACCAGATCATGGCACTTGTCGGTCCTCTCCTTCCTCCACCACTCAGCTGGAGAACACTGAAGAGGACTTGCGCTAGGACATCAACCTAAGCTTCTGGAAATACACATATCTGCATTCGGTACCCCATCACAGTCCTATGCGTGGCTAGAGGGTTCCCACGGCTGTGGATGAAGAGAGCTCCACACCACCCACCATCTCTGTGCCCTGTCATGGTCTCAGGGGCAGCTGGAAGAGCACCAGAGCTATGGACACATGGAGTTCCACACTACCCCACTTTCCTTTGTGAAACTTCTTATGTGTCCTCACAAACATGCAAGGAAAAAACATGTGGTATTTCTTCACGAGACTAGACGACCACCGATGGCAAAAGGAAAAGAGCCTGCTCTCTCTCACCAGGTGGGATATTACAGCTTTTATTCTTGAGTCCTGCCCTGCTTGGCTGGAGCCCGTCCCAATGGCTCACGGGTGCCAGAGAGAGCTCGCCACTCCCGTGTTGGGGCTCTTCCCCCAGGGGGCAGGGCCCAGAGGCAGGGACAAGACACCACCCAATAAGGGAGAAGTGGGAGCGGAAGAGAGTTGGGTTACAGCTGATTAAGGACAAACCACATGGTACAGATTACAAATCCAATGAAACACAATATAAACCCAATTAATGCATTACAACAAAACCAGAACTCACCTTGTGAAAAACACAAGCCCTGAACTTTTTCAGCATTTTTTTCTTAATAAAAAATTGTAAAGAGTGCATCTATGTACTACATACTAGCACTGAAAAATCTGCCTTAGCTATTTCCTGCTGATTTCCTAGATGTTTGTTCTCAGAGAGAGAACAATGGCAATTTATTAATATCCACAGAGAGAGCAATGGCAATTTATTTATATCCATTATACAGAAGATATAGCTTCCCAGGAGAGAGTGCATATATATGTATCAATATATATGTGTATATACAGATATTAATTTACATATAAATGTCAGGTGCATTTTACGCTCATAAAGGGAAAGTCGCCATATGCAAACAACATCGGATTTTGAAGGCAACTCGCCTAACAACTCTGAAATGATTGTCCCTACAGTCTTAACTCTCCCTGCTATGTATGTGGATCCATTAGCTGAAAGTATGCACAGAATGAGAAAGAATCCATGGTCTGTGGCAGTGGAGATCAGTTTGACCTGTTTACTGAAAGAGAAGACTTCTTTTTCTTTTACGGTTTAATTTTTACCTTATTGATTTTTTCTTTTTCTATTTGATGAATATTGATTCTACTCATGCAGTGTTGCACTCATACTAGCCCTTTATTTCTCCCTTGTTTATTCATTGTGGTAATTTACTTGGGGTATGATTACTGCTGAGTATCACAGAATCAGAGTAACACAAAAGTTGGAAGGCACCTCTGGAGATCATCAGTCCCTTCCCAAAGGAGGGTCGTATACAGCATATTGAGTGTTCTGTCAGCAAATCCACACTGGCTGCTAACACACCAGAGGGTCGTGTTGCTATCCAAAGGGACCCCAACAAGCTGGAGAAATGGGCTGACAGGAACCTCCTCAAATTCAACAAGGATAAGTCCTGCACCTGAGGAAAGACAACCCCATGCACCAGTGTGTGCCTTGGGCCACCCAGCTGGAAAGCAGCTCTGCAGAGAAGGACCTAGGGGTCCTGGTGGATGCCAGTCTGGACGTGAGCCAGCAACCTGCCCTTGCAGCAAAAAAGAGCCATTGCTCTTTACGGTATCTAATGGTATCCTGGGCTGCATTAGGGAAAGTCTTGCAGTAGGTCAATGTTATTCTGGACCTTTATTCAGCTTTGGTGAGCCACACATGCAGCACTGTGTCCAGTTCGGTGTTCCTCATTACAAGGAGCCTAGTGTATTGTCACTTCATCAGATAACAGGGTGGTTAACATCTCCTGTGGGGACTAGGGCCTACAACCTTGAGGCTTCTTCCATTTGCTCAAAGAAGGTTCTCAGCAGTCATCACATGTCTGCAGGTAGAGCTCTGAGCATCCCTGTTGCTCTCACACACGGAGAGAAAATTTTCCTCCTCACCAGCCCAGCCTATCCTGAAGAGCCTGTACCCTTCCATCACCACACCCCATTTATGTGAGCCATCCCACCACTTGTTTGTGCAGCTAAACCACAGCCCTGCCTGCTCCCCATGCTGCAGATACAGGCACTTTGTACCCAGCCCTTCATGTACCCAGCATGAGGGCTTCCCTGTGTGCCACCCTCTCAGCATTGACCTGCCTGTGCCCCAGGCAGGGCCCATCCATTGTCTCACTGTTTCCAAGTTGTGTCCTGCCCTCCTCACCCTGGCCTTTTGCTTAAAATTCATAGAATCATTGAATGATTTGGGTTAGAAGAGCCTTTTAAGATCATCTAATTCCAACCCCACTATGGGTAGGGATGCCACCCACTAGACCAAGATGCTCAAAGTCTCATTCACTCTGGCCTTGAACCCCGGGGATGGGGTGAAAAGCCAGTCCACAACCCCTGCACCTTCCCGTTGTCCTTCTCTTTCTTCTCTCCACCCCCTCTCCTCTGCATTCCCCGTGTAAATCTCTACAGACCGGCTTGCCCAGCTGATGAACAATGATGGTTCTGCTGTCCCGTCCAGGCAGATCCTGCCCCTCTCCGGCAGTCTGCAATCTCCAGAGACCAGCCACGCTCTCCGCAGCCGAATCCCGGCCCCGGGCACGCCCCGAGCCCTCCATGTCCGCAGCGGGGCCACGCCGGGACCCCGCTCCGGGAGGCGGCGGGAGGGCCGGGATGAGGGGCCGGGATGCGGGGCCGGGATGCGGGGCTGGGATGCGGGGCCGGGATGAGGGGCCGGGATGGGGGGCCGGGATGCGGGGCTGGGATGCGGGGTCGGGATGCGGGGCCGGGATGCGGGGCCGGGATGCGGGGTCGGGATGAGGACTGGGATGTGGGGCCGGGATGGGGGGCCGGGATGGGGGGCCGGGATGGTGATTGGGATGGGGGGCCGGGATGGGGACTGGGATGCGGGGTCGGGATGGGGACTGGGATGCGGGGCCGCCGGCTCCCTCTCCTGGCCCTGCGGCGGCACGGCGGGACACTGCCGCGGGACGGGACTTGCGCTGCCAAAAGGCAAAAAAACGCTCAAGATTTCAGTTTGAGGTTTTATTTATTTTTTTGTTTAAACCCCGGTTTCCCGTGGCGGTGTCTCCCCAAAACAGAGCGCCTTTCTTTTTGCACATGTTAATTCAACATAGATAGACTTAGCGCTGAATGTCTCCTGATTCCTGAATGGGGATTAAACAAACAAACAAACAAATAAATAAATAAATAAACCTGCTGATCTGGGCATTCTGAGCAAGTGGAAAAATTGGGTTCAGAACCTCTTGTGAGGAAGAAACAAATAACTCCTTGTCCTGTGTTTTCTTGATATGTGCACTATGTGCACTAGGAACCAATCTCTTATGGAATGGGAACAGCTCCTGCATTTAATGAGTCTGTGAGTCTTCCTTGTAATGCTGGCCTGAGATTTAGCCCCTGCTTCTGGATTACAAGCGGGGAGAAGTAGTATCCACTCTTAAGGAATTGTCAGAGGTTCAGAAATACTTATTTAGTATTAAATTGTCTTTATTCTTACACTAAGAGTGAGTTTTAACTTTAAATTTACACCCTCAGTGCATTGATTTTCCTCAGTGTCCCCGTTAAGAAAGATACCAAGTAATTGGATTTTAGGCAGTTTGCAACAGCACAAAAGACTTAAAGATTCATCCTCTCAATCCAGGACTGAGGTCACTACTATCAGTGTGGTGAGGAACCTTTCCTGTACTGTCTGCATTGTAAAATCAGATGCTGTCTAGAGGTGCAGACTCAAAAGCAAGATTTCTCTTGTCTGTATGAGCCCTCAGACCTGAAAGGTCTAATGGTCACATGAAAGGTAAGGTGACAGGACAAGAAGAAATGGCCTCAGGTTATGCCAGGGAAAGTTTAGACTGGATATTAGGAAAAAAATTCTTCATTAAAAGGGTGCACAAATGCATAAAAGGCATTGGAACAGTTCTGGTGGAATCAATCCTGAAAGTGTTCAAAAACATGTGGATAGGGCCCTTGGGGACATGGTTTAGTGGTGAATATGATGGTGTTGGCTTAATGGCTAGACTTGATATTAGAGATCTTTTCTAACCTCAGCGATTCTATGCCTGCTGAAGTTAGTCACTGTTCTGAACTTCCCTTGAAATATAGGAGAATGCCGGTGTGGAAGTCTACAAGAACACTCCCTCTTTATCATTGCACTGACTGCCTGAGTCTCCACTGCTGTCGCTGCAGCCTCCACAGAGGTTCAGTCCCTGGGGCTCAGTCCAACTGTCTGAATTTGGGGTGTCTCACAAGACAATTAATTTTGAGATTTATTCAATATATCCACATATATCTGTCTCCAGCAGATAAGATGGACACATTTTGAATGGGAAAAACCACAAGGGGCTCCCAGGTGGAACTAGATACTGATGGTTGGGTAAGCAAAATGTACCCTAATCTTTTATGCTAGAAATAGCTGATTTTCTTTTGTTTTTATTGACCACAATGGGAAGTCAGACATATTCTGTGCCTCCAAACAAATACATTTACAGGCCTAAATTTTAAATTTAATCAAAGTTCAAGTTAGTGGGTTTGGTCCTGGTTTTGGGGGAGCTTCTTTTTTTGGTTTGTTGTTCATTTGGTTAGGGTGTTTTGTGGTTTTTTTGTTTGTTTGTTTGGGGTTTTTTAGTGGGATTTTTTTGGGGGGGGGGGAGGGGGGGGTTGGTTGGTTGTTTTTTGCTGAACACAGCTGAGTTCTAGGCACCCATACCCCTGAACTTGTGTGACCAAGAAAGGGTATGATAGTCACAGTCATGAGGAATAATCTTATGAATTTTGTGTCTGCAAAGCTGAGCAATTTGTAATCCTATTCTGAACATGAACTAATTTTAGGTACTAACACTCCAGAATAGATGAAATTGGAGTGGGCTGGATCTTCTCTGGTATATCCATTTTTCAGACTGGCACACGTGACACGGGGATGCTTATGACATTCTCCACTCACTTTTCTTACTATTGCTGGAATTTTGTGGGTGAATAGAGGTTTCTTAGCACTAAAATAAATTTCTGAGTGTTGTCTTTTTTGTTGTTGTTTTGGTTTTGTTTTTTTGTTTTTTTTTTTTGGCCCGTTGCTCATATACATCCGACATAAGCAAATTCCTACACGGACAATACCTGTGAGGAAAAAAAAAAAAAGAAAGAAAAAAAAAAAAAAAAGCCACATACAATTTCTTAAAGGACCCTCTCCTCCTGATATGTCTTTTCAGATAACTCAGCTCTTTCTTCGGGGACAGAACCAAATAAGCGACCGATATCCTCTGATAGTGCTGAGAGCAGTGGAAAACTAGCGGAAGAGGCTGAGGGACTTTGCTCTTGCGCCTTCCACGGATGCCTCGATTTTGTGACGAGCTGCGAACGGCGGATGTGCAGGACTCACTCGTCTGCCCTGGGGCGGGGGCAGAGGCAGGGCTGGAGCGGGCGCGGCTGTCGGTGCGCGCTCCCGCGGCAGGGTGCGCGGTCCCGCGGCGGTCGGTGCGCGCTCCCGCGGCGGTGGGTGCGCGGTCCCGCGGCGGTCGGTGCGCGCTCCCGCGGCGGTGGGTGCGCGCTCCCGCGGCGGTGGGTGCGCGGTCCCGCGGCGGTCGGTGCGCGGTCCCGCGGCGGTGGGTGCGCGGTCCCGCGGCAGGGGGCGCGCCGCCCCGAGCCTGGCGCCGTGCTCCGCGGCCGCCGCGCGGGGCGATCCCGAGCGGCTGGATGCCGGACAAAGCCGCCGGCCGCGTCCCAGCCCCGAGCAGTTGCGAGCCTTGGCTGCCGTCCCAGCAGCCTTTCCGCGCCGGCAGGCTTTCACTGGAGCTGCCGGAGCTGCCGAGCGGCGCTGGCGTAGATCGGGTTTCAAAATTGGGATCTAATTTTAAATGAGATGTCAAAAAGCGGGACTGACAAACAGTGGGGAAGACTGTAAAGAGGCCAGCCGCAGGTAATCTCCGCGAACAGCTCGGCAGCCATGCTGACAGCTGGGAGCGGGAACCCCGGAGCGCTAACGCGAGCGCTCGGGCTGCTCCCCCGACCTCGGACAAGCTGCCCGGGGCTTCTTCCCTCAGGTGCCGAGCTCCTCCTGCAATGCTGCTGAGTAGTTTGACAGGAGCAGAGGAAGCCAGGAATGTCACTCCGTTCTCGTGAAGCACTCGGTAACCTATGGGAGCCATTTTCCTTCCTCACTTCATGTGTGAACAACCCACCCCAGGGAATAAATAAAGCCAGGACTGCAGTGCAAAGTATTGCAGTGCTCCCTCATGCACTTCAGTTGCATCGCTGCGCTTGACTGGGGCTCTCGTGCTATCTTTTCATTGCTCTCTCTGGAACATTACAGACCCTTGAGGAAGTCTCCAAACCAGAAGCAGAGAAGTCTGGTGATGCAAAAGGGAAAAAACAAAACAAACAAACAAACAAAAAAACCCAAAACAAAACAAAAACAAGGGGGGGGGAACAAAAACCAAAAACAAACAAAAAAACCCAAGCAACGGAACAACAAAAAAACCCAAACAGCCAGGCAGCCACTCTCCTGGAAATAACAAAAATGTATTTATAAAAACACTGAATAAAATAATCATTGTCCAGGATGTTTTATGCAATTAAATAGTCTGGGATAAGTGCAAGCGCTGGGCAGATGTAACATCACCAGCTCGGATGAAGCCAAATCATCTGCTGTTTAGAAACTCAGGTAGCAACCTTCAGCTGGGCAGCTATGCAGCAATAAAAGGAAAACTCATGTGTCAAGGATGAACCAAGGACTTATCTTTAGTCGCCTTTTTTGAGTTGCCTTTTTTTTTTTTTTTTTTTTTTTTCTTCCCCTCCCTTTCTTGTGGGTCGCTTAGTTTTATTTTTTGTTTGGGGCTTTTTTTGGTAGGGGGGTTAAGGAGGCTGGGGGATTTTTTTACATATGGAGTTAGAAAAATATATGACAGCAGGGCCAGTCTGCTTTATCTGACTACCTGGAGGATAGTTTTTTCTTGTTTCTTTGTATATGATGAGCATTTTCACCACACTGGGTTCCTGAAGTTGACTTCCAGATCATTCCATATGTCAGGGAATAGAAATCTGGGCTCAGGCTGCCATACAAGGACTTTTTGATGTGTACAGCTTTTCCCATTATTTTAATCTGTAACACTGTGGCATCAACACACCACAAGTGTGAGCATCTCACAGGTTTTAGGATCACACATGTTAGAGTGACTTGCTGAATTAGAGAAAGCATTTAATATTTCATAGATCATTACACTACCTAGAGGTAGACACTAATAGCAAATAGTTAAAAAGAAATATCATCAATTATGTTTTCATTAAAGAGAGAAAGAAAACCAGAGACATTCTTATCAATGCCAATCAACACTGGAGACTGAAATCTTGAGCAATTCTGGAGTGAGGAATTTGTTTTCAATCCTTTCCTCGTAGTAGTAGTATAGAAACTGAAATCCAGGTCCCTGATTAACCCCTGAGTAAAGAATAACCTTCACCTAGAGGGCTCTGCTTTCAAAAGGGTTGGCCCCTGTAACTAGAGTCTGTTCAATTATTCTTCTTCAAAGAGAGCAGGCACCCAAGAATGTCAGCTTCATAGAAGGAGCTATAATTTTGAAGCAACTTCCTGTTTGTCAGTTTATTTTTTTTATATCTTGGTGTTGTAAATGGGAGGAAATGTCACAAAGGAGATTTTTTTTTTTTTTCCTTTTTTTTCCCCATGTTACCTTTTACAATTGCAGAAGCTTATAAATGGAGTGTGTTTTCTGTCACTGTTTATAGATTGAAAATGAGCAGACTATCTATACATGTGTAGCTACCAAGTACATGATGAATTCAGATTTGCAAGATAACATTACAGCATTCTTGTTCAAAAACAAATAATGATTTCACTTTAGGGGGAAAAAAAAAAAAAAAAATCCCCCCACAAAAGCAACCTGAAAATCACACACTAGCTACTATTCAGTAGAAAAAGAGACATAGCTGAAGCTGTGTTTAGGCATGAAGTGTATCCCTGGAAGAAATCAGCCTGTCAAAATCTCTCTCTCTTGGCAAGATACCAGAAGGGGACTATTTTCACAAAGATGAAAAGAGTGTTAAATGCTAACAGGCTTCCAGATTGGATACGCATTCTTTCTTATACATATTTTTGTAATGAAACAAATGCATTTTGGTAAAATTAGAGATATGTTTCTGTGTTTCTGCCTCTACTGTATATTTTGTGTGATAAAATGGCATTGATTTCCTATCTAATTTAAAACAGTTTAAAATAACTGGTAACATCTAGTAGCTTTCTAGTCTTCCAACCTTTATTTTCTCTTCTGTGTATTTTAATACAGAGCAGGGAGTTGGCAGGGGTTATTTTCTTTTCGTTACTTTTCTATTTTAGAATAAGAAGATGCAAGTTTTGACCTTCTCCCTTCTCTTCATGACTTCCTCACCATCATTAAGCTTTTATGTTTGGTGTCCCAAATTGCTTGACAGAAAGAAATGTTTGGATTTAAACCCTTGTGCTTTATGGTCTAAGATTCAGTTCTTGAAGGACAATAAAAATCTTTATCAAATGATACACTGGTTCCTTTCAAATATTCCTCCAGTATTTGGAAGCCAGAAGATACATGTTCTCTGTTTACTTTGTCGTAGCCCTTGTATTTCACAGTGTTATATCTCTGATTTGGGGGGCCAAAATTAGTGTTTGCCCATGATCTCAAAAGAAAACAAAAGCAACAACAACAAGAAGAAAATAAAAGAAAAATAATGAAGAAAAGAAGAAAACCAGTTCTATAATCTTCTCCCAAAATACGTATTCTCTGTAATTTCAGGACTAATGAGTAAGTGAACAGTATGTATGTAGACAGACACTTTCACAAATATCCCTATAAACCTAAATCATGTTATTTGGGTGTACAGAAACTGTGTAGTATGGGCAGGTTTAATCTCAGAGGCTGAAAAGCTGCAGCCTGGTAACATTCAGCATACTCAGGTAGTACTGGATACATGCAATATGCAGATATCAGGTGTGACTCTCATTAGGAGGCTGGACCTTTGTCTTGTCTTTTAAACTGTTGGGGTTTTTTTTTTTTTCCTTTCTAACATAGAAGCCTTTTTCAAATGCTTTTGACTTCCAGGAAAATAAGTTATTTTATTCAGCCTGTGTTTTCCTAATCCCCTTTTTTCCCTTCATGGTTATTACCATTTTAAATAAAATAGTCTTCTCAAAATAGTGTCAATGAAACAATCAAGCTTTCACAGATCACAAATATTAGGCTACAGAAATAGGTAGAACATTGTTCAAAAAAAATACACTGAAGAAATTAAATTAATGTGAAGTATTACCCTCCTGTATCTCTCTGGTAAACAATACATATGTTTGTTTTAAACACATTCCAACACTCAATTCCCAGTCTGGGAAGGCAAACCCAGCCTCTACTTTGTGTAAGCTTCAACTCCAAGCAAAGCTTCCACCAAAGCAATTGTAGCTGACATCCCCTCAGGATCACTTCTAGCATGTGCAGCCTGCGAGTTTCCTTGGAAACTGCCATGCAGCAAGCATGAGATTATGGCACATGACTGCTAAGCTGTATAGCTTTACCCAGGAAGATAAAGGAATGCAAGAATGGGGACCAGGACTGCAATCCACCTCCCAAGGACAGTAACTGCTGATTTTCAACCTGAGGCTTCTAGTGGCTGATGGATTACTTCTACACAGCCAGAAAAGATAAGGAACTAAAGCAAATCTCTTTATTATGAACTTATATTTATTCCTGCTGGGAGGGGGCAAAACTGAAAAAGCAACCTGAAAATCACCACATCTCCGAACACCTTCTGCAAGAAGTCAGCTAGGAGCCCATATGACCTTTTCCTTAGGCTGAGCTAATCTGGGTAGGACACTACATGTGGACCCTTTTTAATAGAGGCATTCCCTCTCCTAATTTCTATGATTATACAGTGCTGAAGGTGAGATCTTGGGAATGACCGCAGTGGCCCAGGCAAGTAACTACCAAACTCACCAGCCTGTACCTGACATAGTCAATAATAAATAAACCAAAGAAGAATATAAATACAAGGGAAAGACACCATTTTTTGTATTCAGGCACCCTTGACAGATTTGCCTGCAATGGACTTAGCCATTCCTGGCCACAAATAAACCTCTAGTCCCATCCCTATCCTGCGGCAAGCAGTCCTGCAGCATACATCAACACTCAGTGAGGAAGTTTTTCCTTTGGTTTATCACGAATCACAGTCCTGCTGGTTTCCCTTTGATGACTCTTAACTGTTGCATCGAAGAGACAGTGACCAATTGCTACCTATTCACCTTCTCTTTTCAACTAATGATTTTACAGCTTCTCTATCAGATCCCCCTCCAGTCATCCCAGTTTGAGGCTAGGGAGGAGAGCACTAGACTTATTGTCTTACAGTGCACTTTTACATGCACTTTGTCTATGGTGATGTCAGCTTGCAACATGCATTTTCTTGTAGTTTTATTAGGCGAGACTGATTAGCTGGATCCTCAAATATATAATTTAGCCTGTGGGCTTTGTAATCTCCATATGAATTTGACCTAGGATATACAGGTCACAGGAAAGCTTAATGATTTGGGTATTTAGATGATCTGTGGGAGCCCAGCTTTGCTACTGCCATCCCTTTGTGGCAGTAGTTATTATACTTGGCCTCAAATTCATTCATATTAACTTATATTGATTTCAAAGGTTCTGATTTAAATCCCACCTCCCCTGACTGATATCTTTGTGGGAATCTGCTGTGTTCCCCCAGACCCTGCCAAGAGCCTTTGGCCCTGGAGCTGCCAGAGCACCCACCCAGAACCATCTGGCGTCTGCCCGCCGTCCTCCGGGGAACTGCTCGCTGAAGGACAGCTGCCCAAAACAAATGGTGACCTATGTCATCTGGGCCATCAATTGTTACAACATCTGGCAACTGGCTTTCTTATGAGAACTGACATTTGGTTGCTTTGGACCGAGGATTTTAAGATCCATGGGCCAGAGTAGAAAATGGAACATATCCTTTTTTTTTTTTTTTTTTTTTTTTTTAATATGCACTTCAAATGGCTTGCAGTCACTTGGAGTAACAACATAAAGAACTCAAAGCAAATAATCAACTTATCACATTGAAAGAATCCTTTTGACAAATTTTTGCTGGTCTTATCCCATTCCTGGCTTGAGTTGCTACCTTGCTGCAGCCCCAACAACTCTAATTTCTGTTAGAGACTCTCTCCTACACCTTAGAGGTGCATTTAATGCAACACATTATTGCAGTTGACTCCACTGAACATGGTGCTTGGCCACGTGAGTTTGTATCCAGCTTTACATCTGCACCCATGTGTACAATGCAGCAGGCTGCTCTGACTGCCAGTGCTCACTCTCCTCAAAACTTTTCTTCACAAGACAAATACAACAAAGACAGATGTTGATGTACATCTAAATTTAAAACATTTCAATATGCTAAAAAGTTCTTTTGCTACATTCATAAAGCAATTTTAAAAAAAATTTAAGAAGTGTAATATCCGCAAAATCTTGGCAAAGCTAATAGTAAACTCTGGCAAATTACATTCAGGTATTGTATACAATTTATTGTGTTACTTCAGTCCCACAGATGGCTACAAATAAAATAAATGTTTAAAATAAAATATTTATTTTGAGCTGCAAACACTGTTTTTAAAAGGTTCCTTCCCTAAGCTCTAGGCAGACTTGATATAAAACAGAAAAAAGAAAGGCAAATAACTATCAAATAAGCAACTAAAATTAACTTTAGGGAAAAACTTTCAAAATTAAGAAATAAATCTTAAAACCACAAAGTAAAAGAAAACCAAATAAAATACAAATATGACAAATCTGTAGGTATAAGGAAACATAAAGGTTATAAAAATGTATAGGAACAAATGTATAATTTAAAATCTAGTAACTACTATGCAGACTTTTAGATCTAATTGAACAAATCAGCATGAGCAGATACTAATGTACAGTGGCTGAACTGATTTATAAAAACACCAAACATTCAGATAGTTAATTCCAGAGGAAGAAAAAAAAAATCCAAGTGCAAATACTTATATCTCTGTGTGCTGAGGTTTCATCTGGGCTCCCTGTGAAAAATGGAGACGGAATAACAATACTGCCGAGCTCCAGAGCCCCATTTCAAGCACCTCGCTGCAGCAGTCGCTGATGGAGTCTGAAATGGAGTTAGGCTTGTTTAGCATGCCTGCAGGGTCACACTGACTGACCCGGTCCCCTCTGGTTTCACTTAAAACTCAGATTTTCTCCATGAAGATAACATGTTCCTGTGATATTTAGTTACCTGGTCTCCAGAAAGATCTCATATTTCTTGGTGTAATTTTTAACTTTTGTTTAAGATGTCTTTTTTTAACATAAACTCTTTAAACCTGATATATATCCTCAAAGAACATGTGCTTGGAAGGAAAATGTTTGGCTATTAAAATATCTTAACAAATCAAAGTTCACTGCAATTTTGGCTTGATAGGTTATAAAGGAGTGCTAAGGCTACCATTCAGTGTTCTTTCTTTAATTTCTTTTGATATCGTCTGCTATAAACATGACTATTCATATAGATAAACTGATTCTGTATGTGCTTATACTGAGAGCTTTTTTTACTGAAATAAATAATGAACTAGCCCTTCTGTGGCTTTATTTTTTATTTTTTTAAATTCAGAAATATGTGTCATTTGTGATATACACAAAATTTAAAAAAATATATTAACTAGATTAAATTGTGACAGAAATTTTCATTAAAAATACCAAAAAACCCCAGATCAACCACCTTCTGAGTGTGAAATGGTTCAAAATATCGTTTATATACTGAAGACTTTTTGAGGAAACGGGAAACTTATCTGACCAGAACTTCCCTGGCGTAAATTCGTTTCAGTTGAGGTGTAGGTTGGTGCTTGGAGAGGACCTGGCTGAGCACATTCGGTTGAGGACTTGCTGCTGTTTGTCTGACAGCCACAAAGGCACACTGGATGCAGTATCTGTGCAAGTACTTTCCGCTTATCGGGACCCACCTCCCTGCCCAAGTGCCCCCTCGAGAGGCCAGACTGGCATTTAAGGAATGTGAGGATTAGCGATTTAAACTGCAGCAAATCCAAAGTTTAAAGAGGGCAGAATCTATTTAAATGTGTCACCGGGAGTTTGGAATTGCATTTTCCTATTTTGCTTTCTCCAGTCTTGTCTTTTTAAACCTCCTGACTAGTACTTTGTAGACTCTGCTTGCTGTCCCAGTCACAAGAGCAGCCTCAATCTGCTCATTTATTTTTATTTTTAAGGGGGATAGAGGGGTATGGTGTGTTGTTGTTGTAAGGCAGCTGCTTCGGGCAGTGGGCCTTTACCTGAGAAACCACAAACAATTCAGAGCATCACTGTGCAGACATAAAACCTTTACCCAGGAACCTCCCAAATACCCCCATCTGTAGAAACCCTCCCTGAGAAAAACAATTAATAAAAACAGTGCAGCTACCCATCACCTCTGAGACCATGGTTTTACATTAGGATTTTGCTGGTGAGAAATCAACTCAAGAAGATTTGTCCCCTTTTTTTCCCTCTCACCTGCTCATTCCTTTCTCTGCTACCCCACCTCTGGTGGGGGAAGCTTATCAGTCCTTCAGCAAGGCTAATGGATTCATTGGTATTGCTGCTGACAGCTGGAGTGATGCAGGTTAATAAACAAAGAAAAGCAATGCAAGAAGGGTGGGAGAGAGTGTCTGTTAGCTTAGATCATTCCGCTCAACCATTTCTTACTATGGTCATCCAGAGAGTTGAATTGCCACATCTGAGTACCAGCATAGGTGGGGAGGACTGTTTTTAAACAGGCTTTGCAACTTGAAAAATTATAATGTGGAATCTTAGCCTGGTTTCTTGGGTGTGTGGAGTAATATACATTCAGGAATCACGTTACACCTGACTGAAAGGCACCAAATCTGTTGCATAACTACTGCTTTTGGGAACATAAGAAGAGATTCTGATAGAACCTGTATGGAGATGTTGAGACTTGTGCAAAGGCTGATTCCTCACTTTCTGTTCTCAGGAGCATCAAGGCATGGCAGATTTTATATTCTCCTTACAAAAGCAGTTCTGTTCCTCCCTATCTGAAAACAGCTGCCAGAAAAAAAAAAAAAAAAAAAAAAAAGAAAAAAAATAGAGAGGAGCAAAAAGAATAACCAGAGGCATATAGAACCTTCAGTTGATGTGAGAACAAAACAAACTAGGCAACCACACTGTGGAAAGGGAAAAAATTCTAGAGGGGTAGGAGAAGTTCCCAAGAAATCTTGAGTGTTGTTGAGATAGTACATAAGGATGGCTCGCTCACCATTTCATCCCATTAAAAAAATAGTGGCTACAGGATGTTTTTGGTGCTCAAAGCTCTCTTAGATTCAAGGGGAGAATGAACAAGGAAGATAAATCTAGGAATGGAAACACCTAGAATGCACACTTGTCACATGTGGCCTCTGAGGTTCAGCTGGTGGAGTGTTTGGGGAAATATCAGTACATGCCTCCACCTTCCTCTGGATTGCCCCAGGGACACATCTTGTCACTGCCAGAGGTAGAAGGCAGGATGGGTTTGGACCTTGTTCAGCACACCTGTTCTGATCTGCAACACTACAAAACTGTCTAAATTGGGAGGTGCCCTTGTGTTTCTGCATGCTGTTATGTCCCTACATGGACAAGGCAGCATCTCCATTGTATCTACAAAAGAGTAGTGTGAACCTGCACCCACATCCCGAGTTAGGGGGCAGAGAGGGGTGTTTCCCTGTCCCTGAAACCAGCACAGGTGGGAACGAGTGAATCTGGCAGTCTGCTCATCCTCCTTCCCTGTACAGGAAGATCTTTTAGGAAGTAAGATAACAGGCAAGGGCTCTGTTCTGTGACTGATTGGAAGCTAAGGGAATTTAATACTTTTTAGGAGATACTAACAGACGGGTTAATAAATCCAAATAGTAATTTTGGTATAGTCGGTTACAGCTATAAACTCTTGAGTGCTTGACCATGGGTGTTTGTACAATACAGATCCTTTTGGATCTTATTTGAGTTTCTCACAAAGAGCATTTTGTGACCTAAGAATTTATATATTTAATAGATGTGCACAAACACTAAATGTCGTAGTCTATCAACACTGGTAAAGTAATAAATGGATACAGGATGGTGTTTGGCTAGTTCTGTTTGAACTCCTACAAAAAGGATGTATTAGAAGAAATAGCTTGCGTTCATTTGTATTTTCCTTTTAAAAATAATCTCATCATGTTTAATGTTGCACTATCACATAGTTCTTATTTTGCATAAATACATGATGATTATTACTGTATAACCTTGGTAACATACTGTCCTCATGAGACAGCCTGAAATAGAAGAGAAATGCAGATTATACTACACAACAACCCTTTTGGGAACAATATTTTATTTTGTTTTATTTCCTTTCCATAAAATTCAAAGAAAATTAAGGTAATGTGGGTTCCACAAAACCAATGATAAACTGTTGGAGAAAATTCCTAAAACACGCTCAGGCACAGCCCTACAAACAGGTGTAGGCAAAATTGAGTAAGAACATCAGGCTATACCCATGAACACCTTGAATCTAACCTTCTGAACCTGGACAGTGGAGATTTCAAGCAGGAACTTGTTTAAAAATGAATAATTGTATGAAGATTGTGGGGCCAAACCTCAGGCACAAGAAACAACTTTATGCTGTAGCTTACTATTGGATGGAAAAGGGCACATGGGGGAAAGGAAGAAAAAAAATGCAGGGTCCAGTTGTTATTAGTTTATACAGCCTGAGAATGTGGCCCAGGGAGTCTCTCAGGCTGGCCATTAGGGCCATTGTAAAGGCCATTAGGACTAGCCTGTGATGTCAGTGATAAGCTCAGCTTTCATTTAATAAGACAAAATAAAGGCCTTTTTCATGGTGGAGATAGAATCTCAGCCCGCTTCCCTGCCACTGAAGGAAAACTAAACTAAAAACCTTTCATATAGGCAAGCAATTTGCCATTTTTTGACACTAAATTGACTCTTGGTCTGTTATGCAGAGAAGACTGAAATGCCACTTCTTATAACCAAGCCAGTATTCATTTGTTTAAGAGAAGTGTTTTCTGCTTAGTGCTTCATCAGAAGCAGGATGAAAAATGTTCTGCAGAGCAATGGTGCCATATACCCTAGATGTGCAAATTATGAGTTTTGCCTGTGTGAGGAGAAACTGTGTGTTTACTATAACATGAAAAAGATAAAGCTAAGCAGATTGTTTGATGAATCAGTGATATAATCTCTGAAAAATCCCACAGGAGTAAACCTTTGCAGCTAAGGAATGGTGTAGCTTCAGCTTTACCGTTGAAGAGCTGATGCTTTTAGTCCTGAGCATGAAAGAGTGAAAGACTGCTTCATTGGCATGAAAGCCCATTAATCTTCCATTTGGCATATGAACTCCCCCATGATTTGAACATCTGCCTGGAAGGTACCTGTCTGGTTAGCACAGTTGTATTATTCTGGAATTAAAATAAATACCAAAACATATTTCTGTCTTTCAGCTTACTTTCTTCATTTAAGCTGTGTTGAAGTAATCATGGATAAAATTTGTCAGATCCCAAAGCTGCTAATGTTTCATTAAAAAGGCACATGGTAGTAGGGTAATTCAATACTTATCTACGGGACATGTTTCTGCAGGGTTATATTCCTGTTCAATTGTGGGAACACCAGATACCACTGGCAAACCCCTTGCCTCCAGCTTACAATGCAAGCATCTTTAAATAAGAAACTTCTGTTTAATGCCATAATATTTAACACGAAAGTTCCTTCTGTGCTGTTAAAGATGACACAAGTAGCGTAAAAAATGATGACTGAGAAGTTTTGAGGATTTCCCTCTGCAGGCTAGCCTTGAATAATTACAAACCAAATGTCCATCTTCTAGCTGAAGCTGGTTTGACTCATTAAAGGACAAATCAGTGACTGAGCACCAGACTTCCCATGAATCAGCACTGGTGACTTCAGTGGCCATCTCCTATTTGACCATAAGTTTGGTGAATGTTCGTCAGCAATTGCCTTGAAATGACAGAGCCCATGTGAGAGCCCATGTGAGACTGCTGTGACTGGTCAAGATAAAGATGACACTGCCTCCTGTTTCCAGAGTGGATTCCTGCATGCACAAGTTTTTGTGAAAATTGAAGTCTTTTTTACAGTTTCTGAGGATGGTAAGAGCAAATACAGGCAAAGATGGGACTTCAGAAAGAGTGAAGACGTCTCTCTATGATATCTCTTCTGTGATACAGAAGCAGCATGACCTCATGAGGAGGAATCATCTAAGGGGAAGGATGTGACAGAAGCTGCAGCCACAGCTACACTGGCAGACCAGAGATGGGCTAAATCATGGAATAAAAGGTGTTTGTGCACATAAGCCTAAACTGTCATCTGCACACCCACTGAGCTTGAGTCATCCATCCCAGATAGACATTGACACTATCTGTTCAAGAAGGCAAGGGGACTAGCAGTGACAGTCTGCTAATATTGCTCTCTCCCCTACATTCCACATATAGAACATTCCATTTCTCTTTCTTTATAAGAGTCATTGTTTCCCAGATGTGGAATGATTCTCAGATGAGATCAGCAGAAGATTCAAGGTGCAGCAGCAAGATGCATTTTGTAGAATGAGACAGAAGAGAGAGCAAAATGGAATGGTTTGTGCCTTCAGACTTTTGTGCCTGTCCCACCAAAGCAAAAGGAGGTGAGGAGCATGGAGAAGAGGAGAGGAAGAAATATAATTCTTACACTTCCAAATACAAAATCATAGTTGCTGGCTTTATGAGTGACAACAAAAAAAAACTAATATTTATAGGATTTTAATATGACATTTGATAGATATGTTAATCTGTGTATGTTATTGGCTGTATGAGAATCCATCACTCATCCTGGTCATGGTTTGAAGAGAACTCATACAGGAATATTTATTCTAGAAGTAGAGTGAGTAAAAATATCATTGTTGGTGCAGAAAATAAGAAAATAAGATGATCAATTTAAAAATAAAAAGCATATTAGTAACCTCCTGTCTCCATAAAGAAAAAAAGTAAATAAGATATCAGATACCTAGCACACCACACACGTTTTGTTTCAGAGGAAAATCTGTCAGACATGATTCCAATTTGCAAAGGAGTGCAGACAGGCATGCCTATTTTACCTGACCTTTCTGAGAAAATATACCTTATCATGTGGACTGACAGGGCGACAGTACTTTCAGCCAGGGAAGGAAAGCGCCAGGCATCCAGTCTATTTGAGTTTCTGGTGGGTTTTAGCCAGAATGAGAGAGGATGACCTGCATTTTCTACTCGTTGTATTTGTTCAGAAAGTCACTTAGTCCTAAGGATCTTAAAACGTCTTCCTCTCTTTTGAAGGATTTCGGTAGAGGGCACTCAGAGGTGATGCACATATTCTCCATACAGTTCGGTCACAATTTTACAGCCTCACATAGTGCATGAAATAACTCATTAAATAATGTGTTCTTCTGTCTGCAGAGCTAAGGTCTGCTCTCACTTGTCAGATGTGACACTTGCCCATCACAACAATTATCAGCAGCATTGGTGTTGGTATTTGTGCTGGTGTCAATTCTACACTTGAAGTCACTAACATAGCAAAAGGCTCCACTCGTGACAGTCAAAACACATACCTCACTTTTTGTATGAAGGACACTCGATTTGTTTTGCCACTGTTTGGAATTAATATTAATGACAACAATAATATTAATAATTCAAAGTGTCAAGAAAGTGGTAATTGCTTTTGAAGTATATAGGGACAAGCAGACTGAAGAATTCAGGAACAGATAGCTAATACTACTGAACAAAGTTTAACAGTATCAGCAGAACTATATGTTTGTCTGACTCCCATTTCTCTCCCGGGCACAAGAACCTCACCTCGTCTGAGGGAGGTATTTCAGCCTGTAGTGTTCAGATAGGATTTCTCAGAAACAGAATCTGGGCCAATTATGATAATTTTCTTTATCTATATTTAAATTAATTTAAAAGGAAATGGTGACACTTAAATGCACCTGACTGATTAAACCCTAGTCTGTAGCCAACTAGAGATAGCAGAAAGTCTTTTATTGATTTCAGTGGAGTTCAGACCATGATATTTAATCCATTTTGCTTATTGGTCTCATTTATCCCATGAGTGAACACAAGTTGAAAAAAGAGATTGGATACAAATGAAAAAGGGCCCAGTGAAAGTGTCTTAGACTCAATGTGAAAGAAAAAAACAGATTGTCCAGGTGGTACTGGAGTTATCTAAGAATAAGCAAAATATCTCACACTATTCCCTTTGGTTTTTTTCTCTTCTGTTAGTTATTTTTCCCTCTTTTCTGGGTAAGGACTGTGTTTTTACCTGCACAGCACAAACATTTAGCACGTTGTGGATTCTTCTGAAATCGAAGCAATAACAAATGATGATGCATCATTCTGCAGTCTTACAAGTAGCTACAGTAAACAGTTCACAGAACATTATTATTGACATCATTGTTCTGGGAGCTTTTAGACCTTTTAGAATTATTCTGAGATTTGATAATGAGCTCAAAAGGACACTTGGCTTCATTTTTTCTCAGGATTTCTTTTACATAGCCTTTGCCGCAATCTGGCAATTCTAGAAATGTAGGAATCAAAAAACTTGTTGGTTTAATAAGTGTTAGTAGATTAATTGAACAGCTAATTACAGACTGGACAGACAGAACAATACAGTATATGAGCTATACTTTCTGTGAGGTTCTTCAGTATCAGACACGACAGAATCCCAGTTTTTTGTGAAGACTTCAGGGCCTGGTTGAAATAGAAGAAACATATGAATGTGCAGTTCTGAGTCTTTTGAAACTCCTATGAGAATCTCCCCTGGATACTTCATTCTGCAGAGTTATGGAAAGCTGAAAGTTGAGTTTCCTTGAATTTGCACTTTTTAAATTCTTATTCTGTTTAAATCCAAGTGGTACAGACAGGTTTCAATGAAGCTGGAGAAGTTCTTGCATATGCTTGTGGCTACCTTTTAGTCAATCAGGCGATACGTGATGCTAGACTAGAATTGTTCCCAGTCTATGGATAAACATCTAGTCCTTTATGAATTGCACTGTGCATACCATATCTTAGGAACTGAGCTTCAGTGAAGAAAATACTCAAAAATGTTCAAGGGAATTTAACTTTTTAAACAGCACTTCAAACTCAAAACATTCTCAGTTCTTTCAGGCAAGCAGAATTTCTCCCTTTTACTTACCAAACATTTAAAAATACAGTTCCTTGTGGCAGAGTGCACCTCTCAGCTTCTCTGCTCCTCAGCCTTCCCCAACACCCTCAACACACAGATTACACCAAGCAGGGCACCATGTTACAGAGCTAGTTGTTTCCAGGCCTGGAGAGATCGGCTTTGACTCAGTGTTGCTCTCCACTTTGGGCAATTTTTATTTGATTCAACATGAAGTTAGAAGTGAGATACTGCTGTGATTTCAACAGTACTACAAGATTCATTAGTGACAGGGAGGGCTTTGGAAGGAGACACATAGGCCAGGGGACAGCCTGGGATAGATGTGCATCGTAATCACCATCTAGTGCCTACAGAGGTGAATGAAAATACTCCCACTGTTTTCACTGTTGGTTTTAGTCTGGCTGTACGACTGGTTCTTGTTGCATCTGCCATAATAGGAAACAGGATAAATTTTATTTAACTCTGATCTGCGAATCTGACTTTAGGCAAGGACACAGAAAGGATGTCGGAATCACCAAAGCATACAGACTTCATTCACAACAGCTTGTGATTAAAATAAAAGGGAAACAAAATAATTTTCATTTTTAAAAACTGATCTCTTTCACTCACTTTTCCCAGAAGTAGAAGAAAATTTGTGGTTGCCAATAAACAATTTTATTAGAAGTAAGAAATGACAATCCTCTCTGAAGAAAGTACTGTTTTGTTATGTAATTAACCAAATGCCACAACGTCTTTACAAGCTCAGGGGGGGTTTTTTGTTTGTTTGTTTGGTTTGGGTTTTTTTTTTCCTTTTCGTTTTCGTTTTCCTTTTCCTTTTCCTTTTCCTTTTCCTTTTCCGTTTCCTTTTCCTTTTCCTTTTCCTTTTCCTTTTCCTTTTCCTTTTACTTTTTGTTCAAAGTTACGTAAGAAGTTTGAGAGTTTTTATTGCTTTTAATTGAAAAATCATCTTTTAGCGAGGGTGCATATTGATAGGTTTTCCTTAAATTTCTTTCTGCACTGCCACTTCACTAGTTCACCTTCTAGCACTGAGGATGCAAGTAATTTTAGAGAACTGTCAATCTAAAAAGAATAGACAGATTATAAAATGGAGTGCTCTTGTTTGGGGGAATCATAGAATCAAAGTTCATCAGGTTGGAAGGAAACACAGTGTAACATCCAGTCCAACCTCCCTGCTCCAGTAGGGTCATCCTAGAGCCCATGGCACAGGATTGTGTCCAGATGGTTCTAGAATAAAGAGGGAGACTCCACAAACCCTCCAGGCAATCTGTGCTCAGTCACCTGCACAGTAAAGTTCTTCCTCATGTTCAGGTGGAACTTCCTGTGCATCAGTTTCTGCCAATTGCCTCTTGTCCTAATGCTTGGTATGACCAAGAAGAGCCTGGCCTATCCTCTTGACACCTTCCATTCCAAAGCTTTATCTGTTTGCATTTAATTTTAGACACTTAACTGGCATTCCCCACTCTACCCTATAGAGGCAAAACAAAAGAGAAAAACTTTCAAGAAAGAAATGCAGGTTGAAGATCTCTAGCTGCTTACTTCTGATGACTGTTTGGCAAACCCAAGCAGCCATCCCTAACCTCAGACAAGTAGTGAGGGTCAGGTGGAAAGATTCCAAGTTTAAGAAAAAAAAAATCCATCCCAAAACTTCTCAGATGACAATGCCACCTTTTGCATCTCTGTAAAAGATTTTCTGAAGCAACAGAATTCAGAGAATAGAGAAGGATGTATTACCACCTGAGATGTGCTGCAATGACTTTGCAAGTTTAGCACTTTGATAACTCTATAGACATAAGTCTTGAGCTCACTGCTCAAAAGGTTTGCTTTTCACTTTGAGAAGCTGGCATATTGCCTTGCTCTATAGCAAAGACATGGTTTATTTTTTTTTTTATTTTTTTACAGTCAATAGCTCAACAAGAGTTTAACGTATAGTGTAACATTGACAATCTTGTCTTGTGGTGAAACCGCAGTGTCTCACCTTCACAGCTGTCTTTTTTCTGGGACAGTCCAAGCAGCTTAATGGCTCCTAAATGAAAACCCACCTGTCTCTGACAGTAAAGTCCATGCATGTATCAGTCAGCAGTAACCACAGCTACCAACTCTTGAGTCTCAGGTTCTTTGACATCCTAGCAATATTTCACTGGCAACGTTACTTAGGTAAAGAAGACATTTAAACAATCATTGCATGAAACTAAAATTTATACTCCTTGGGAAACCTGCAGGAGTGGTGATAAGAAGCATAGGAACAGAGTTGTCTTGAATTATATATCAACACTGTTCCTCCTCAGTCTTTCTCTTTCATATTATTTTTTTGCTTTGGTCTTACACCCCACAGGATGTGCCAGTTTGTACAAAGGACCTTACCTTCATCCTGTTTGGGTCTATCTTCCCCTACAGAACATAAGAGTTTGAAAATCTCCTTGACTTCAGCAGGAATTGTTACTCTCGTAAGAGATAAATACCTGATCTCAAAGCTTTCTGAACACCTAATATTTCTACAGTTACACCCGCACTGCTTAGCACATTCATCCCAGTCCTTGATCCCCAAACTGTGATTCTGAGTGACTCATAGCCATGAACATTATTGCTAACTGCTTTGAGGGCAAACTGGATGTATCTAAAGTGTGCACTGTTCGAGCCAGATTTCTGCTAGGCCACCTGTGGGGGTTTGGTTTGTTTGTTTTTGCTGAATGGTTGTCTGGCTTTTTGTTTGTCTTCCCAGTTCAAGATGTTTGAAATTATGTGAGAAGTGTTTTACAGCCCAACAGAGCAAATGTTCTTGGAATTTCCACCAACTTTCATCCCAGAAAGGTCTAACTGCTTTACTCTGAAAGAGAGCTTAGGTGTGAAGTACATACACAGAGAGCATGATGAAGAGATTGGAATAAAGGAGGGACCTGGTTTTTATGATAGTGTAGATACACATACACCTAAAAGATATTATAATGGATGTTTTACAAGTATCTAAATAACCACAAGTAGACATTAGACTTGAATCACAGATATTTTTATGGTTTTCCTTTTACAAACTGCTTAAATCTTAGTCCGAAAAATGTTTCCTCTGAAACAACAGTCTTTTTACATTCCTTGCTCAATTGGACTATCTCAAATGCAGCTATTTCCTGTAATACAGGAAATTCTATTTAATTGTAAGGAAAAGGGTTTTTATTGTAAACATGCCCAAACACTGGCAAAGGTTTCCCAGAGAGGCTGTGGAGTTTCCATCTTTGGGGGATATTCAAAACCTAACCAGATATGGTCCTGAGTAACCTGTTGTAGGTGACCCTTCTTTAAACAGGAGTATGATTTTACCATTCTATGATTTTTTAATTTTTTTTTTCTGAAGAAAATTCTGGTTTTTGTAGTTTAAGGCACATAAACTCCTTCATGTAAACAGAGGTCAAAAGGTGTTGTTTTATGCCTTCATGCTATTCTGGCATTCAAACAGACCAATACTTAACACAGCAGGAAAAGAAGAAAGCTGGGCAACTTAATCCATCTTTTCCCATCTTCTTTCACCTACTTAATAACTCCCATATTTTGTATTCAGAAAAGTAATTCAACAACTGAGTTTCACTTGGTGCAAATGGTCTATGTCAATGTTTCTACTAATGGAAATTAAACAAAGAAATTACATTACTAATTATACACATGCATCACAGCTCTTTTCTAACTTATGTCCTGCAGTACAGGTAAACGTCCCTGAACATTCTTGGGTTCTGTGCTGGTTTGCCCTCTGACAAACTGAGGGTAAATGTGGATTGTCAAATGATGCACAAAATATTTTAATTGCCATAAATGGCTATTAATTTTTTGTTGTTCTTATAAACTGTGGAGTAACACTGATAACATGCAGTGGACTTGTGATATTTTTAACACATTAGAAAACTTTAATTTCTGAAAAATTTCTGCATATGACCTACCTTTTAATTTCCCTAAGATGAGTGTGTTTTGTCTACAAATTATAGATTTGATGAATAATCATGATGCATTTTGTATTTATCTAGATGGATTGAATAATTCATAGTATGGAAATAGAATAGTAGTTGTAATTTTCCCAGAATTTTAAAGACATTCAGATGCAAATTCAGATTTTATGGACCTAAAGACACATTCATTATAATTTAAAAATATTTAAAGTATTTTCAGTTAAATCATCTGGAAAACTTTAAGAACATAAAATGAGATTAGTGACTTCAGAAATCAAATTAAATATTTTAAAACCATCTCCTCAACTTCACACCGGTGGCAGCCCCATATAAAGGACAGTTCTTTCCTACTGAAAATGATTTTGTGATGCACATGAAATAATAAGGAACTTGCCTTAATTTTACATTGATTTGAAAACAAATTTTTTTCAGGGTCTAGATTCACCAGAAACTTGGGATATCTTCATTATAACAATGTGTCCCAGATTTTAAAAATAACACTGGATAATGATATGTAGTGTCTTGTCATCTGCAGTTTCATGTTGATTACAGTGTGTGAGAGAACTTATTTCAAGGGTCCAGGTCTGTCTAAGAAGATCTGCATGGCCTGAGGATCAGGTCTACCCCAGCCTGTGGCAAATGGCAAAGGTGGACCAGAGTAAGTGGTAGTGAGAAGAAGGGCAAGCTTTTTATTACAGATAGCAAAATTGTTGAGTTGAGAGGACCAGTAACAGCTAATTGAATTTATTTGCAGCTTAGATATTCTTTTGCAGAATCTTTTAGTATCTTGCAAACTAATTGCAAAATGAAAGCCTTATTTTAACTTTGAGTTCCAGGAAACATATCTTTTCCTCATTCCCACCTGATCCTTTTGAAACAGTTTGATTGTAGTCCTGTGGTGAAAGCTCCCAGTGGTGGGACCATCATTTCATATATCTTCAGGATACAGAGGAACACTTAAGTATTAATCACCCTTCTCTTTAAGACAGGAGTTGAGTGTCTTCTGCTAATGGCTTAGAAAGTTCAAAGGCACTTCTTTTTCAGAGCAATTAAGTGAAATGAATAATGGACTACATTTATTTGGGTTCTTTCTGCTCTCACGCTTATTTCCCCCCCACGCAATTCATTGATTTCCACAAAGATATTCCTGACTTATTTAGTCTTTGTTCTGATTGTTGACCCTGCTAAAAAGAGAATTAATTAATGTCAGATGCCATGGAGAATCACTGCCTATCAAACGGGATTGACATCATCATCTCGTTTCACCTTGAGTGTAAAAGTGTCAAAAAATCAAAATAAATTTAGAGTACTTTCAAGGAGCTCCATTTTCAAAACAGTGACCCATCTGAATCCAGAACAGATATCTATTTAATATTTTGTCATGCTTGCCTTAAAAAAAAAAAAAAAAAAAAAAAAAAAAAAAAAAAAAAAAAATTATTTGTAAAACCTCTTCTTTAAAAAATAAGGAGACAGTATGGCAGGCAAAACCAATCCTTGTATTATACTTGCAATTGAAAGTTTTGAACTTGCTGCCACCCTTGTAGACAAACAATGAAAACTGCTGGCTCCATACTTCTATTTCTTAGATTGCCACAAACTATTTTTTCTGCTACTAAAACTTTTTCACTAGGTACATAACTGATGTGACACATTCTTTATCAACCCTCACATTTTCTGGAGGAAAATCCCAATTAATTAATGTGTCTAAAAAATGCAACTAGGTTTCTCTTTACAGTTCAGATGTACTGAATGATGAACCCTATTAATGTCATAAGAGAAAGTAGTGTTTTCATGAAACCTTATTGACAAAACCTGATAATTGTGTGCTTGTTGGAATCCTGTTACTGGGTTTTTTTTTTTAAAAAAAGGCAAAACAACCTTCAGAAAAAAGAATACTTCAGAGTCATCATTAATGATGTATGGTTTTTTTTTTCCAGTGAGTGTATCTTCTTTTTCCTTTTTTTCTTGTTACAGCATATGCAGAATATTGGATGACAAATATTTTTCATTCAGTATTTTGCTAGCAGTTACCAACCCTACGGCTCTTGTGCTGAGTAGTAAAAAGGAAACTGGTATTGAGCATAATGTAAAGCTCTGTGAGCAAAGTAAGATTAAAATAATGTGAAATACATTCCAAAAAGATGGCTTGTGTGCATGCACATTATCCCCTAGCAGATGAGAGCGTGCAATTTGCACTTTTTAGTAAAAAAAGGAAAGAGAAGGAAGGAGAAGGAAGTAAAAAACAAATGGGCTGACCTCTGCTGAAAATAGTACAACAACCACTGCTTGCTCTACGCAGTGAGGGCTTTAGTTCACTTTTCCTTCTGATTCTGATTTGCTTTTGCACCTACTCATTCAGTACGCTTTGTATGTAGCTTGTTGCAAATATCAGCACAGTGGAGGACTAGGCTTTAAAACCTAAATAAATTCCCATATGAAATCCTTGATCAGGCAAATGATAAGGCTAAGTTTTTTTTTTCCCCCCAGTAAAATCAAACTAAAATAATATAACCATTTCCTCTTGTCATGGGTTAGTACAGTTTGGTTTTTTAGTTATAGAAGAATGTAGAATAATTCCCAGGTCAGGACCTGGGAATTGCTTTAGAAAGGACAGGGATCTATCAGAGAGTTAGCTGGAATACTGGCATCTGTTCTAACCACTGAAAATTGTTGGCTACAACTTTGGGAAATACCATAAAACCCCCCCTTGATTTCCTGTAGGTGGGTCTTTTCCTTCTTTCCTTTGGCCAGAGAGAGAGAGGTAACATCGAGCTGTGCCTGCTGCTCCCCCCTTTTGGGGGGGGTCTGGCCTGAGGCCTGGCCGGATTCCATCGGCTCCCGGGTGGGGGGGAAGGAGAGGTTGCTGCTTTACAACAACTACTTTCTCTAAACTTCCCTGGGGCAGGGAGAGATCTCTGCCGGGCCCCTGATAAGAGCTATGGGCACCATTTGGGCCAAAGCCACCCTGATTTACACTGAGGGGTGGGCTGAGAAGGCATTTATGATCCTGCCTGGGTTTTTTTTGTGATTCCGGACTGCCCAGGTGCTCCGATCTCTGATGTGTCTGTGTGAGTTCTTCCTCCCTCACCAGCTCGGCCTTGAACATCTAACACCAGGAGCTACAGAGAGAGAGAGACAAAGACTCTGAGCAGATTTAACCCTTTCTTAACAACATGAAGTTTCCAGAGCTTAGCCCTTCTCTGAGAGACTAAAAAAGGACAGAGTGAGCATAGAGAAAAAAACCAGGATGAAGTCAGTAGAATGAGAGTGAAAAGACTATTAGGACAGAGGGTTGAAGAGTTGGTTGTTCTATTCTTACTTGAGCCATGGAAATGAACTCTATATTTAGATCATTCCTTTAAATCATGGGAAAGATAAGCATTTGGGGAGATGATAGTTTAGATTTGTGTGTGGATTTAAGCAAAGGTGTTTGTGATGGACTAACTAATATTAATCCTATAAGATGCTTGAACAGAGATAGACATGAGAAGCCCTCTGCACCAGTGAAGAAGTGAGAAGATGTCTCTGTACCTTGAGATGAAGAATCCTTTGCTTTGGAGTTATTCATCTTTAAAAGGTGACGCCCCAGTATGCAAAAGTCTAAGACCCATGACCCATAAGCAGCTTGGGAAACTGCTCCTGGGAGGGTCACAAAGGCAGGTTTCTCTGGGTCGTTGTTTTTGTGACAGTTTAAAACCCACAAGAGAACTGTTCTAGGTTGTCAGTGGGATCGATGACTCTAAGAGAGACTCTCCCCCTAAAGAATTAACGAAAGACTACTGTCAGAGAGTGAAACTGACTGAAAAATCACAAGTTTTGTCTCTATGTTGTTTTGTAGGAAAGTGAACAGTTTGTAAGGGGAGGGAAGAGTGTTTTTGAAGTTTCCTTCTGTTTTAGTTTTTTACAACTTTCTTTTTTTCTATTCTTTTAGTGTGTGTTAATAAAATTATTTGTTAATTTTTAAGGTTGAGCCTGCTTTGTTTTTCTCCTAGTCTCTCTCCCACAGAAAGAGTAAGTACTAAGACCAAAATTTAGTGAACGTGAAACCACTACACCTCTATAAAAGTTGCCATCAAATTTAATCAAAGTTATCTGTAAATATAACTTGTCACATTTTGGGGGGAAAAAAAGCAAAATCAAAAAACTAAAATTAGGGACAATAATTTCAAATTTTGAACACATCTTAATGTATAGTAAATCTGACACAAAAAGCCTGCCCTCAGTGAACTAATATAGGTTCATGCAGAAATGTCAAAATGTTTGTGTCTACCAATGTTAACTAATTTTTAAGTGACATTTTGATATTATCATGATCATAATTGTAATACTCTGGTGCACCTTCAGAATTTTTGCCAGAGCTTCAGATAATGGAGGGAGTAGCATTAACATTGGTGGAGTGAGCACTGCATCTAGTCACCAACAAAAAACAATGTTAATCATAAATGTCTTCATAGAAGTTTATGTAAAAATTCTTTTTTGCTCCGAGTCATCTTAAGCAGGCTTTTTTTCCCCTTTTTTGTTTGTTTGTTTGTTTGTTTTGCTTTGTTTTTTTTTTCCTATTTCATTTATTCTGAGTTATCTCTCTTTCTTTAATCAGTCCATTTTAACAAACTTTTGATTAGAAGTAGTTGCAGATAAAATTTGCATATCAGAAATTATTGATTAAAGCTGGAAAAAATCTTCACCTTACATAAACATTAGTACAAAACCCAAATATTTTCAACCCAAAAAATTCTGTATTAAAAGTAGGGTAAACCAGATTATTTATATACCAGTTTTCCAGGCAGGTCAGGATCTCTGTGTGGACCTTTCATGTAATTGCATGAATTCAGAGGGTAAAAGGTATTTTGTGGAGGTCAAGATCCTTCAACCCCATTGCACACTGTAGTCTGAATGACTCATTGGGAAAAGAAAAAAATGAGTCATGAATGCATCCTCAAGTCTCTGAAGCAGAACACACAAAGATACATAACATACAGAGGACATGAAAAAAAAGCAAATTTTCTATTTGTTTTTCAGTATAAAAAACTGCCATGCAAAACTAACAGCCTCTTTGAAATCCAGTCAGCAAACATCTTAACACCAAAAAAAGATGTCAACAAAATGTTTTCAGACAAAAATCTACAGTTACATCTGATAATAATCTTTTCCTTGACTCTTTCTAGAGTCCAGTTCCCTCTCTAGGACTGACAGCACCTTGCAGTGATGCTGGATATTGTCCTTGACTCCATAATCTTTCACAGAAATTAAAGCTGTATTTTGTTGGCAAAATGTAAAAGTAATTAGTGCCTACAGTTTATTCAAGAAAACTTATAAAAAGATAAAATTTTCTCAATGAAAAGAAATCCACATACCCCAGACCAGTTCAACAGCCTGCTTTTTTCTTTGGGACCATATTAGTCACTACAATTTCATCTCACCTCATTTCTGTGACTGAAGATTGAAGTAAGAACCAGAAAGAACAAAAATGGGAATACATGAATTTGTTCTCAACATAAACATTGAAAGGACATGGATTGCCTCACTTTGGCAGAATAATAAAGACTTAAAATGGTTAATTCCTTTCCTTATCATTACCCTTAGAGTAGATTCTGCAATTTTCCAGTTTTTGGCAGTCCCTTCTTTAATGCATATTTGAACAAATGCCAGCTTGTTCCTCCTCCCCAAAGTCTGTCTGGGATCATGGTACTTCATGTCCACAGAGACAAGAGGGCTGCCCTGTCCTAGATTAATGAAGCAGTTTGTTCTAATAGGAAATTTCCAAATGAGGAAAATCAAGTCAGTCTTATATAAATTCTTTCTTGGTTTTAGGGTTTTTTTTTTTGTTTGTTTGTTTGTTTCTTTCTTTACTGCTATACAGGAATTAGAAGAATTAAAATTAACATTAAAAATATAATTTAACATCCTTGAAAAATGCCAAGGCAATTTTTGAGTCTCAGGTAAAATGTGTCATCAAAATCAATTTTTTGTTACTCAGTGCTGATTCATTGAAAACCTTAGGAAAAAGAATTACATATATTTATGTATTTGTATGTATATAATTGATTAGAAATAATTCTAAGGTTAGAAATGCCAGGTCAAACCTAGAATAAAATAGTACCAAAGAAAATGCTGAACTATCAATTTTCTTATCAGAAGGTTAAGCTTCAAGTCAATTGGAATTAGGTTGAAGTCACTTTGTTGTTTCATTCCCACAGATCAGCTTCACTGAGCATCTGATCTGCTGGGGTATTGACTCTTTTGGCATAGCAGCTTTCTTGGTTTCTCTACAGAAAAGTTATGCAAGGACTGTGTTTGTGCTGAGGAGATGAAAAATAATGAGTTAAAAACAATTTTTCAACCTGAGTAAACCCAATTCTGTTAACTCAGCTTCAACAAAATTGTGTCTGCTCTTTCTCATATTTAATCTTGCATAAGTGAGAAATCACTTCAGATGAATCTATAGGAGAGACAATGAGAAATCAAAAGCAGTGTGAACTAGGACCAGTGTTACACCTCTTCTTACCGAATGACAAGGGGAAGCATAAAGAATGGATGAAAGAGAAAAAAAGAAATACTGAAATAGAAAGGGAAAAGTTGTGGATGGCTTGACTACATGAAGACAAGAAGCAAGATATAAAATTTAAAACAGGAAAACTGCAGCCTTTTGTATTTCAACTTTTATCTTAGATTCTGTAATCAGGTATTTATCTATAGGCTTTCAAACAAGTGCCATGAGAACTATTATATGGTATTATAACTATCAAATATAATAACTCATGAGAGATGGTAGAAACTTGGAAGGGACATTGTACTTTCTTCTCTTACATGAAATAACAGCAAAAAGTAGTTAAGTAAACAGGAATACAAATGTGATTTATTCCTGAGAATTTTTACTCATTAACATTCTTCATGAGGAGAATAGGGAGCATTAAAGAGTTGTGGTGAAAATAACTAACTTTTAATGTATTTATTGTGAGGATAGGTTTGCATTGTAAGACCTGGAAGCACTTTTTTCCAGGCTTTTTAAAAAAGACTGATTTGTGGAATCAATAAATACTTCAGCAGCTACCATCCTGCATTTGCTCTGAGATTTCTTTGCAATTTTCTGGCATAAATGAGCCTTAATCCCACAATTTCCCCAGCAATTTCTCAGTCCCCTTTCTCATTACAGCCAGAAAATTGTTATCTCATCATCTTCATCAGATTCTTTTACGTGGACACTAACATATGGCAGGACCGAACACTTGCAGGCTTCAATCATCTTCACATTTAGGCTGAAAACTAGCAAATTATTCTTATTATGTCTTAGCCTCCCTGATCTTTTCAAAATGACTCTCCATGAAAGAGAGAGAGAGAATAAGACCCAAACCAGAAAATTTGCTTTAATTTGAGCTGTTCCAGTTCAGAATTTCTTTTTTATCTCCAACTTTTCCATCTCAAATTTGAAAATTACCTTTTTACTTACATATTTTTTCTAATACCCATACTTTCAGTTTTAACTAAAATGAGGCTCTTTGGCAGTTTATTTTGTTTTCTTCTGCTGCTGCACTTTAAAGTTTCTTGATTCACTTTATTTGAATTCAGATACTTAATTTCTAGGTATTATTTCATTCCCTACGTAACATTGACACATGAGGAGCATGCATACATGTGTGGGGCACGTTTGTGGCATTGGAGGTACAGAGAGGGGTTCACAACAGAGGGCACAGCCTCTCTTTCAGCCATTGTAGGCCATGAGGAAGTTGCAGGAGATCAGAATTGCAAGATATTACATTCTTCATTAAGGCACCCGCTGTTTTGTTATGCAAACTGAAGGCTGAGAGATTTCAATTAATGATGATTGTGAGGTCTCCTAATATTGACTGCTGTCTCCACTATTGATCTGGAGTGCTAGTAAAATTCCTCTAGCTACCATGCCAGGCAGGTTTTTGAGAAGTGCCTGCATTCTCCTCCTCCTGCTGAACTGCAAACTCCCACATCTCATTAAAATTAATGATGATTATGTGCCCAATGACGGCAGGTTGACTTGCAGTTTTGCTAGCTTTGTGGGTAATTTTCCCTACCATGCCTTCTTCAATTATTTCTTAGCTAAATAATTCATAGCAATCTTACAAAAGCAATAAGCATACTTATTGCTTTTTAACTGATATTACAAATGGAAAAGAAAAAAAAAAAAAAAAAGAAAGCAGGAAGAAAAATGCAGCATTGTCTGCTTATATATTCTTCTGGTCTCACATGACAAATAGTGGGTTGTAGCTGGGTTGCTGTGTGTTGGTCACTAACCAACCCTTCCCCAATTTTACTACACTTCCATAGATTTCATGAAGGATTTTGGATGTCCAATATTGACAGCCCTATGTGAGTTATCGTGTACTTTGAAGCAGATGACTGAAATTAAGTACGGCTGGAATTTTGAAAGTCCTTAGAGGCATTAACAAAGATAAACTCATTCAAATAAATGGACATTTCTAAAGAGAAATTCTATTTTAATAAATACCCTTTTAAATACATAAATGGAAAGCAATCATACTGAGCAGTTCCAGTAAAGAATAGGTAATCTGTAGGCAGGACTTGCAACACTTGGGAGTAATTTTTTAGGCTCCAATAGTCCTTGGATCTGACTCAAATTATTTTTTAAAAGGGAAATTGTCTCAAAATTCCTACCTTTGTTTTACAATTCTTACAAAATTTACCTAATCTAACTGTTCACCCATGCACGCACATGCTCCTATGTAGAATCCTAATTTTTCCTATCATTTGCAGAAGACATGGCTAGTCTTCCCACAGGAGACTGTGGCCACGTAGGGGGACATGGGTAATGAGTAAACCAGACTTGTCAGAGGATAACTGAGAAGGGACATCCTCAGGGACTTTCCTTCCAACCCCTTCATTGCTGCTGCTCCCTGTCACAGAAGCATAGAATCATTTGGATTGGAAAGGACATCTAAGTTCATCACGTCCACCATTAACATAACACTGCCAACTCCACCACTAAATTATGTCCCCAAGTGCCATATGTATTTGGAATATTTCCAGGGAAGGTGACTGAACCACAGACACCAGCAATCTCAGGAGGAATGCTGTAAAAGCCTGCAGACTCGGGATTTGCCCAGCTCGCAACAAGATATCAACGTCAAATAGAAAGAAGATCTGTGTAGAATTTGTTCCCTAAAGATAAACTGCTTCTTTCAACTACAACCCATGTTAGAGAGTAGAAGATTCTCTGGAATAATCTTCAGCAGAAAGGGAGGGAGGAGATTTCCCAGCTTGAGACACTTCAAGTGATAGAACAGATCTTACTTCTCTGCACAGAGCTATGTCCTGTACTTATCAAGCAAAAAGTCTCGTGTTTTTCACAGACACATCAGGCTAGGAATTAAACAGTCCCTAATCATACAATATGAGGAACTGTCCAGATATGTGTTTCCAGTAGATATTACACATTTGAGTGGAAACTACCTGGCCTCCTTCTCCCATCTTTTTCAGCTGATTCCAAGAACATTTCACAGCCTTAATGTGGAATTTCTCTTGGCTTCAGAAGTCTCCTAAGTATGAGGAACTATTTATATAGGATTATCAGACCATTATTACACCATCCTAAGCATTATCAGATCATCCTCAGCACTGAAACCGCTTCAATGGGAAGAAAAACACCTAAAGAGCAGAGGACTAGAGAGCCAGAGAGGACAAGTAAGAATTTCTCCACAGTTTATCTTCTTTTCTCTGACAATTCTAGAACCACCAACTTGATTCTGAGATCTTGAGACTGTGGGGTTTTGGTTTTTCTTTTTTTCTGAATCTTGTATTATTTTTGTTTTGTTCTGGTTTTGCTTAAAATCCTGATGTCTTGTCATTTACGCTGCACGTATTGTTTTTGGATTTAAACCATTGTTTTCTGAAATTTTGCAACAATAGATTTGATCAAGGTCCCAAAATTTAGAACCCAGAATTGGCTGAGCTTAAATCTGGAATGTATTTTTTCAGCTGAGAAGTTGAAAACAAAAGCCTAGACAGTCAAGAACTGACAATGGGAACAGAGCTAGAAGCACTACATGCTGCACAAGAAGGAAGTTCTGAACCAATTTATAATTTTCAACAAACCTGGTGACTCATACATTAATTAAAAAGGATGTATTCCTTTACAAGATTTTTAAGTGTCTGTATCTGATTTGGACAGAGGAGTAATCATCCTATTTCTTGGAGACACAAAGAGAGTACTTGGCAGGACTTAAGCACAAAGAGCTCAGAAATTTTTTTATCTCAAGTTCTTTTCTGTTCCCTTTCCATTTACGGTACATGAGAATTTTGCAGACTCTGAAAGTTAAAGTGGCTCTGTTAAGAAGAAGAGCTGGTAAGGTCGACTGATTTTGAAGATGATAATTATTTTTTCAGACATTCCTTGGAAATTTGTCTTCCAGGTTGGTTAATTGGGAAGGAAAATTTACATTATTCTTCTAAGAAATTATATTTCTGTATTTTCGTTTTCTTCCTCCTAATTTTCTCTGCAGTGATTTTTCTCTAGGAGTCAGTGAAACTAGAAATGCTTGTTGCAAAACTCCTGCATGAAGTTTGTCTCTCAAGGACTATATTTATCACTTTGATAGCCTCCTTTTGTAAGTAGGAATGTTCTGCAGAAGTTTCCATGGCTTAAAGGGCTTAATAATGTATTTGAACATAATTTTAATTTTTTACCAAATATACAAATGTATGGCTCCCCTCTGGAGAGATTTTTCACCTTTCAAGGTTGTTCTGACTAACATCCTCCAGAGTTACTTTCTCGGACAAGATCCACGTGAGATCCTCACTCCTGGAGAAATATGATAGTTTTTATAGTAATGGTTCCCTCTGCACATTGCAGCAGAACTTTAAATATATTATATTATAACTTTAAATATATGTGGAGGAACAAAATGTGGATTTTCCAGGCAACTTCTCTTTGCATATCTTCCAGCAGTTTTGCAAGGTGATTCAGGAAAATATTAACATAACAGGGTGTCAGAGTAGATTTCCTGCCAAAATAAATAGGTGATCCTGCAGGATCTCTGCAGCCAGAGCGGCAACTCAAGCAGAGGAGTCTACTGTGAAGAAAGCAGTTTTTCCACAGATCTGTGGATGTCTTGCCCTGCAGATGGGAGTCACTCAAGAAGTCCTAGAATCCTAGAATATCCCAAGTCGCAAGGGACCCACAAGGATCATAGAATTATAGAACAACTGGAGCTGGAAGGGACCCACAAGGTTTATCAGATTTCTGCTCCTGCGCAGCACCATCCACAAGAGTCACACCATGAGCCCAAGAGCATTCCCAGTCATTTACTGAGCTCTGTCAGGCTGGTGCTGTGACCACTGCCCTGGGGAGCCTGTTCCAGTGACCAAACACCCTCTGGGTGAAGAACCTTTCCCTGATATAAACCTCCCTGACACCACTTCAGGCCATTCCCTCGGGTCCTGTCCCAGGTCACCACACAGGAGAGATCAGTGTCTGCCCCTCTTCTTCCTCATATGAGGAAGTTGTAACTTACCTCAGTCTCCTCTACTCCAGGCTGAACAGACCAAGTTGTCACTGTAAGACATGAAAGAAAGATTAAAGAGTCCAAGTATTTCAGAAGGCAAAGAGTATAGAAGGCTTTATTGTCTAATTCTTACCACCTTTTATAAGGTGCTCTGATACAGACTTAACATGATTGGTGACTAGGGACGACATCTCTCTAATCCTGTTGGTGAAACTAGGGAAACAGCAAAACACCACCTGGAGGAGGATTGTTTTGGGAAAGATAGTTTTTTTGCCAAGATTGTTTTGAGAAGAGGCTTTCTCAAGAACTTTTCCCTTGGGAAAGAGTTAACCATGCTAACAGGCTAAAATCTCTTCAGACTTAGAAATGTCAGGCCTATACCAAGTGAGCTCAGTCGCTCCTCACACGGCTTCTCCTCAAGGCCCTTCACCATCTTTGTCACCCTCCTTTGGACACATTTAATAGTTTAATGTCCTTCTTACACTGTGACACCCAAATCTGCCCCCAGCACTCGAGGTGAGGCCGCCCCAGTGCAGATCAGAGCAGGACAATCCCCTCCCTTGCCCCGCTGGCCATGCTGTGCCTGATGTCCCCAGGACAGGGTTGGCCCTCCTGGCTGCCAGGACACTGCTGGCTCATGTTCAACTTGTCACTGACCAGGACCCCATGATGAAAGAGAATAGAGGGACACTACATGGAATACAGTGTTGAGCATCAGTGACTGTCACTTGCTTGGCTTAAAGAAAGCATAAGTAACTTACTGAAGATTTCCCACACTCCATTGTGCTGAGGGGTACAATGTATTTCCAACAGCAGGACAGGCAGGAGATGAGATATTGCTAGATTGTTTAATTTATCATTCAGATATTATTCAGAAGCTAACAATCACAGACTCATCTTTTTAACAGTCTGACCCTGCAGTGTTCTTTAATTCATCTTTTGTTTCCAGAGTTACTCAGAAAACTGCAGAAAATATATTTCCTTACAGACAACCTCTTTACATACAGAAAGGTAACAGCAGCTTTCTGTCAAAATTTTATGGTTTAAAGTATGCTAATAATACAATTCATTCCTATTCCAACACAGAAAAAAAACCCCTCTATTTCCCCAAGGGAAAATTTTGCAACCTGCCAGGACAACATTATGAATTTTTTTTTTTCATCCAAGAATCCCACTGTGCTTTGTAGACATTAATGCACTCTATTTCAGAAGAACCATATATCATATAGTGACTTTATATTTGTATATATGTGCTGTTCTCAGATGTGAAAGCTGAGACACTTGTATTACTTTATAATTTTCTTCTGTATACAAAGACTTTGTAACTCAACTGACTTAGTTGTCTCCTCTTCCAAGCCTGTTATTTTACCACGATGTGAAAATAGTTCTCCAAAGGCTATGAGCAGTGTATCTTAAGTCAGAATTATTTAATGCATCCACATCTAAGCAAGAGTTTTCTAGCAGCCTTTCAGGTATGCCATGCCAGATGCATTTCCCTTTCCAGAGATTCATTTGCAGAAGTTCTGGAGAAGGGTAGATAACAACTGACTGTCAGCAGGGCACATCATGGAGGCCTGTCTCAACATGTGGATTATTCCAGTTTGCAAGGTCAGGAGATGTTCCCCATATTGCGATGACAGAATGGGTTAACGGTGGGCTACAGTCCCTCAGCTTTTTTCACAAGTGTCTGAGAAACACAGTGCTGCCCACTGAAAGGGGAGATAGTGCAACAAATCTGTGCTGCTACATGCTGCCCTAAGGGTGTAAGTTGTCTGCCTTGATGAAGGCATCATTCCCTAACTCAAACCTCTTAAACAGTAATACTTTCTAAAATCATAGTGATTTTTTTCACTTTTGGAGAATTTTTCCTGCATCTCAGGTGACTTGTATATTTTTTGTTTTTCTTCATCAGTCTGGTCAACTAAGTGAATAACTGAAAATTCCCGTGCTACAGGAAAAACAATTTCTTTATAAAAATCTTAAATTTCTAAGAAAAAGAGAATACACTTGATACTGCTTCTTCTTCTTTTTTTTTTTCTTTTCTTTTCCAGGGAGAAAACAGTGCAAGATCAACAGCCATCCTGTACATTCAGGCAAAGCAGTAAGAAGCAATTGTATTGCCACACATTTGGTGGTGGTAAAATTTGTTGTTGCATGATTTTCTGCAAGATTAGGCAAAGCTGTCTTTCATTCCAGTTTGGTTTGATCTGCCTATGAAAGTGATTTCCATATTTATTTGTTATTCTTCTTTAGAAAACAACAACAAACATACAAACAAAAAACACAAACCAAAAACAGAAAAAGGAAAAAAATAAAGAAGAAAGAAAGAAACAAAACAAACAAACAAAAGTGAAAAAACAAACAAACAAAAAAACCCCCCCAACAACCTAGGGATGATGTTGTTGAGCTTAAAAATGTAAACAGACTGCCACAAGCACCTCAATATCCACCACGATCTAGCTGCTGTGCTGATATATGCTGAAAGGGCTTTCCTAGGAAGGAGTTGCCTTAAGCACTTCTCAGAAGCATCACAGGTCTGGCAGGTCTGGCAGCCAGAGGCACAGAAAGTTGAGAAAGTCTTCACAATGGGAGCTGGTAGGCAAAATACACTTTGGTGGTTTTGACAAACTGGTGGTTTCTCAAAAAATGTGAGCAGATAATGTGGGTAATAGGCAAATGCCAGTCCAGCCCAGCACTGCAATGGTTCTTGGCTTTATCTGCATATTAACGAAAGTCCTCAGAGATCCCTGCACTGTTGCAGTAGCCAGGGCAGTGACACCCTGTACCACACTGGCGTTATCCACACCACACATTTCCTGTCTGTGCTGCCCTTACCCAAGGCACTTTTATCTGCATGGTTCCTTGATCCATGAATGCTATAGTGGACAGACTGGGGAGAGGATTATTGCTCTCCAAGCAGAGCTATGGAGGGTATAAAGGATCTGCAGGAGCAGTGTGATGAGGGAGACCTAAGGGTCTGCTGTAGGATGAAAAAGGACACTGCTTTCTTAGAGCTCACTATAGCACTATGTTTCTACCATGTCCTGAAGTCCTTCAGGGACACAGTCCAGACCCGGGGGTTGTGTTTAGATGGGTAAACTAAACAAGGCTGGGAGACAGATTTGAACAGTCGTGAGTAATTTTCTATATTTTTTTTAATTTTTAACATATTTCCTCGTATGATTTTAACCCATACCAACAATTATTGTCTGTGATATTGCCTGGGCATGGATCAGATTATAGCTCAGGCTTTAAGAAAAAGAAATTTTAGCAAAAAGATGAGAATGAGAAGAGCCTTACTGGTAAGAGTTGCAGAGTTTCCTATGGCATATCCTAAAAGCACAGTTGCCTGGTATGAAAGCTGTGCATTTAGCATCAATAAATCTGCACACCTTGCATTCAGGACTTCTGAAAGAGTAGACCCAGCCCTCTCTAGACCACTACAGGTATCTTAAAATAACATTTAGAACAGTGATGCAGATGCCTGGACAAAGCCAATACTGTGTGAAGATTTCAAAAAGCAGAAATAAAGAGATCCAAATGATTGCAGGTCTGTCAATCCAGCACTGATCTTTGACAAAATAACAGAAAACGTGGATTGATTCATAAAGAATTAATACAAGGAAATGCAACCAACTCCAGTAAAGATGGGAAGCAGATGTGATCAAACTCACTTGGTTACTTTTTCAGATTAGACAGGAAGTGTGGTTTGTAGAGGCAAAAAGGCTGATAGAATAGACCTATGTACTGCATGACATTTTATTTGCCAATAAATTCAGGATTATATAAAACTGAGTTGGTATGCTATATAGATTGGAAACAAGCTATTGATCAGTGTTAAATTGCAATCTTACATGAAGGATTATCATTAGGCAATTATGTTACTCTGTTACTACAGAAAGAGAAAGAGAGAGAGAGAACATTTACACTGCTTAAAAAAAATTATCAACACAGTCTGTGCAACAATTTTGAAATTGTTCCTAATAAAGTTTGCAAATGTCATCTGTAGTGGTGCAGGAGTTGTTTTATTAAGTTATTTTTGTAAGACTTATAAGTTATTTTTGTAATATTTCATTCCACTGTACCCCCCTGTGTTCTGTAATAGTTTCCCTGCTATGAGTTAGTTATATAACCAGACATTTTGTGTCACTCATTCCTCCCCTGCACCTGTCCCTGTCAATCCCCCCTCTCTCCTCTCGGGCGCCCTGTCACTTTGGGACCCTTCCCTGGATTCTGGAAGGATCCAGGAGAGGCGTCGAGTGATAGGCTGATGCCTGGGGAATCCCCTCCTCCCCTCTTGTGATTTGTTCATTGTTCAGAATGTAACACCCCCTGTTACACCCCTGTGTTCCCTGGTTGGCTGACCCATTGACACCACCCCTGGATCCTCCCCTGTTTATAAGTGGCCGCCAGGCTTTGATCTCGGCTCTCTCTGGGCAGCAGTGGTCTGAGGCGGAGCTCCTTGCCAGACTCCCCTTAATGAACTACCTTCTACCCTGCCTAAAGAGAGTTGACCCTTTTTCCGTCGCTGCAGTTGCAACTCCATCAGGTCCATCCGCCAGTGTGGGGAACCAAGAACCCACCGGGAGGAGGTTACTCGCCCCGCCTGCAACCCCGACTGATCCACGCTGTCGCAGTGCAGAACTGAGCTAGCCTGTGGTCAACGCCTGCCAGGCGTGAGGGACACTGCGACAGTCATCAAAATAAGGATAGCAAAGAAAAGAAAAATAAAGGATGCCAGTAATTTCTTAGCTAGTTCAGTGAAACACACTTATATAAAAATAACTTAGAAAGAATTTGGGAGTCACCACGAACAACCAGCTGAACATGCTCTCTGAAAGTAACATGCTGACCAAAAATATTAGTACTGTCCCTTGGATAACTGGGAAGTATCCATTAGTATTACTCAGCACTGGAGCCACAGCTGTGGAAAACCCTGTGAGTAATTTGCAAAATGGGAAAGATTTGCGGAAATGTCATTAGAATAACAAAAATTGAAAAATTTGCCTGTTTTCATTAATATATAAATATAAGTATTCAATAGTGGATACTGCTTCACTATAGTAACATTTCTTCTGTTTTATAGTGAGACCATCAGCGTTATATTAATGCAATCATAGAATGGTTCCATTGGAAGGGATTTTAAAGGTCATCTAGTTACAACTCCTCTACCATTTCCACTAGACTAGATTCCTCAAAGTCCCATCAACCTGACTCTTAACACTTCCAAGAAATGGGGCGTTCACAGCTTCTCTAAGCAACATTTTCCTCTGCCTCTTAAGAATTCCCTCGTAATATCTAATTTAAACCTGCCCTGTTTCAGTTTGAGGCCATTTCCCCTTGTCCTGTTACTCCATGCTCTTTTAAAAAGTCTCTCCATCTTTCCTGCAGGATCCCTTCAGGTACTGGAAGGCCATTCAGAAATCTTCTCTTCTCCAAGCTGAACAGACTCAGCTCTCTCTGTCTTCTTAAGAGAGGTGTTCCAGCCACTGGATTATCTTCGTGGCTCTACTCTGGACTCAGTCCTACAGGTTCATGTCCTTCTCACTTGGGGATGCCAGAGCTTCATGCAGCACTCCACGTGGAGTGTCATGACAGAGCAGACTTGGAGTGAAAAAGAGCTCAATTTTATCAAAGAAATGTAGTTGACATAAAAGGAACTTTTGATGTGAACTGTTTAGTCCAGAAGCATCATTGTGAGGAGAAAAACTGCAACAATGTTGAGAAAAGGAAGGCCAAGGAATCCAATAATTGGAAGGCATAAATAGACAAAATGAGGGTAGTCCTTGTTGCCTGCATTGTGGTAATTGGAGAAGATGACTGCAGTGGTCCACCAGACCTTGAATGCTACCTATCTGTACAGAAATAAGTTTTCACTGTAACATGGATGCCAGGATGCCAAATTCTCACATAATTGCTGCTAGTCTTAACAAAATGCAACATGTGGTTTCTCCATAAACAAGAATCTGTTCTCAGATTATACTTCAGATTTTGTTGTATTGTCATAGTATGTCACAATATAATATCACTGTCTACTATGGCTCGTCTCTCCAAATATACTGTTAATCCTCTATTTATACTATTCAAGTAAAATTGTGAACAGAGAGATTTCATTTATTTCAGCCAATCTTTATTCACACTCTCCTAGACATACCCTGATATATTGGTGACCCAACAACAATATTTTAATAGCTTTAAAAAATGTTTGAATATGAGTTGGTAGGTTATTTTTGTAATACAAAGTGTTCTTTTGTTGGGGGGAAAAGTACTTGCTATTAACTCTGCATACTTGAATAAGAACCTGCCTAAATAATTCAACATTTGTTGGAAATGTAACTAAAAGCAATACATCTGCTGTCCTCACTGATTGTCTTTCAGTGCCATTTCTAGAATACCTGTAGGGCGTTTGTACCTAAGCAGCTGTGTTGAGCAAACTAATACTCTGTCTAGTAGTCAGTTCAGGTCATTATCATATAATCATTACTTGTTTGTGCTATGTCACCTAGAGGTTTCACTTGAAATGAGAATCATTGTTGGAGGAACTGCCTTTGCCCAGACAGCTTATGGCTTAACAGTTGAGACATAAATGAACTTCGTCTATAGTAATGAGGACTTTGCAGAGCAATTTACTTTCTGTTATGCTTGATTAAACCTATTATGCCTTTACTGACACTTGTGCAACCCCATTACCCTTTGTAGGTTTACACAGGTATAACAGGTTGGACCTCTAACAGGAATTAATTCTGTGATTTCTGCATAAGAACAAGTAGGACTCTACTCACTCTGTCTTAGCTCTATTAGCTCAGCAGGATGGACAACAGTGAAAATTACCTGCAGTGAAACGTATTTTTGGTTCTAAATTACAGGGATGGGACTAGATAGGAAGAGGGAAGGGATCTCTCCTGAACTGAAACTTTGTTAACTAAAAAAAAAAAAAAAAAAAAAAAAAAAAAAGGCAGGAGAATTCTTCAAAATACTGAGGCAGCTACATGGAGTAACATGAAGTGTAAACTGCTGCTATTAGGTTAAAGACTGAATCAGTTGGCAAATCTAAGTAGAACTGATATTACAGGCATGGTTTAAACTAAAGGATCTACTAAATCTAGAAACAGATATGTTGACGACCGCCGATGGCAAAAGGAAAGAGCCTGCTCCCTCACTGAGGGGATATCACAGCTTTATTCTGGAGTCCTGCTCCTGCCGGCTGGAGTTCTTTCCCCATCCATGCTGGTGCCAGAGAGAGTGAGCCGGGTCGTCCCAGGGCTTTTTCCCAGGGGGCAGGGCCCAGAGGCAGGGACAAGCCACTGCCCAGTCAGGGATAAGGTGGGAGTGGAACAGAGTTGGGTTACATTCCAGTGTGGGGATGGGCACTGCTGAGCAGGGACAGACCACGTGATACAGTTTCCAAGGGGATACAATAGAAAACATTACAAACCCCAATATAAAAATGGAACACAATATAAACCCAATTAATGTGCTGCAACACAGATACTTCAGGATCAATTTTGTTACAGAATCTGAGAAAGCTATATTCTTCTTTGCCAAGACACTTTCTATAGTTAGGGAATATATATTTAATTCACTGCCTATTTCGGCTCACACCAACATCAAACACAAAACCTTGAACTACCTTCTGTGAAACAAATAGCAAGTGGGCAGTGTTTAATTTTGTAGGATTACGTATGTCAGAATAAATGTGGGTTTTTAAAAATCTGTATCTTGCATTCCCAAATCCTTGTGTTCAAGAACTTCACAAACAAGTGTCAGTGCATTAAGGCCCTAAGGCAAATATTTAACCAGTATCAAAAATTACTTGACCTATGCTAGCTTTACTGAGAAATTCACTTTTGAGCCATAATCATATGTCGTACTTTGGAACTGGCTTGTAGACAATACACTAACACTGAGAAGCACAACAATGTGTATCCATTTAAAGTTTATTCAATGTGGACAGCACAAAAATTCCCAAGTTCCTACTGAATCTGACTGCAAAGGTCACTGTTACTTTTCCACAGCTACTCTTTCTGCAAACTTAACAGCATATGTGGTGAAAAGAGCTTTTCAATAGGGAATTAACTGACATGAATAGGTACTTAGCTGTTTATCACAATATGACTGAAATTTGTTCTATGATATTTTATCATCTGTTTGATCCAATTGGTATCGTATGGAAGCTATGTTTGCCTTAGCAAACAGAATAAACTAAGAGGAACAGACTCTAGGCAGAAATGCATGGGCTTTGGTACCTAACATCCACACTTTGAGAGCTTTTTATTTACTAATAGACTAACTCTGCTCTGATCCCATAGCCTGAATGCCTGTTTGTGGCTGGAGTGCAGTGGGTGTGCCTCTGGAGCAAATTTTCCAGTATAATTTCATGCAAAATGAATTGAGCTTGACACTCAGAAACATCTGCATGCTGTGAGCCAGAGCAGGGACTACTGCGACATGTTATTTCAAAAGTACTTTCCAGATCTGTACTAAAACACTGATACACTAGATGCACCAGAGGGCTGTGCTGCCATTTAGCCAGACCTGGAAAGGCTGGGGAATTGGGCAGAGAAGATCCTAATGCAGTTGAACAAAGGCAAGTGCAGGGTCCTGTACCTGAGGAGGAATAACCCCATGGACCATTACAGGCTGGGGACTGATCTGCTGGGAAGCAGCTCTGTGGAGAAGGACCTGGTGAACAAGATGTTCATGAGCCAGCAGCGTGTCCTTGTGGCCATGAAGGCCTGTGGCTGTGCTCCTTCCGCACCAGGGGGATGCTGGCCCCTGGCTGGCTCAGATCTGCACAGCAACCAGGACGTTTCCAGTTCGGATGGGCACGCAGGTTATCTTTACCTGCTGGGCTCGGCTTGTCAGCAGCAGCTGGACCAAATAGTGTCGTGACAGCAGCAGCAGTAAGAAAAGGATGGCTCCCGGCTAGGCAGGTTAAAAGATGGTTTTATTCAGCCCAGGCTGCGGGAAGTCCGCAGCTGGTCCAAACCGCAGGCCAGAGAGAGTTTGAAATTCCCTCTCCCATCTTATAAGCGGGGGAGGGATCAGGGGGGGTTACAACAAGACAATGAATCAGGGTATTCAGGGGGCAACAAGGAGTGTCCACCTCCAAGCCTCGGACCACTAAAACAAAGGGCAATGGAATTTCCCCCGGGGTGACCTATCACTCGACGCTCTCCCTCTAAGATTTCCCAATCTGGGGAGGGGTTCTGAAGTGATAGACAGGCTGCCCCAGAGCCGGGGGTGGGGGGGGTGGGGAAGAGGGGATGGACAAGGATAGGTGGGGGGTGGGATGATTGACATACAACACCTAGTTATACAGAAAACTCAAAAGGGGATGGACTGTTACAAAACTGGGGATACAGTGAACTGAACTATAACATAAAACTTCTTATAAAAACTTAATAAAACAATTCTTGCACCGCCACAAAGGCCAAAGGTATCCTGGGGTGCATTTGGGAAGAGCATTGCCAGCAGGTCACAGAAGGTGATCCTGTCCTTCTACTCTGCCCTGGTGAGGAATATCTGGAGTGCTGTGTCCAATTCTGGGCTTCTCAGGGCAAGAGAGATGTGGAGATTCTGCAGCAGAACAAGCAGAAGGCTAGGAAAATTATGAGGGGACTGGAGCTTCTCTTACAAGGAAAGGCTGAGGGATCTGGGCCTGTTCAGCCTCACCAAGAGAAGACTGAAAGAGTAAAAGTATCTTGAGGGCAGCTGTCAACAGGGCAAGGCAGACTTTTTTCCCAGTGCCCAGTGAGAGGACAAGGAGCAATTGGCACAAACTGAATCACAGAAGTTCAATAGGAACATGAGGGAAAACTTCTTTATGTTGAGGGTGACCAAACACTGGAACAGATTTACCAGAGAGGCTGTGGTGTTTCCTTCACAGCAGATACTGAAAACCTGTTGGACATGAATCCTGTGCAGCCTGCTCTAGGTGAACCTGCAGGAGGGGTGGACAAGACAATCTCCAGAGACTCAGCCATACTGTGATTCTGTAAAAGAGTAATGCACTGAGGATGTATCAATGAAAGTTCCTGGTCGCAGTCAAAACAACAAAGTGAAGGAACACACAGAAAGTGAAAAGTAAGAGAACACTCAGACATCAAAGAATATCAAAATGTATTTTTCAAGTTATCTCCAGTTTAGAAATTGAGGAATTTATTCTTGTTTATCAAAACTCATACGTGAGTTGTTGCAAGAGAAACATAGCTGAAAGAAAAAAATCTTTGCTTTATTCACATATATCAGCTTGAATTGACCAAAAATATTCATAAAGGGACAAATAAAATTTGTAACATGCTTTAAGAAATAAGGCTGAAAAAATTAAGGACTAGAAGCAATTAATTTTAAAACTGTACATAGCAACTTTGTTAAAAATGTACTCTAGAAAAATGAAATTTTGTTTTTAAGGGTATCTACACCACTTTTTAAGCATCTACTAAAACTGTGTTGGATCAAGTTCAAGAAATTCTGTCTAAGATCTTAAGAATTTTAAAACATTTATTATTGCAAATGCTGGCCTTTTGGTTCAGCTAAAAAGACCCAACCACAAATTGTCAGATATTTTTTCTGTCATTTTTCATTGTGCTAATTCATACTACTTGGTCAACCCAAAAGTTGGAAACACATAAAGAACTAAAAAAGAACAACACGATTTGGTTGTGGCAGAGCGGTGGTTGCAGCAGTGTTTTGATTTTTGTGCAACAAAAAAACGCTTTGCCAAGAGGAAGCAATTCAAGTCAGGGGGGTGGAATCCAAGTAAGAAGTAAAGCTAACGAAAATCATAATCAACTGATTTTTTTTAGATTTTATTTTTAAAAGATTTCTGGTTTAACCCCTGATATTACTGTGCAGCTCTCTGTAAACTGCAAGATAGTCTCAAGGATACCTGAATAAAACAGTGCAGTTTTTTTGAAAATAGACGTGCCCTTATCTGTTTTGTTTTGTTTTTTTCCAATTTATTTTATTAGGAGAACTTACTATGAGACAAATCACATTGTCTATTATGTGGTTTCTCTTCTCTTATATGAGTGATTAATTCTGACTGGAGAAGCTTAAAGCAACAAGTAAACTATGATAAACAATATCTGTCACCACATAGGGATCTTGGCTAAAAGGTTCCTGTCACTACTAATAATATTGATTTTCAGCCTCCCTGTTTATTGCATTAGTAGCAGATATAAAATATTACAAAAAGTAAACATTTTTCAGTAGACACTACCTGTGAAAATCTGGCCTCTAAGTGCAGATATTTAAACTTCCTCTAGACAGTCACATAAATAGTCTGAAGGACAAACCTCAGGGGTAGCGCATATATATATAAAAAAAAAAAAAAAAAAAAAAAAAAAAAAAAAAAAAAAAAGGTAACTTACTCAAACTCGTTATGTTATGTTATGTTATGTTATGTTATGTTATGTTATATTGTATAATAAGATGTCTCACCCTATACCACCAATACAAAAAAATATCACTTGGCACCTCCTAACTTTACAAAATTTATCCAGAAGTAGCTATTTTATGTAAATAATGAGAACTGTCCCATTTGTTGGCATATATGAAAAGCTTCACACAACTAACAATTTTCTCCAATTATCAAAGAAAAGAATAACTGCAGGAGAAAAGTAAATAAAGTTTTAATTAATTGAAATTTATAGAGAAAACTTTTTTGAGTCTATTATATAACAAACATATTATTTAAATTAATTTTAGTGTTTTTAATCTGTGGTAGGATTTTCATTCATATAAATTTCAGTGTGAAAAAATTTTGATTTATAAAAGGTTAAAAATAATTCAGATAAACAAATTACTGGATTTTATGGCTGAGTTTAGTACTACCATATATTTTTTTTCCAAATAAACTATGAATCTAATAAAATATGCTTCTGTCTTAATAAGCCTGCAAATTTCCAAAATTATGTCATTATGTAACAATGTAGTTTAAGAGTTATTGTATAGTTTTTTCCTACCTTTTACTGATAGAAGTTACGTGTCTATGAATATGACTATCTCGTATCCATACAGCTGAACAGGGGAAAAAAATCCAAAAAAACCTTGAGATGTTCATATACTGTCTAAAACTGTACATGTACTTAATTTGTCTTGAAAGAGATCATAATAAACTAATGATAATATGCTGCTATGTCTTTCCTGTAGAAAGTATTAGTAATTAATATTAATTTATTGTCAAATATTTGGGGAAATTACATATCTATTTTAATTAGCAGTCAGAAGAAGGACAGTTCTTGGCTATTTTAATCTGGAACATTAATGCTGGACCACTTTCACACAGTGCTTTCAGCAATTTCTTTTTCTCTGTCTCACATATTCATATGTGTATAAAGCTAAAAAGATGCTCCAGAATTAATTCCTTTCTATAATTTAACTGAATTAAAAGCACTGATGTGTCTTTTGAAAGCACATGTAAGCAGTAACCCAAGAATGTGTGGGAATGATGTCACTGAAGTTTCCCCCAATATGTCTACACATTTATGAGTGTGTTTGGATTTGTATGCATATCAATACAGAAAAACAGAATTGACACAAACTTTTGACTTTATACACAGCAAACCTAGAGTCACAGGAACTGCACTGCTATGGAAATCCGCAGTTATTTCAGTATTAATAGACATTGAGAAAATTTGGCTTTTAAAATTTGTTGAGCTTCCACAGAACCATAAATTTGGATGAGACCTTAAAGATCACCTAGTTGCAACCACCCTGCCACGGGTAGGGACGCCTTCCATCAGACCAAGCAGCTCTAAGCCCCATCCAGCCTGGCCTCCAGTAACAATTTTTTCACCATATTAGCAGAGTTTGTGTTCTAGCTAACAGCCAGACTTCTCTGTGGATGTTAAATTAACACTAAATGACTGAAGTTCACTGGTAAAACTCATGTCATGAACCTAAAGCCTGGGTCTGGTAGTGTAAATCATATATAGTAAAATATTAGTGAGTGTGGAGAAAAAAAAAAAATATATGTCCTTGCCTTGGAGCCAGAATGACTTCTTATCCAGTGTTTTGTGTTATCGATCTCAATTCTCCCATATCCTCTTTGTGGTACACAATTTTATATGCATTGAAAAAAGAGGCCATACAGACTCCCCTTAGCTAATATTTCACACTTCTTCGTACACAGTTACACAGAGAGATGTAGAGATCCACACTGCAGTTTGAGAACTATAACATTGTGTGTTTGATAAGAAATATATATGTCAATCTTTAATTGCCAAATTTAAATTATTTTGCATTTAATTTAAATGCAAAATTTAATTCTTCATTGGGACATGGATAGCCTTAGAAGGTGGAGAGTAAATATTTTTAAATAGACATGTCTTCACACAGTCAACACAGTCAAACTCAGACTGAAGACCCCTTCACAAGGTCCAAGAGCACTATTTTCTTGGTGATACCTACAGGACAACGTAGGTCTTAACACCTGTAGTCATGGGAAAGGTTAATATCAATATGAGCAGCTGGATACAGTTGGTGGAAATGCCATGGAGAGTACAATTTAGATGTAGAATCAGGTGCAGTTGGTAAGAGGTTCTTCCTCTAATGGGGAATTCTGGGGAACAACGTGGAGGAATGTGTATTTTTGAGCACTGAATGAAATTTTGGTAATGATGATTGTAGTGGTAGACAAAATATACTGACAAAAATAACATCAAAGTGTTTCTTCAGAAAGGTATATTCAGAAGATGTAAAGAAACAAGAGAATTAATTGAAACAATACTTGGGGTTGGATAAAAACACCTGTGCTAATAAGCTAAAATATATTGTAGGAATTCTGGGAAGTTGATAGGAATCTATTATTGATCCCAGAATCTAATCTGGACATGAGAAAAGATTATTGCACTTCGGTTGCAATGATACATTTTACAGATATGCGTAACAGAGAATTATCCTGTTGCGAGAAAAAAGGTCCTACTGGCTCAAATAACATTGATGCACCCATCTGAATAAGAATTGTTGTTAACTAGCAAAGCCTTCAGTGTATAGTATTTAATTTGTTTTTAAAAGAATAAAAACAAACAAACAAACTAAAAAGTTGAAGAAAATACTGCAGTTAAAACTGCTTAAAGTTCTTCATTTCAAAAAGACAGCGCTTCATCTAAAGTAGCGACAGCTGGCAGTACTTCTGAGCTCCCAAATGTGGAAATAGGCCTTGGCCATCTCCCAGGGGAATGAGGGCAAAACCTTGGCACATGTCTGCTCCCTTCCCTTGCTGAAGGTTGATTTTGATGAGAAGGAGATCTGGGCCCATGAGTCAGGAGGGAGAGGCACCTCGCTCTGACACTGTGCCCGATCTGGGGATCAAGCAACTGGGACTGCAGGCACCGCGCCGGGTGCGCAAGCTGCTGGGTTTGGATGCGGCCCAAGGTAACTATTTAGGGACACCGACTGAACTAAGGAACTTGGGGATTAGATTTTGGAGGCAGCCTGGAATGTCTCCATGTCAAACGTGCTAAAGCTATCTGGAATCTGTATGTCAGGCAGGGAGAAAAAAATGTTGTATGAGAACTTTCCAGACCTTACTGGAAGAATAACCATCTTGAAAATGACATTAAGCATAAGTAGGGAGTCTCCAAGGGATGGAAAAAAGGACTGATCACCAAAGAAAATGATGACTTCTAAGTCAAGAAATGCAGGTTTAAAGTGAGACTTGGCAAAAGTGGGATTTGGTGGTGGGAGTTAAACTGAAAATGACCTCATAAAGGAAATCAGGCTAAATAGTTAAAGTTTTCTTTAGGTATGTGTTTAGATGGAGGAAAAGGCAAGAAGTTGAAAGACTGCAATGAGGATGAGGTACACATGAAAGCTCCATATTTGATTTGAGTGAGTTTAAATTTGGATAAAAAATCTAAATGTTATTTTAGTTTCCAATAAAATTCATGGGTTTGAATGTGGAATTACACACTGGGAAGCAAATAGGAAAGGATTTACCTGCAAGTAAAGTGACTATTATACCCAAATGGTTTATGAAACTAAAATTGAGGTTCCTTAGATAACCTGCAGTCTCACAAATTTGGAAGAATAGGTGAGTGAAACCCAATTTCCCCCAGCAATTGGCTGGAATAAACTTAGCAACCAGGTGGCAATCCTCATAACAGGAATATACAAATGCAGTGTTTGCATTAAGCAAAATTAAGCTAGTCATCCTAGCATCTACAGGATCCTGTATCCTGATCTCAGCAGTGCAAATTTTGATGAAATTAGACCTGAGGTTTTCAGAGACCTTGTAATATTGTGGTTTGTTTTGTTTTGGTTTGTTTTGGTTTGGTTTGGTTTGGTTTTTTTCCACGGGTAAATTATCCTCTGCTACATACTGATGCCTGCTTTGTATTTTTTTTACCAGGTAATGCAAACACTACCACTGCAAAACAGAATGCTTAAGAAACTGGGATGGGCAGAAGGGCAGTGGCACAGAAGGGATTGCCTATAAAATTACCAGCACCAGGCTGCACACAAAGTCTGGGGCAAGAGCAGAACCACCTGGCATGTAAGTTTATATTTATCCTGCTTAATATTTCCTGAACTACTAGGAGGCAAACAATATGAGCATACTGGTGAAGAAAGTAAATTAAAGAGACACTTGGGATATTCAGAAAGACTGACTTAACTGCAGTGGAGATAATTTCTCTGGGATATTCCTATGGCAAATGACAGATTAACTCCACCGAGTACAATTCATACAAGGTGATGAAACTCTTGCTCCAGCTTGGCTCCTTGATAAGCTGTTCTCCTTCCCTTTGGCTCATAGGCAGCCTGCAAAGCCTAATTTTGCTATATTATAGCTAGACTAAAGCTGATCTCTGCATGCACACACCTCTCCTGTTGCTACACTTTCTGTGCCCTCCACTTGCATTGTCAATACATTATTAGATTATTATACAGGAAAGGCAAAATTACCTTGAAGACAATAGTAATAGAAATAGGATGAAATTCAGTAGAACAAAATTCAATAGCTGTATTGCTTTTATAAACTGGGAAACCACTTTCAAATAGCCAATGGGTGGAGGATGTGGGAAACCATCAGGGAGGCAGCTTAGCACATGTAATCTTGAGATATATAGGTAGAATTATTTACATGGCAGCAGACATTTATGAGGTGTTCTCCAAAACACTGCACACAATTCTGGACATTCACATTATGAAAGAAAAAAATAAATAGAAATAGGCTAAAACCAGCTTATGGGGAAAATCAGGATGACAGAGAAATAGCATTTTCAAAAGAGGTTAAAATTTTGGTTTATTTGCCCTAGCAAAACAAAATTTGAGGCAAGAAGTGAATGCCATATACAAACATATTAGGGATGTAAATAGCAGGGAAAAGATTACACTATTCAAACTAAAAGACATTACTGGCAAAGAAACTAATGGCTATAGGCTAGCTATTAGTTGTGTTAGGATGAAAACTAAAACAATGCTCGACCATTAGAGCAGTGAGATTAAGAAACCAGATTCTGAGAGGGGTGTAGAAAAGAAAATGTTTTTGAGAGGGCAGTGAGACACTTCACAAAGTGCTGTATGTGGTAACACCCCTGATAAAGAGAAGACTTCAGGATGCAGGTGTGTTTCACCCAGCCCTGCTCTCCATTCCTAAACATAATCTCTGTTTTAAAGTGGGGGACTTGGTCCTGCTGAGACAGGAAATTTGGTGTGACCAGAAATGAAACTTGAGCTTGAGATGTGCCTTCCCTAACAGAAAAGATATTTGAGAGAACTAGCAGGAGAAATCCCAAGTGTTCCAGAGAAGCTTGCTGGGTCTGCCATGCCCTTCAGCAATGGAGAACACAGCTAGTGCTTCAAGCATCCTTGACAAATCCACCCAAGTTTCCAAGCCACGCTATGGCTTTCAGCATACCTGTACTTCTCACCAAGTGGCATTGTTCACTATGACTTATCAATAAGTTCTGTAGTCTGTGAAAGGATCAGTCTGCATAAATTTTATGATTATTGTACCAGGAATTTCCCAGAACTGACTGCTCCCTTAACAGATGTGACATGTACTGACAGTGCAGAGAACTAAAAAAGCTATGGACCCTGAATAACTTGAACCAGAGAATTTTTCATACTTCGGCCATGGAAGAAAACAAATAAAGAACCATTTAGAATAATTAAACCTTATAATTTTGGCTTGGTTTTAATTAATTAGAATTAAGACATAAAATCCCCATGGCTTTTGAATTTTTTTAATAATATGTCAGAATTTATCTTGGATTGTTTCAGGTGAATAATACTACCATTGTTTCCTTTTCTTATGATTGTAAACTGCTAGGCAAGTTGGTTTCTTGCCAATAGTAAGTATTGTTATGTTGCTTCAGCCTCAGAGTGGTAGAACAAATAAATCTTCAGATTTTAATATTATTCAGTTTGTTGTTTCAATGTAAATTTCATGTATTGCATGTTTGGCTCTTTTTTCCTTGGTTACCTTTTTGGCAGCTCTTACAAATAATTCAAGTATTTTTTTGTTAGTTTTTGTTAGTTTTGTTGTTAGTTTGGTGGGGTTTTTTGTTTGTTTGTTTGTTTTTGGTTTTGTTTTTGTGGGTTGTTTTGGTTTTGGTTTGGTTTGGTTTGGTTTGGTTTTGGGTGGCTTTTTTGGTTTTTTTTTTTTGGTTGGGTTGGTTTTTTACCTTAAATTGCATTGGTGTAAATACCACATGCAACGTACGCCTCTGCAATGCATATAAAAGCCATGTAGAACATGATTTGAAAATATGAAATATTTCAAAGGGAAAAACCCCGTATATAAGTGTATTAATTATATCTCCACCAAGACTGTTTTCTTATGTAACTATTATCCCATAGCCTAGCTTGATTTCTTATAGTTCATTGACCCATTTGGTAAATTCACAGACAAACTTTGGCAGAGGTGTAACTTGATAATTAAAAAGTATGTTATCTCTTGCCAGCTTGTTATAGCCAAGTGTAAGCTGAACGCTAGCTTTCCCTAATCCCATCAACCCAGTCTGTAGGAAGGGTCAGGGGTCAGTAACTGCTTCTAAAAACACTGTTCAATTGAATCCAAACAAGCTCTTACCTACTAAGCAGCTGCTCACAAACAATTCGGAATCTGTCCTCATTACCAATTGTTAGGGGCTCCTGTTGCAAGCAAAGCCCGGTTTTGAATAGGGCTCTAATGCACCAGCAAGTCTTCATCTGATAGGCTAAGACCTAAAGTCAGCAGTTTTTTTACTTTTTCTTTTTTTTCTTTCTAGCACAAAGAGAAAAAATTAGAAACCAGCTACTACCAGCTGGCATATCTACTGTCTCTGGCAAGAAGCAAGATGTTAATTTTCAAAACACGGTTTTCTACATCAAGGAGGACTTCTAGGAACTCGGGGGGAGGGGGGGGGGCGGCGGGGGGGGGGGGGGAAGAGTAAATATAATAATATATGGAACATTGCAAAAAGCATAAACTATTTTTCAGCGACTGATAGAACAAAAAAGATAGTGCTAGGAAAAAAGAATTTTAGAATACCTTTTCCGGAAACTACTCAAATATTTTAGTCACTACTGAAAATAAGAGCAACAACATTATGATCAGTGGTCAGACCTAGTTTTGCTGATAATCAAAAGGAGGCTGGCCCTGGTGCTAGGATTTGCAGATTTTTTTTATTTTGTTCTACTGTGTCACATATCTAGTAAGCTAGAAATGCTTTTGGAAGGAATAAACGCTGTTCGATATCTGAAAACTTGTAGAAGGGATCTAACTTACAGTAGAGCTAGTTGACACCCACAAAATCAGAGTAGTTTCCTGATTTAAGCCTTCACATATTTATTCCTGTAAGTTTGTTAAAGTTTGCATTTTCCTTTATTAAAAATGAAAAAACCTTGTATCAGTGACCAACTATTGCAGCAGGTGGTCACACCCTGGGACTGTGGTATGTAGGGTACCTCCACTGGTGTAAATGGGAGCTTTGCAGTAGTCTCACTGGCTTCAGGGTGAGAAGAATTAAACCCTCTCTTGACTGCTCTTATTTTTTATGTTTTAAACACTGTTGTTTATTTTAAAATATTTTTTAGATAGCCTTGAAAAAGACCTTCATAAACTGACAAATGTGGGGCTGCACAGAGGTATCTAGTCCTGACAACAGCTTGATGAAAACACCTGCATTGTGGTGGCTCAGAGAATGAGGAGGATGAGGTCCCAGACTCCTGAGACTTTCAGTCTCTTCTTATTCCTGAGGCCAGTAGCTTTGTAGAGCATCATGTCCCTCTCTCCCTAAGGCTGACTTTCTGTCCTGGTCAGGAAAGTGCACAGCAAGATAAAAATTCAGGAAGATTTCCTGACTCAGGTGCAGGGTTTTTTTACAGCGACACATGCAAAGAGCTCAGATACCTTACACCTCTTTATGTCCCTGTGAAGTTGCATGATAGTTCTCTCAATTTTACATTACAGTTCTGGAAGCTGAGAAAATATGTTTCTTTTTCTGTGCTGCCTTTTTTTAAATTGCTTTCTGTTGTGAAGATCACAGTTGATTGTGGAAGCAATTGATTTTCATTATTCTCATCATTTCATATGGAGAAACAAACATTTTAGGTAACTTTACCCAGAGAGTAGTAAGAAAAGATAGTTATTCTGTGGAGCAGGAGCACAACTCTTGTGAATATTCTTGCAGCAATTGCTGCACATATTTAAATTGCCCATCAGACACAGTACAAATATTAGCTTTCAAATGGATGCAGCTTATTAAATGATAAGTGAAATTGCTGTAGAAATAGTCATTATTAGAAATATGCCACTGAACAATATTTTTAATTTTACTTGAAGCCTTAAGGCTATACAAATTTCATTTAAGTGATATAAAAGTCTCTGACTTCCAGAGGCTATAGTCATATGCACTACATAAGCAGACTTAGTATATTAGGCAAATATTCGTAATAGTTTAAATAGGAAAAAAAAAAAAAAAAAAAAAAGATGAGGATGAGGCTTACTGGTTTCCAGTAGTTATGGCATGCATGTAGGCGCTACTGGATTGGTTGTCTCTGCTCGTTCAAATTCTTCCACCCTCCACAAAACCCCTTTCTCTGAGTTCATTCTATGGGACTCATTAATGAATATTTTTCTAAGGGCTTTGGATGTTGTCTTTTCTCTTCTTTATACACTCCCTCAAGAGCAGAGATGAGAGTGATGCCAAGGTCTGAGCTTCCCTCTATGCTGTTTCATCACTGTCCAGCCTCCCTTGCTGACTCCTCTCTGACTCACTGGCAATACACTTGTTATACCTTTTGGCTGGCAGGCAGGCATTCAGCTATTCCTGCAGAAATTAATTTTCCCAGTGGACTCTGCTTCCAGAATAAGAATACCAGAATACAATCCAAATGATCACGCTGCTAACTTTGAAAACATCAGTGCTAGCAGTCGTTTGTTGAGAAGCAAGTCTATAGTCTCAGCATATTCCTCAAGGGTGGGTATTTATATACCCAAAATGCCACCCAGAATTGGCAGGCTTTTGAGGCTGAGGATGAAGGGGCTGGGACTATCCTCTCCCCCTACCAGGAAAGACATTGTGGTGCTGCTGTTTGCTTCTTCTCCCCACTTGACTACCTGCTCTTAGGCAGAGGGATAGAAAATGGGTTCAGCTATAGGGGCTTCAGCCCCAAAGTTTGTCAGAAATCCTGTAGAGACATTGAACTGGCTCCTGCTTGCATTCTTCCCAAAAGACATAAATTTTCACTTGATCTTGCCTACTTGAAAAAAAGTTGAAGAAAATGTAATTTTTGTTGTTGGACATGAAAGTGATTGAGATTCAAGAATTTGTGGGAATTACATTCACAGCATGAATTTAGGAATTCATTTATTTTCTAAAAAGAAATTATTCTGTGTATTTATTGACTTTTTTTCTTTCTCCTCTTTTTTTGGTGTGTGTGTGTTTTTGTTTATTTTGGGGGGTTTTTTTTTGCTTTTTGTTTGCTTTGGGGTTGTGGGTTGGGGTTTTTTTGGGGGGGGTGTTTGTTTTGGTTTTGGTTTTGGTTTCGGTTTTGGGTTTTTTTTTGCCATGGGTGACATGCATTCCCTATTCTTAATTGTCTCCCTGGAAATATTTAGTCAAACTATGCTTTCGGTCACCCTAGTATAAGTCCAGAGTAGCTCCAATGAGTTCAGAGGAAGAAGGTCAGATTTTTATTTGCACAGCTACTAAGAAAATTTTATTTAGGGCTCTTGTATACTGTTCCACTATTTATAGGAAAATTCTGATCAAAATACAAGTTGAAGTTTTCAAATAGATTTTTTTCATAAATCAATATCCCAGCAAGCCGAGTCAGTTAAAGAAACAAACAAACAATAAAGTCCCCCAAAAAACAACCAACCAAAAAAAAAAAAAAAAATATCAAAAAAAGCTGTTTTACTTTATATTCCCAATATATATTCTGTTAATCTCTTTTCTTCAAATGTTTCTCTTTGTTTGGTGTTGAGTCCTAAATAACAGCAACTTGCTAACAGCACAGGCTTGATTTAAAACTAACAATGACAGTCTAAGTCCCCCTGAAAAAGGGTTAAACATAGACTGCACTCTAAAGTGTCTGCTTAAAAAAAAGTCTTTAAATCATTTTATGTTTAAGAGAACTTCTTTTCACCCTTCCCACTTAAAAAAAAAAAAAAAAAAAAAAAAATAAAAAAAAAAAAATAAAAAAAAAAAAAAAAAAATAAAAAAAAAGTGAGACCATCTTAACTGTAAGAGCAAGTTTATTCAGGTGGTATGAATCAGACCGGGCTCACTGATGCAAACTATAGCCTCAGAAAGCACAGCAGGCCCTGAGCCTCACAGGGCTGCCCCACGAAAAGAAGCATAACAAAAACCAGAGAAGAACAGGCCTGCAGTAATCTCCTTGCCCTGGCTAGAAAACAGGGGTGAAGGAAAGCTGCCCTCTCATTATGGTTTTGGTCTCAAGGTTAGAATTAGACCCTTAGGGTAAGCAGCTGTCAATTAGAGATAACTCCGACCAATGCTGTCTGAAATCTTGGACTTATCTCCTAGCAACTCCCCTTCTTTCAGGGCAGCAACTCTCCACTCTGCCTTCAGCTCAAGAGTCATCTTGAAGACAGCGAAATAACCTTTTCAATTTGGGCAGATGCATAAAAAATCCAGCTTCCAGAGCCTGCGTGAAGCCTGCGTGACATTTGACTGAAGCTGGGTTTTAATCTAGGTTGATTATATATTTGCTTTGTTTTTCACACTGCAGATGTTGAGAGGTGATTTTGTTAAAAGAGTATTTTCAGTTAATACCTACAAATTCAGTGGGTTTTAGGCACATGGTGGTTTGCTGAGAGAGACACAGGGTTATCATGTTTGTGCATCTGCTGATGCATCTCTCCTTCCCACTGCCTTTTACCCCAGGAGGAATTTGCCAAGAGTGGTGAATGAGGAGTGGCCATGGTTACGGCCGCAGCTTTGGAGTCCTCTCTCTGGCGTGGCAGGGTGTGCAGAGCAAAGACAAGCATAAATCCTATTAAGAAAAGCAAGAGGTTATGCACCATTTGTGTAGGGAACATGACTGAATTTGAGGGGGAAGTTTAAAACACACCAAAAGGCACCTCTACCTCTATTTTCAGGGTTTACCATTCATTAGATCTTATTTTAAGTCTGTAGCAGCCCCTTTTCCTAACAAGGTGAAAGGAGAGAGGGAGAGGGGGATCAGAGAGAGGAGGAGCAGGGAAAGAGAAAAGGGGTGCTCATGGAAAAATAAGAGCGGGGGGGGGACACACAACAAGGACAGAGCTCATCTTTGATTCAGTTGGGGTCCGTATTCACAAAGAGATCACTCAGAAATTTTGTACAAATGGCAGGAGCAGAATGTGAGCGCAATGAGGGGCCTAATGCAGGCACTTGTCCTGTAATCAAAGATTCAGCTCAACATGAGTCCTTTGTGAGACAACAGCATCATTCTCCACCCGGGCTAACCCCTGAATGCAGAGCAGCTCTCTCAAGCAAGGCAGGCAGGATGAGCTTCACATTTCTTTGTCTTCTTTGGAAAATATGATCTTTTTTTTCCCCCCTATTCCTCATTTGGTTCTCTTCTAAAGAAAACATTTTTTGATATGCCTGTAGTAAGCCAGAGGATGTTTGCGTGAGTGGAGACGCTCTCAGGGTGAGGAGAGAAGCAGATGGGCTGACATGGTGGAGCGAGGGCAGCTCCAGCCTGCGTTTGGGGAGTGTGCAGAAAAATGGCTGACATCTCCCGCTCGCGAACGCATCATGGGCGTCCTCCTCTGCGTAAGCACAATTCCCCCTTTCCCAGCCTTCAGCAGCCCTGCTTAGACGAAATGTACAGGGATTACTTAAAGCCATTCTGCGGTAGAATTTCACTGTGTTTTAAAACACTTTTCTTTAAAAAAAAAAATGTTTTACCATTTTGTTAAAATGAAACAGAATTTCAATATGTGTAAATAGTCTTTTTGAGCTTGAGTTGCATTAGGAATCCCTTTTTTGAGTTGCAAACAGTGTTTCCTTATATATATATATATATGTTAAATTTCATGGTAGAAAATAATTTCTGCAAAAATATAAATCAATATTTATCTGCTTCCTGATATTTTTGCTCAGTCTGAACATTGCCTAATATCATGAATATAATATATTCTTTTCAGAATTTGGCTCTTGAGAACTGGAACAATATGCAGAAAGTAAGATTGATTTTCAATCCTTAAAGCTTTACACAGAAACAAAGCAAGAAACAGTATTAAAGAATTGCCGTGCAGAAAGTGAATACAAAACTAAGTAGCCCAGTTGAACATTTTGTTATTCTGGCGTTACAGAAGTCTACAGCAGCGTAAACTAGCGTGGCATTGTGGCAGGGAGGCAGGTCCCAAATTCTTAGGAATACCATTAATTCTTTGCTTTCTTCAATAGCTGAGTGCTTATCTCTATAGGGAACTGACTGCTACCTCTAGCATTGCTAAAGGTGTTTGTTGAAAAGACTACCCAGAAATCGGTCAAGCCTACATTCCTTGCTGATATCACAAGGAGTCTTGGAAGCAAAAGGCGGACTGTTTAAATTTCAGACAGGCTTATTTGAGACACAAATATCACATTAAGTAACCGGAAATGCCAGTATTACTATTTTAGCATGCAATATAAAGTTTAAAATATTTCTTAACACCCAGTGATTATGATGTAAAAAGGGAAAACATTGTTTCAAATAACAGACTTCTTGATATAAACTTCAATTGCAAAAGATAGAAAATATTACTGATAAGGTAATCTTATTGTTAATTTAACTGAAAACGTGTTTGTGGTATCTGTTTGGTACACAGCATCATCTTTTTATTTCTCCAATACATTGTAGTGATTCACCTGCTCTCTGTACGTGTATTAGTGTGTATGCGTGTGTATATTTGCATGGGCATGTATCCCTCAGCTACCTTGAAGATGAAGATTTTAGAAGCCTAAAAAATCCTTTGTGTACCTTTCTGTCTGGTTGTGAACTCATGTCAATTTACCTACATTTTCATGCTACACTTATCCAAAACACAGCGCAAGTCTAGTTTATAGCATAAGGCTTTATCAGATTATTATATAATATATTTATTTTATATTTGTCAAAAGTGGGCAAATATAACCCACTAATGGATTCTTTTGCCTTTTTTTTCTTTTCGTACGGCATATGTGTTTTCAATTTTGTGTCATAAATTTGTGACATTATATAAGATTGCAAAAAAGTTTTACATTTTCCAACTAGGCCTGGCTTTAATTCTGGTTATGATGTAATCACTACCATATTCCTTCTTGGGGAGCCAAACGAGAGAGAGCCCTGGAGTCTTGTGGCCCTGTCAGGCTGCCCTGGGCTCTGCTCTCAGAGCTCCCAGTGTGATTCAGCATTCTGCCCCTATTCAGGGACAGAATAAGAATGTGCTTAAGTGCTTTGTGCTTCGAAAACATGCTTAAATGCTTTGTTGAATTGAGAACTAATTAAATGACTGAAAGTTCAAACTTAATATCTCAGTGTATGGAATGTGTGAATTTTCCCACAGGAAAGAATAGCATGCTCTGAAAATATGGCCAAAATTTTTTGAGTCAGTTTTTTTCCCTTGGGTTTGGTTTGTTTTGTTGTGGATTTTTTTGTTGTTGGTTTTTTTGGTTTTGGTTTTTTGTTTTTGGTGGGGTTTTTTTTGTTTTGTTTTGTTTTGTTTTTCAGTAGGAAATAGAGTATAATTAATTTTTAGGATTTTTCCTTCTAAAAAATTTAAAATATTTTTTAAAATGTGCACAACATAAATTGAAAGCAAAATAAAAACATACATGTTCACTGAATTAATTTTGTAGTTGTGGTTAGGTTTTATTTCTGAAACCTAGCAAATGCTTCTGTGTGTGTGTGGGGGGGGTTAATTTCTTATTTCTCAAATGTTAATTTTTACTTTTTCTTTGAAGTGCCTCACAGAAGGGGTTGGCAAAGTTCCAGAATAACAGCTGGAAGTGAGAAGGAATGAAAAAGTATATCATAGAAATTCAAATGAGAAATAGGATATACATTTTTAATGGGGGTGGTTATCATTCATTTGAGCAAATTATAAACGTATAAACGAGGGATTGTTTTTTAGATTTCCAGATGTCTTCAGCTCGACACTGGATGCCTTTCCAATAGACAAATACAAGTGATTAACTTCACAGAATGTCTGTGAGTTGAAATTCAGACAAAGATAAAATGGTACATTCTGGCCTTCAGAGCTCAAAGAATCAGAGATAAGAAACACTGTTATTCTGGACATAAGCTCACTTGCAGTATGTGTGAAAAAGGTACTTCATTTCATGTCCTGAAAAATGAGTAATTTCTTTTTTTAAACATGATTTTGTTGTTTTGGTTTGGTTTGTTTTGTTTTTCTGTTAGCTATGTTCAAGGAAGAACATATATAACATCAGAGAGAGTTGTTTTTAAGATCAGATCTATTGACATAATTAACCTATTTGCAAACAGTTTAATGTATTTTTGTCTGAGTCTGCCTTCTTGCACACACCAAAACTACTCTGATTCAGCTCCTTGTGAATTAGGGTGTGCAGCAAACAAAGGAACAATCATCTCGTCCAAACATATTTGCATTCTTAATATGGTGCACACATTCAGGCAAGTGGCAATTTGCATGAAGACCATGAGCCAAATTCAGTTCTGACAGTAGTAGGCATAACTTTATTCAAATCAGACAAGCTGCAAGCATTTACAAGAGGCAGGAAAAGGTGCTGTGATTTTGCTGCATGTCCATGCCCCAGCATAATGCATTGCCGTTGCACAAAACTTCATCTTTTTCTTAGACAGACCAGAGCTGATCAAAACTAAAGACAAGTTTCAGCTGCAAGTTTGGGTATGCATGAAATATCTGGCAAGATATATGGCTTGCTTTTACACCTAGGTTTCAGTGTGAATAATAATCATAGTTTTAAAAATTCTTCTCTTTGTAAGCTTTTGTATCTGGGATTAAATGATAAGCATCATGCCAAGATGCCTTTGGCCACCTTCAAAGCATCTTTATAAATTCAGTCACAAACATAATCAACTTCATTCTGTCCAAATTATTAGCATTTTTTTAAGCGTTTGTTTTCCAAATGTTCTCACTAATACTTTATTGGTGGTTGTATACCCCAGTGCTGAAGAGCTGGCTGATGTGTCTTGCTGTGTTTCAGCGAATGTTGTGAGGAATCTACAGCAATTAGCTGCTCATGCCTCTGCTTTCCTGTTTTGTGCCTTCCCTTTCAAGTATCAGATGTTTGTAAGTTTTCCATTAGACATTTCCTGCTTCTAATAGATGTTTGTGAGGCTTTTGCTTTGAGCTATCAAGGCTCCAATTTGTGCTGAGATGTTTGGTTTTGTTTTAGGGCTGAGGGGTCTTTGTACTTCTTTCTTCCTAGAAAACATTATAATCTGGAAAAAATAAATAAATTGTACATTGCAAAAAAGTGAATATGACTCCTTCATCTAAATGGCATGGTTTGCACATGTGTCTTTTGTCAGCAGATCACTCCTAAAATAAAAGCACTTAAACTACAGTTTCTGCCAACTTATCAGACACCAATGGGTGACAACATATATGTATTGCAATTTCTAGAGGCAGCTTTGTACTCCAGTGTTTTCATCTTCTTTGCCTTGGCTTTTTTTTTTTTTTTTTCTTTTTAATTTAAACGGTGACTGATTTCTTTTTCTGTTTCCACCAGCTTGGTGTGCTGCACATAACAAGTAAGTAGCTTTAGCTGCTTTTGAAAGAAGAAAATACCTCTTAAAAAGTGTTTCAAATGAGTGTTGCCCAATGTGAAGTGGCTGTCAAAATTAACAGGAAAGGCATAATTGATTCTCTGAGAGTCATACACGAAAACTAGCTTAAATTTTAGAAAACCACTTCTGACATATTCAAATACTTAAATAAATGTGGTGCTGATCTTTTAATCCCCTCTTCCATCTTTTAGCAGTTGAGCAGCCTACCCAGGCACCAAGGCAGCCCCATCCTCTCCGAGGGTGTTTTTGCAGCCAGGCACTATCCGTCATTCCTCCATTCACAAGGTACCAAGGTTTCTGGATTTGTATTTTGCTTATCGAGTCACCAAACCAATGCATCATCAAAGGAAGCTGTCAATTCACAGCATATCAGCCATGCTTTGAACTTAAGAACGAGTCAAACGATTTGGAGCTTTATTTATTAAGGTCAAAACTGGGTTTGAATTGGCAATGAGGGCAGGGGAGTGGTGAGGGGAGCGGTGAGGGGAGCAGGGGATGGCTGCTGACTCAAGAAACCTGCTGGGACTTTGTGGCCCTCTGCTAGGCAACAGCCCATCCCCACCACAGCAAACATACGGCCACAAAATGAATGACCTCATCTACAAATCAGCTATTTGATATGCAGATCGGACTGCCGGCCTCTGCCATAGCACAGCGCTGCACGGGCAGCAGGTGCAGCGGGAACAAGTACATGGCCTCTTCACGTTTTAAAAGGCAGGGCTGGCTTGTGCTCACCCACTCCCTCTGGCTCTTTGCAATTCCTGAAGCTCTGTTGCCTTCATTTTTTATTTAGACCCTCCATTTAAAGAAAACATGGCGCCTCCTTTCTGCTTCCCTCCGCGCGCAGCCTTAGGCCCAGGGAGGAAGGGGCAGGGCTAAGAGGCTTTGCCAGCAGCCTTTACGATTCTTTCAGCATCCCAACATGCAACCTGGAAAAACAAGGGGCGTTTTAGGAAGGAATTGCAATTCCCCGGGTTTTCATCTTCTCAGATGTCATGTCTCTGCAAACCATTATCACAGTGTGGTTTGCTGTTGTTCCTTTTTCAAAATGGAGATCCTCTTTGTGCAGACAGTGCTGTGGAAGGCGATGTTTTTCCCTGTGCACGTATGCTCCCCTTTAATTGCATGGAGAGTGCTGCTGCAGCCTGCAGTGGGGGGAGCAAGTGAGGTTTTGAGGGCAGACTCACAAAAAAAGGAAACACACCATTTTGAAACAGAATTAGAGTATTTTTCAGCTGTGTGTTAAAAAGAATAAAGAACTGCTGCTACTCTGGACTATGAAACAGCACTGGGCCTCTTAGTGGGCCTCAAAGAGCAATAAAACACGGTGTAATATAATTTGTATTGTCTGTGTTTGCAGGTTATGTCCTGAAAGCTGTAAACTATTACAGCTTTATAGCTATGCTGCTGGTATTAACTAAATGAAAGGGCTATTTGTTCTAAATCTGTAGTCTGCATGATAGCAAATCTTAAATTCATCAGAAGCAACTGATGAAAAAAGGGGTAAAAATACTGCAGACCCAATAGAGTCAAGGCTCTAATGCAAAGCAAAGAAAGATTTGGCGTAGTGTCTAACCCCTTTATGTTTCTGCCTCATACTTCTGGCGGACAGAATTGATCATCCCTGAGACTACAAGGTATATTCAACTAATGGGCCTGAGGGAAGCCTTGAGCTGCTTGTTACAGGAAGCTGTGAAAAATAGATATTTACATTATTGTGTCTAGATCATTCTGGAGTCTAAAGAAAGATCCTGAATTTGCTGAAATATGAGAGCTACTTCTTTTTATCTCCTTAAGAGAGTTTTTGTTGAAAAATGTACCTCTGAGTAGCATGTGATTTAGGGAGCCAATCTAACAACATCATGTCTTTCTCCTGAAGGATGTGAGAATGTTTAGGTTTTAGCTTGAGACCTTGGAATTTCCTGTTAAAGAGGAATTGTTTTCCACGTGTACGTAGTTGCAATGCTTTAGCTTTATTCAGACTTGAATTGAAACATGGATGAGATATGTGTCATTAAATTTGCTCAGAGCTATTATTTGTCAGATAATTCTGCAGCTGGTTCCTCCTAACCTTCAGCTTCTGCATAAGCCATTGGTTGCTGATGCCAAGAATAGGTTCTGGCTGGTCATGGACTCTTGGTCACTATGAACTTCTGTCAGGCTTGTGTGAGACAAACACAACAGTGTTTGAGTTCAGGATGCACATCAAATTAAAGCACTCAGATACTTGCTTAAAATTAGCCAATCCACAAGTCATTTTTTGCTAAAAACTCACAAGAATGTTCACGGCAAATGAATGCTAATAGGAAGGATGCAAAAGGAAATGGGTTTGGACACTCAAAGGAATGCGGATGACACAATTGTGATTATTGCCCCATTTCTTTCAAGCAGGCTTTGTCTAGAAGTCTGACTGTCAGACCAATGCCTCAGGGTTTCTAAAATGTTGTCTTCAGAGCTTGTTTCAGGACAGAGCCAAGGTGCTACCAGCCTTCCCCTTTGTGCCCTGCCTGACAGAAAGCAAAGCCAGCAGTTTGAAACACTTTGGGGTTTGATACCAGGGAGGTTGAACATGTTCTTGAGACCTGAGCACTTCTGAGAGGACACAGACCTACTCTCCTGATGTAGTGCAGGTGAGCAGCAGGCAATGGGAGGGGGGAGTGGGACTGTTCCCTCCCCTGTCACAGCCCTACCGTGTTTGCACGGTTCTGTGAGGTTATGGTGTTTCAGTTGCTTTCTTCGGCTTCTCTGAAAACAACCCAAGTTGCTTACCTGGGAGAGTGGGCCATTGTGGAGGCCATTTTCAGGCCCTTTGTCCAGGGGTTTGAGGCACGTTTTATTACTCAGGGGGCATATATGTGAAAATTGCCTGGCAGTCTGTTTTCTCAAAGTAGGCTCCCAAAAAGTCCTCAATTTGCAAACTTCTATGTGCTTTAAAGTCCTTAACCACCCTCCATTGCAACACCTCAAATATTTGGCCACATGTATACCTGAATGTATTTTAGATTTTGAAAGCATTTGCTGTTGAGAGCGTTAACTTCTATGCTCTGTGGGTGATCACATTGGAATCACATTGGCAGAGCAGGGCTGGGTAGCCAAGGGGACTCTCCAGGACCCCTGCCTCACGCTGACACCACTGAAGCTTTGGTGTATATCCCAGGCACCTTCTACTTCCAGCTATGGTTCAGCCTACCAGCAGCTTCTCCACTGAGATCATCTTGTGTTTGGCATAGGTGCAAGGATATCATAGAATCATAGAATCATAGAATCATGGAATAGCTTGGATTGGAAGGGATCCTTAAGTTCATCTATTTCCCATCCCCTGCCATGAGCAGGGCCACTTTCCACTCGACCTGCTTGCTCAAAGACCCATCCAACCTGGCCTTGAACAATTTCAGGGATAGGAGGTCATTAACTCCTACGTTTTTGAGGACATGCCATAAGATGCAGAGATTTCCAGATGATGGCAATTTGTTCCAAGTGATAAACATTAGAAATCTTTTGACTGACGTAAACTCAGGACTCTATTTTTGTGGTTTTAATAGCAAAGAATTGTCAAGAAGCCAGAGTGGGTGAGAGGGAGAACAGTATGGGTGACTGCTGGATGTGACCATCTAAGGCTGGGGCTGGCACAGCTCTGTGGCACAGCTGCAGGCTATCCCCTGCCTGCTGGACCCAATGCCAGAGAATGATCTGAACCATTTTCACATAATATTTGAGTGGGGTTTTAAACAAAGATGCCAATAGAGTGTACAAGATCACAAAAGGCGATGCTGTTGGTATGCAAGGGATTTGGGATGAGCACTGGATGCTTGGACAGGCTGCTTGGGCGACAGCTAGCAACTGAAGAGTAATTTCTGAGCCAACTAAGTGGCATCTGTTCAGATTTCTTGCAGAGAGCAGGCTTCCCTCCTCTGTGACAAGGCCAGGCACATTCCTCCTGTCCTGCCTGACAGCACAGAAGTGGTGGTGGCTGCTGCTGTCCCTGACCCGGGGCCCCACAGGGGCAGAGTCAACGGGTGTGAAGCTGCTGCTGGGACAACGTGAAAGAGTGAGATTGTTCTGATATGCAAACAGGGAGCCCTGCTGAAGCTGTGCTTCCTTGAATTCAGGGAGAGGAGCAAGGGTGCTGGTGGAAGCAGGACAACAAACCCCAGTGTTAAGGCTGCTCTTGCTGAATGCATCCCACTAAAGAACAAAGCAAGGAGAGCCTTGCTCTTGCAAGAATTTGATCCACCAAGCAAGGCTGCTACAGTGTTAACCCCTTTGTGGCAAGCTGCTTGGGACATAATTTAACTGGAATGTCATTGGAAAGCAGCAGACTCCTACACTTTTACAGGGAGAAAATGCCACAAGCTCTGGGAGGATATCACCGGCTCTAGCATGTTATTTATCACCTGCTTTTGCACCTGATTTTTTGAGGGGAGGTGCTAGTGAAACAATTGTGGCAGGCCCATGGCATTGAAAGAGTTATAACAAACCAGTGGATAAAATGTCAATGATGCCTGATGCAAAGAAATGTGCAGCGTTAGCAGATATGTGTTGCTGACCTGGTAACTAGCCCTCTCCATAACTGTGATATTTCTGGGGTTCAGTAACCAGCCCCATGGGAGGTCTTCCTTGATAGTTTTAACCAAATTGTGGCATTTGGCTCCTGGCCAGTGAAAGGAAGACAGCAGAGCTACTGGCCTTCAGGAGGGGTTTGGGTAGGGATTGCATCTGGGCTGGCAAGCACTCCAGGGCACAGCACAGGCTCCACCAGGCCCTGGTAGGATGTGTTAGCCTTTTTGCGTCAAGGCAGCCCTTCCACACATTTTCTAATCCCACCAGAGCGGATAGATTGCATTCAGGAAAGACATAATTTCCATATCCTTTGAGGGTGATTGTGCAAGGCCAAGTGCAGCGTGTCTACTGTGCCTGTAAGTCTCGGTTCAGAAAAAGAGCAGTGTTTCACGCTTCCCCGATGCTCACCCTCCCCTGCCTGCTCTCCCCGCCTGCGGATATTCTGCTGACAGTTCCATCTTCCTCCAGCCAGTACGTTCAAGAGGCTACAGCCGTGCTCGTGGCCTGTTTCTGCAGCCCCAGGAGCATAGGCAGAGGTGCAGAAGTCTGCACCTCTTACAGCCCTGCACACCTCACGGCCAAAATTTTTGGTGGGGCTGCTGTACTGAACTTTGCCAGTGGAGTGTGACTTTGGGATTAGAAATCACTGGACTCTAACTGCGTTGCTCTGTGCTCTGTACTCATCCACTGCTGCTGCTGCTTGTGGCATCCTTGTTTCTAATTCTGAAAAAGGTCACTCCAAGGCTCCATCTGCGCTGGGTGTGATTTGCTCCTATTGCAATAGTGTTTGCCAGTACTGACACGTTATGCTGGTCAACATCAGGTTAATACCCCTGAGACCTCCCCAAGTGAATAGGCACATACAGAAGCATCCATGTTTACACCAGAGATTTTGCCAATCACCCTCTGACAAACTGGGGGTTGCTTTGTGTACTTCTTTTTCAATTCACTCTCCCCCACAAAACTTTTAAGAATAAATTAGATTTAAGCTGTAGCTGAACAACTGTAGACAGCAATGCAAAAAATTTGCTTCCAGGCCCGAAAGTACTTGATTTTTTTTTTTTTTTTTTTTTTTCTTCCATTCCTTCCCTAAAGAAGACCCATATTGTAACACTTTAACAGAGGAAATTCACTCTGCCTCTGCTTTCCTGCTTGGTGTATATTCAAAAAATTGCTGCGTTTTAACAAGTTAAATTGCATTCCCACCAGCTGTCCCTCAGACCAAACCTTCAAGGATATGCTAAACAATAATGACTGCAACAACAGTAAATTCAAAAGGCCTCAAGATCCCTTCAAAGATAAGGTGTCTTGCTGTTTCCCTTCCATATCCAGGCACTTTCATGCAGATTAGAGAAACAGCATGCTTACAGCCTACACAGGCAAAACTGCTTGGAATGGGGTGAGTTTGGCCCCGTGTGAATGTAGGGAAGGAAAATGTAAAAATCGGAGGATAACACTCCGGCAGAAATCCAGGGTAGCTCAGCCGGGGCCCCGCTGAGCAGGGTGCGCTGCGTCGCCCGTGACCCGGCAGACATCAGCGTTTCACATATTCCCCCCTTGGTCACAAATCACCAGATGGATGCTCCTCTGCCCATGTCATCTTGTGTCCTGCACGGCTGTGACCTGCCGACCTTCCCACGGCCGGTGTTCGCTGCCGGCACGGTGCAGCGCGGGGACAGGCAGCGGGGACAGACAGCGGGGACAGACAGCCGTGCGGGAAGGGGAGCCGGCGGGGACAGACAGCCGTGCGGGAAGGAGAGCCGTCGGGAGGAGCGGAGGGGACAGGCGGCGGGGACAGACAGCCGTGCGGGAAGGAGAGTCGTCGGGAGGAGCGGAGGGGACAGACAGCGGGGACAGGGTGACCGGCACGGACAGACAGCCGTGCGGGAAGGAGAGCCGTCGGGAGGAGCGGAGGGGACAGGCGGCGGGGACAGGGTGACCGGCACGGACAGACAGCCGTGCGGGAAGGGGAGCCGTCGGGAGGAGCGGAGGGGACAGGCGGCGGGGACAGACAGCCGTGCGGGAAGGGGAGCCGTCGGGAGGAGCGGAGGGGACAGGCAGCGGGGACAGACAGCCGTGCGGGAAGGGGAGCCGTCGGGAGGAGCGGAGGGGACAGGCAGCGGCGCTCCGGGGACGGCAAGGGGACAGGCGGAGGAGCCCGCAGCGGGGCCGGCAGCGGCCCCTCGCCCCCAGCCCCGCGCTGGCTCGCGGCAGATGGGGAGGGCAGGAACCGGGATTAGCGATTCCTCCTCACCTCCCCACCCCTTCCCCGGCCCCAGCTGGCTGTTTAAAAAGAAAGCCATAAACCCATTAGTACAAAGACAAATGAATAGCATACCCTGAGGCATTCCTTCATTCAGAACTAGGCTTAACTACTTTTCCAACCTTCCTCTCTTTAACCCAGCTGTCTTTTGGGTTTTCTTCTATAACAGCTAAATGCTTGACAATATAGCCAGTTAGGAAGTTTTTTAGTAAAATTCTATAACCTCACTTTGTATGTTTGCAGGTATATTTTCGTATATATACACATGTATAGATATCTGTCAGCATGTATATGCAAATATATGCTCAGATCTGTCTTCCACATTGTTTACATACACATATATATACACGCACGTATTTTTAATTCAATATGTTAGGCACATGTAGTGGATATTAACAGTGGAAACTGGCTGTATGTTACAGCTAAGTTTAATATGATATGATTTTATGTGTCCTTGATTTTACATTAATGCTAAGCACATGTGAGCCTGTGGCTGCAGCCAATGTGAATTATTTCCCCTTGCATCTACACAGGATGCAGAAAATAATGTGGCAATACTGTGGTAACTACAGAGGACTTGCCACAGCAGTATGGTGGGAAGTCCTCAGAGGAAATGGCAAGTGAAAATACAAATAAGGTTTTATGGAGTTTTTGTTTGTTTGCTTGCTTTTCAATTAGAGGAACTGCTCTATGTATAGGTGAGATAGTACAGAGGAAACTATGCTGCAAATTATATAAGTGGTAATAATTTAGAAGATGTAAATAAATAAAGTTGTTTAAAGGTGGATCCAACTGAATTAAATATATCTGAATTATCAGGCCTTTTTTGAACTGTGCCTATTTAAATGTGTAACTAAACCACTAAGGAAAAGGTTAATGGACACTGTTTAACTCTCTTGCTTTTTAACTTTTTGTCCAAATCAACTACTTCCTATTCAGCTGAAATTTGCAATTTCCTGTTGTTGATTATATGCATATATGTATATAAACGTGTTAACTAGTCCATAGTTTTAAAATGTGTATTTAAACAGAGTGGAAGACTTAAGCAACTTTTATATTAATTTGATCTGACTTCTTCTTGGCAACTCACATCTCTCCCCAGTGGTTTTACCACATTCTGATTTTTCAGAGATTTTCTTGGAGTGTTTTACTTTCCACACGTAAATAAAATTATATCCTGTGGTAGGTTCATGAATCACACACAGGATTTTCAATCAAAATCATATGGATTACAGTTTAAAATACTTTTAAAGTAGTAGGCCCCTTTAGTACACTCTGGCCATGGAAGTTGAGCAGTCATCAGCATAACCTTATGGTGCATCCCTTCAGAGCAGACAGCAGAATCACGTGTTAATGCTTGGTAGTGACTGGTTAGGTTTTACAAATATGACCATCTACTCCACTAAAATCAGATGTAGCCATAGAGACTTCTTTAAATCACAGCTATTTTTAAATCAAGGCTCACATCATAGTCAATGAAGTTATAGATTGGTAAAGATTTTGCCCTTAAATCAAAGTCCTTGTATTTGGTTTTCATAATTTATAGAATTCTAGCAGGGCTAGGACACACTAAGTATTCTTCTCCTGTGTGAAACCCATCGAAGGGTGGATTACGTTAGTTTTGCTGTATGTCATGCTGCTTGTCATGAATGATCCTGCAGTCAGAGGTGACAGACACGTGACATACCGTTAAACGTGACTGGGGGCTTTTCACACAGCTGGGGGACCAAGAGACTCAAATGCCACTGAGGTTAAATGGAGTTCTCTGAGTAAGGATATGATTTGCCAACGCAGCTAAGTTATTTGGAAGTCTTAGTCTTGATGAAAGACTCCTAAATCTCTTCTGTGTTTTGGAAAATTGTGACCTATATCCCTTAATCTTCTATGGATGTCTCCAGCTGTATGTTTGAAGCAGAGGGCATGCCAAGTTGATTATGTTTTTGTAAAACAACCTAACTTTTCACTGTAAAAGAGGCCAAAGAGGGCAGTGCAGCACAAGGTGACAAGCTTCAAGCATCAGAATAGTCAGAGATTAGCAAAAAAAATGCTTTAGTAAACAGGATTTTGCAGAGACTGGAGCTGTTAATTGTTATTGTAATGCACCACATTTTAATTGAGTTAATTGGCACAAAATGTTTATCTCCATTGACTGAGATAAAGTGTCAAAAGCTCTTTGATGGCATTTGGAATTACAGTAGGCAACCTTGACAATAGAAGTCAATGTTTTACAATGTGCTGCTGTTTAGATGTGTTTGCTTGGGGGATGAAGCATAATGTTTATTATCTCCGAGGTATCCATTTTGCCTTGGGAAAGAGTGTCCCAAAGCACCACTGCAGATTTTTTTTTTCTTTTTTTTTTTTTTTTGTGTTCCAACTGACTGTAGAGAAACGTGTAAGACAGGCTGATTCAGGTGAATTCCACTTTTGCAGGGAAGCCCCACTTTCACACTGAGCAGGGGCCAAGTCTTTCACAAAAACACTCTGGGCTTGGCTGTGCCTATCGGCCACGTTTGTGCACTCCCTCCAAGGGACAAACAGACTTTGGGAGGCAGCACAGTGATCGAAAACAGCAGGGTCCATCCCTCAGCAAACAGCCAGTGCATCCCTCCTCTCACTGCAGAGGCCTTGCCACGTGGCACTGGGAAAACACCAACAAGATGTGAAAGAGAGAAATACAAAAATCTAGTTCACACAGTGGGATCCAAAACTGGGAAACCCAAGGGAATTTAGCCAGGAGGTGCTGCCTGGCTTCCAAGTGCTGCTGAGACAAGTCTGACTGCTCTTTTTGGTGGCAGGTGATCCTTCTGGCTCCCAGCTCTCTTCCACTGTGGTTGAAGGGAAGTGCTTAAGCCCAGCTCAGCTCCTGTGTGTGCATCCAGTGAAGACCCTCAACTGAAAAATAAGCCAAATCGATCTGCAGAGAAGAGGAGTACAGCTCCTGCAGAAGCATGTCCCTGAATAGCAAAGTGAAGATTCAGTGGCTGTTGCCAGTATCGAGTCATTCCTGAGTGTGAGTGCCACCGCGCTAGGTCAGACCAGCACTGGCAGGCAGGCAGGGGATGATGTGTGAAGAGCAGACAAGGTCAAACCTCCTCCGCATGGGACAGCACTCGAGCTGCTGCTGGCCACTGACACTGGTGATACACAGTGTCTGCTGAAAGCAGGCAACTGCACCAAGTTCAGGAAACTCAAGCCAAAATGTAGCTGTCTTTCCCTTTTTATTATGGCATATTGTTTTATCAGCCATGGGGGGCTCAGTCCCCTTCAAATTTATAGTTATAACTGAACTTCCAGAAATACAGCCCCCAACTTTGTTCAGAGACAGAAGTTCCTCAGAAGCGCTTCAGTATCAGAGAGCGCTGGAATGCAGCCACGGGTCAGAAAACACTGCTCAGGAAAGAGGGTGATGAAAGTACCGACACTTTTATTTAAAAAATTTGCCTTCCTTTTCCCCTCGAGGAATAGTTTATAAATCGTATACCTGTCAAAGCAGTGCCAGCGCACTACTCAGAGAGATTTCTATTTTTGACACGAGCATGTGTTTGGCTGCACTTCCGATAGCTGGCTGAGGCTGCCTTATTATGCGATGCATGCAGACAGAGCATCTCTGCGTTCTAGCGACCACTGGCTGTGACTGGGCAGGTCACCCATTCAGACTGGAAGTCTGAGGCCTGATTCTCAGTCCCTTGTTAATTAAACATCAAGAAAGAACTGAAGCTTGGTTTTTTGGGGTTTCGTACTTTTTTTTTTTTTTTCCTTTTTGCTTCTGACAGCTTGCAAAAATTCTTCCAGCTGATTCCAGCTGACTAGAGAGAAGGAATGGGCCTGAGCAATATGGTGAGGCTGAGATTCCTGCAAGTAACCAGCGCATGATGGATCTGTGTGGCTAGAAAATCCATTTCTTCTAACCGATGGTAGAGGTGGAGAAGCTCCGAGGTTACTCCAACTATATTTTTTCCTGGAGGAGCTGCTTTTCTTAACATATTTTTAATATCATCCACTGAAGGTCTTGTCTGGTCGTTCATATACTACCACCATCTTTCAAGAGTAGAAGGAAAGAAACAGGATGCCATAAAACCATCAACACCCTAGTTTCAGGAAACAAAATCTACATAAAATATTTTCATAAGTTTATCTGAACCACTTGCATCTCTTCCACCTATTATTCATTCTAGGTTGAACTTTTGTGAAAGAGGTGCCTGGTGACATATTTCATTGTGTTAGATGGTATAGCATCCAATAAATGAAGTGGTTTAGTAAGCAGAGTGCCTACCAGGCCATCAGTACTAAATCTGCAAAAGGTTAATGAAGTCTGGAACTACAGTAATTTTTGTGTGATGGCCTCTCTGCAACCTCTTTGAAGGAAACATCTCTGTGCTGTGAGCTGCAGAGAAACCACTCCAGTGGAGAGACAGCTATGGCAGAGGAGCAGGGGAAAGCTGGCAAATGATGGTGGAAGCAAAAGCAGGATTTTATTTTTAACATGATTTGGGGTTTTAGCCTCCTTTCTTCTACAAAATCTTGCCTTCCTGTGGCAATCTAGTATGGAGAACTTTAGAATGCTTTTTTATTCTTGTTTTTAAGTTTGATTCACATGTTGATCTGCCCCTTGATCTTTCAGGGTTTGTGCATTGTTGGGGTATTTCTTATGTCTGGGAATTAAAGTGGAATATTTCTTTTCCATTAGTGGAGTAACTGACAGCTCCATAGGCAGCTACCTAGGATGCCTGTGGTTCAAAGTTACACCAGAGAAATAAGATGTGTCATACAGTCATAGTGTAGGATAACAGGAAGGTGCAAAATGATGGATCTGGGTGACCTGGTCAGCTGTAAAAGTCAATGCAGACACAGGACCAGGTTTTTATACAGCTTTTTCATTGGCTGTTTTCAACTACTCTCCTTTGGACATAATTAGTATGTGGACAATATCCAGCATTGCTGCTTTTTTTTTTTTTTTTTTTTTTTTTTTTTTTTTTTTTTTTTTTTTTTTAATAGCCTATATTGCTAAATGGTTGCAATGATTCCTTATTGCACTTTACTGCAGAGGGCAAAAGAAAGGTTTGCAGTTAATGCAGTTAATTGTACAGGAGAGAGCATCACCATGAAGCTTTGCAAAAATTAAATTGATCTGACATCACAGCAGTCACTTGAGTGTTCAAATGTTACAGGCTGGCACAGAAAGCAGAAGGGCAGACAGGCAACCAGGTGAACTTGCATTGGCAAAGGGAGGGGAGAGAAAGAAGATATGGTTTTGCAAATATGTGACAGGAACAAGCAACACAGAGAAATGCATTAAATTGTCAAACACAAGAGGTGATAACATTTTGTCAGCTGATATTTAGAGCTCTTTAGAAGAGAGGATTTTCTCACACAGCCTTTTTCTGTATTTCTAATGCAGGTTCTGAAATCAGAAAAAGGTATTTTGAAGTCTCATCTATCTGCATTTTATTTATCCAGGTACTCTTCATAAAAGGACCCAAAGTCATGTAGATTTAAAATCACCTCAGATCTATAAATAAAGAATGATGATAGATGGCAGAAAAATGAGCTGTGGCAGGTAGATGTGCTGTGACCAGAGGGACTGTTCTGTTCTTCTTCCACATCCACATTAATTAGCCAGAAGTGGAAGTAAATAGCATCTTAATTGAGAAATATTACAAAGGGACTCGGAGAAGTTGTAGGGATTAATTAGATAATCTTCATAAGGCATTTAAAATATGAGTACTTCCTTGCATACTTTCACTTAATTAAACTTTTATTTCATCTATAAACAACTGGTGTTTTTATCAGTCAAATAAGCATAGAAAATTTTGATTTATACCTATATACATCTATTTCCTTCATTCTAAATGTACATACAGGATATGTGGGTAGATGCCTGAGTGTATGTGTGTGTATACAGGAGAGTAATAAAATACGTGTAGAAGTATATGCACAATATCCCTATTTGGACAAGAGCAATATTCTTAACAAGCCCAAGATTTTTCAATATCTATTTTTTGCATTCACAGGTGCAGCAAAAGAGATGAAGAATGGACATATACAGGAGAAAACACTTTCCATTTTACAGTGCTAACTCCTCTTTATTAGAAACAGTATGGGAAAGAAGAAAATAAAAACCTATGGTTCATTTTCACTTTGATCATCATACCTATCATTTTACACACCGCATGCTTTCCTCTTCCAAGGGCATATATTGTATTTATTCTGCAGCTGCAGTATATTGATTTTGGACTACTGAGTTCAGTGCAGATGAGTGACAAACTAAGCTGCTGGGTGACTGATAAGTAACCGTGTTTAATCTCTTGGCTCCAAAATGAAATCACATAGCTCATTTCAATAATTTTAGTTTTGGTACTCAGTCAAGACTATATACTCTTAATAATATTTTTTTTTTTTCTGACAAGTGTAAAGATAGAAGTAAAATAGAACCTTTCATGGAAACTGCTGCAATTCTGCATTCTACCTCTATTAAGTCATACATAGGATTGTTCCAGATTTACACTAACGCATCTGTATAATTCCGGCTGATACTTTCAATTAGATGTAAATATTTATCTGCATTTCCATTGCATTGTACTGTATTTATTGTTCATTTGAGCAGCTGTGGTGTTTCCTGAATCTTCATCCACTGAATGAACAAGAGAATGCACAATTTGCTAATTCAGTACTCTGGGTTTTAAAATACAGACATACCTTCTTGAACATAATAGTAATAATAATGATGATAATGATGATGATGGGATAATAGGAATAATTCTTGTTAGTTTATTTTTTCTATAAATATAATTATTATATAATTATGTATAATTATATTTCTTTTTAATTTTCTATTATTTTCTTCATAGGTATTCTAAAAATAGGAAGCATCCAGTTACTTATAAGTAGAGTTAAATTGTGTACATTTTGTAACATGCCCAGTGAAATCTAGAGGCAGTAAAATGTGATGTTTCTGAAGTGCTAGCTACAATATTTAACCCAAAGCCTCATTGAGAGTAAAGTATTATAGGGTTGGAAAGTTCTCCTCTTTCTTGGCACAGCTGGACAACACTCCAAGGAGATCTTACAACTGTAACACAACACAGTGGCACCAAGTGAATATTGTGGCCAAATACTCCAAGGCCCCTGAGAACAAAATATATCCATGAAATCACAGCTCATGCAAGTTTGTGTGTTGCAGGAGTGGATGAAGCCAAGCTGAACCTGCAGGGGAGGTGTGGCTGCAGTGTGGACAGCCACACTCAAGCTCATTTTTTCCTATGACAGCACCAGTGAAGACCTCCAAGAACATGACATCTCTAATGCAATAGATTTATTATTGCCAAGCCCAGAATTTACTGAAGTACAGGTAGAGCTATCCATAGGTTCTGGCCTCACCCAAGTTGCAGCAGAGGTAGATTATTGCCAGCTGGCCTTTTGTTACTGAAGAGGAAAAATGTAGTTCTCCTGCTTGTATGTGTTTGTACAAAGAGCCATTTTTAATGGGGGGGGGGGGAGGTTGTGGTGTTTTTGTGGGTTTTTTTTGTTTGTTTGGGGTTTTTTTGTTTTTTTGGTTTTTTTTTTTTTTTGTTTTTTTTGGTTTTTTTAATATTATAACAGTTTTACAGTGTTGCTGAGATCTTTCATACAGAAACACAGAAAAGCTCTAATATCGCCTAAGAAAATAAAATTTCCACCTGTAGTTTGGAATAGGAATATATTCAATCCAATAATGTGATTGACACCTCACCAATGTGATGAGGTGCTTCTAAATTGCTTTTTCAACAAAACCCAGTAAAATAGCATTGATAAAACTATAGTTTGAGAGAAATTAGCCAGGTTTGTTCCCACTTTATGGATTAATGGATAAGCATCAGCACATAAGGGCTGCTTGAAAACATTGCATTAGGAAAATATGCAGGGGTTTTAGTATTTTATGGGTAGGCAGAATTTGTTGTCTAAGCTGAGGCAATGGCAAGCATCTTAAAAAAAAAAAAGAATTCCAATAACATCTGGCTAAGCTTGAGATTTTTTCCTAAAGAAAGAGATTCATAATAGCACAGTTCAGACAATTAAAATACAGTAAAGTTCACAGCAGAGGTGACTGGCTGTTTGAAAATTGCTGCAGCCCACAATTTATGACATCCTTTATTTTAACACTGCTCAGTATATCCTGTAAATGCTGTTATGTGCTTAAGCCAGTTTATTCCTTTTTTAATGGTCCGTGATTGCAATCAGGCATGTCCTATAGAGAGCTTCACACTTCCATGTGAAGTATTATTTGATAAAAAACCTAATCAATAAATCTAATTTCTTCTCTTGCCAGATGCAGTTACATAATGTGTTTTCAATTTGGGCCTGGATCAGTTTCCTCAAATACTCAATAACCTGTGAGAATTCATAAGCTTTGTACCAAGCTAGCATTCAAAATCCATACCACTGGACTCTAGATATTTCTCTGTAAAAACAAAAATAGGACTGTCCTTGAAACAATCACATCTTTCCACAAATTTTTAAGGATAATTGAAAAGTTTATAGAATTAAATGAGGACACCAAATGTAATGAAGAGTGTAGCTTCCAGGGTTTCCTTTCTAACCCTGTGTGTTGTATGTCGTCATATATTATGGAGCTACAGAATCATAATCCAAATAAATACTATGCTTTGGTCTAATACTGAGTGATACTAGAAGGTGGATAGATTGATAGCACTTTATTTCAAAGAGTATGGATTATGACAAAAAACTTTTCTTACAAAAATATGACTGTGAATCTTAAGAGTCTTCCATTTCTTCTAGGAAATGCTTAGCTTAGTCCAGAATAAATGCATTGAAGAAACAAGACCTGCTAAAAAATGTAAATTCCTTGAAATGGGAGTTGTTTTTAATTTGAAATTTTTATAATTTACTTATTTTTCATTATTTAATTACTGTTTCACAAAACAGAAATGCCACTGAAAATGTCTTTGGAAACAAATTATTTTGATAGACATGTTAAACTGAAGTTGACCCTTTAGACTCATCTTCTACTGAGTATTGCATTTCTTATGAATCATGGGATCTTCTATAAATGGCATTTCACTTTCCAGATGAAAGACAGGAGTCGTGATGACAGAGGACAGTGACATCACATTTAAAGCCCAGCCGTAAGGTTTCCACGGATGCATGGGATTCCTCATTTTTAACACATATATCTGGGTCTATTCTTGTATTTTTTTTTTTTTTTCCAACAACTGCTTACTGTAAAAACACAGACTTCTGGGTGGACAGATCGGCTTGCACTGGAATCAGTACCTGTGGAATTTTGGTGCCTTATACTTTGTCTCAGTTCTGATACAGGGATTAGATCTCTTAAAATTAGATATTTTATAAGCTCACCTGAGAAAGAAAAGGAAATAAATAAATAAAATATCAGAAAAGGGTGATTTATCTTACACTTAAATAGGTACCTCAGACATATGGGATTAGTGAATGTCCAGGGAAGCCTGTTCTATCTTAGTTTGCTGTCAGAGGAGTTCAGCCTGGATTTAAATGGATTTTAATCTTTCCAAGTAAGCAAGACCTCATTCATCTGTCTTAATGTTCAAATAATCACCATGAAGGGAAATGTTTGAAAGACGGTTTTTTGAAATAGTAGTAGTAGTAGTAGTAGTAGTAGTAGTATTTGTAGTAGTAGTACTTGTAGTAATTGTTGCTAGTCGTTGCAGGCACATTGTTACAGGATATTACTGTCATAATTACATACAGGAATTAAAACAGACTCCATAAAATATGAACAAAAAGCATCACTTCTGTGCCTAGGGCTAAAGAAAACACCTATCTGTGGTACTGTTTGAAGAGTTCTGTGTTTTGCTTATCAACACTGCTTGAATGAGGGTTTAGTAAATTTATTACACAAACAATTGCAAGGTAATGAATCATCAAGACTAGCATTCAGTTAGAACCATGTTTTGACCAGAAATGTACAGCAGATCAGTGTGTCTTCAGCACATGGCAGACATCCATGTCCAGGGCATGTAACTGAAGCAGAAAACCCTGCACAAAGCTGTTCCCGTCTGTGATCTTAGTAGCTGGCTGGAAATTTGAGGTCTTGAAGGTTATTCCTGCTGGAGGAAGTTATTGATGCTATTCTGTCAACAAAAATGTACACAGTTCTATTTTCTTCAAAAAATACAGTTTCAAGAAACAAGAGGCCATTTCCTTGCCAAGGGTATCAAACCCCTTTTCTCCGAATCCTTCAAAACTTCTTTCAGGGTCATTCTTGGGGCCAATGCTGTTGTGAATAATCAGGATATGTTGGTGATTCCTCTGCAGGCTGTTTCCGTGCTGATATTTGCAGCTTGGTTTTTCTCTCTTGCATGCACATATTTGCACACACATGTCCACTCATCCTGCTTGACAGTAAAAATCCCAGGAAAGCACAGCTTTTTTTTTTTTTTTTTTTTTTTTTTTTTTTTTTTCCCCTGCCTGATGTAAAGATCACAGAATACTCTGAGTTGGATATCTTAGACAAGTCTTTAAATTTGGAAAAAAATATTACATTCATCTGTGTCTATAGAAGAACCTAGTAGAATTTAAATGAAAGACAGTAAAGATTCTTTCAATTAGATTTTAGCCATTCTACAGCAATATTCAATATATTTCTTCATAGCAGTCTTCAGGGGACATTCCAGTGGACTGTATTTGCTCCTACAACATTCTCAGAAGACAAACTCCACCTTTGGGTGATGAACACTTGCTTATTAGAAGGAAACAGTTCTGTAAACCTCTAGCAGCTAGCTAGCTGCTAAAATACCACTTGGAGATGGGATTTTTCTAGATGAAAGCCTGAGATTTTTGACAGGTTATGTGTGTGTGTCCTTGGAAGATTCAAATATATTGGTGAGAGTTTCTCACCAACATGATAATGATCAGAAGTTATAAAGATCAAGGGTCACATTGGAAACTTTGTATTTCAAGATACAGAACACAGTTAAGTTCACTCAGCAGATATCAATACTAATCTCAGAGCACTTAAAAGAAAAAGCACCCTTCTGCAGTCAAGTGAATTACAAGCATAATCCAACAAACCCCATTATTTTGCAACCAAACCAGACAATTTAAAAGATAAATAAAACCTCCTGGTGTTTATGCACATAGTTTTATATCCAAATGGTCAGTCCTTAGAGCACTGTACAAGTGATACCAAAAAGAAAGAAAGGGAAAAAAAAAAAAACCAAAAAAAACCCCCCCAAAAAACCCCACCACCACGTTGCTACAAGGCATTGAATTTTTACTGGCTTTTTAAAATTTGATTGTGCTTGTAATTCAGACTTATTCTTTCCTGATGAGAGAATTTTTGCAAGCCCAAGTTACTTACAGACTGTCCCTGAAAAACTTTGTTTTCTGATTCAGTTCAATTCTATTTCATACTCATACTTACATCACCCTCATTTCATAACACTATACAGCTACAACTGACAAAAATTTCTATAGAGTTCTATAGGGTAGTAATCAAAAAACCCTCATATGATAGTTCAGATATTCCATATAATTTTTGATTTATGTAAGATTTTAGAGCAATGTATTTCTGTTCAAGAACACTGTCAATTTTTGTGACCTTCCCACAGTGAAGGATTTGATTTGTAAGATATAAAATGTGGAGGACAAACAATGGTTAGGTAAGCAGTGAGAAATAGTGGACTAGAACGGCTCATTTTGGTTTAAATGATGACATTAGAGTTAGATCTTTCCAGAAAAATCGAAATTTTGTCATTGGCTATATAAACTCAATATATGTGCTAAAAGTTCTTAATTTTAATAAGAATGATGAGAATATAAAACTGTTTCTTTTCAGATATTTTTTGGGGGGAAGATAATTTGCATGATCAATATATAACCAGGATGCATAAACACGCTTTGCCAGCAAAAGACATTTCTGAGAAGAAAGACCCTGCAATGAATGCCATATACCATGATATACTTAAATATATTTTCAGGTGATTTTATTCTCCCTTGCAAAGCCTGATGCATATCATGAGCAAAACTGCTTGCATGATGTGATTATAGTTGCATATTCATGATATGCTGTACATGACATAGCTTTACATACTCCACACATTACTGCACTATGATGTGTACTTCTGGCCAGTCTCAGCAGCCCCAGAGACCGAGATAAGAGAATTGGACCCCCAGTCAAGGTTTTGAACCATCTTAGGGTGATGCATGTTGATAAAGGGAAGGTCATTTATGGGCAAGTGGTACCATCCAGTGTTGGAAGCAAGGGCAGATAAGGATCTTATCAGCCCTGTGATCAACCTCAGACTTCCTTGTACAATCACTCTTGCTCTGTACGTTCCCAGCTGCCAAACATATCACAGAATAGCTCAGGTAGCAATGAGCTGTTCCCAAATTGCTAGTGCCATAGCTGAGTTGCAGAACTTGGGCTCCAAACTATTCACTCTTGAATATGTCTTGGATATAGTAGCGTTTCACTGATCAGAGAGGAAAATAAGAGCAATATTGATTAAAAGCTTAAGCCTTGTGCATATTAAGTCTTTCCTTCCTATTATAATTATATTTTCAGTTTTATCCTAGTAAGACAATTATATATAGTGCATATAACATTTTTCTCTGTATAATACATAAACATATAAACCCATAAATGTCTTAAATTATAAATTTGCATACATACATATCAGATTAAAAATTGAGTGGTTTATAAAACCCAAACGGTTTATATTTCACTTTGTCTTGCCAATAATCTGATTGGTACCCGGTGTCAGTGCATCTGTTTTCTTGGAAAATTATTTGTAGAAATCAATTTTACTTGCAGTTCTTTGGTTTTCTAGACATGTGGGCCTTACAGAAAAGTCATTAGCACAGTTGACAAATATTTTTGCCTGTCCCGTTGCCCTCTGCTCCGTGAATTGAAGCTTGCTTTTAAGTTACTTGACGCTTACAGTAACATGAGACAAGCAGCATCCATCTAGCAGCAGGACTTCAAAGAGAAATCACTATTTCCCCTGACAGTCCTGCCCCATGCACGGCAGCTCCTGGAAGCAGCTGCATTGCTTTGAACTCAACTTTAACTTTACTTCAGAGCCAACTCAGGGCTCTGAAATGGGATGTAAATTGGTGTAGCAAGGTGGTGTAATCCACTGATGAGTGGGTGTTAGAGGGCCCCCTCTGTGCAGACCCACACCATGTGTGAGTTGCTTCAATTCTTGACCACAGCTTTCTGCTTCTTTAGTTTGTGCTAGGGGAATTTATGATTTTACTTCTGCCCATCCCCAGCTGAACCTCACTAAATTATTTACTGCAAACTGCTGAGACACCTGGCATTCAGATTTGGGGGACCCTGACAGATCAAATTAAAGTTCTCTGAGCAGAGGAAATGCACAGGTTTAAATACCAGTGCCAAGTAATTTCCTTCCTTGTATTTTCGCCATAGGTACTACTCCCCTGACCATCCGTGCTCTACATCTATTGATTTCTGCTCCTCTTGAGCTATATTTAGGATTAAACCAGCTCATTCCTTCTAAGAGGAGACTGGCTGTGGTTATATAGACTATTGCCCTGGGAGCTGTAATGCAGTCTTCACCTTACTTCAAGCACTTTGAACTGAGGAAACAGATGGATGCCAAATGGCAATCAGAAGCGGTCTGGGTCAAGTGATGTGCTAGAGACTTGGCGAGTTCAGTTTTAGTGGGGACAGCCATGGACAGAGCCAGTGCCATCCTCCCACTGTCAGGAGACCAAAGGTCCTTCCTCAAAGAAATGAGCTTTAGCAGCAGATATATTTAGAATATACTGATAATTCACATGGAACCCATATCGTTATGAGGAGGTGCCTCAGTTTCCCAGTTAATGCCCCAGGTCCAACATTTTCTGCCAGGTGTGCCTGTTCATTTCAAGGCAAAAAACCTTTTAAAACATTCTTATAGAATTTAGGGAGTGCGGGGCAAGGACGGATACAACCAGACAGATAAATATCAGTTGACAGAAGATCATGAGCAGAGAAGAAAAGAACATATTTTATTTTCCTCTAAGGCCTATAATTAAATTACCTAGAAGTGAGACAAGGAGAATTTTCTGGCACATTCTTGCACAGATTTTTAAACTGGGTGTACTAGCCCAGTGATCTTATCGATCACAAGCTTGTACTAGCTTGTGATCTTATGATTCCCACCTTGATCCTGAATGCATACCTTCTTTACTAAGTCTGAAAGTAGATAGCTATGATTTTGGTTATAATTTTCAGCAAAAAAATCTGTTCACCTGACTAAGCAGAATATTTTCTTCATTGATTTCTTCACAGGCATAATATACAGGAAGGAAAGGCCCTTTCTAGTGGAAAATTATATGCATGTTTTCTAGGCTTTAGATACGTAGCTCCTACTATGTGTTTCCACCAGCCCAGGAAGATAGAATCACTGCATGGATCCTTAACAAAAAAAGATAGTATTGCTGTCTGATTGAAGCCCCTAAGGATTTATTTGTGTAGGAGCTCCAAGTACTACCTAACACTTTCCAAAGGCCCCTCTAAGATGATGTAGTATAACTGAAAAAGAGAGAGACCTTCTCTTAACAAATAACATAATGTATTAGACTTGAGAAACCTTAGAAAAATCAGTTAAATCCTTTTTTGTGCTTCATCTGAAATGAGTACTGGCTTCCATAGGGAATTCAGTGTGAGAAAACTAATTTGCAGGAGGCATCAGTGATGCAGCTCCCTGGGGTTCAAGCTGCATCAGGGCAGCCTGAGACACCTGCCAGCAGCAAAGGAGGTGCTGGAGGGGCATTGCCAAGTTTGCAAAGCCCCCCAACCACACCAGCTCAGAGTATGGAGCCAGACAAATGACTAATATGCAATAAGCAATCGCCAAACAGCAAGACCCTCGGGTTGCTGAAAATCAAGAAATGGAAGCTAGCTGTTCAAGCAAAGCTGAGTCTACTCAGTGTCTTGACTGCCAGTTCAGGGGGATCTGAACAGGGGCATAAACAGAAATGTGTGTAAATAGCAAAAATAAAGAAAAGAGGCAGAAATCTCAGAACTGAGAGGATATAGAAAACTAAATGCAGGTCTACAGTACACGAGATACTTGATTTGTTAAACATCAATTCACATTTACCTATACAGGAAAACATTACTATTTCTCTCATTACGGAAAAAAAATCATACCTAGACAAAGACCCCACGTGCAAAATGGAAACACATTTCATAAACCCTTTAGTTTGTGTTGCTTTCATTATTTATATACCTTTCAAAAAGATCTGTTGAGTCATCCCTAAACATGCAATCTCTTTCATTTCTCCCATTTAATATTTCTTGTAGTGATGATCATAATTTCTGTGTTTGCAGCATATTCCTGGGCCTTGAGACCCCTTAATGTGCAAGACAACACCTTGTCATGGAAGGTCACAGAGCAGGGAAGATGTGGTGCTGCAGAGCAGCCTAATAGGATGCACCTAGTGGGCCTCAAAGGTCCTGCTCCACCCTATGACCCAAAGAGCCAAATTCAGTGCTGTCACATCAGGCAGCACAGCACAAGCTAATACAGGGAAGCAGGAAGCATTAGAAAGATTTGGTTACAATGGTGCAGCTTCTGTGGGTTGACAGCACCTTGGTAGCTTAGATGAAAAGATATTAATTGCAGTCATGAAGAAGTAAATTTGTCTTCTAGTTTTGGTTATTGCATAACTCAGTTGCAGGAGCAAAACTGCTACAATGGTGCAGCTCCATCATTTTACATGGACTTAGGATCTGTCCATTCAGTATAATCTAGAAATTTTCTAACCCCTTATTCAGCAGAATGCAGTCTGAGGTGACCTTTTGCACGAACCTGCTAAGGCCACAGAAACCGAATACTTCCAAGCTGACCATCTGACTTATCCTTGTGAGAAGTTACTCTGTATTAAAAGGTCAAAAGAAAAAGAAAAGAAAAGGCTCCTCAGCAGGGAGCTGCCCTTTGGGATGTTAGGTAATTTAAATTAACTGGCATCATGCTGAGTAGCTTACATTTCTATATCTGTATGTGAGTGGGAACAGCTAAGGTTAAAGGGTCAGTCTCTTCTTCAGCAGGATGACATCCCTTTGCTGCTCCTCCTTCGGAGAGCACAATGCTGAACACCAGCAGTTTCTTTTGGGGTCTGTTCCTGCATTCTGCATGTTGTGGCAGAGGAACTGAAAATGTTAATGTGACAACAAAAGTAAAAATAGATCTCTCTTTTCCCTGGTTCTTACTTTCAGGGTTCCTTGTCAGAGTTGCTCAGCATCCTCATATTTCTACTCAGGATACAATGCCCAACCCCTGTAGGTAGGAGGATATTTTGTAGGACAGCTAGTATTAACTTCTGCAGCTACTTCAGTGGGGAAGTTTGTAGTAAATGGAAAGAACAGAAGCTGTTAGGAGCTTGTTTAAACTTATGACCTTTAGCCATTAAATTAGGAAAATAAATTGCAAAATAAGCTATTGGTTAACAGCACAGGCAGAATTTAAATGGTCTTGTAGCCTTTCCTCAAATGTCTAGGAATCAGGGTCCCTGGCACTGTATCAGGCTTTCTCTGTGTCACCGAGACACTGAGTTCCTGCAGGCTCTGCCCAGTATGAGTAAAATGGAAGAAGCAATAATTTCAAGTGATTTTGCAAAATCCACTAATTTATTTTTGGAAAGTACTTGGATGCTCATGTATAAAATCAGCATATTGCTTCAGAAGTGTAAGAAGCAGTTCCAGAGGTTTTATTCTCATTTAGATGTGGTGGCAGAATTTTTGCATATGCTTTAGCCTTACCTCTCTTCTTTCCCATGGGATAGGAGAGGAGGGAATTTGTATGAGTTTTTGAGGTTTGGGGATTTGATTGTTTTTCATACATGAATGATGTGCCGTACATTTATTTCACTAAGGACAAAAAAGCAACAGAGAAAAAATCTCTCACTTGGAAAGAAGGACAAGTTGATATTCCAAACAAGAATCGGTGAAGTTCTTGTTGAATAAATGAATTACCTATTCATTCATTGATACGTTGAAACTACCGCTCAAATCCACAAAAATTATTAACACACATTTTGTACAGAATATGGCTGCTAATACAATTCATGAGTTAGTCACGAAATAATTCAGTAGCCTCCTTACAAAGATTTAGTAATTTTAAAAAATTCCTTTAAAGGTTTCTCAAATTTTTTATGCACTTCCTGAGATCACACAATGCAGTGTTGCAAACTGACATACTGTTCAGGTTCTTGAAATTATTTGGTTCCACCTGGTGTTTCACACCACATCAGAGGTGTGCATTATCTCACTGTAACACGGTCCTTCCATGTCTCCTTGCATAATTAACTTCTTGCATACCAACTAAATCAGTTAATGGATATATTACTGATAAGTTTATTAATAGAAGGCAAGTCAAACTGACTCAGAGGCATTAGCATATCTCTAAGCAGAAGATCGCATTAGAGACTGAGGGCAGGGCTGTTTATTTGTATAATTGTCCTATTACCAAACTATTGAATAGTGCTGCTTTGTAACTCGAGGAATCTTCATATTATTGCAAAACTGAAGATGAAGAAGTGCACCATAGCCTTCAAAATGCTATACACATTAGGATTCCAGCCAGTAACCAACTGTAAATGGAGCCGGGGGGATAGGGAAGTGAAGTTTGTGGCACACAAGCAATTGAATTTATGCCACAGTTTTAAACATCTAAAGCTGCTATGCCAATCAATTATGTAACCCTTATAGTCAATTAGCTGAAGGTGATTCATCTCACCTGTTTCTGGCATTTATTGTAAAGGTGAGGCGAATCACCCTCCGGGTTGCCTGTTTCTTTATATCGGCGATTAGGTAAGTCTTGAGTAGCCAATTTACATGAGAGAAGAAGAAAGATTCTACCCTTTGCAGAGGGAATTGCCTGCTAAAGGTGCTTCTTCCCCACAGTGAAAGCTCTACACTGTTCTAGGGAGAGGCATCCCCGGGCTGACTTCCACCAGCCCTGGAGGCACATCGGAGCAGCCGTGGCGGCGCAGCTGCTGCTTAGCTGCGACGCGCCGGACGAGAGCATTGCTTCACCGGCCTGGTGCCATTGCTGCGTGCTCTTGAGGGACTAGCAAAATGCACCCCCACACTTCAGTCATGTCTTCCCCTTACATAATAGATGGAATACAGATGAATTTGTGACCCACCAGATCTACACAAGACAGGGAGCGTGGAAATTTGTTCTGTCTTCCAGTGATCATTATTGATTTCTGTCTTGTCAGACCGTAACATTTTCCAAAGCAGACTGTAGCTACGGAATTGGAAAACAGTCTGCTTAACAAACTGTGCATGGAGATATTATTCCCACCAGGCTTGGTGGATGGTGTCTTGGCCCAAGAAGGTGACTTACTTAATTTTTGTATGATGCTAGTCCAGTTTTCTTGAGGATTAAGACGAAGTGCGAGATGAGCAATACCTTAGTGCAAGGCCTGCCATCGCAGACTAACCAGCCGCAACCAATTACCAGATGATTACACTGAAGATCCTACCCTGATTTAGAAAAGAGCTAAGATTAGCTCCTGAAATGTTTATCTCAGGAATTTAGGAGAAAATGTGACAGCCAGACTGAGTTTAGACATTATTCTAACAGCCCATCCTAAACCATTAACAGCTTACATTTACCCGATCATTACACCTTGTTAAAATGCAATTAATGGAAATTTTAACACCTTTTCCTTTTTTTTTTTTTTTTTTTTTTTTTTTCGTGACAGAAGGACAACACCTCTACTAGAAGATTATCCAAAGCCCAGCATGATGGTACTCCTATATTTCATCCATTCAGCCGCTCCCAAGTTTCATCCATTCAGGTCTTGTATTTTCTGTAATTGCCATGAATGCCGGGGGAGAAATCAGGCTGCAGAGCCCTTGCTTTCACACTGTGGCCTGAAGCAGTACGCAGGCAACCACTAAGAGAGAGGTTTACTGTTCACCTCCTCTTGCTGTCTCAACTCCCTCTCCCTTGGGCTTTCTCAGACAGATGGTTAATATGTATTAATTATTTTGCTATAAATCCCTCTTGCTTTTCTTGCCATTTTTCAAGTTAGTCCATAAAATGCTTTAAAAAGATGGTTGAAATCTAAATGAATGTCCACAATGGAGGAAAATCTTCCATTTTTATCTAGCATAAGCTCTTAAAAGTTATTTAATTTATGCTGTTGTAAATAAAAAAAAAAAAAAGTCAATGAAAATTGCCTTCTCCAAGGCAAATACGCTGGAAGAGAGCCTTCCATTACACTGTCTGCGTGGGAAACTGAATAATCTGTTCACATAATCTGTGTCAATTGTGGAAAACTAACCAAGAAAAAGTACATATAATGATTAAAGATAATAGCTTCTTATCACTGATTCCAATTTTAGACAATTTTCATGCATTACTATGGGCGCATGCAAATTTCCATTTACTGTGAATGAGTGCTGCAGTACTGAAATTAATATGTGCAAGTGGGGCATGCATTGCATAGCCACCTAAATTTGCATATGTTTTTATACTCAACTAATTAAAAAATCCTGATCCTAGGACATAAGAATTTCTTTACCACTTTTCCTTAACTTGTGGTATTAGCTGTGATGTTCATTACATAGAGTAGAATTGCATGTACTTTAAATATATCACTGACCATGCAGCATAGAGTAATACTGGAATCAAATACTATCTAGAAGAGCAGACAGATTGTCACATTTACTGAATTTGAAGTAATTAAATTTCCTAGTAGAGAATCAAGCCTTTGAATACATTTTTAACTGATTTTTTCTCCTCAATTTTATCTTCAGTAAACTGGATCCTTTCTGAACTTGAACACATACCTTAGTCTTGGGAAAATGGAATCACTGAACATATTTTGCATCCTTTCACTGCTCTTCTATACAGCTGTGCATACCAAAAGGTACATTTTTGTACAAGGTGTATACATCATTACAAGGTATAGCCATGAGTAATGCCCTCTGAGAGGCAAAGATATAGACTGTATGTGCTTGAATGTACATAGGACTACATCTATAACAAGAGAGACATACAGACATACTGCAGTTAACTGACCAGCATGTGGATTTAGGATATGTTTGCTGAGGAAGAAAAGCCAAACATGTGTATGAGTTAGAGTTGATTTACACCCCACAAAAGAGGGAGCCCCACAATCTCATACAGAGAAGCGCTGACCATGAAAACCTTTCATTGAATAGTGAATATTTCAATAGGTTCTTAGAGAAGAAGTGGTGGTAAGTAGAGGAAATAAATGTTCCCACAATCTTCTGAGTATTTATCTATGCCTAAGGTATTTTCCTGCTTTTCCTAGAAGAGCTACACTGTGCCTGTATATCCATATTTTTAAAATATCAAACCCCCAAAACCTAAACATGGAGGATGAATAGTGCCTTAAAATCAATAATTTTTAGAAGTGTCATTGGGAAAATATATTTTGAACAAAGCACTTTGGATTTCAGATGTGAAAGATATCCCAAGTGGCAGCATGTATTGTAAGATTCTTTCCTTCTTGCATCTGTCAAAGTGTCCCCAAGTCATGCCAAGTTGGTGCAAATGCTTGTAGTGGGTGCTTCTACTGTCTTTCTCTTGTGTGTGTCTCTGAATGTGTGTGTGCATGTTTTACTGAACCTATCTGGATTTGAGAGATCAGAGACACTTTTCCCCACTGTGCATTTGTGCGCAAGTTACCTCAGCAAACGTTACACGTAGGGAGGGATCACAAAAAGAGTAGGAAAATCAGAAGTGCAGTGGGAGCATAGGGGTGTGTGGGGGGTGTCTGAGCTCCAGCACAGATGTCCTTGTCCCTCCTCTGGGTGTCTGGGGAGCCATCAGCCTCAGCAGGAATTGCACAGGCACACAAATGGAGGTGAGTTCTGCAGAGGCCCTGGACTGCCTGTTTGAGCAGATTACAGCCTTTTGGCATAAAACATAAGATGTGGCTTTTCTTTACAGGAGGTGAGTCAAATGGAAAATCTGAACGTAATGGTATTTTGAGAATTAAGAGTTATCTGGGGAGTTGTGTCCTCAGTCAACAAGCTTCCTGCAAAGCTGCATCGGACTTTGCTGGTGTTGGTCACCATGTGCGATGTGTGCTGCTGCAGTAATGATTAAAATTAAAAGTAGCTTGTTTCCCCGAAGCAGCAACCAAAGTAACAATACAAGAGAAGACCTGACTTTTGAAAACAATTGGGGTATTCTGTAATCCACCCACCTGCACGTTGTAATGATCTGATAAATGTGGGGAAACATCTGGATTTCAAACCTCACACCTCAGCAGCACACTGCAAATTGAATTCGGTGAATGATAATTAGCTTAAGCAGATATTGTGGCTGGAGCTGAATGAGTGACTGACTGTATTCAGATGAAATAAAAGAAGCCCCACTCCCCTCGAAATTTCTCCTAGCGGTACTTGTTTTCTTAATGTGTAATGGAAATGTTGAGCCACAAGGAAAAAAGGAAAGGAGGACTAAATGGAGAAAGTGAGGAGAAAGGAAAAGGAAACATAAATTTGGGAACCCTGAAGTTGAAGATTTATGATTCAATTCTTGAATGCCTCTTGTACCTGAGGATATAATACATTTTTTCAAGAGTTAAATGAAGTTTACAAATCCAGTAGATAGCTGGAAAAATTTTGTTGCCGATTTCATAAATACAAAATTAAATTCATACCACATCTATACACATGAAACCCAAAATAATGAGAATAGTTGCACAATTGTTAAGTGTAGCAGTATTTAAATTGAAATAATAATTATATTCCAGTTGTGTTACTGATTTTCAAACAAGTTCTCCTGTTTAGGAAGAAACTCTCCAATATTGTCTGCAATTTTCTTAGTAAGCATAGAAAGTTAAGTTCTACATCTTATAATAATTCAGGCATGTATAGCTCACAGACACAAATAGTTACAGTTATAAACTTAATTTACCTGAGACAAAGATCCAGAAAACTGTGAAACACCTTCTTGCCCAACATCTGTGCTGATCTATGTTGTGGAGTGTCAGGAATACGGATGGATCAATTTGGGAACTTTACTGTATAGCTTGTGGAAGAAAGTGGGGCTTTACTGACATATGGCCTGTGGCCTTCCATATCCATAGATCAGTCCTGAGTCTCAGGAGATTAATCCTGAGAAAGAAACTAAAATGTTTCTTTTTTGTTCCCATGAGGAGTGTTCCATTCTGTACTCTTTATCTACCACTGTAAATCTTTGTCGGATACTATTTTTATCGGAGTATCACAAATACGTTGCAGAATTTAATTTCCACAGCAGCCTATGAAGCAGGTAAGCATCACCTCTATTCTGTAGAGGCATGGAGATAAAACTGGGAGTAATTCTGGTTTCATTGTGCCCCAGTTTAATGGCTTATTCTACCTATTTAATATTAGCTACCAAGTGCAGTGATATAAGAAACATCCTTATACAAACTGTATTTATTTCCAGACTATATAGGATGAAGCCAATAATTTTTGCATTATTTTCTTACAAATAAATGCCTCCATTCCAAAAAAAGTTGTATTTTGGAGAACACTATTCTTGAGCCAGAATCTCAGCCAGTGAATGTTGGAATTGATAAGTTTGGGGCTTGTTGATCTGGCTTCTCCTGACCAAAGAGCATTTCAATGGAAACCCCCAGCCAGCTCCACTTGGGTGGAACAACTCACACCAGCTCTGACCCAGCCAGCACATCCTGGGTCATAGCTGATTCCTTCCATCTTCCCATCTCAGCCAGGAGGAAGAACATTTCAAATCCTGCCATTTCAGGCTTCTCTCCTGGTAATTATTTCACTGCCAGGAATCATTAGTATGGTCTTTGATGGTACTAACATATTTAGAAATCAGTTCATATGGGTGTGAGATTATTTGGGTTATTATTAAAGCACTTCAAAAAAAAAAAAATCAAATAGCATAAAATGTAATATGATAAATTTAACTAATCTAGGTGATGGTTAGGCAAAAAAATAAATAGCAAAGTGCAAAAATTTCCCAAAGAAATTCATATGTAAAAATTTAAGGGCATGAAAAGATACAAAAATCGTTAATGATGTCCATAGTTTTGTACAAATACTGAATTAGTATCTTTCAAATTTCTCCTAACTTGCTTAAGCAAGGCAAAGAAACTGTATTCTCCTAAAGCATTGACATGATTTTATGGAACTTATTTAGAAGCAGAAGTATTTATTAATACTCTGAAGAACTCAAATCACAATTTGTCATCACAGCAAAATAAAAATTCTGTACCTAATGTGTTGATTTACTCCTAGAAAAAAAAATATCATTTACTTCACTTGGCCAAGTAAGGGTAAAAAAAACATGAAATGGATGATTTAATTTACTTTGGGAAAAGTTATCTGTTTAAATGGTCATCTTAGGCAAGACACAATTAGAATTTCATTGATTCTTTTCTCTTTATTTCCGGTCTCCCAGAAGTGTATTTATGAATCTCAAGAGGGATGTTTTTTGTCCTGTTAGCCTTAATTGGATTTTGTTTAGCTCAATGTTTTAAACAAAAATCTCTTCCCAGCATGGTTGAATTTGTGGATCTCAAGTTTCTGTAAGGATGCAGAGTTTTTGCTATAAGTTGGCTCTTTACATATGTGAACCTTTTTGGATCAGCTACATCTTAACCTGCAAATGGAAATCTGACCTTGCAACTAAGAGAAAAATAACAAAATTGCCATTCCAAAAGAAGCAGGAAAGGTTTTAAAGATATAGAAAGAGAATCCCAGCTTAAGTAAAATTTTCTATCACTTTGATTTCATAATTCAGCCTAAGTATGATTGATAAATTAACATAATAAAAACCAGGACAACATCTGTTCTGCACTATGGGAATAGGAGGGAATTTAGACTTTTGAGAAGTTGTTATGCTGATATTACATTCTACATGGGAACATATGAAGAGTGTTTACAGTAAAAATAACTTCTGGTGCCTACTTGTATTTCTTCTTAAATGTACACATATGCCTTTCAATTTTCACACACAAATCTTGTAACTTTTATTTTAGATTTAATTTTGAAATTAGGCTAAAATAAATTGATGGAGTAATTAAAAATGACCCATGTGCATGCTTTTATTTGTTGAATACTGTCATGTACCCTGTTTAATCAAACAGCTTTTGCATATTCTCACTGTACCTCCCTGATTAAAAATAAAGGCATCCCCATTGTAATTCAGATAATATATGTGAGAAATATGTCCAAGCCCGGCAGTGGTTTTTAAAGCTTTCCAACCTTGTATTCGTTGCAAGTTTGTTAACTGCTAATTATTGCTACTAATAAAATTGCACGGTACATTGATTTGTGTAGGGATTGCTTAATTCAAGATCAAAGCCAAACCTATTTTATTCATATCTTAAGAGATGAAGGATGTAATTGAGTTCATATATGGGCTGTTAAGTAACTTGCATATTTACCTCATACCTAGAACCGCTTCCTGAGCTGGTGTGCTGGCCCTTTAATCCAGGATATGAAGTTCAAACAGTAACACTGCTGAAAGGGAGCTATAAAGAGAGATAGATTGGGAATCCCTGCATCCTGATTACCCAAGATAAGAAGGTATTTGGGAGTGGAAGAAAAGGTGGTGAGAGCTAAATTAGCTGTCTTTGAGATAAAAGTTAATTTCCTTAGGAGAAGAGCCCAGTTAAGACACTGCCCCGTTTAAATCTAAATGCCCACAGTAAAGGCAGCAGGCAACTTTTAGCTTACTGGAGATAATCTTTATGGTTCTGGTGGTTGCCTCTGCAGAGGAGATGGCAGGTAGTGGTATATACAAACACCTTAAGAGATAAACATCTGCAGAAGAACGCAGGACCCCTGTGAAGCTTTGGGTACTGAAACAGAGAAAGAAAATGAATTAATATATGCAAAACCCCCTACTTTTACTGTGAAGCTAAAAATATGCAGAATTTTCCTATGGAGCTCCAGAAATCATTATAGATGATCTGAGCGGTAACTCAGAGAAATGCCAATTACTGGCTTCCCAGATTGCTCAGCATAAGTGATCAAGTGCATGTTGCAGCTGATAGATCTGCACAGAAACATTTTGCACACATGCTGCAGAATTCAGACCCTGAGTGTTGAAACCTACTTGTAAATAATTTGTTCTGATTTAAACAATGTGTTTGTCTTTGGAAGCAGCTGGTGTTTAACTGTTACACTGATTTTAATGTTGAGAAAGTAAACAATTTATGATTGATGTTAACAGTAGTTCAGTATGCAGCCTCATGCATGCTTAACAAGCCTTTCATATGATGGTATGTCCTCATACACAGTACAAGAAAAGAAAAGGGAAGGAGACTTGCAAGTATTTGTGTCAGATAAGATTTTTCTTTGGACATTGCACTTTCTCCCTGGTCTGAAATACCTTCATACAAATGGAGCTGGCAAGAAAGCCTGGGTAGGATTCTAGGAACATTTATGTACACTTCCTTTTTTTTTGGAAATGGCTTGAGCCTCAGGCAATCAAATAGTAAAAACTGGTTTCAAACACTGCGGCATCCTGTCCATTTCCTTGTTTCCTGCCACCTCCAGTTACTCCAGTGTCTCAAAAGCCTTGCCCATTCCACTTTTCTCCAGTCCTTCCAACAAGACCTGACCAGAGTCTGATTCTAGGAGCATCCTGGGGTGCAGCTGGCTCCCCCGTGCCCTGAGACTCTGGCTAGAGGTGCCTGGGGAGCTCTCACCATGGGCTAGGTTTTGGCTGAGGTGTTGGCTTCAATGCCTCTCTCTCCTTTGAATTAATTTGTGGGCTTTTTCACCTAGTTCAGAGGCAGCTATATTACTCAGACCGGTATCTTGAGCAATGTGCTCATAAGCTTACTTTCAAAGTCATGGAGACACTTGAAAAGCTTAATTTATAAGCAAAAGCATAAGAAAAGCCCTATAATTTTCTTTATATGTGATTTTAAAAACCACCCTGCCTGATCCGGGTTGAAACTCGGCATTTTGACATTCCATTTTAGTCTTGCCTGGGATGCTGTTCACCTTGCAAGCACCCTGGTGTAGCTCCATGAGCATCTGCCTGAATGGAGACTTCAGTCTGTGCCCTGTCATGTTTTAGAACATAATTTTTTGTATCATCTAATTAAGCAAACTGGTTCATTATAAGCAATACTAAGGTGTTGATTCAATTCCTGCCTCTGATTTTTTTTTTTCAAGGTTGTTTACCTGTGAAGCCATGTGTAACTAAAGAAAATCCCCACAGCAAGTGGTAGAAGATTGAGAGAGAAGAGGCCTCACTATTGCATTTCTTTAAGCTTTAGTCCAAAATCTCCAAGCCCCCAAGGTTTAATTATCGTGTGCAGTCTAGTGTTGAATAGGAAAAAGGGACTGTAGCACGAAGGAAAGATTTTCACACTGATACTCACAAAAGAACAGAAGCATTAAATGAAAAAAAAAAAAAAAAAAAAAAAAAAAAAAGTTATAAGGTTCTCAGTGCATTTGAAGTGAATAAAAGGGGAATAACTGTCAGGGACCGAGCAAATTATGAGTGGAATTATAAATATTGAGTGTTTATACATCTCTACAACAAGAAATGCATCTTTTGGCTTACTACAGCAGAATAAATATGCCAGAAGAGTACAAGTTAGAGATTTTCAAGTTTTCTTAGGCTTTTTCTTTATCTTATTTCAAATTAGGTTACTGGCTTAAAAGAACTCAAAAGGTGAAAAAGACCTCACAGTATTATTCACTTTAGCACATATGTGACCTGAAGAGGATTAAAGGTTTGTTCAGTCTCTATTCATAGTATTCTTACAGAATTTTCAAAGGACCTTTTAAACAAAGGTTGCCAAACAAAGCACTTCTTTTGTTGCTACTTAGCTGAGGCCTATTGTCAATTAATAAGCAGGTTTTCACTTCAGTGTAATTGGGGCTTTCAATTCCAATTACGCTGCATACATATAGAAAATGTGAATGCAATATTAATAGCAACATAAATTTGTGCATGTGTGTGTGTATACAGAGATACATATGTACACATCCTCCACAAACGTGTCTCCATGTAACACCACACAATACCCTGTTACAGCAGATGCTATGTTCCACCACAGACCTGGCTGCATTTTAATTGTACCTTTAATCTGAATCGCTACAAAATGCTTTGATGTTTTCAAATAGAAAATAATTATAGTTAAAGCAGGAGTAGGTACTACTATGCTTACATTTATTCCATATATGTTATATACTCCATATATATTATTTTGATATTTTTAATTAATTTTATTTTCTAGACTGAAATTTTGTTGCAGTTTAGGTTTTTGGAAAAGTTTGAATAGAGGATGTTCCACTCTATTTTGGTGAACTGAAAATTAATATCTAATGTCTTTTCAACCTTTACTTAAATGAGCACATCTTGAACTGGAGTAGCTCATAATAAATACAATTTACCATAATAAAACAGTCATCATTTAGGGTAGGAAGGGAATTTCATTTTGAGATGAACACATTATGAGATTTTCAAAGATTATGTATTGTACTTATGCATTGCAATCACACCAGACACCTGGAATTCAACATAAACCCACATATTTTATACAGTCACACATATGCATGTATATCTATACAAAGAATACATACATATATATAAAAATCTGCATGTATATTATTGTATGTGGAGATTAATAGTGAGATAGAGGTGGATATATAAATCGATACACTCACAAGGATTCTTGTGGGATTTTGACCCCCTTAAATAGAAGTGATTCATTATTGGAGGAAATACATGTGACACAAAAGGATTATATCCTTATTTGCATAATTAATCTAAGCGAAGCACTTAGTGGAAGTGGAATAAACTGACTGCTGATGGAAGCAGAAGTGTCTGAGTGTGCAAGTGTCTGAGACTGACCCAAGCTACAGCCTCAGCCAGGAAGGAGAGAGGGCTCCTTATCTACCAGATGTGGTAAAAGACAGGGCTGCAATGTTTACAAGAACCAAGGCAGTAACCTGAGACACTTGGCAGCATCAGAGTCTTAGGGCGGGTGAGCTGTGGAGAGCTCAGTGCAGACCTGGCCTCAGTCTGGGTGGAGAGGCTGAACATTTTCTTGGCTGTCATTACACCATAGGGCACCCGAACAGCCTCTGCTGCAGGGAGAGGAAGCATTCTCATCACGTGCCTTTTTTCCCCCTTCAGAAAATCTACCTCTAAGAATTAATGCTGGGGGAAGATTTTTTTTTTCCCCTCTCTCATTCTAGATTCCATAGCATAAATCTCATCTTTCAGTTTTTATCTAACTATTTCTAACCTGTGCACTTAAATCCTTATTTTTGTCCCTAATTTTTATTCCTAGGTTATTGTGAACTAAAAGAATTTATAAATCTTTGGAGGACAGACTCATTACAGATACCTTTACTCATTCTTTCTTTAAATTCTCTAAGAAGACATGTATATTCCTAGAATTGCTGTATCTGGGTAGATATAGACATTTTTATGCACACATATGCCTTTACAGATAGATGTGTGTGCTATAATAACCCCTGTTATACATGCAGAGATATCCAATGTGGGACCTTTTCAGAAGTCAATAACTTGATGACATAAACCCAGAATACATATGTCATGTACAACCCTTACATTTGAAGGGAGATGTTTATATTTGAATGGGGCATACAGATGAAAACCATGTGAATGGAATCCTGTGTTTATATCATTAGCCTAGAGGATTTCTTAACATTTAAATGAAATGCCAGTATATAATTCTCTTTGACTTTTTTGGTATGATTCAGGCCTTGTAAAATGTAGTTCTCTAGATGTAATGCAACATTGCCCTGAAGATTTTGAACACATTAGAAGAACACTATTTTAGTATAATACTCTTGCTGAATATACTGAAATTTCCAAAGTGAGTATAAATCTGACAAAAATCCTTAATGCATGTTTGTATGCATGCTTGCTCAAGAGGTCACAACCTTCCGTAAAAATTCACCTTTCCATAAAATTTTGTTTGGTTTTGATAATGTTGAAATTCAAATATATTTTCTACTTCTACTATTTTTCTACTTTCCACTAAGTCTGAACAGGTCCTAGTGTTAGGACTGCCTCTGACAAATACAGAAATATAAAGTTGTTTTCATTAAATTGTGACAAGATATTCTGGACATAGCTCCTATATCAGACCCAAAACTTAAACAGTTCCTACTCAAGAATTCATAGTACAACAAGTAGTAGCAACAGTCTATAGTGACTCTTTGGGATAATATAATGGCTTGAGATAAAAATATGTCAACTTTTGGGCCATTGAGAGTGTGTATTTGTGTTTGTGCCATATGGATTTAGAATAATCCCTTATGACAGGATATAACAAATATAAATGCTGAAAGTTATTTTCCCCCATGTGGTTTCGACAGATCTTGCCCAAGAATGCCAGATGAAGCTTCTAAAAGTTAAAAATGTGATAGAGTGCATGACATTTAAGCTAAAAACCTAAAAAAATTAGGTTAATTACTTCTACTGTGTGAGAATGAAATGGTGCAAGATGAGCTGGTTTTTAATGGAATTTTTTTCCTGCATAAGAGGCACTTCTTTTGCTTTGGATCTTCTCTGGGATCCTTCTTATATGGATGAATGCCACAAGGGTAGCAATACCACTACAGCAGACCTTTGGTTTTGAAAGTCAGAAAAATATTCAAAGTCCTGTGTAATATTTTTCAATATAATCTAAAGCGAGTTCTTTCAACAAGTCTGTCTGTCATCATATAAATCAGCTATGCCTAATAACCTACAGAAAGAGAGGTTTCTATCTATACAACTTTAAAGGATGTGTGAGCTGTGAAGAACTGCAACACAGATCAGGGAAAGGTCCAGTTATCCCAATATACTGCATACAGAAGTCCAAAGAGATTGCATTTTTAAAAAAGGAGCTGTAGACTAATTCTTAGTGCATTAGATTTTGAGTCAGCATCTTCAGAAACTAGAAGCTTGAACTAGCTATATATTTAAGAAGATTGTGCAAGATCTATCTTCCGTGACATTTTCTTGCCTCTTTCCCCTCTGTACTTTTGAACCCTGCAACATCATGCCACTGTGAGTTCCATAACTCAATGCATTTGCTTTTCCTTCCTTTGTTTTCAGCCTGCCTTCCCTACCTAGGAAGGCCTTAGTTTCTCTTACCACTGCTCTCCAGTCACACTCTTTACACCTTCAGGATTTTATTTACTAATAGTGTGTCCCTGTCATCTCTTTTCTACACCTTCTAGCTGTGCTGGCTTGAAAGCAAAAACCAGTGAGAGACTTCAAGTCAGAAAAAACAATTTAACAGGAGAGAAAAAAAGGTAAAATAAAATAAAATAAACTACATGCAATAGTACAAAAGATCACTGACAGAGTCAGAATACAACCTGAAACCGTGGTGGTAGCCGTCCAGATGAAGTGGTCTTGTTGAAGCAGTGATCCCACAGAAAGGTCTGGTAGCTCTCTCCCTCTGGAAACCCAGTGGGTAAGGCTGCCTGTGCTGTCCCAAATCCCAGATTATATCCAGGTGGGAATTGCTTGGCTCCTCCCCCTGGGTGGAGCATCTCACAATGGACTGATATAATTTTATCAGTCTTGCAATGGGTCCTTGATTGCCTATTAAACACAGATAGCTGCTGGAGGGAGTTATCTATGAGTCATGCAGCAGGGCATTGATGGGCCATTAACAGAAGATAGTTTGGAGGGAGGGGGCAAGGGAAACACTGCCCAACCTAGTTTCAACAGCTCATGTAGATGGTGATAGAGTATATATTTTGGGCACATCTTACATTGTAACCTAGGACACTAGCTTTTCCCCATGCCAAAATCACTGCATATTTTTAATCATAATTTTTGTTTTTCCAATTGCTCCAATATCCTTTTGAAAGATAATGACTGAAAATACACACTGTGTGTGAGACATTGGCAAAACAGATTCCTGTTTTCTTTCTTTACATGGTAAGGTTTGTGTTTGCCTTTCGGCTATAGTCGAACACTGAGTCAATGCTTTCAAAAGTTTGTGCATCCCTGCCCTAGGATAATTTATGACATTCATTGTACTTCTGCAAATTGTGTTATTTCTTTCTTCTGCATACATGTGTGCATTCATCTGACATTTTGTTATTTAACCAAGTGTGGTTTTGTTTGCTTTGTTTTGTTGTTTAACTGCAACTATTTACAATCATTTTTATGTTTGATTCTTCCAAGTCAGTTTATAGAATTTACAGTTTTATTAGCTCCCTATATGGTGTCTTTTCCACATCATTTACAAGTACATTGAATGGTGTAGATCACATCAAAGATGTGATTTCTGAAAATGTAAAGCAAGTGTTCAAGGAGAATGTATATCTTCTGTGATTTTCCTTCTCTGTTGTAGCTCAAAAATGGAAAAGTCAAAGATACACTTTAACAAGTTTGTTGTTCTTTAAGAATCTAATACTACAGAATATGAAATGGAAACAGTGCTTTGTAGTTCTAAATACCTAAAATATGGAAAAATGTGGCTATGCAATGTATTTTTAGTCTGTTTTCTGGGAAAGACAACAAATTTTGAGACAACTCTCTCTGTTCTTTGGGACATATGTATGGAATTAGTTATTGCAATATTTTTGTGTGCATTATGCATAAAATAGTTTAGAGTGCAAATGAGCTATTTAGATAGCTCATTTGCCAATCTGAGCTACCCAAATTTTGAACTAAGGTAGCAGTTTTCCTGCTCAAGTTTAGTCCCTTCAAACTCAGGTGCAAATCCAAGCCCTATGCAGAGGTTCTGCTTTTAGTTGGAGAAAACAAACACATTTAAAGGATGTTGCAGCCCATTCTAAAACAGGTGTCCCAGAATAGCAGGATGAGTCACCATCTGGAATAATGCCCATCTTATTTAATTAACTTCAGAGTGCACTTAAACAACTAGCTAGACTAGACACCTTATTTTTAAATTATTACAGACAATTGAGATAAATTTTACCCCACATAATTTATTTAATCCCCATTATAGCTACAGACTGATTCTTTGCTATAACAAGGAACTAGGTTGACGGCGATTTATTAAAAAAATAAAAAAAAATAAAATAATAATAAAAAAAATCTGCAGAATTTATTTTATCAAATAGAGCCATTTCCTTTGAAAAATTTTCCAGCAAGTTCTGGATCTTAAAGTCTTGTATATATGGAAAAGTAAGCACACTTGACAACTTTTCCATGTAACTGGAAATTATGCCAGTTTAATCAGGCTGACAAATTCCATGTGGAAATTCTTACTTTGGAATTAGAAGGGATTTTTAGCTTCAACTATTTCCAGAAAAACATTGCTAAAATTAAAACAAACAAAAAAAAAACAAAAAAAAAACAAAAAAAAAAAAAAAAAAAACAAACAAAAAAACAACCTTGAGCAAACATATGCTTTTACAACTTCGTGAATATGTTTGCTGATACAACTCAAACATTTGATTTATCATCTTGTTGGGGGTTAGGTTTAGATTTGGGGTTTTTTTCTTTCCCTATAGAATTTTTCCCCCCCATAAGTTGCTAAGAGACTAAATACTGATGCTTAAAGGGTACTTGACCCACACAAAAGAAGTGGCGAGCGTGGGGGAAGATCACTTAAGTTTGGGGGAGGGAAAGGCTCAGGGGCTCCGGGAGCTGAGGGTGCCCTCCTCCTGCTCTCGGCATCGGAGAGGACGGTCGGGCGGCTGCTGGCTGCGTGGGGTCCGCTGTTAATGGAGGGTCCGGTCCTGGGAATTCTATCATCTGCTGGAGCGCCCAGGAATTCGGAGCCCCTCGCCTGCCCTGCTGGAGCTGGGTCAGCCCGGGTCCAGCCGCTGTGGCTTCTCCAGCACTGCTCACTTTGCCTGCCGGGACACCCCACCGCTTCCAGCCATCAGCCCCGAGCTTCCACCGTTTCGGCTTTGTGCTCTCGGGGTCCCAAGAGATCAGACTGCCCCGGGCTTGTGAGACAAAACCCCTCGGGGTTCTTGGTTCTGTTTATTATTATTGTTATTGCTGTAGTTGTTGTTGTTTGTCCTGTTATATTTACTCGTAAAGGACTGTTATTCCTTTCCCCATAGCTCTGACTGAAAAGCCTCTTTAAACTTCTAAATTATAATAACTTGGAGGGAAGGGATTAGAATTCCCTATTTCTAGAGAAGTCCCATCTCTCCGTAGCACATACCTGTCTTTCAAATCGAGACACATCTCTTTTAGACATCCACTCTCACCAAAATAAGTGTAAAGGGACACAGAAGTATAGCACTATAAACAAGCACAAAAAATGAAGGTTTTTAGTGAACTTGATGAAATACTATGTTTTTCCTTTTTTTTTTTTTTTTTTTTTTTTTTTTCCTGTTAATCAGACTGCTTCACAATAAAACGTCAGTTGTGAATTTTTGACTTTTGGATGGCTGATTTATTCCTCCTAGCAACTAACTTACAATCTTTTTTTACCTTGACATGTTTCTTTTAACCCTCAGCAATATGGAGACTAAATTTTACCTCTGATTTAATAAATTTGTCTCCCCATCAGAAGTGGGAAATAGTGGCAGCTAATGTAGCAAGCTATGAGCCTGCCAATTTACTTGCTACTCTGTCATTAGGCTCTGGTACTCCAAACTATTTAGGAGTATAAACATCTTTCATTTCATGAGATGTATTTCAATGGCCAGATGCTGGGGAAAAAATTAAGAGAAATAAAGAAAAGAGATGGATATCACTACTGCCTCAAGTCTTCTGTTTATTCAAACAATCTTCCAGCAGTCTGCAGCATGTCAGTGTGGAGTCAAAGTCAATTTTCCAATCTGCTCTTGTGATTTGTGTCAGAGATGAGTGCCAGCATACATATGTTCTTCAAACAGACTTCTATAGGTTAAATAAGATGCCTCTAAATTGCTGCTGGTTGTTTTTCTTTCCTGTAGCTGCCTTTCATTTAATAATAACAGTTAAAAAAAGAAAAACACCTGCAAGCCAAATATTTCACATACTAAAAAGCCAGAAGTGCAGATACCTGCAGAATGGTAATAATACCTGTTGCTGGCAGAGGAATAAACTTTTAAAGGGGTGAGAGGATGTTGTCCAAGCTGGCAATGGGTCTGGTCTGGTAGATGGAAAAAAAGACAGCAGCAACCATTCCTATTTCACCTTTCTCTGCTCTCAGGTTCTACTTGCAGCCCTTGCAAGGATCTGGGAAGTTCAGGGCAATAGGCTTGAGCCAAAGACCGACAAATTGTTTATTACCTGCAGCTGCAGAAGAGATCTTCAGGATCCCATCAGAATAGTTAGCATCAAGTGTGGGAGATTAGGGACAGGCGGTCGGAAGATATCGCGTTGTACGGGCAGACAGAACCCCTCCCTCAACTCTTAGCTGGTTAGTGTCCTTGATAAGGTAAGCAATACCTAACCTGTAACGTAAGCAGATGGATGTGATGTAGCAAACAGAGGTTTTATAACTCCATGTAACCAGTTAATAAACGCCATTAGCCGTCCACCACACTGGTGTCTGTGAGCTGATGGACCGAGCAGCCTGGGTGTGGCTGCCGTGTCGTTCCTGAACCAGGTCGCTACGCCTCAGCAGAGGTAACACATCAAGGGCAAGCTAAATGTCACCTCTAAAATATTGCAGATGATTCTGTGAGTGCCCAGAAAGAGAAAAGCTTTAATTCCTGTGAAACACCTCACTGTCTCTGCCTCTTCCTCTCCTTCTACAGCATCTGACCAAACTGGTACTGCAGAAACAAGCCAGCCAGAATGACTGCCATCAGAAATTGTTACGGATGCTGTGTTTAGTTTTTGAGAAAAATCAATCTACAGGCATTTCTCATGAAGTCAACTCATAAACGATAGGAGGGACCACCAGAACGATATTGATGTAACCAGCCGGGCAGCTTCCCTGGAACATATAAAATCTATAGCCCTGTATCTGTTTTATTACTCTCAAAGAAAGGATTCATGCCGGTCAGAAGACAACCATATTAACATGCAAGTGATCTGAGATGCCAGTATAGCATCAGACCTCCATGTGAGCAGTCTCCCTATGCACTAATGTACAAATTCCAGGTGGAAATGGATTCCAGAAGGCTAAATTCTCTCCTTGGTGGTGCACAGGAATTATTCCCAGTCAAGTAGTCAATTGTTTAATTCTTTCATTGGATAATGTGTCACTTCACTGCATCATTTTTCTTGCCTTCCATGTAACCCTGTGTAAGCCAAATTTCTGACTCATCATTTGTTGTGGATGTAGATCTCCCTGTCCTTTGCCCACAAAACAGTATAGTTCCTTATACTGAAGCATTAGCCTTCTTCCTGAGGTTTACTGCTTATCCATTGGCTACCAAGCATAGTCACTTTTAGTGCTGTATATGTCACTGTTTTATCCATTCTATTTAGTTTGCCTACTTTCATTCATAAGCTCACCATCTTATTTATTGTGTCTTCCATTAATTTACTGCTTGGAATCTGTCCAAGTAAAAATAATTTGCTTTCACTTTTCAGCCTCTCCCAAATATCCCATGGAAGAAGAAAATCTACTCTTTTTTCACTAATTTCTAAGCCATATAGGAAAGATGGTAAGAGTCCAGTGGCTCAAACTCCTTTCTACTCTTCTTGTTGCTCAGAAGGATCAATGACAGCAAAGAAGCCCTGCAAGACCCATTTTAGCAATTATCAGCAAAGGCTGAAGAAGCCTGAATGGAAGACATGGCATGGAATTTTTTTAGGGCAAAAGAAGAGTATGGATGGAAAAAGTCCCTGGGAGATTTTATGGCTTGAACGTGATATTGATGGAATAGGAGAAACAGCTGAGGATGATGTTGAAGCACAGCAATGGGGTGGAAGGGGCAAAAGTAAAGCCCCTCCCTTCCTTTTTCTCTTTTCCTTCTACTCCCTGTGGTGCCTCTTACACCAGTAAATAAATAAAATATTATCAAAAAATCTAAATTGGAGTAGTTGGAATGGGTGTAAAGATATTTAGAAATCTGGATATTTTCCAGGGTTAAAGAAATTTGGCTGTGACAACAGCCAGTCAAATCTTCAGGAACCAGTATGTAGAAAAGGAGAGACATCTGGTTTTAAACAAAGAAAAGTAATCAAGATATTCTGATTTTAAAGCCTTGTATCTTTGTTTTACCTAGAACGCATAATATTTTTTCTATAACATTTTAGTAATTATTAATTCAATAATATAATTTTAAAATGTATTTTTCACCCAAATTCAAATTCTCCCTCAGTTTAAGGAAAGAAATAAATTTAAATTCTAAAAATTTATTCAAAATACAAATTTCACCCTGAAAAGAGAATACAGAAAGCCTCTAGGTGTTCCATTATTTTTAATAAATTGGACATGGAAAACACTCAGATAACACTGTTTTAAACAACACAATAAAAATGAAAAAGGATAATAGAAGAAAACAGAGAGAAAGAGCTCTTTAACTTTCCCTTGTTACAGAAGCAAATGGGCATTCAACTAAAACTTAAAGGTGACAGATCCAAAATTGATGAAAGAATAATTTCTCCTCTTGACAAGAAATACTCAAGACCAAGACCTTGGGACATTTTCTATATCAATCTGAAAACTGATTGAGAAAAAGCCACATAAAAAATCTGCCTAGAGAGTTTGCTTCATTCTGAGGATGAGCAGCAAGAAATTACCAGTATCACCACTTATGAAAGAAGTGGAATCTGATGAAGTGAATCTCCTAAGCGGTTGCTCGCACTGGAGATCAGGACAAATGGAAAAGAAAGCAAATAACAAATATGCGATCTTTCCTCACATGCTCTCTGGTTTTTTTTGTTTTTTTGTTTTTTTGTGTTTTTTTTTTTTGTTTGTTTTTGTTTTTTGTTTTTTTTTGTTTTGTTTGTTTGTTTTTTGTTTGTTTGTTTGTTTTTTTTTTTTTTTTTTTAAAAAGTAAAAGCAATGGAATCTGTGTGGCTGACTTCCAAGTTAGTTTGGAAAGCCTTGATTAGTGGATATAAAAATATTATTTTCCTAAGTAGGAAGAACATCCAGCTGTTTATAATGAATGAGACAGAATATGTGTACCTTGCAAAACTGTCGGTGAATTGCCATGGGTTCATTTTCAAAGAATCCATCAAACCATTAGGTGTGGAGCAAAAATGCTGCTAACTGGTATCAGAGTTGGAGAAATATATTGAAGGGCAGAGTTTTGAATGGCAGAAGCCATGAAGTACATAGTGTGACGTAAAGAAAATTATTATTTGTGTTCCTAGTAACAGCCATGCACACCTGTTTCCAGGGCTCCTAAGACACAGCTCTTTCAACAGTTTCCAAACATCCTGATGCCATGAGTGCAGAAAAATCAGACACTGTTGGGAGAAATTCACCACAGGAAAAATGTCCCACAAGAACCCTGAGGTACATAGTCTCTTCTTACTTTCTTTCCCTCAAGGTTTACATTTTATTTACACAGACTGGGCACCAAAGAGGATTTTTATGCCCCCCCCCCCCCTTACTTTTAACTGTGTGGAAATTAGACATCTAATTTCATGCTTTGTGGTCAAAGAAGACCAGCATCACTAGAGCATGGTTTATCCCATCTGTCTCTGACATATGTCTTTGGATGGGACAGATACCCTTTTGTAAGTACTGTGTCTGCTCATTAATTATCGAAGGAGCCTCCATGAGTAATTTAGACTAGATGTATCACTTTTACAAGGTACAGTTAGGTGAGATGGATGGAACTCTAGCTTCAGTGATCAAGACACAGTTCCATGTGCAAGCTTTCTACTAGTACCAAGATTTCTAGGAGTCCTTCTGTGCCAGTCATGAGGGTGCACATTATGGGTATTCAGTCACTTTGGGTGCCAATAAGCAAGAATAGAAAAGATAGCTAATAAAAGTATTCTGAAAGATTATCAATAAATCACACTCCAGAGAGTCAGATAAAGCTGAGCAAAGAGAAATATTTTCATAGAGGTACTGGAATGCTATTCAGTTTTAGAAAACTGTCAGATTACAATGATACTTCAAGAGTCTTGCTTTATATAACTTTATATTTTATTGAACTACAGATTCACTGTATTAATGAATAAACTCATGAACATTTTTGTCATTAGGACATTTCCATGTTTTTTCCCCCTGGAGACAAATGTATGTATGTGTGGGCAAAAAGTTCATATTTTCTGATGAGGAGTGTGAAAATGAAACCCTGCCAATATTTCATAAAATTTCATAAGGAAGCTTCTTGATCTTTCTTTCTAACCTTGACTCAGAATGACCTTTCTGTACTTCTGGAAATCTGTTTGGACTCGAAAGAAGAGTGTTTGAAATATTATTTCCGAATGTCTGATGATTTTTGTTACAAGTCCATTTATTTGACAATTCTAAGCTGAAACTTAGGAATATGTGTTCAATGAGAAATCTATGCTCTTTGACTTTTCATTCGTGCTCAGAATTCAGAAAGCAATTGTTAAAGTGTCAGATTACTTCCTGCAGGGGGGAAGATCCAATTTTAGAACAGAGTGCCTTAGTATATTACAGCATGCTTTAGAATCTCTCATTATGGTGAATATGCTACAATAGGAGAAGGCAGTCCCGGCACAGATAAATTATATGTGAGACAATCACTGGCTCCTCTGTGATTTAGACATAGGATGCAGGGGAAAACCTGTCTGCTCCAGGTCACACCAGAAATGTGTGGCATACCTGGAGCAACACTGTTGCTTCAACCACAGGATCAGTGTTAGAGTTACGTTGAGTGTAAATAACAGTAGAATTCGGACTTAAATACTATCATTATGTTTTAAATTGCTTGCTGTGTTTGTTTGCACAAGTAGAAGTGGTTACTTATAACAAGGTCCAGTTCCTTGGACCACTGTTAGAAGAAACTTCTGAGCTCATGGTTAAATGCAAGATGCTAGTTGAGGTAATTTCTAGACACTCTCCACCACCTGATAACAAGTCTATAGGGATACACACTTATAGAAACCTCAGGTTCATTTCTGGTAGTTCCCTGCTTGCAAATAGTTTCTTGCTGATATCTTAGATGCTGATTCAGGGTACCAGAGGGTTTTTTTCCACTTCTGGTAGAGACATATAAATATATGCATGTACATGCTTGCAAATGAATTATATAGTTAGGGTTATGGTGATATAGAGAGAGCTATATGCATACATGTATGCATTTAGCAAACATACTTTTCAAGTTCTATAATAGCCTAGGAAAAAAATCTCTGACTAGATTTTTCCCATTAAAAGAAAAGTGGTGCTTGGCTGTGCTGGGTGTGGGAAACCACATGGTAGCTTGAAATCCAAAATGCTGACCTGACACCATTAGGGCATAGCTTGTACTTGGTTCCTGGCTGCTTTCACAAGCAGATTTTAACTCTATCCCTTCTGACATCATGCTGGAACATAACCTGACTCGTTTACTCAAGGTCGGGTTTCTCCTTCCTGACTCACATTGTTACAGCTGGATAAAGCCCTTAACTTCAAACACATGTTGGAAACTCAAGCTGTATAGTTCACCACACACTTATGTGGATCTTCAAATAGACCACTGAGAAATGTCTTAGTCTGTGTGTTTTACATTTTTAGAACTTTCTGGCTCTTGACAGACAGGATTGGGCAACTCACCAACAGTGAGGTAAACTTCACCTGGGATTAGAATTATCCCACTCAGGTGACATTTCTAATGAATTTAGTATTTACATGACAAAGGTATATTTACATGACAAAGGTGTAAATTCATCATATGCAAATACACCAGAAGAAGATTTATAGAAGCCACTAATATTACAGTAGCAACAGGATTTTTCTATGGGATTTTGAAGGTGCTTTGTGATCCTAAAAACACCCCAGAAGCCCACATTTTGGTTTCACTGTAGTCTGCAGCCAGACAGGTCAGTGAAAGCTTTCCAAGTTGTATTTACCCCATCTCAGCTGTACTTATGGCTGCTCTGAGGCTTTGCTGCAGAGAGCTTCTGAACCAACTGCTAAGGAGGAGTTCAACTCTTGCCTTCATCCTTGTGTTATATTCAAAGTGGTATTATGATTCCCCTCACCTCTAGGAAGGTTAACACTCTTGCAAGAAGCTTAGACAATAGAAAAAAATAAATTAGATTCAAAAACTATTCCCTAATGTATTTTGTATTTTCAAAACGCTGTCCAAATTAATCCATACAATTTTCCTCTCAAGTGCAAATATACTATTAGCAACCCCACATGATTTTAACTTCTGAGTTGTTGCATAAATGCATTAGCAAAAATATTTAAACTACTTTTTTTTTCTCCTCTCTTCCCCTTCCCTTCCCTCTAAATTTTCATTGGGCAAAACATGCAGACTTTCAAAGTCCCATTAGAGAAGAGCCATGCAGCTAATCTTGTAATTACATTCAGAAGAAAAAAAAAAAGATGAGTGAGGGACGAAACAGTATTTTAGGGACAAAACTGTATTTTAGAAAAAAAAAACCCAAATGATTTTGTCATTTAAAATATCCATATTTTAATTGTTATTTTTGTTCAATTTGAAAAAGAAGACATCAAAGAACTAAAGACCAGTAATGTAGGACTATGGGTCTCCCTAAAAAGCTGGTGTACTAGAAAAGATCAGGGAGATTCTTCCAACACAGATAACAAAATAGTGAACAGGCAGACAGAGTGACACAGAGAAGGTCACACTAAATTTCTGTGTCAGGGCTCAAAGTTCATCACAGCTCCAAGAATAAGTCCAGTCTTAACCAGAAGTCAAACACCTTCCCTTGTGAAAATCCCTCCCTTAATGCTATGTAATGCATCTCTTCCATTTAGAGTATTTGAATTCGATATTCTCTTTCGATCTTGCTTGCAGCTGTTCATGGAAATGTATTTGAATTCAAGATGAAAATTAATAATCCACTCCATGTTAATAATGAACTCTGTTTCTGTTGCACTGTTTAATACTGAAGTAAAAGTGTTTTCTTACGTTCACACTCACACTCCTTGAAGCTCTCAGTTGCCTCATACAGGTTTGTGAACCTGTATGAGCTCCTGGGGCAGTGAGGGACTTTGCAAACTCTTAGTCAAAGAAATCCATTAGGCTTGTGGGATAAGCTCAGTGCCTAAAATATGCCTGAAGGGACTGTAGAGGATCTACTTTCAGGAAACTCTTCCTGGGCTGTCTGGAAGCCCAGACAGATCATTCCACCCTGGCAAAAGCAAATGTATTTTCAAAATTCTTAAATCTGCAATCTACAGTAAATGCTGTGACTGTACATTACATGAGTTGTGGATATGAGCAACACTAATAATATTCATATTTTATGTTATCTAAAAGTTCTTTTTTTCTGTACTGCAGAACATAGTCATTGGGCTCATGGTGTTATATATACAGAATTACAGAGATGTGATTTAAGTAGTCTTTTATAGCTTGTATAGAATGTAAATATCTACCAATATTATTAGCTGGAATATCTAATGGAAAATTTTTAAAATAGGCATTTCTTGTAAAACTTTAGCACCCCAAAATTCATTGTATTTTGGCTCCATTGAACATCCTGGTTGTTGACCTCACTGAGCTGTCATACAAACAAGGGGTCTGCTCTCTGCAGGAGTGGAACCAGCAGATGTGGCTGTGCCATTCCTGCATCCCGGGTTAGGCTGTCTTGGGCTCGCTCTGATTAATACTGCTCTATGACAGTGAAAGCAGCACAGTTGCACAGAGCTGTGATGTCTCTTTTTTCAAAGTTCCTTTTCATGTTTATAGGAATCAAGGCAGCATTAGGAGTGACCCAGCCACTCAGCAACAATCACATCTCATTCTGGTTTTGATTTTACAACACACCAAACTAATTTCTCCTGACAAAACTCATGCAGGACTTTTTCTTGGAATAATCTCTAATTCACCACATATGGAAGCTGCTATGTTAGCTGCAGAGGAAGGCTACTCATTACTTGCTAAATATATTTTCTCCTCTGCGATGTTCAGAGAAGGCAGATGTGTTGTGTATCAGTCCTGTACAAGCACATGTTTGCTTACAAATACAGCAGTGCATACAGGAGGCCTGCACTAAGCATGTATGCACTGTTTTGTTTTGTTTTGTTGTTGTTTTGTTTTGTTTTAAATGAAGTTTTATCTTTGCTTGTGTCTATAAAATTGGTTACTTGGGAAAAGTACTTGGGATAAGGATGGCTGAAGGATCTGGCAGGTCCCAAAAATTATTTATGTTTTGTGGAGTTACTATAAAGCTGCTCAGATTCTAGATTTAGTTTTGTGAAATGTGCATGAGGGGTTTTTTTGTATGTTTGTTTTTTAAAGTATACCAAAGATAAAACACAGGGTTAATTAGAACCAAATGTTGGTTAGGTTGGCACACTGATGTTCTCTGATCAGTGTCGCAATTATATTCAGATATTTTGAACAACAGTTACTCAAAAGATATTACATTACCTTCCGTGTCCTAAGGGGCTTAGTAACAATAAATTTTCTCTTCAAGGTGCTATTATTTTCCATACAGATAGGAAGACTTGACTGCAGGAGCATATCTAATTCCTTGTTCACAGAAGCAAGAATTTTAGTTCTTACAGGGACATACGTGTTTGATTTAGCAAATTACTCTTTTCTCTCATTAAAACCAAACAGATTATGATGCACAAGATTTCAATGTTGTGAATATTCCCATTTTCTGAGGTATTAACCTGTCATCAATTATCAAAATGGTGCAAAAATGGTTTTCCACCAAAAAAAAACTCTAAAAATTAAGATATCATGACAGTTACTTTGACTCTTATAAAAATAAAAGGATATCTTTTTTGTTAAGCTGATAGAAGCTGCCTATGAGACACTGACATGTCCTAGGTGAGCTCAGGTGGGCTTCTGATCCTGTGTTCAGTCAATACCCACCACAGGCTGACACTTAAAATGGTGACAAAACTCTCTGATGTCAAAGTGCATTTCTTTTAACTGTTTTTTTTTTTTTGTGTGTGTTTGTTTTCAGCAAGACATAACCATAAAAATAGCTCCAGACTGGCCTCTTGGCCACCTGTAGCTTTACTAGTAAACTGAGAAGCAGGGATTTAGTAAGTGGAAGGCCTGGGTAGAGGGGTGGGGCTGGCAGCTCTTTTAAAAGTAGCCAAGTACATACTTAATTGCATTTCTGCAGGGAATGCATTCCAGAAATGTGGGCTTGCTACCAAGAAAAGTCTGTCAGCAACAAAACTGGCTTGTGGTTAATGCACTGGACTGTGACTCAGGATATCTGGGTGCTAGTCACAGCTCAGCCACAGGCTTCCTCTTGACTTGGAGCCAATTATTTAATCTTATTTTCCCACAGGTAAATCAAGAAATAGCTCTCTGTCAGAGAGGTTGGGAGGAGAAAAATTCATTAGTGTGTGCGAGGTATTCACTGTCTACTTCTTAGATAAGCATTTGGGAGAGGGATCATACATCTAGCAAAACGAAAAAGTCTACTGGGGTCTCAAAGAGTTTCCACAATATCAGATTATATGCAAATCATGGTAAGTGAACCAGAAAAGCCAATAAATAAATAATGTTTCATTTAATCGCATGCTAGTCGGGAGACCAGGCTTCTCTAAATCATGTTGCTACTGTTTTGCCAGCTGCTGGATTACTGTGCTTTGGGTTTTTGTTTGTTTTTCAGAAGTGAATAATACATTTATATCATAATTTTCATACATGAAAAGTGAAGCAAAGAAAAGTTCTTGGTACACACCAGGAAATGATTGGTAAAAATCATGGTTCCCAACATTATCATGGCCACATCTCTTTGGAAAGTTGAGGTAGAGAACAAAAAAAGCTTATTAGAGCGAAATTTTAGCATCTTCCTTTGTGTCCTGGATGCCAAAAACCAAGTAGTTGCCTGTGCTATCCTGCTGTACTGGGCTCCATCTAACCCAGCCCCTGGTCTGCATGCACACAGAGCCTGCTCTGGATAAATGGATCAGAGCCACAGCTTGTGGAAGTTTAAGATCCCCACCAGCTCCCACCTAGATTGTAGCACACATTTCTTACACGAATAGATGTGCAGCACTTCTGTGAGACAAATTTCCTCTGATATGAGTAGCCAGTGCCAAACAGGAAGATAAATCACAACAGCACAGGCCGGTTTACCCCTTCTGAAGGTCTCCACCAGGGATTTGCTCAGGTTGTAACTCCATCAAACGAGACATGCTGATGGACACTTCCTTAGTCAAGAAAGACTGTAACACTCTGGCTGACAGCAGAGGAAGAGAGTTTGTGACTATCAATACTTATCTTTGACATCATGCATCATTTTGATAGGTGCATTCTCAGATGCTGTCTTTATTGCTGTGTCCTCCCCAGCCTGCTGGCACAGGAGGCAGAGAAAAGGGAGGGTAGCAATAATCCTGCAAGGAGAGTGTTGATTGAGGACACAGACCTGAAGTGTCAGCTCCTGGGCAGGCAGCAGTGCCAATGGAAAAGTAAAAGATAATGAAGTCCAAACACCCAGGTGAAGATGGGGATTCAAGCCACAAAGATTGGACTGGTTTCCAACTCTAAGTCCAAAATCTTAAAAGTCACACAAAGCCACAATTAATCTACTTTTGTTCTTTCCGTTTTTCTGTTTTTTTAGTGTCAGAAACTTAGTAAAAGCCATACTTAGATCTGCTTTCCTTTACATTGATAAATCTGGAGAGCCAAATGCTACAGAGCTGCATGTCTCAAGGAGAAAAATGATCTGGGATTTGTGTATTCAGAGGAGGGTGTGAAATTATTGGTGTATATTTCATTCTTAGCAACAGGAAAAAAGCTTTCCTAAAGTTACATTACACTCTAATGACTTTCGGAGGCCTGAATCTGTTTCAGTTATAGCACTCTTCATTCAAGGTCTATGTTTTTTTACTGCGGGCCCCTTAAACCAAATCTGCCACTCTTTAGAAGCAGCAGCAAACATATGTTCCACGTCACACACCTTCCTGTACTGTTTTCCTTATTTTTCCGAGTTCTGACCACCCTCCAAATAGCATGTCCAAATTCCTCAAAAGAAAGCTAAAGCACTTTTTTTGCTTTTGCTTTGATTTTATTGCAACTACTTAAATAGGAATATGTTACCCTATCAAAGTTTGTCAGGATCTTAGCATAGGAGAAACACAGCCAGCAAAAGTTTGATGGAATTGCCTGCCCTAATATCTCTTTTGTTTCTATGCAGAGAAACAGAAGATACCAGCTAATGCTGTTTCTATTATCCTTTTTTGTTGTTGTTGTTGCTATCTGTCTGTACGGCCACACAGTGCGTGGGACACCCAGCAGGATTCCACTAAACATTATTTTGTAGGAAAAGCCTGGAATACAAAACAGTAACTCAAGGCACAAGTTCAGGCCTACACAGATATCTATGGAGTAATTCTTCTGTGTCTAAGAAAGAGTGTGAGATGGACTTCTAGGTTTTTGATTGAAAGCTTCCCAAATAAGTAAGGAATATCAGGAGGTCCAGGACAAAATATCAGGGAAACTGGAACAACAGAAATGAAAGATAAAGAGGTGCTAGGAAGAATAGAACCTTGAAAATTAAGACAGTTGCTGCAGTGTGGTAGAAAATCAGGAGACAGTGGAAAAAGGAAAGACAGGGGAGACAGAGGTAATATATGACTGGTAACACTAATAGCTTGAAGAAATACAGTTCAGCCAGAATATGCACCAAGCAGGACAGGAAGAGGAGAGGAGCTCTCTCCGTTATGGTATCATTATTTTGAATGAGAGCATTAAACTACCTACTGTGGCATGTTAATTAATTTTTACATTGTTGTTTCATTCTACATTACTGTGCTATTATTCAGGCCTGTATATAGAATCTGTGAAGAAGTATGACTGATTGTCTGTTTGAACTTTCAAACACTGTGTTTGTTTGGTTTTGATTGTTCCTTGCCAGATGGTTAAGCATATGTTTAGCAGTTTTACAGGGGGAGGAAAAAAACCAACAAAAACCCAACACATGTAGTATACAGTTAAGAGTTTAAAAGGTACTGGCAACATTTATTAGCTTCTAATGCAAAGCTAATGTTAAAAATAGTTATAGTGACAGGATACACTTTAAGGCTGAACAGACCTGTGCTTAGTTTCCTGTACCTCTAGAGATACAGGATCCAAGAACTTGGGAAAAATTGACTTGCTTAACTTCAACAATCTAAAATTTAGCTGAGTAGCCCAAAGTGTTTGCATGAAATAACTTTCTTTCTCCACTGATGACAGAGTTATCTCTGGGGAGTTTATTTGCTTGCCCTCTCTGACATACCTACCTTCAAATGGGAAATATCACCCAGGGGAGGTGTCTGCTTCTCTTCTTTGATTACTGACAGAGACTAAGCCCCTAAATTGGATTGAACACCTACCTTTTAGAGACTAAATTTATGTGAAACCTAAGCAATCCCTTCTCATTTTATAACACCATCCAGGATGATTGCCATCTATTGCACAATCACAGCAGAGAACAGAAGTATTCAGGAGTGAGAAACAAGTGATTCCTGTTTCTCGTGTTCCTCTTCTTGAGGTGTATTTCTTCTGCCTTTTCAGTGTTTTGCATTCATTTCCAGCTAGAAGCCATGGCCTAGATTAATCCCACCTCCTTACAGAGAGTTCAGTGAGTTATCTAAATGAGGAGCTGGCCTTGCATCCTGTGTAGAAATCAGGAGAAAGGGGCCATGGGGGAAGGCAGAGGCTCCTGAGTGGAGGGCAGCTGCGAGGTGCCAGCCTGGCTTTAGAGCCTCCACACTGAGGAGTCCCCAGCTTGAGCGCTGCATGCAACGCATGGATGCTAAATAGGAAAATACAGTGTTGTGACAGCTGCTCATAACAACTTGAATTCATCATCCTTTAAAGGTCTGCTCTAATGGAAGGAAGCAATGAAGGAGGGCTTTTAATCCTTGAAAGAACTAGTCTTTCCCTCTAAACTGTCATAAATAGTGAATTAATTATTTCCCAAAGGGAGAGATAGTATTTCATGCTTGACTATGAAAACTCAAGGTAATCATCCTGATTTTGCCCCACAGTGTTTAATAGGAACATTTGAAAGTGCAAACTGATGAAAGAAGAAAAAATCAATAACGACACAGAACACAACTTTTTGCAAATTCTTGTATTAAAAACCTACAAGGCATGGCAGCTAGGCTGCCATTGGCTTTTTCACTCCTAAGAGAGTTCAAAAAGGGGTGAGGATCCTCAAGGGTGAGGAGATTTGTTTGATAGATATGTGTGTGAGCTTGAACTTTGGGTGGAATCATTGGGAATTAAAGCACACTTTAAAGCAGGCTGTTGCAAAGGAAGTAGTTGCCTGGTCTTTGCTAACCCAAATGAAACCTTTCCCTTTTGGTGCAGAGATAAAAGTCAGAGTTTCATTCCAACACTCAGCTATCAGGAATGTGCCTTTCAGGACTGATAAGTGATGGTTTCTACACACAACACACTGCAGGATAATTCAGTTCACACTCTTACAACTCCTGTGGCTTTGAATCAATAATGAAGCACTCACAAATTGTTCCACAAAACTGCACCGGGTTGAGAATTATGGAAAAATCTGGACAGTGTTCAAAAAACAGGCTTTGCAAAGCAGCAGATAAAACAAATATAGTGTATTTTAAGAGAGAAAGAAAGGTGTGGGGGAGAAAAGAGGAAGAAAAAGGCTTTCAAAACATATCAAATGAAGCTTGTTTGACAATAATCGCTGCAGGTGGGGAAGCTGACTTTAAGTGTGAAAATATTTAGCATTTTATTGCACACAAATGCTTTCATAAAGCGGTCGTTTGTGCATGTGTGAGTGCGCAAGCGCGTGCACATGCAGCAAACAGAAATCTATTGAGTTCCACCAGACCAGACGTCTGCATTCTGGAGGGCTCATTGCAGCCAATAAATTTGACTAAAACTCTTTTTATTTTATTTTATGAATTCTGCTATAAAAGCTAATCCTCCTTTCTAGACTTAGCATAATTACAAGACACTGTTCTGAGTGCCAAAAATGTAAACTGAAAGTTGCAAACATGGGCACATTTAAACAGAACCATATGTCTGAATGCAAGGCAAGACCTTAAGTAAGTGAATCAATTTACCTTTTTCTGAAGAATTCATTTATAATGCAACTTTAGGTTTAAAAAAGAATACAGTCACTGATAAATTACATTGCTCAATCATTTATTAATAAGCTTCACTGGAAAGAAAGATTTTATCGGTGCTCAAAATTTACTAAGTTACAAAATCACAGATGTTCATGGTTCTAGAGCCAGAAACCTACTATTAATGAACTCTCATTAATACCTAATCAGCTTATGATATTTTGGTCCTGTGAGAGACTTGATGGCCAATAAAAATAAACTCAAGATGTCTTGCTATCTAGGGGGAAAAAAAAGTTATTAACCCAGGAATGCACACAGTAACCATGATGCAGTAAGCAAGGTTAAGCAGCTGAAGGCTAAATGTTAAATTTTTTTTGGTACAGGATGGATTTATTTTGTCACCTAGGCAATTTTAGAGTCTTACTTTGGAGGATTTATATAAGCATTCAGACTTAGCAGATGTATTCACGTGCGATACATTAACTATGCAAAAGTGCTTTCCAGGCTCTTCTGGATTAGGGTCTTACAAACAAACCTCTCTGGAAATTAAATCCTTCAAAAAAAAAAGCCTGTTCCTCTCTGATTGTTACTCTACTGCACTTAAAGTTTGGAATCTACTTAAACACATATGGCATTTGAAATTATATCATATGCGTTTCTGTGTAAGAATGTGCTGGGTTTTTAACCCCTCAGTAATGACAAAAATGGAAGTGCAGGAGGGTTTTAGACTTGAACTAGGAACACAAAATTTCTTGCAGTACATCAAGGCAATGATCCAGCTGGTCTACTCCTCTTTCTCAAAGGCAGCCAGCATCAGGTTCTTCACGGAAAATAGTACCAATAGGTAGAATCAACTATTGCAATAAACCCCCAATGAACAAATGTATTTTTAAATCAAGTAAATATATGCCCTTAACCTATTGTGAAATTATAAACCATATATTGTAAACATACAGAGTTTTACCACGTTTATAATTATGTCATATGATTTTAACCTCCCCTTTTTTTTTCATAAATCCTAAGACATTTAGAGAAAGGCCGTACAAAAACAGATCCACAGGATGCTTACATGCAATACAAGGAAAACAAAATCCTGTATTCTTTTCCATGTGAGCTAGCCATCAGATTCCCTAAGCATCCTCATTTTTGAGATAAATAGAAGTATGGACACTACTGCATATTATTTTCTTATAACATATAATTAATTCAATGACTGGGTTTCTTTCTTTCCTTCCTGTTGTAATGCATTAATTGGGTTTATATTTCATCAGATTTGTAATGTTTTTTCTATGTATCATGTGATCTGTCCTTACCCATCAGTGCCCATCCCCCACACTGAAATGTAACCCAACTCTCTTCCACTGCCACTTCTCCCTTATTGGGTGGTGTCTTGTCCCTGCCTCTGGGCCCTGCCCCCTGGGGAAAAAGCCCCAACAGGGGAGTGGCGAGCGCTCTCTGGCATCGGCGAGCCATTGGGACGGGCTCCAGCCAAGCAGGGCAGGACTCGAAAATAAAAGCTGTGATATCTCACCCGAAGCCAGAGAGCAGACTCTTTTACTTTTGCCATCGGCGGTCATCTAGTCTCATGGGCTAAAACAACACCCTTCCTTCCTTCCTTCCTTCCTTCCTTCCTTCCTTCCTTCCTTCCTTCCTTCCTTCCTTCCTTCCTTCCTTCCTTCCTTCCTTCCTTCCTTCCTTCCTTCCTTCCTTCCTTCCTTCCTTCCTTCCTTCCTTCCTTCCTTCCTTCCTTCCTTCCTTCCTTCCTTCCTTCCTTCCTTCCTTCCTTCCTTCCTTCCTTCCTTCCTTCCTTCCTTCCTTCCTTCCTTCCTTCCTTCCTTCCTTCCTTCCTTCCTTCCTTCCTTCCTTCCTTCCTTCCTTCCTTCCTTCCTTCCTTCCTTCCTTCCTTCCTTCCTTCCTTCCGTCCTTCCTTCCTTCCTTCCTTCCTTCCTTCCTTCCTTCCTTCCTTCCTTCCTTCCTTCCTTCCTTCCTTCCTTCCTTCCTTCCTTCCTGTCCTTCCTTCCTTCCTTCCTTCCTTCCTTCCTTCCTTCCTTCCTTCCTTCCTTCCTTCCTTCCTTCCTTCCTTCCTTCCTCCTTCCTTCCTTCCTTCCTTCCTTCCCTTCCCTCCTTCCTTCCTTCCTTCCTTCCTTCCCTTCCCTCCTTCCCTCCTTCCCTCCATCCCACCATCCCACCTTCCTTCCTTCCTTCCCTCCTTCCCTCCTTCCTCCCCCAGTGGTAGACTTCATTGACCATTGCTGTTGCGATGGGCTTTAACCACTTTTCCTTTCTCATACAGAGTTTTCACCCATGTGACCACAACAACAGCTGACTGTCCCCCAAACACAAGAAACTGGGGGTTGTGAACAGCAGGATTTCTTGCTCTGTGATATCTCAGGGATATGAGTTCAACATTAGTTTTGCCTGAGCTTCCACACAGAGAGTTGAACAGCTGAAATGATCACATGTTCTAAGTAGAGGGTTATAAAAGTGGGAGAATAATATTTTCTTTTGTTCTGTTAAAGGGAGGTGGCAAAGGCTACATTTGAAATTGAATTGGATGATGAGTTGTGACTACTAGCCTATGAAAATTAAAATAAATTTCATGAATTTTGTGATAATCTATATCAATATCAGGTGTTCAGGGATAGGGTCAAGGCATTTTATCTAGATGTTGACCATAGCATACCTTATTAAATTGAAAACTCATTTTCCAGGTGCCTCGAATAACTGAAGGGAAAACTTGTTTTGAATAACTGCACATATGGAAGTTTGTGACCTGGAAGAGTTTGAGAAACAGAGAGCAAGAGATGAATCTTACAATTTTTACTAACTTGGACATAATTCAGATCTTTCTGAAGATGGTCTAGAATCAAATGATTGAATTAAATTATTGGGAAAAAAGATGTGACAAATTGCATAAAGTTCTGTATATTGGTAATATCACACCATTCCTAAGGTGCTATTTCATTGCTGAAATAATAGCCAAATGCAGTAAATTGTATGAATACCACCACAGCAGAGGGGAAATTAACTCCTTTGACTTTATTCTAACTTTGTGTCATCAGTCCATTGCCCTCCATTACAGGGGAACTGGCTGTCACTGCACAGGTACAGTCCCAGAAATCTTTCTGAGTTCTGTATATATGTACATGTATAGAAATCTAGAGCAGTCCCATTTAACAGGGAGGGGAAATATGCCTGGAAAGATGACAGTTCTTTGCCATAGCTTAAAGAAGCCTCATCTGGGTGAAGCAGGGGCTGAGCACAGATTGCAGCTACAGTTTCTCATCGTGTTTCCTTTTGTGTATGAGGGGAATTTGCCCTACTGCCCTTCTGTGGGACCTCAGGATGGAAGGGCACCTACCATTAATGGACATAATGAAAGGGGTAATAAGAAACTGCCTCACACAGGACACAAGTAGATACAACTTCATCTTCACAAGTACAGCATACTTGACTAGCATGAATTTACTCTAGAAAATAGGCAGGTGTGTCAGCAGCAAAGGCCCTGGAAACAAAATGCAAGATAACATCATGAGGCACCTCAAAGTGTTCCTTTTTGCATCAAATGGACTAAGTGAACAGGATAATTATTCAGCTAAACTATTGCCTCTTGCTGTTGAACCTCTGCTATCAGGCAAGATCTTGGTGTGTTTGTCAGTATAACTGGTAGAGCTTCAAATGTATTTTGCAGTACCCTCTGGAATGCCTCCAAAGAATATGAACCATTCTGAACCATTTTACAACAGTGCAGCAGCTTGTCAGTGCTTTTGTTTCTGAACAGTGTGAGAGAAGTGCCAAATGATGCTATTGTAAAATGTAAGAGTGCTTCAGCATGTTGGGGAACACAAACTGGCTGTCGATGTGACATTGATTAATGACTGTGAAGTGTTAAAATGAGACATTGAACAGTCAGTCTTGGATTTTGCATCAATCCAAGCAAAAAATTATGCCTTTAAGGGTAGTCCCAAATTCCAACCAGCTCAAAAAAAATGGCATCATGTTTAGTTGGTGGTCTGGTACTTTGTTGGCTGATTCTGACCTGATTATTACTAAAGAAAACTAAATTAACAAACTAGAGAAAAGAAAGCCAAAAGGGCTTGTTGGTATGGAGATGGAAACAGAAAGCACTACTCATGTGACACGCTTGCAGCTTCGTGTTTAAGTGAGCCGGATATTTTTTTTACTGTCTGTGGTCTAATTTTCCAAATTAGAGATCTAAAATTTTATTCACCCACTATACAAACAAAATGCAATGACATATTATCTAATGTTTGTATGGCTCTGGGAATATACCACATATGATTATATTTGTCAAAACATAAACTAGAGATAAATGAACCCAATGGCACTTTTAAAACTCAAGACTAGAGATTGAAACAGAGAACAAAGAATGGAAAGCCAGAATATTTTATGGGATGCATATAAGATTTTTAAATATACACAAAAATAGCAACATGTACTTCCAAAGCAGTACACACTTTAAAGATATTGAAAAACAAGTTCCCTTTTATTCCATGTACATTAAAAAGAACAATACAAAACCCAACTGCTGAAAATGCTGGTTCTGTGTAGAAACAGTTAATTTCATTTCAAGATGTTGTTTCAATACTGTTTCTTAGTTTTATTTTGAATAATCAAATATCATGCATTTTACACTATATAAGTGTCATCCTGAAACATTTACAAGTAACATAATTTAAAACTCTCAACAAACTAATCAAACTTTTCAAATAGTTGCGCATGACTAGATTTGGCATTTTGGTATCACTGTAATGAAATGAGAATGTAAAATTAATTTTTATTTTTGTTCCACTGAATGTTGTATTAACATAGATGTCTCCTCCTTATAAGGTCATTATGAAATCTCCATGCACAGCAACAATCACTGACAAAAGACTGCTAGTACAATTGTTACTGTTAGCCAGACCAATGTCCCATTGTGCTACAGGCACACCTCATCCTAAAAAGTGTGGTCAACTAAGAAAGCAGTAAAATATGAAAAAAGCAAACACCACTGTCCTCTTTCCTTATGTGTAAGCTAAAATTAATGTATTATTAAATTGTTTCACTGAGGAACCTAAGTTGTTACATCTCAGCTGCAAACCTATTAAGACTTTTTCTTCTATAGAGGAAATATAGATCTGTAAGATCTGTTAAAGTGTTGTGAATTGGTGTGGTTTTAAGTTTGTGTGCAGAATACATGAGGCTTATGCAGAATCATCTGTCTCTGCACAGAAGTGCCCAGTAGATGCTACAGCCATTTATTTATGTGCTTAAAAAAGTTAATATAATTAATCTGGTTGTAGACTGACAGATCTGTGAAACCTGGAATTCAGTAAGTATCATTATCATCAAGAATTTTACGTACTAGTAGTCATCAACTTAGTTTTTCTTTCTGACTCAGATTTTCCTTTAATCTTTCTAACTTAAAACATAAAATTCACATGTCTGAGAATTTTAGGGGAGTTTTTTCATAGGCAAATAAGCACGTCTTGGTTCAAGAAGAATGATTTAGTTAGAAAATGTGTTTGTGGCAGCAATAAATAAGTGTATAAGGCAAACAACTTCTTCTAATGATTAGTGAAATGTAAACTCCTACTTATTGTGCAAGTTAAGCATATTAATTTTCTTCCTCAACTTGCTTAGTTGTTGAACATGCTATTCAGAATAGTAAAAAGTTTTAGAAAAAAATGTTTATAACATTAAAAGCTTCATAACCCCCAGAGTCTATTACTGGATTCAATAATACTGTGAATTTAATTTGGATGATGTGAATAATAAAAAGATGACTAACTTGAAAATCTCTGCTGAGATGAGAAACAACATAAATTATTTGGCATGAGTTAATTTAGGGAAAAAATACTTCCCACAGTTTGGATAGTAAAACATGAATTAAACCATCACATTTCTGAAAGACATTTTTAGAGTACAGAGAAAAAGTAGTAATGGTATCATAGATTAACTAAGACAACTCTTTTGCAGAATAGCTTCTCAGCTATGAGCTGAGAAGACACAGGATCACATTTGTACCAGAAAACTAGCTGTTATCTTCGACCTCAGCACCACAGTTTATATTAAAGGTGCAAAAGAGTGTTAGAAAATAAACATTTTGTATTTCCCAAGAAAAGGAAACAAATAATTTCTTTCTTGCCTTCTGAACATAAAACTCTGGCAAGGATGATATAGTCAGCTGATGGTGAGGAGCTCTTGCAATAGAATCCTAGAATCACAGGAGTCACTCACAAGGGTCATTGAAGTCCAGCTCCTGGCCCTGCACAGAACAGCCCCAGGAATCACACCATGGGCCTGAGGGCCAAAATGACAAATAAACCCAAAGCATTCTGGTACTCGAAAAGGTAATTTCATTCCTGCTCAGTTGTCAGTTTTGGCCTGAGCTACCCAAGGGTGGGTGATCATCCCCATTATCTTGTCTGGACAGTGATCCCTATCCCTTCTCATTTACTTTTGTGGGGAAAGCTTAAGAGACACAGAAGAGAGATGATGAAACCTTATACTGTATCAAACACTAGAGATGGACAAAAATGGCTAATGTAGTAGAAGCAACAGACAGGTGAAGGTGAAAAGATGAGGCCCAGAATTAAACCTGGGAGAGATTTCACAGAAGAAATATTGGAACATGAAGGAAAACAGATGAAGATTTTGGAGGATTAAAATGATACATTTCCCTCTCCTTGGTTTCTGTAAGTTCCACCATATACAAGGTGGGATGATATGACTCAAAGGATTTATGCCATACAGTCTACTGCTTTCAATGAGTACTGCTTTGTTAAGAAAATATGTTGACCCTGGAACAACACAGAGAAATGGTAATAAGTCATTTTAAAAACCTCTCTGCTGTGAACCAGTTGAACCAAATGGATTACCTTGGACTTCAGTTTAAAAGTGTTCATAAAAAATCCCACAGCTATCAATAAAAAATGGCTTGAATTTTGTTTTCTGTAGGCAAAATGCTAGAGAGCTGTGCAGCAAAAGAAAGAAGATGATGTTCATACATGTGCTGTGTCTGCACACTGTGCTTTCATAGCAGCACCTGAAGCAGATGAGAGTTTGGATCCAGTGCAGAGTCTCTGTTGTAGCCAGCTACAGAAACATTGGCAGCAAGGGCCACAGGGGTTATTTAGCTCTGCTGTCAGAGCCTTCAATCTCATTAGTAATGAACTGACTGCCTAAAAATGTATTTGGTTTCATTGAGTTTGAAAGACCAGAAAACATTACAAAGTCCTAAAAAAAGCCCCCATAAATTTGAATCTGTCTGAAACATAATTTTCTTTTTCTGCCAATTCACTACTAAAGAGACAAACTGAAGTTTGCTGGATTGACAGATTTATTCCCACAATTCATTTCTGCTCCATGGCTTCAGAAGAATTAGTATTCCTTAGCGAATCAAACAACCTGTAATAATTGTTTCTGTTTCAAATCTGATTTAGTTTTTCTTCTCTTGAGTAGCTGTATTTGCAATAGAGTAATTTCCACTCAACAAGTACTTCTTGGCAAACAGGATCTTTGTTTCTTTGTTATTGTTATTTTCTTTATTTAAAATCCGATTTTGAATTCCAAATTTTGAATTCCTTTTTAACTAGGAACTTCTGTTTTGAATTTAAAGTTCGTTTTAGTTTGTAGATGCTCCTATTCACATTAGATGTTGTAAATACATGGAATAATCTTCTTTTAAATTTAAATTTTCCATTAAAAGAGTGATATCCTTTAAAAGGCAAAATTACATAGAAGGGCCATCTTGTTGCATCATCTGAAACGGGTTTTAATTACCTCCTCCATCCTCGCTTTCATAGTATAGATCACTTGTGTAAAAGTACCTCCTTTTTGTCAGTAGTCACCACCTTGGTGGGGCTACCTCTGCCACTCAGCTGATGTGGCTGAGAGAACCCGTGTGTGCTGCTGCCCTTGGTGGCTGCGATGTGAGTCTCACATTGACCTGCTGATTGATCTTTGAAACACAGAATCATTTACATTTTAAAAGAGCTGTAAGATCATTGAGTCCAACCATTAACCTAACACTACCAAGCCCACCAGGGCCACCCATGTCCCCAGGTGTCACTTCTACACCTCTTTTAAATATTTCCAGGGGTGGTGACTCAACCGCTTGCCTGGTGAAGTGCCAGTCTGCCCACGTCCTTCAGCAGAGGGAGATTTCTAACCTGTTTAAAACTACCTGTCAAAACAGCCTAAGAATAAAAGTTAAAAAAAAAAAAAATCAGAACAGAAGAGAAAAGTTTGCTTGCTTTTGTACATCTGCTCCTCTGCTGGTTAAGACCTTGTAGTGGTTTCACAATCACTAAATTCTGGTTGCCAAATTTAGTGTAGTGATTTTAGTGTTTATTTCTCTTTTTGTGGGAGAAGATCAGGAGAAAAGCAAAACAGAAAAGCCAAACTTAAGCTTAAAAATAAGCAAATAGTTTTATTAACACACACTAAAAGAATGGAAAAGAAAAGTTGGGGGAAAAAACTAAAACAAAAGAGAATGAAACTCCACATTCTTCTCTTCCCTTACAAACTGTTAACTATCTTACAAAACAACATAAAGAGACAAAACTTGTGATTTTCAGTCAGTTTCACCATTTGAAAACAGTCTTTCATCAATTCTTTAAGAGAAGTCTCTCTTAGAGTCATGGATCCTACTGACAATTTAGAACAGTTCTCTTGTGGGTTTTTTAGCTGTCACCAAAACAGCTGCCCAGGCAAACCTGCCTCTATGACCCCTCCCAGGAGCAGGTTCCCAAGCTGCTTATGGGTCATGGGTCTTAGACTTTTGCATATTGGGGTGTCACCTTTTAAAAATGAATAGCTTCAAAGGCAAAGATTCTTCATCTCAAGGAACAGAGATATGTTCTCACTCTTCATTGCCCCAGAGAGCTTCTCATCTCTATCTCTGTTCAAGCATCTTATGGGATTAATATCACGTAGTCCATCACAAACACCTTTGCTCAAATCCACACACAAATCTAAACAATCATCTCCCCAAATGCATATATTTCCCATGATTTAAAGGGATAATCTATATATAGAGTTAATTTCGATGGCTCAATAAGAAGTTCAGCCTAAAATGGAATGGCAAACTCCTCAATCCCTTGTCCTAATAGTTCTTTCACTCTCGCTCCATTGACTTCATGCTGTTTCTTCTCTATGTTCACTCTGTCTCTTTCTTCTTTCTCTCAGGGAAGGGTTAGGCCTTGGAAGCTTCATTTTGCCAGGAAAGGGTTAAATCTGGCCCGGCCTGCAGCGGCCATGTGGCCTATGCTGGCAGCAGTTTCTCCCTCTCTCCTCCCCATTGGCCTGGTTTCTTCTTCCCCCTCTTTTCGTTCTCCATCCGGAGTAGCCGGGAGCTCTGCCCACTCCTCAGTGACAATCAGGGCGGCCTCAGCCCAGCCAGGCCCATAGCTGTTATCAGGGGTCCAGCAAAGATTCCTCCCTGCTCTGGGGCTCCAGGGAGGTTGAATGAAGCAATTGACGTTAAGCTGCAACCTCTCCTCCCCTGCCGGGAGCTGATGGAGCCCGGCCAGGCCTCAGGGCCAGCTCCTCTCCCTGACAAAGGGAGGGGAGCAGCAGGCCCCAACGCAGCGTTACCTGCTCAGCTGACCAGGAGGAAAAAAAGCTGACGCGCACGAAGTCAGGGTTTATATATGGGTACTGCCCAAAGTCGCAATTGACATTCTCAGTGGTCAAAACAGATCTCAATATCTCAAACTAGCCTTCTGATAGGTCCCTGTCCTTTCTAAAACAATTCCAAGGTCCTGACAGGGAAAAACACTCTGCATTCCTCCCTAACTAAAGACTAAACTGTGTCAACCCGTGACAGACCTATGTTTTCCCTGAGAGAAGAAACAACTCTTTTCTGTCTCTATATGTCCTCCAAAACTTGAAAACTTTCATTTGATATGGAAATCAAATATTTTGCACAAGTTTCACAACAATTCTCAGAGTGAAACTGTGACAAATGAAACTAGAATTTAGAATAGCTTCAACTACTAAAAAGTTCTTCCTCACAGATTCTCCAGTTGTCTCTATGATGGTGCTTCTGTCAGCATCTGATTGTGCCAGAAAAGGTTTTTGGATTTTCTTGATGCATAAAAAAAGTCCTTTCCCTAGTTTATAAAGTCATAATCTTCTTTTTCTCCCATAAGTTTTTGGGGTTTTTTTTTTTTTTTGTGAAATGCACACACAAGAAAACATATCAAATGTAGAGAAACAGTAAACATTTTTCATGTTTATTTATGTTTAAAAACATTCATGCATGTTTTATGATTCAAAAATATTAGAGGCATTGGAGAATTTCAGCCGGCCTTGGCTCACTGCCATGGCTTGCTTGTGTAAGCACAAGTTCATCCTACTTGTCCCCATTTTGACCTCGAATAGGAAAGAGACTATTTGTGGGGTGCCATAGACACTATGGGCTTTGCAGCTGAAGTGTGGGGTGTCTGAACCATGTTCACAAACAGATGATTCTTAGAGGAGAAATACCTGAGAAGAAAGGACTATCACAGCTAGAGCTAGAATAAATGTGTTTTTTAATGAGAAAAAGGGGGAAGGGAGGTACCAAGGGCAGTAGTAGCAGTCAGGGAGATGAAAAAGATGCAAATTCCTTGTTGGAGTGGAGGAGGTTTCTGTTTGGTGCAGTGGTTCAACACTCAGACTGAATGAGATCAACAGGGAGAAAGGGGCTGTGCTCAGCTGGCTGGTAGAGGAGAGGACTCTTAGGAAGCCTTTCCTTTCCTGCAACAGCACACTGTAGTGGAGACAGGACTGACCTTTCAACAAATAAAAAGCCTTGCTTTGTTTTACCCAGAAAAAAACCTTTCCATTTCCAGAGATTTTGATTCTATGTTACCAGTTTAAGAATATCAGAAAAATGGGAAAAAGAGATAAGGACTCTGTTATTTCAGGTATGTTCTGTGGAGCTTATAATAGATTATTATTTATGATTTTTCAGCACCCAAATACATACTGATAGATTCCTGCACAAATAAAGAAAATACAAATTTGAAAACAGCCTCTCTCTTGTTCTTCCTCGGCTACTCAGGGATTAAATATTAGCTCCGTCAAATAATGCTACCCCCAGACATTCTATTACAATTTAGTTACACCCCAAGTATGACTTTGCATTTCCCTTGTTATGTAAAATTCTCACTCTGCAGATTCTATATGCTATATTTGGTAATATAATTACCTTTGCCTTAAGCACTTTTTTCCCCACAGGATATTTCCTCCTCATTCATATTATTACATTCCAAGAGAGTTTTCAGGAGCCACAGTGAGTTTCCTTATATTGCCTCCAAAAAAAGTATAACTTAGGCTCTAGCTTCTGGACGATAATAGTGACAAGCCACAGATGTTTCAGAATTGTGTTCAGGCAACAAATAAGCATAATTACTATTGCTGTTGTTGTTGTTCCTATTGAGCCTCTTGGCTGCAGTCATGGATAAGGTTCTACTGTGTTAGACTCCGTTATCACATGTAATAAAAAAGACAAGCATACAGACCCAGACTAATTAATTTAGGGACTAGCCCTAGCAGGTGCTGAGCAGTCACACTAGCTAGATGGAGCATTAGGAGCTACCTTACACAGCAATAGCAAAGACATGCCACGTACAGCAGTTTGGGGCTAGTGCTCTCCTGTGCTAATGGTATCTAGTGTGTGTTTACACTGCTAACAAGTAGTTCAGCAAAGAGGAAACTCTGTTACTTTTTGAAGCTGTTCTTTGGTGTTTTATTTACTGGTAGATGACCATAACCTTATGTGTCTGTCCAGGGCAAATATTCTGGGACCATGTAGAGCCCTTCAAGAGGACATGACATCAAGCTTGGATGGGGGTTGCAAGCCCCAGGTGGTGTATTTACATTCTATGCTTTCATCTCTCTGGGGAAGATATGTGTGTCCTGTTGGCCACGTTCCTAAATTTGCATTTAACTTATTATATGAACAGTTGATACACTTTTTCTTTGGCAGTGGAATATCAAAATGATAAATGGTTTAAAGTCAACTCTTTTATCTGTAAAGCAGACCCACATGGCTAACCAGTGTTTCCTGCTTAAGGGAAAATTAAAGAATACTTTTCCTTGGTGTCATGTCTATGCTTTCCAACAAAGAAGGCCTCAGATTCACTTTTTGGCCCTAGATCAGCAATGTACTTGAATATGTGCTTAACTTTAAGCACTTCCTCAAGTTCCATTGAAGTGTACTGTCAGCACTCAGCAAATAATAAATCGTAACAACAATTGAAGCTAATCCACTTTCCTTTCAGAAAGCTACACGATAATGCCATAGAGCAAACATTATATGCAAAAAATATTTATTTGTGAAGTCACTCAATGGTACTTCAGCAAGGGCTTAAATGATTTGCTGAAACAGGCTTTCAAATGAATTTATATAATACAACAAGATCAAATTGCAACGTGTGTTTTTTTAAAATGTTGTCCTGATCCTGAAAATTACTAGGTGAGTAATTTAATCAGTGTTTTCAGAGTGTAAGTGCAGGGTGCAGTTGAAGCCAGAAGGCAAAGGTGTCAAATCCCATTAGCAAATACAATGAGTAGCATAGGTGATTATGGTAGCTTGCTGAGTACCTCCTGGGAGATGCTGACCTCAAGGGATTGAACAGTACGGATTGCACTTCCCAGAAGATACTTGCAGCAGCAGAATAAGGATAATACAAAGAAGTATCCTAGTCACTAGTCAAATAGAAGTTTATTGTTTGTGTAGCTTGTAAGGAAAAGCTGCTATTGCAGTCCTTTGCCTAGATGGGAGCCAAAGTTCCCAATATGTTACAGTGCTGGAAGAATGTCTGAATGGCCAAGTCAATTTTTTTTTCATTTAACATGGTCAGATGACATCTTTAAGGAATGCCTATACTAAATAGCACCAGCATTGAGAATTGGGCTAAATCAGCCCATCTTTTGCTCCTGCTCCTCCTAAGTGACTTACGGCTACTAAGCTCACCAGTTGAAAACCAGGCAATGAGAAAACACAGACAAACCTTGCACTGTGGTGTGGGGATTTATTCATTCTTCAGTCTGAAGGATGCTGGAACTGTGAAGCTCACTTTGGGATGTGGATCCAAGAGGCAGCACTGGCTGCTGCCTGGACAGGGCAGGAGGCTGGAGATGCCTGGCTGAAGGATGGGGAATCCCTTGGTGTCTGCGCTGGTGCTGCTCTGGGCATTTGCGAAATAGAAACCTGTAAAGCACAATAACAAGAAGCTTTGTGACCTTGTGGGGTTTTGCTTGCTGGGGAAAGATTTTTTTCTGAGTTTTGAGCTGCACTTTTGCTGCACAAGACAAATTAGGCCACATGTGAGGACTGGGGGGGGGCAGTGGGACTGGGGGTTGAGCAGGAGAAGAAAGGGAGGGAGGAGGGACAGGAGTATGGCAGGGGAGTGGGATAAAAATCAAAGGCTGTTGTGGTTTTCTCACATGGTAATTATTTACTTTTAAACAACAATATGAAAAGCAAGCTCAGCTGGAGATTTGGCACTACCAATACTATTCAGGGGCCACTTTGGGTTCCTCTGCTTTGTGACAATATGTAGAAAACAAAGATGCAAGAAGCATGTGGGTAAAATGTCTCCCCCTTGATCTCCAATGTCTCTCCCTGCAGCAGGCTGAGCACAGGCCCTGTACACACTCTGGGGCAGGGCTACCAAAAGCACAGCTCACTCTGGTTTGGGCAGGCAGGTGAGGCCACCGCACGCTGCTGGCCCCACGTGCCCATTGGCTGCATCAGCTGAAGTGACAAAGTCACATCACCTCCTGATGTTAAGGAAGGCTTGATGGTTTCTTTTATATTTCTTAATAAGGCATTAGAGAGCCAAGCAATGTTAAAATACCTATTTTTCCTCAAGAGTTCACTGTGTCTGGGGGTGGCAGCCATTCCTAGCTCCAGTGTATAACCTGGGAATGCAGCTACACCCTTCCTCCAAGTGTTAGGACATGTTCTGTCAGGTGGGTCCTAGCTCTGGCCCTTTATTTAGCATTTAAACATTGTCTGATTGTTCCCAGGCACAGCTCGAGATGCCCAGGAAAGGCTTTGGAGAAGGCAGGGTACCCTGGCAATGCACAGAGGTGGCTGAGTGTGTGGATAGGGCCATGTCAGACCCACCGAGTAGAGCACTGCAGGGTTAGGAAATAAAAGGAGAACAGATGATGAAAGAGCAGAGCTCAGCTTCTTTGCAAGAGCTGAATATGGAGATCTGGGGTATATTAGGAAGCATGAGTTATTCATAATTCATTGTTACTGAGGATAAGGCCTCAGGATCCTTAGCTGATAAAAATATATATTATTTTAAAATGTGATTTGCCACATTTTGATGGGTTTCTATTAAAAAGCAAAAGCTAAACTGTACAGAAAATTATACATTTTAGTTTATTCTGTTCTCTTGTCCAAAGATAGGAAGGCTGAACATTGCTTGAAGACTTATGTTTAGAGTTTTTACTATCAGCTAAAACCATTTTTTCCTTTGTATTTCCTCTCAGAGAATTTAAGATCTTGGGGCTGAAAAACACTATAGTAATTTTAAAATTTTAAAGATCAGTTTGAAGAAGATGGACAGTATTTAAGACTCATTTTTTTTTTACAGGTAAGTTTAGTTATCAACAACACACAAATCTCAGATGATCAAATACCTTGGCATAGTACTGTCAGTATTTTAAAACATAGTCAGACTTAGTCAAGTGAAATGGTTTTCTGGAAAATGGATAGTTGAAACCCTACTGAAATACTCTCTACTGGGGGTTCCTTCTGCTCTTCCCTTTCCCATTCCTTGTCCCAAATTATCAAAAATTAACATGACCTTCTGGAAGGGCTCATTGTCACTGAATGTTTTTCTCTCCTGTGAAATACAGTAAAAAATACCTGCTCATCATTAGGTAAAGAGGACATATTATTTTTAGTGCCTATCAGAGGAAACAACTTGAGCTTGCAGGAATTTCCCTCCAGCCTGGGTGCAATTCAGGGATCGAGGGGCAACTGCCTCGTTTGCTCTGCAGAACTCTCTGCTTACTAGATATTCATGCAGGTCTGGTTTTAACAAATACTAAATTGGGAGATTCTAAAATGTGACCCTCAGACTACTTCAAAAGCCAGACGAGCAGGGCAGGGCCAAAGGCTCTTATTGTTGCAGCAAAGCTTCCAGTCTCTTATCCCTACTTGTTATGGAACAATCAACACAGATTTAGATCTCCCAACCTGGCATTACAGGGTGGGAGGGATACTGTATGAACACAGATTCACACTCAACACAATGAAATGGGATGATGCTCTAAGACAGAACTATCTTTTTATTCCACGTCTGTATAGTCCCTTGCACAGTTGGAGTCCCTGGCTGACTCCAAGCCCTACTGTTTTGTGAATAATATCAACAATAACCATTCCAGCTATTTCTAGTAGGAACGGGGAGTGTAATTGCCAGTTGCCCATTTGATAGCACAAAACTGTTTTGAAAAAGCATAAGAAAAACCCTATACTCACAAAGCAAGAAGAATAAAGTCGATTAAAATTAGCTTTACACCCTCCCGTATAGGTTCTTATGCATTGCTGGCTGCCTGTTCCTCTGCATGATTCCTCCATCTGTCTGACAATTCTGCGCTTACTTTCAGTCTTTATTAAGATTCTTTCTAGTAAAATGCTTTAGCACTTTTGTCAAGAAGATGAAGTCTTAGAAGTAGTCATCTTTAACAGCTTTTTATGCTGGTAGATCTCTGTATCATGCTGAGATACAATGAAGAGGCCAGCATTTAATTTACACAGGTGTATAGCTTAGCCAAGTGTGAACAAATACATTTTTATTTTATACTGACAAGCATGCTTTAGTATTGAATACATCTTTTTAAGATAATACCCAGATCTCTGGTGATTTCTATATTGTCTCATAAAATGAAGTGAAATATTTTATTTTGTTAGCTTGTACTGGAAACCTTATATGCTGCCCTTCACTCAACATCTTTAACTGAAAATGAGCAGCAGTTGTGGAATTATCTTCCTCGGCCATTTTGTGGAGTTTTGGTCACTTGTGTGAGATGTTTTGTGCCCCCTCCACAGACTTAGGCTGCGGTGTGTAGAAATGCACTGCAGACTAAAACGAAATATTCACCTAATTCCTTTGATTCGAAGGAATTATGTTACTTACCTGAGCAATTAATATGAATGTTTAATTAATAATTTTGCTTTCACCTGAGTTATTTTTATTATACTTTTTTTTCCCTACAGGAAATTAAAAACTTAAGTAAAATTTTCAGACAGACTAAAATGAGATTACTTTAAATCTATGCTTTCTCAAAGGGTCTGCTGTTTTAAGGGTCTCTCACTGACCTCTCATTGACTTTCTCCAATGTTACATTGTTATGTCTAATAGAAGATAAAGACAGATTAATAATAGCCAATGGCTGGAGTACTGAGTCAGAACTGAAAATAGCAAGTGCCCTGCACAGGTCATATCACATACAGTGTATGCAAACTGCAAGGAGACAAAGAAGATTAGAGAGCTTAGAACAAATAAAGAGGAAATGGATCCAGTCCTCTACTTTTAAAGCTGGATTCATTTGGAAACTCAAATGTACCAAAAGTCTGAAATCGGATATGAATAGTTGAAATAATACCCAGTTAGTTCAGAATGGGGTTCAGGGTTAGTTCAGAGAGAGTTCAGAGGAATCTCCAAGCACAAATTCCCTTTTCCCTTTATTCAGAGGTTCCCAGTGTGGAGCTCCTGAGCAGGAAGGTCGCCAGTCCAAGCTAGAGACCAGATGAATCTGGTGAAAACACAGTTCACCTTGTCCATGAAGGTAATTGCACTTTCTTTTAAAGAAGATAAACACAGTGTCCACATCACTGCTCTGAAATGTGCCAGGAGAAAACACAACATTATCCTTACAAACATTTCTTACATGAGATTTACATTAAAACATGTGGCCTGAAATGCTTCCTAGCAATTGTCAGCAGCCAAGGGCCTCTTGTGAAAACCCTGCAGAGCTGCTATGAATTTGTGTGAGAGGTAGCATTGACTCCCTGTCAGGAGGCAAGTTCAGGGCTGGTTAGCAAACCCTGAGCTGAGCTGCCACCAGCACCCCATAACAGCTTCTGTGCAGAGCCCAACACCCTCATTTCCCCATTCATGTATACAGCATATGCAGAGTGTGTCAGCTGTATTTCAGAGTTTGTCAGCTGGAGTTTCTCTGCCAAGAGGGCTCTAAGCAGGATACAGTGGTGTCTGCAGATATGCCTGCAGTGACAGACCCATAGGCTTCTGGAGACTGAACACTAAAATGTAATTTATATCCCTTGGTAGTTCTGGCACGTCTCAATGTCTGGAATACCTACATCATTTTTACTAGTGCTCAACTCTGTGTTTTAATGATCTCTAGGAAACAAGGTGTGTGAAATAACCATAATTGTTTAAAGACAGACATACAAATTACAGAGTATTTTGTTAATAGAGTGCAAGAAGGTCTAATTATAATGAAGCATAAGTTCAATGCTGGGGGGTCAGACTGCTAGGAAACAGCAGGGGTTTGACTTCCCAAGAAAGAGTTTTGGTCAGTAGTTTCTGATTCTTATGCTTACTTGGGTTAGTGCAGGTAGTGCATGAACAAATCCTATTCATTAATAAAGGGGTTTGTGTGCCTGCCTGCTTCCCTCCCCCCTCCCCTGCAGATACACTTGCTTTAAAGTGTATTCTTTTAAGTTTAGCAAACATGAAAATAAATTGTTAAGCTCTGGTAATAACTGAAGGATAAAAGTGATGTATTGTTTCAAACAGGATTTCGCTCAGCATTAATAATGACAACCAATGTCGTTATTAATGGATATGGGAATGGACTGGGGGAAAAAAATGGTGGATTTGGTTTTTTTCCCCCTTATTTACTGTAAATTTTCATCACTTTATAAAATAAAATAAAATATAAAATAATAATAATAATAATAATAATAATAATAGAATAGAGTGAAATGCATCCACCTTTGTGGAAGAGTTCTCACCAATTCACAATTTTGGAGGTTGGGTTCAAGGTGGGTGTTGGTCTCATCTCTGGGGCAATCACTGTAAGGACAAGAGAAAATGGCCTCAAGCTGTGCCACGGGAGGTTCAGGGTGGACGTCAGGAAGAATTTCTGCACTGGTCAGACACAGGAAGGCACTGCCTCGGAAAGTGGCAGAGTCACCATCCCTGGAACTGTTCAAGAAATGACTGGATGTGGCACTCACAGCTATGGTTTCATTTACAAGGTGGTGGTCAGTCAAAGGTTGCACTAGATGATCCTGGAGGGTTTTTTCCAATCTTAATGATTCTGTGATTCTTTCTTTCCAAAATAAAGGAAGTCAATTTATTTTTTACAAAATTGTCAAACTAACTTAAATTAATTTTTGGGATCTTAAACCAGGCCATCAATGACTGAAACACCTACATACTGACCACAAAATTCAAAGATAAATTAAGTGAGATACTGTGTTTTACTGTTAAGTCACTAACGATGTTACTCAAAATGATGCTGGAGCACTGTAGAATCATCGTACGTAACAAGAGCTAGTCCCTGCTGAGAGCTAAGAGCTTCAATAGTATCTAGAAAACTCTGGTCTCCTATTCTTATTTTTTTCAGTCATGAAGTAACATTTTAACAACTGAAATTGTTTAAAAAATACCAAATGCAAGTAGTTGAGTTCAACTCTGTAGGTGAGGGCAGCAGGATCTGATGTATAACTTACAGGAAAAAGCATAAGCAAGTGCTTAAATCCATTCCTTTTCAGGAAAGAATTTCGGCACATACTAGATTTTAAGCATATGCCTAAAGTTAAAGTCAAGCATATGGTTAAATGTTTTCCTGAATGGAGGCTTTCCCGATCGAAGGCTTTATAGGGCAACGTATGGCATTTTTGAGGAAACCTAAAACATTCTCACTCTTCACAGAAAGACAGAGAAACAGTACAAATCTTTTTTGAAATACCTGCTTTATCGAATTCTATCAAGGAAGGATATATTTGGATTTATTGAATTCTGTCAAGGTTTAACATAAAACCTATGAAGTGCAAGAACAACGAAACCAAAATATGTCGTAGGCTCATTCAATAAGCAGACACAGATCTCTAGAATTTTCAAAGAAGATAAATTAGTCCCTAATGCACTCATCAAAGGGAACAGAAATGTTACCTAGTATGTTTTGTATTAGCCTTTCACTTTATCTCTTTTACTAGAGTTTTCTTCTTCTTACCTTTTTATGTTTGGTGAGAAATTAGGTCACGACTGCAGTCAGGGTACACACAAGACATGTAAGTTATAAATCTCCCTACTGCAAGCTGTTTTCCATTCTGTTCTCAATTTATTCCTATTTTGTTAATAATAACCTCACAGCCTAATTCAGCAAAATAATGTAGGGCTGGGCTGTGACCAGCCTTGAACAGATGCATGTGATGAGCTCCTGAGGAAGTGGAGGGAGCCTCCTCTTCCAGCTTCTTGCAGCTGCGGTGCCGCTGGCTAGCACAGGCTTGCAGACTGAGCCACGCACAGGGATGCTCCTGTGTGCGGGTCAGGCCCTAGCCCGCGTCCTGCTGACCAAACATTGTAACCAAACCACTCATCCTCCAGAAATCTCCCTGATCGAGGGGAATAGGGAGGAAGGGACAAGTGTTTCTTCCTTTATTCTCACCGAGAAATGTTTTGGGCATGGCTCTCGTATGTTCCAACTCAGAAGGTTTGGTTATTGTTTACATATTTACAGGCTGTTAGGTTCCCTTTCAAGTTGAGTTCTGTTCAGATAATAATAACAACTTGTTTCTAAGCCTTTGTTGAAGAAAACAGACATCTTTTCAAGTGTTAGTTCCACTGGATTATTTAAGAGAGCAGAGGTTTATTATGTGTATTTTGTTCATGACCACTCCAACTAGCAAAAAGATGCCATAAGTCACATCAGACTTCCACTTCCACTTTGGCTTTTTAATTCATCCCAGCTCAAGACAAAAAGTACCACTGAGGATAGCAGGGTAATTATTCTCTAATTATTATCATTATAGCACAAATAAAACAAGATATTTAATGTTGTTACTAAAAAGACTTCTTTCTTACTTGGTCCTTGCATATTTCAGCTGTGTCTTTCTTTAAAAGTGGTTGTTCAGGCTGCCTCTCACATTATATATTTGGTGTCTCTTTCCTTTGTCCCCCTCAGAAATCTGTGGAGGTCCTGGGGAGCCCAAGGGACTCAGAGCCAAAGATGTCTTACAGTGCAGTGGTTGGAAAAGGAAGAGAGGACAGATTTGCATTAGGTTTCTGAACTATGACTTTCAGGAAATATCTATATGATAATGAAGTTTTCCTTATCCCCTGAAACTTATCAAGATAAAAAGTAAATCTTAAATCCTGACTGATGTAAAATCAAGGCCCACTATGCAAATGAGTACGGTTCCCTCAATAAAAATTAGTCAGGTCTGTTGTGACAGAAGTATCTATCTGCGTTATTTAATATATGGATTTAAATCAATGTCTCAACAGAAAAAAAACAGGGAGTTGAAACAATTTCCTCTGAAGTTCCTTACCAAAAAAATGATCATTTTGGGCCAGGATGTACATTCTGGGGGTTTTGGACAGAACTATATATCTAGACCAGAAAAGTATTCCCAATAAAAATGTGCCAGAAATGGATATATTCCTATAAAAACCTCTGGGTTTTCTCTCCCCATTAGCATTTTCTGATGAAAACAGGAAAACATTTAATCAAAAAAAAATCCTGTCAGCTTCAGCTGATAATTAGCATCAACAAATTAATGTTCATCCCTCTCTACCATCCCTCTACCACCTCAGTGTCTGCAGAACAAAGCACTGCTTGCAGATGAAGTGTAAGAACACAAAATACACTCAGCAGTGTGTCCTCTCCCACTTCCATTAGTGTGTCCAGAAAGACATTTGCCGTCTTTTCTGATCATCATTTCACTCACCTTCTCTAAGTCTGTTGTCTCAGCTCCCTCAGGCAGTGATAAGGATGCAGTAACACCCGAGGTACCTTTTCCTCGTGGAAGAGAGAACTATAGCAGGAAGTGCAGACCCTAGGCGAGAGAATAAAGAGGAGATCATTGTCACTGTTGTCCTTCCTCTGCCAGCACTGACTCATGGAAAAGGCACTGCTCTTCCTTTCTTTTCTCTCTCTGAACTGTGGGCCAATCTTGTTAATGTGAATGACAGGGTTTTTTCTTTGCTGTTTGACTTCTGTCTGACTCTACCTGCTTTGCTCCAGTTTGGGGTAACTGATTATACTAAAAAGAGGCAGGTCATGTTGCTTAAAGATTAAAAATAGGGGAAAAGGAGACTGTAAGGACAGGAAAGGAAAGGGGAAAAACACCACTAAGATAAATACCATAAAACAAAACAGTGCCAGGGTGACTTTTCGGTCACCCTAGGGTCAGAAGGACGGAGATGTTATCGGAGTAAGGAACAATCTGAGGAAAATGGAGGCAAGGCAGAAAGAGGCAGATAAAAGTGCACTGAGAGAGCTGTGACAGGGAGGGGCAGGGGGCAGAAAAGAGAATTAGGCAAGGAAGGAGATATGCAGCTGAGGAAGGCTTCTGGGGGAGCAGGCACACCTTGGTGGTCCTGGGATGGTCTATCCAAAACTTGGCGAGGCGAAGTGAGGCATGCATATGAAGAGAACCTGGTAGAGTAAGGAAATGTCTAGTGCTTTTCTGATCCTCTGCAGCCTATAAACAACTTTCTCTGCTGCTACCCAGCCCTTCGGTGCTCTTTATTACTGGTATAAATAATTTTCAAATCAAAATGGAGAGGAGGTGACTTTGAAACCAAATGTGGCATATTTCTCAAAAGAGGGATGCTTCCTGGGAGGTGAAGAAAAAGGAAGTGGGGCTACGAAGACTCTGTAAAAGAAAAACAGTTACAGCAGACAAAGAGTAAATATTAAGAGGGAACAGATAAAGGGAAGAAGATGAAAAAGATAAAAGTGATGGATGAGAGGAAGAAAGGAAATAGAAGGAGCCAAAATAAAGAGAACAAAGGAAAAGAATAAAGAAAAGGAAGCAGAGAAGAGAAAAACAGATCCAGATAAATACCTGGAATTCTTAGTGATTAATATATTTTCTTTTATTGAGAAAAAAATTATGCTGCACTTAAACAGTAGATTGAGTCACCATTTACACCTTTTAAAAACAAGATATCAAATTTGAGCTTTTTAGGGTTAAAATGCTCAAACTAATTAAGATCCATTCTCAATGGGGTATACAATGTCCTAGATGCAAAATTAATATTTTCCTCCACTTCAGAGCACATAAGACAACATTAATGTGAATGAAAGGAAACAAATCTGTCCTCAGTTATGCATCTATAAAATAATTCATATAATGATAATGTTTCACAGGTATAACTAGGTTTGAGTATTTGAGGGAATCTAGTCAGATTTACATTTGACTCCCAATAAGCAGAAGGTAAAAAAAATAAAATAAAATAAAATAAAATAAATTATTGCTCATGGCATGGCTGTTTGTCATGAACAATGCATTCAGACTTTATAACCCAAATATTCAGCAAACAAATAACACCTTGAAACAGCAAACCAAACAATAGAACAAGGATTATTGTGTCCCTTCCTTTTCACCAATATACACAGCAAAGGAGACATAGGAGGAAATCAACTGTAAATGGCATCTTCAGTAATGAAGGGAAAAGCTGGATATCCACAAGTCTGTTTCCTAGGCAACTGAATGGAGGGACAATCAGAATCTCTCAATTGCACCCCATTATAGATATTTTCTACACAGACCAGCAAAAGGAAGAAAAAGGTGATTGGAAAATCTTCAGCAAAAATCATGCTGGAGCACTTTGAAAGCATGGGGAAAGTGAACAGATAATATATAAAATGGCTGCCTACATGTAGCTCCTGATTGCAATCATCTTCAGAGCTGTGAGAAGAGGGATGACAGGAAAATCGTACATTTAAAAAAGGGTCCCAGATTTCATCCCTCACTCTCAAAATGGGGCTGCACTGACAATTATATTTTATGGGAATTTCTCACAAATAGACCTTGACGCTGCATATAGAGGGATTATTCTGAAATATGCATTGTAAATTCACTTTCTGCTTTGTATTTTGGCACCCCCACCAACATAATGGTCCAAGATTGTTGATATGACCTGATGAACCAGAGCAGTTGTTGATCCACTAATATCTTTTCTCTGAATAATTTATAGAATGCACAGACTTAGACGAATGAAATAAGCCTGTGCCAAGGGAGATCACTTTTTTCTGCACTGGCTAATCTCTTAGTACCAAAAGTAACAGTACATGCTTTATTCACAAACATATTGGGGAAAAAATAGACATGTGAGTACTTAGAGGATAAAAATACTACAAGGTATCAAAGCTAGACAGATAAATGAATGACTCTAGATGAGCCATATGGGCTTATTGCATCCCTATATGTTACAATATTAAGTATTACAGCTATCCTGGCCAACCAAGAAAATGTTCTGGGTAAAGCCCAGCTAAGGAAATCTTAAATTGCTTATTACCATGTATGTCCTCACTCTTCTTTTCTGCCCGGTCCTAGCGGATTTTCTTTTTTCACTTCTTCATTTTCTTTCTGTTTTGTTTTAGGTTTTTTGGGTTTGTTTTCTGTTTTTGTGGGGGATTTGTGTGTGTGTGTGTGTGGGTGGGTTTTTTGTTTGTTTGTTTTGTTTTGTTTTGTTTCTTTGTTTTGTTTTGTTAGATTTTTTCCTCTTTTTTTTTTTTTTTGTTTTGTTTTTATTTTTACTATGAACCAAAGGTCTAATAAACATCATACCAGTTTTCTAAGGCTGACCACACCAGCACAAAATCATGATAGAATCACAGAATCATGGAATCATAAAATGCTTTGGATTGGGAAGGACCTTAAAAATCATCTCGTTCCAAACATCTATCACTAGACCAGGTTGCTCAGAGCCCCATCCAACATGGCCTTGAACAACTTTAAAGATGGGTCATCCACAATTTCTCTGGGTAACCTTTTCCAGTGCCTCACCACCCTAACAATAAAGAATTTTTTCCTAATATCTAATCTAAATCTACTCTCTTTCAGTTTGAAGCCATTTCCCTGTGTCCTGTGCCCTAGTAAATAGTTTTTTCTATTCTTGTAGGGTCTTGTAGGGTCTCTCTGGGTACTGAAAGGCTTTATTAGGTCACCCTGAAGTCCTCTTTTTCAGGCTGAACAACCCCAATTTTCTCAGCCTTTCCTCATAACAGAGCTGCTCCATCCCTTTGATCATCTTTGTGGCCTCCTCTGGACTCGCTCCAACAGGTCCATCTCCTTCCTCTGGGTTGCTGGGACCCCAGAGCTGGATGCAGCACTGCAGGTGGGGTCTCACCACAGCAGAGCAGAGGGGCAGAATCCCCTCCCTCACCTGCTGCCCACGCTGCCTTTGATACAGCCCAGGACACATTTGGCTCTCCAGGCTGCCAGGGCACATGGCTGGGTCATGTCCCACCTCTCAGCCCCCCTGCACCCCCAAATCCTTCTGAGCAGGGCTGCTCTGGATCTGTTCATCCCCAGCCTGTGTTGATGCCAAGGGTTGCCCCTACCCAGGTGCAGCACCTTGCAACTTGGTTTTGTTAAACCTCATGAGATTCCCATGGGCCACTTCTCCAGCTTGTCCAGGTCCCTCTGGATGGCATCCTGTCCTTCAGGAGTGTCACTGCACCACAGCTTGGCATCATCTGCAAATTTGCTGAGAGTGCACTCAATCCCTCTGTCTATAAAATCTTCATGTTAACACAGATAGTAAGTGCACCAAGCCAAGATGCACCCTATCACCTAATCTGTGAAACATTTCCCCACTTAATGTTTTCTAGGAACAGAAAAAGGCTTATAAATAGAACATTATATTTCCTGATTTGTACTGAGAGACAAAATAGGTCTTTCACATCACAGCAAGTATTAGCAAAGTACAGAAAAAACACTGTCAATCCTGACTGGGTTCCTTTACTGGGGATTGCAATGAGTCCAGCAGAATAAAAGGGCAGAGAAACACTATCAGAGAGAGCTTCTGGATAATGGTAGGAAACTTTTTTTTTTTTTTCTGGAATTTCAGGACTTTATATATTTGTGCTCATTTCTGGTCTGATCTTATTTCTCACAAAGGAATGATCTATTTGATGGGGGACCGAATTAAACCCCTTTACACTCTGCTTGGCTCAGGGTCTTCAATTTCAGAGGAGGTATATTTTGGTTCATTTCCAGGGGAGGTGTTTTTTGGTTACTCTGTAATTGATTGGTCTGCTTTACTGGGTGGAGTTCAAAATATTGATATGTATTGGGAGCTTTATGATAAGATGGGGATAGCAAGTGTACAACATAAAATTGTGTAGGCAAAATTTATTAAAAGTATATGCAGGAAGAACATAGAAGAAAATAAACAGAATATGCTTGGGGAATATTGTATATGGGAAGTAGCTGCATGCATCCCATGGGAAACAGGAAAACCTTTTTTAAAGTATCAATTTTTATCCATACCTAGAACCAAACACCAGTTTTAATGAATAGTTTCACACTATTATTTTCTCTGGGATGGGAAGTCCATTAGTTAGATGGATAGATAAATAGGTAGACGGATGGATTAATTCTGGCAAAAGAGATGTCTTCTGAAATGAGTACGAGAAACTAACAAAACTTTCTTGTCATAAAATTTTATTCTCAAAAAATAATCCCAAAATAGAGGTGCTCAACAGTAGCATTGCAGCTCAGCTTACTTGCAAAAACTCCCACTATCTTCACTACTGAAAAATCCCAAACACCCCTCTTATTTAATCTGAAACAGGTGGTAGAAAAACTAGCATTTGGGTAGCAGCTCTATCAGCAGCATCTCATCATACACTAAAAACAGACAAAACCAACTGATTGAACCAAACCTGAAGCTCTCCACCTACAAGTAGACAGCCCTCTTAAGTTCTCTGGAACTGCAAAATGCTCTGTATTTGATTATCTTTTCTCGATCACTACTATCTTAGTTTCTTTTTCATCTTGTCTAACAATCCCAAATGTGTTTCTATTTAGCAGTTTGATATAGTTTTACGGCATCACCATGCCACTGTTTGTACAGCTTATACGTGTTAGTGGTATCCCCATGAAAACTGTCCCCTTCATCCTCCCAGAGAGAAAATTTGTGCTTAGGAAAGAATTTCAGCTTTTATTTCATTTTCTTTCTTGTTAAGGCACAAACTGGACAAAATCTTGAAAGTGAATGTCATTAATGGAAGAAAAAGGTGTCATTAAGCATATTTTCTAAAGTAAAATGGATGAGATACAGGAGTCCATACCCTGAATATGGCCACAGAACATGGAGGAGACTGGCCAAACCACTCATTGCTCTGTGAATAAGTCAACTTTTTGTAGGTTGTCTCCAGAAGCAGGGGGCAGAATAATGGTGGTGGAGGTAGGACCGCAAGCAGAGACCATCTATGTGGAATAATCCAAAAAGCCACCTAGAAAACACCAGGGACATGTTCCTGAGAGAAAATCAAGGGAGGAAGCTTTTGGGTAGTGAAGTATCCGGAAAGAAGTCTCAGAAGAAAAGTGAGCTTTCAAATACTGTTCCTATTATAAGGGTGAAAAAGACATTATGTACATTATTCATCAAGAAATAGCTTTGCAGTGTGCACATCACTTATTCACCGAAATCATCAATAGACTTCCCTTAAAAACCCCTTCCAAGCTCCTCAAAGCTGGCTAGGGCTCTGAGCAGGAAGGATAGTGCTATTAGTACAGCAGGGAATGGATTTGTTTCCAGTGTACCTGGCAAGCATCTGTACAGACACACGATGACATCAGTCACAGCCAGGACCACACAAGTATATTCACATGTAACTGTAAGTCTATTGGACAACCAATACATATGGTTTATACCCTTCTCCCTCTCAGTCAGGAAAGACTTCTGCTATTTTTAAGCCAGGATATACATATGGCCAATATAAGGATAATCCTTGTGCAGAGGAAGGAAAGGGAATACTTAATTTTTTCAATATGCTTTCTTTATTTCTAGCACTTTTCTTTTTCCTTTGTGCTTACTCACTCTTTCCCTGGAACAGTGAAGGGCCATCCAGGAACTTTTGTAATCTCTAGAGTTTGAATTAACACCCCCAAAATTACAAAGTTTATTTTTTCATGTGCGTTGTGAAGTGACCAGTTGGGACAGTGTGCTCACACACATGCAGTGGTACACACTCAGGCTGGCAACAGCTGCTTAAGTAGAGCAGTGGGGGGACAAAGCCTACAATAAGGAATATTTGCACCATGGTTTATTATTGCACCAAGGTTTAATACTCCTGCAATAAGGAATACTAAACCACCTTCAGACTATTCACTCACCTCAAGAGTTAAGCAGAAGTGGAGAGCAAGCAAAGTCGTAATTCTCACAGTTGTCCAGAAGTTAACTTCTAAAATAGAAAAAGTGGCCAAATCTTTTGCATAAATTATTGCCAATTGTCCATCTAACTTTTGTTACAATAGGAACCATGACAAAGACCTTGGAAACCATGATTCATTAATTTTCCAGGAGCAGCCAAGTGCATCACCCTTTGAAAAGAATATAAAGGAGGAAAGTTTACATCTGTGAAAAATGCCAGCCATTGGCATGCACTTTTCACACTTCTTTAAAGAAAAGTAGCAGTAAAGCAGAAAGCATCTACATTGAGGAGAGAGTGTCTGTCAATCATGAAATGACTGCCTCGGGTTGTGTCAGTCTCAATGCTGTATATGACTGTAGCAAAAGAAACCAAAGTGACAGTTTCAACACAACTCATCCTTTAATAAGGATTATAATTGCACAATATGAAAATATATGCTTTGACTGCTCACTTTTCTCACTCTTTTTTTTTTTTTTTTTTTTTAAACAAAGCTGAAAATTGAAAAGAGAGTGGAGATGATTTAGCTCCACACAGGATACCTTTGCTGATACTTTCTCAATGCCTCAGAAATGCTTCGAAAGAACTGTACTAGCTGACTATATTTCCATTTCCCATTTTCAAGCAAAACCATGGTGATTGTAGGCCACTTATTTTCATTTAGTTTCACTTGTTGCATTACCTCAGGGTTGCTTTTGTTTGGTTTTTTTATTAAAGTGCTTTGATACAGTGCTGGGGAGTTGTGGCTTAGTATTTGTCATATGGCAGCTTGATCTGTATCTCTACAATCCTTGAGAGAATTTGAAAAGATGACCTTATGACACAAATAATGATATTGCCTGTTGATAAACATTACTCATATTCAGTTACCAGTCAAATGGCACAGGCTAGATTAAAAAAAACACCACATGGTGACCAGCTTACTGAATCCATTAATCTTTGACCTATATACTCAAAGATTTTTTAGTGGCGAGGTCCTTCAGACTGAGCTCTGTACAGATGCTTTTGAAGTTTTTAAGAAAGCTCAGAAAGCTCACAGTCACGGTGGCACTGCTGGGAGTACTCCTCAGAAATACTTGGTCATTGTTCAAACTGTATTTGGTTTATGCTTCTCCCGGCAATTAAACTCTGGGTAACTTCTCCTGTTTTAATTTCTAACTTCTGATGTTCCAGAAAATTAAAAGCTTTATAATAGCTACTATTGTTTCATTTTATTACAACATAGTAACAAGTTTTAAATGCCATTATTATTTATAGGGGAATGTGTTTAGGTATTATATCTATCTATTAAACTGTGTTGACGCCATCATTCTGTTCATTCCACCAGCCCCCCCGCCCCGTTTTGCACCTAACTTTAACTTCCCACTAGCACATTCCATTCCATAGACCCTATAAATGAATGAATATTAGGAGCTTTTCAGACCTGACTCTGATTTTGATTTCCCAAAAATCCTTAAGATAGCCTTGTATTTTATTTGTCTGTATTTTGAGGTTACTGTCATGCACGTTACACATGAACACGATAGGTGAACCCTCCTATGAAAAGAACCGAATTGGTAGCTGCTGTCCCTGCATTCAGGGGCTTAGTCTTTCTGTGAACATTTCAGACTGCTGCCTGAGCAGCTTCCAGGAGGAGCAGCCTCCAGAGATGATGGATGGACACACAGCGTTGGCGGGCCCACGTGCTGGGTGCGCACAGATCAGCTGCCAGGCATGGCTCTGACAGTGCCCACATTTGGCACTGAGCACGCTGCTCTCTCTTTGGCCAGGAGACTGGAGCTCTCGTGCATCGCTAAACCTTTTGCCAGATGGATGTGCACTAGCTCTGACAGATCCCAGGGTAGAGTTATTACCCAAATACTGGCAGAATCAATGGCTTCTCCAGCGAGTGGCAAGAGTAATAAAACCATCTGGCTTTTCAGAGCCCAGCAGGACAGCAGCTTACGTGTTTGTATACACCAGTTGCCTGTTTTGCCATACAACCCTTCCTGTTATAGAAAGCTATCCTGATACTTCCTATGAAATTAAGATACAGGCTATTCACGTATCTCATTGTGATCCTTTCCGGAACAGATTTTTCTGAAAGTTGATCCAAATCTTGTCCCAACCTGAGACAATAACTACGTAATTGCAAATCATTTCACTACATTGTTAGTGATTATACCTCTGAGCCACAAATGAATATAGCCAGGACAGAAATGAAGCCATTGACTAGCTGGAGCCCAGAGTGTCAGAATTGTATAAAAGTTCATGAAATACTGCCAGAGTAGACTTCTGAAAGATAAACAAAATTTACATAGAGTAGTGAATAAAAACAGTGGAAAAAATTAACCTTTAAAAACAGAACTGAAAATCAGGTACATAAGATATTACCATCTGAGAAATGAAGAACAAGTCTCCAACAAGACTGGAATTTAATCATGTCAGTCTTTGGGTTACAAGAGTGTGAACAAAAGCTACTAAAACAAACCCTGACTTAGAAGTTTGAAATGTTTCTCCTGAAGATCTTAGTGTATCAGTACCTCACTTGATATGGATTCTGTAGCTGTATCTAGGTCTAATTTGAATCTGCCATAATAATCTTAAAATGACTCTATAATATTATTATTATTACACCAAATGAGAGTAGAACTTTATTTAGTCTAAAGCCATATATACAACTATGGAAAATTCTATAAATTTTAAAACAAAACAAAATAAATTAATCACTGACTGTCTGCAAAGCCATGATAGGTGAACTAAAGTTGTTTCCCACAGTGATTTGAAGGACAGTGCCTTTTACACAGACAACTGTATTTGGTACGATGATGATGAGGTAGGTAACATTACCTGAGAACAGAAAATCAGGGAATCACCACTTGGAGTGTAAAACTGCCAGACTGAAAAAGAAAATTAAAAAATCACTTTTTCTAAAAGTTAAAGGTTTTTTCTAAAAGTTAAAAGTTTAACTGGATTTTCAGTCCTGAAGTTTGGCTGGCTTGGAGAGGAAAGCTGGTTGAGGTGACCTCCAGAAGTCCCTCCTAATTAAATATTTCTGGGGTTTGATCCTGTTGGTGATCCTGTGAATACAAGAGCTCTACCACATAGTCTGTCAAACTCTGTGGAGCAGTGAGAACACAGTTAAAGGCCAGATGTGTTAGATGCCAAAGCAACTGCTGCACAGCTTTGGAAAATGAAACCTAGAATAGGAATCCTGCATCTGTTTCCAAGGTATGTCTACCATTAAAAAAATAAAACCATAAAACCTTCCTGCTATGTGTATGCACCCACAGCATTCCTGCTTTTTCCTGATCACTGCCAAGGCATCCTCCTCTGACCCACAGAGAAAAGCATCTGCACACCAGGCAGATAAAAAGGTTATTTGGGAAATCTGACATAATCTGCAAATTACCAATGTGTTAATTGTATACAAAATTTCTTTTTGTTAATAGAGAAGTTTGAAATGGACTGATTCAAACATATTTCTCAAAATTTATAAACTGGAATATTTTCGCTTTTCTTCATGGTCATTCTTAAATTTACAGAGCTATGTTGGAGTTACCTTTGTTTGTAGGTCATATTTTCAAGCATGGTCTCAAGATATTTGTATTTGGATGCTGCAATCAGTCATTAGGTAAATTATGTAACTTTAAGGGACTGTTCAGTTTCTAGTGAAAGTCCTTGAAAAGTGCATTTTTTAACACACATGGATTTACCTGAAGGGTAAGTCTGGGTCTCTGACACTACCTCCTGGCATAGAGTATCCAGGTTCATGGTATGGTTGGAGCCTATAATGTGTAATTCCTCTTAAAGGAGGACAGTGTCTGCTCCTGAATCTCATCTGACCTGAGCAACCCAACCTGGCTCTGACTGCCACTCGTTCTGTTGCTAAAACTAAAGAGGGCAAAGATCCTTCAAATGAGTCCCACTAGATCCTTATTTACTATTCTCCTAGTTCTAATTTATCACATTTCTAAAATTAAAAGTAAAAGAAGCTACATCTGAAGTGATTGCAATCTCAAATAATCTGAACTGGCAATCATCTCAAAGGTAATTATTCAAATCCGCTATTCATACCCACTGTTCTGGTACAAGGCTATTCTTGTAAGACAGGGACTACTAAATTCACTTAAATCAGTAACAGGAAACACCAAAGTATTGAGGCTTTTTTCTGCTGCTTTCAGCTGATCTCTAAGTTTTCTCTATTCTATAATAACTTAGCCCATTTTTTTCTTTTCCCATAATTTTATTGTTTTCTCAGGCCATTGTTACTATTTTACATTGCTCTCCAAGGCTAAAGAGCACACCTAGGTTTTATTGATACTGATACTGTAGCTGGGCTTCAATAGCACTGTATTCATTTGCTGAATTACGCCTGTCTTTTGAAAAAAGACCTGTTCTAAAATGACCAGGAAAATAGAGATCTCTCACAGTAATTTCTAGATGTCATACAGTATTTGGTAATCCTAATTCTGAAATTAAAATCTCTGGCTGCCCTCTCACACTGCTAGCCATCACCCAAAAAGCAGGACTCAAAAGTCAAGTGATGTCAGAGGGTTCAAGAATATGGATGCTCAAGCTCTACAGGTAATGGCTCTTACAAATATTTAGTTTCAAAAGATTATTGACAATATCCATTGTTTCTGCTCATGTCTCTAGCAAATTCATAACAGTAATTTTACAGGATGGATTATTTTCCACAGAAATAAAACTGGCAGAAGGGAATAAAAATATGCTGCTCTACAAAGGAAGGAAATTATTTAATAAAGTTTGCAACTCTTGGCCCTTCATTTGGTCCTGTTACTCAGAAAGTTGGAAGCTGTCAAGCAGCAGCACAGGGCTCATACTCAGTGGATCCTTTTAACTTTGCAACAGTTCTACTTGCACTGACATCACATCTCTCCCATCAGTATCAAAGGTGTGAGCTAAATAAGTTTTTTGGGTTTTTTTTTTTCCTGACAGGAGCATCTCTTAGATGAAAGGGCCCCACGTTAACTTTTAATATGCCAGCCTTGCTACTCCCTCTGTGTTGGTGGCTGATAGGATTGTAACTAGCATTGAAAGCTATCATTAAAACCCTACTTCTCCACTGAGAGTAAGACTGACATAGTTTTCTTCCCAGTGACAGCACCCTTCTTTGTTTAGGGGTTGGATGAGAGCTGAGTTTTCTGTGGGCAGTGTGCAAATGCACTCCTATTGAGGAAAGTAAGGAGCAAGGAAAGAATTTAGCCTGAAACAGTTCATTTCCTGGCCATCTCCTGGGGCAGCACTCACACATGCTACTCTTTATTTAAGAGAGACTTCAGCTTTACATGTTAGTCTTTTATTCGGAATGGTAAGATCGCAGCCAAAACTAGTATGAGATAATAACAGGTATCACATACTGCTTGTGGTTTCATAGTATCCAAAGTCTGCCAGACTAGTTGGATTATGGGCATTTTGAAGTTAATAAAATCAATTTGTTTAAAAAGAAATTACCCATTTGGCTCTTGTTGATCATCCAGTTGGTCTTATTTTTCCAAGAGGCAGAACACATCTGCATCCAATTAGTATATTAGTTGGAGTGCCTCTGCACTGCTGCATTACAGTTCCTGTGCATGGCTTGAAAAAATATGTAGGATGTAAACTCTTCTCTCATCTTGTTGCAAATCAGCAGAGGCTTTAGTGGAGCCACAGGACCCAGGAGGTGGGGGAGAAAAGAGAGGCTGGAGTGTGGGGGTGAATACCAACAGGATTTGGCTCGGCTCCTTGAGCTCAGTTAAGTTATTTTTGTACTAAAGGTAAATCTTACACTTGGTTTCTGAAATAACAAAGTAAAAAAGAAAATCTCTATTAATTTTAAGGGAATGTAATGTAGGTTTCACATGATCATAAACAGAGCATCATTAGTACAAAACAACAGCACATTGTTGGTTCTGTGCTCATGTCTGCCTTCTCTTCATCCTTCCTAATCCTGCTGGGGTAGTCAGAGACACATAAATATCAATTAAAGACACAACAAATACAATTAGACCAACTAATACAATTAAACCAAAGCAGCAAACTCCTTCAATGGTAGTTTGCGTTTAACCATCTTATTTATGGAATAACCTCACTCGCTCTTTCCAAACATCATGGTCAGCCTGAGAGCTGTCACTGCAGCTGCTCCAGGCTGAAGGTGGAGAGTGACAAGAGTCAGAGAACTCGTGGCTGTGCTGAGGGATGAGCAGCATAATAATAACAAGGGAATTTGAGAAAGCTGTGGGATGAGGAAAGCTTCAGGCTTCAGAATGCATTTTTAAACAAAGGAGGTTGAAATGACACAAATGGTGGTCCCCAGGGCTTCAGCAGGGGATGAGATAGAGCTGGAGAGGTGAATAATTTCCCTGCTCCAGGTAAGCCTGCAGAGTCCAGGAGATGACCTGCCTCCTCTGCCCATCAGGGCAGCAGCATTCTGTGAGCACAGGCAGAGCCTGGTGGATCTGGCTGCAGTGAGCAGACATGCTCTCACATTGACAGGCCCCAGGCTGAAATGCCTGTCCCCTGTCGTGGGTTGACACTGGTCAGATGCCAGGCATTGATGAAAGCCACTCACTCACTCCGCTCTACAGCTGGAAAGAGGAGAGAAAATTTAATGAAGGGTTCATGGGTTGAGGGAGGTAAAGACTGGGAGAGATTGCTCACCAAATACCATCACTGGACAACAGGCTCAACTTCGAGAAACGAATTGAGTTTATTGCTAACAAAATCAGAGCAGGAAATGAGAAGTAAAAGAAAACCTTAAAAACACCTTTCCCCCATAGCTCCCTCCTTCCAGCTCTACCTCCTACCCCTGTGGTGCAAGGAGACAGGGAATGGGGGTTTTGGTCTGTTCATCACCTGTGGCTTTCTCTGCTGCTCAGGGAGTGGAGTCCTTCTACTGCTGCGCTGTGGGATCCCTCCCTCAGCAGACAGTTCTCCATGAACTTCTTCAGTGTGAGTCCATCCCACAGACAACAGCTCCCTGGGGCTGCTGCAACGTGAGTCCCTCCCAAACTGCTGTGGCATGGGTCACTCTTCCACGGGGGGCAATCCTCCACGGGCAGGCTGCTCCAGCCTGGGAGCAGGGCTCCTCTCTCCATGGGTCTCCCACACAGTCACAGCCTCCTCCAGGCATCCACCCGCTTCAGCATGGGCACCTCTCCCATGGGCTGCAGGGGCACAGGTGCTTCACCAAGGGCTGCAGGGGAATCTCAGCTCCAGAGCCTGGAACACCTCCTGCCCCTCCTTCTGCACTGACTTTGATGTCTGCAGAGTTGTTCTGCTCACATGTTCTCATTCTGCTCTTCTCTGGCTGAAATTACAACTGTGCAACAACCTTAGTTTGGATTTCTTCTTAACTTTGTTTTCACAGAGGCGTTACCAACCTCTCTCATTGGCCCAGTTTTGGCCAGCAACATGTCCATCTTCAGAGCCATCAGGGATTTGCTCTGCCAGACATGGTGGAAGCTTCCAGCAGCTTCTCATGGAAGCCACCTCTGTAGCCCCTCTGCTGCCAAAACCAAGCCACGCAAAACCAACACACCCCCCACCCAACCTCCCTTCTCCAGCCTTTCAGGATGGTGATTCTGTCAGTGTTTCTTTCTAGCACGCTGCATTCCATGCCTTAAGATAAGTAAAAATAAATCATTGTATAAATCAAGGAGCAGAGCTCAGTTGTTGCCTGACTGGAGTTGCTTTTCCATATGTGTTCAAGGTAGGGTGAGGACTGGAATCACCACCTCTGCTTTGGTGGACTCCTGCGTGCATCCCACAGGCGCACAGCTCCGGGAAGCAGAGCCTCACCCCTGGATGCCCATGCTCACAGAACATGGAGGCTTTTCTGAGCAGAGGTCTAATGAAGGCAGCCTCCTTCAACATGTGGCAAATAGAAGCCACATTTTTAAGAGGCTCTAAGTTTTTGTGTTGGGCAAAGGCTGATGTTGCTCAAGGCACATCATCTAAGATTCAGATTCTGATACAGCATCTATCAGACTTCCTGATTCTGGGTGACTGGAGCACACACTCTGCCAGGAATGAAGAAACATTGGGAGCTGCCCTGAATGAGACTTCTAGCAGTGTGGAGATCTAAACAGCTTTACTCTTTACTCTGATTGTGCAATCTGGATGTGCATGCAAAAGAAAAGTACCAGAAGGTAACATTATTTCTGACAACACCTGGTGCTACAAAACTTTGGGAACAATTCAGATGCTTACATGTAGGTTCTCTGTGCCATATTAGACACTGCAGGATATCCAAGGGTGATCATTCCACATTGAATCATTCCCCTGGGATTTTTAATATGTTTTACTTAATATTGGTGAAGAAGTGAGACTGATGGTATGGTTACAAGCCCAGTGCAGCTAAGGCATATATCATGGACTAAAAATTGCTGCCTTATGCACAAAATCTAGCTCCTTCAGAAGTTACGGAAACCAGCAAAGTAGTTCATTTTTCCAAGACAAGTGGAGGGTGTAAGAGTGTCAGTCCACAACACATGAGCCCCAGAAAGAGCAGATTTACCTTCTGCTCCTCAGAAGACTAAGAGAAACACTGAGGTACACAAAGCAACATGGGGCAGCAGAGACTTGAAGAGCATGTCTTTTTTGGATGGAAATAAGTGTGAAGATGTTTATCTTCTTCTACTGACTGGCTTAAAATTACAGGTTTAGGCTAAAGGTCTGACTTTCAGATGGCTGATAGTGTGTTAGAACTCTCCCACCAAAGGAGCACCTCTTCAATCGAAATTACAGATATCAGAGAGGACACACAGTTTTAATGTTCATTTTTCCTTTCTCTACTTGAAAAGGGCTGATGTGAAAAGCTGTAACTTTGAAGGCTCTGGTGTGAGGCAGCTGGGCCAGCTGTGCTCCACAGAGACTCGTGTTCTCCAGGGCTGGCTGCCTGGAAAGCTGCCACTGCAGGAAGCCAACCTCCACCAGCCTCCTCGCCTCTGAGCAGTTACTGAACATGAAAAATGAAGCTGAAATCTTGTTCCTTTTGGTTAGATGAATTTCCTGATAGGTGTCAGGAAATGTCTGAAATGTAAAGTAAACTGTTGGTCTTTCTTTCCTTGTAGTTTTTATAACAAACTGTAGCAGACAAGAATATTTAAATATTTTTATAATTTCTTTCTTTCAGTTCTCACAGGTATTCACATAGAAACAGGGTCAAAAATTCATTTGAATGAGACTTCCTGTTCTTTCCATGTCGGGTGGTGTGCATTAAATTGTGCAAAGTAGCTCTTACTTGATTCCATATCTACCTGAATTTAGTTAAATTTTGGGTCATGCATGCCAGAGTCTATTAAATGCAGTGGTTTGTTTAATCCTAAATTAAGGTGGGCTGGCAAAATTGAATGCAAGAAAAGCAAGCTGATTCTCATGACTTGCTGTAGGCATTTCCACAGAATTCCATCTAACCTGTGTCTGGATTCATTCAATCAGTTCTAAAATTCCAAACACCCATTCAGGGAGATGGGGGAAAAAGAGCATTCAAAATGAAAAGTTGATATAAGAATATTTTGGTTGCTAGTTAAAAAGAATACCTGTCTCAACAGGCAGGGTTTTTTTGTTTGGTTGGTTTTGTTTTGTTTTTGTTTTGTTTTGTGGGGTTTTTTTTGTTTGTTTGTTTTGTTTTGTTTTGTGTTTTGTTTTTTGGGTTTTTTTTTTTTAAATGGGAGGAATGGATAGAGCAAAAGCCAAAAGGAGAAAATTTTCAAGGCTAAGATATAATTATTCCATCAGGTTTTATGCCATGAAAATGAAGATTAGAAACATGCATACCAGCTGTGCTTTGACACTTCTTTTCTGGAGTGGACAAGATGTGATCAAGGGAAGAGAGGACAGGAATGGTATGAACCTTGCTTCCATCAAATTTCAATGTTATCTTCTTGAGAATATCTGTCTTAGTCTTATTAAAAATAATAAAAAAAAAATCAAAAATCCCAACTAAAAAAAAGAAAAACTGAACAAGTAAAAACCCAAAATTATGGTTCAGAATTGTATAATTTTATTTTATTCTACAAAATTTTAATCTTCTTTATACACATGAGACAGGATTACATTTTTAAAAACACTCTGGTAGAACATTAATAGAAAGTTGTAGTTTTCAATCCTACATTTAAAATTTAATGCCTTAAAATTATATAATCTTTTTGGGTTTGAATCCTTCCTAACTTCAGAGGAATACACCTAATGAGAAAGAATGGTTTTAATTATCTTGAATGGTACTGGAATTTATACATAGCTTTAGTGTATGAAGATTACATTGAAATTCCCTGAACATAAAAGCAAAATTAGGAGTTAAAAACTACAGATTAAAAATAAAATTGTCTGTGTACATGATTGTGGGGTTTTTTTCTGTTAGCATCAATGATGTTTTAAATTTGAGTATTTTCATATTAGTTGAACCCACTTAAAAAATGCATGAAATTAAAGAGCAAGATAAAGCTGATTTTTTCTCCAATGATCCGCTGAAGAAAAAATTAAAATGATAACCCATCATTGAGCAAACCACAGATCCTTAGTGGGGGAAAAAAAAAAAAAAAAAAAAAAAAAAAAAAAAAAAAAAAAAAAAAAAAGAAGAAGAAGAAGAAGTCAAATCCAGGCTCCAGGCTTTCACAATGTATAGGAAAGGAAGGTCTATCTAACCCGGTCAAATATCATTTTGGTATCTAAGAATCAGATCAATGACTTTTTAACTGCATCAAAGTGGACAAGTGGATTTAATTACATTTTGCTTTCATTATTATCTAAAAACATAGTGATCTCATTTTATTATTTCCAGGAGCTACTCCTTATCTAATGGACAAATTTAGGGGCTTTCAAGTGAAAAATTTGGCTAGCATATCTAGCTGCACAAAACGTTTCCAAGTGTTCATATATGGCCTGGGCTTCCTGGCTGCTGTCTAGGAAATGTTGTCATTATTTGGCTGTTTTATCTTTGCCTACAGATGTTCTGAGTGGTAGAGTGTTACTGCATTCTGAAGAAGGGATCTTTAGGAAGTGCAACCAATGTAACATAACTTTGAGGGCTATTGTTTTTAAAAATGGAGGATATTGTACCTGTAGGAAAAATAAATCACCACAAAAACCTAACTGAACTGAAAAAATAAAACCAAACATCACCAAAGAAACTTCAAGGACTAAATGATCACTATTTTATTTCCTGATGACAACTATATCTGATGTTAGATCTGATGTTCAATCAGTCCATACATACAAAGTCGCTCTTTAGTGTAGTGGCTGCAACTATTGTGCCTGTTACTGTGTTTTTGTTGTTATCAACTAGAATTATAATCCAAAGCTCCATAACAAATGCATGTTGTAGAGAAGCCTGCAGTTATTTGTGCATTTTCTGAATTTATTATTGTCACAAAATAGAACTGTCAAACTTTCTCTCATAGTCCAGTAATTGCAGCGGTCTCTTAGGAAACAAAAAAATATGGCTTGAAACCATTTTTCTACCAAAGGTTTGAATGTGAGTCTCCAGGTGGATGTTTTAAACACTGTAGCTAGAAGGGCCAGTCCATTTCCTTGTCTGAGCATAAGTGATGGGGTTTAGTTGCTCATTGCCAAAGGCTCTGAAACCGAACAGACACCAGACTGTTTCCCTATTGCTCGAAGTTATCCAGGTTTTATTACTACAACCTTCTGCTACAAGTGGCAGAAGGTTGTAGTAATAAAAATCTACAGAGATGACCCAGGCTGTCTGTCTTGCTTCAGGAATATTGCAAACTGTCCCAACTGGGCAAGTGAGTGGTTTAGTTCTGATGGCTTGTAGAAAAACAAAGAACATCACATAAAAGTAGCTCATAAAGATATAGATATGATTGTGTATGTATATGTATGCATAAATACACACTTTTGTATACACACACACATACACATATCTCTAGCTATTTGTCTTAAAGGAGGGAGCACTAATTACCTCTGATAATCTGGCTGGAGAGCATCCCCACAATGTTCAGCTGTATTCTGTGCCTGATCTGGATGTACTGTGTTCAAGCTCCCTTTCCAGGACCACAGCAATTATGCACATTCAGTTCAGAATGGGGCAGAAATAACTTCCATCCTGTGGATATTATGACATGTTGGATGTTCCTGTCTAAGGTAGGGAGTTAGATGAGAGGATCTTCAAAGGTCTTTTCCAATTCAAGGCATTCTATGATTGATCTTATAATTCACCTGTTATGCAATCTGAAATGGAAGTCAGGGCTAAAAGAGAAAAATGGAGAAAGTTTGCATCTCGTGCCTAGATGTTAAATCAGTTATTCGAATCTGGCTCATATCGAATTCAAGGATCTTCTCCCTCCATAGGGTGTGATGGTACTGTGATGCTGCCTGATACACAATACTGCATCTTCATGTCAAGAGATTCATTCCAGTAATCTTTGCTTCACATGAGAGCTCTCTTACCTTTCTGACACACACAGTTCTTCCAAGTGAATTAAATCTGGATTGAGGATGCCTCACTGGGGACACACTCTTCTCATACCAGAGACTAGAGTTTCAAACTTGGGCTGGGTATTCCCCAGAGGCATCACTTTTTTCCATGTCAATATAAAAGTAAATTCTCTTTGTGAGTCTAAAGGAAGATTTTCAAAGATGAAAATGTCAATTATTTATCTAACTCCAAGAGAACATCTGCCCTGGAAATGCCTTAAAAGACCACATAAAATATTTTATTCTTTGTAGTTCCTTAGTATACTGAATGCGTCAAGGAACTTTTGTCAGAGGGAACTATTTCCAGTGGTCTTATAAGGAATAATTAAGTAACCCTCAAGGCAGAGGCATCCTAAATAACCTTAATGTTCTGCATAGTTTTATGGGATGCCAGCACTTTGGTTTTAAAAGTGAGGACCACTGTCAGACTGAGTGAAGAGTTTGACAGCAAATTGATAGATCGTCACAGTTGCACAGTCTGTTCTCCCTGTTGACAGAAGTATTTTAGTCTTCTGAGGTGCTGCTATATAATGCAACTGCCTTACTGCTGAATTTACTAGCAATTCTACACTCATTTTCTGAATTTCAGTATTTCAACGATATTTCAGGGTTTTTCAAAGAGTTAGCACTGTAAGCCTCAAGTGTTCTATAATCTTATGAGCTTCATGAGGAATGTTAGTCTCTGCATGTCCATACACAATTTACTAATCTTTGCCCTTGCATGTCTTTGAGTTTTGATATAGAAAACATTTTGTCTCTGAGTATACAAGTCATGGAATTAGGATAATGCTTACCATTTCAGATGCTATTAGAGTCCGATTTCCAAAGAAGAATAAAGTCCCAAAAGATGCTACTGGCTTCAGAACTATATTTTTGTGTTTCTTGGATATTGCTTAGTGGAATAAAAGTTGCTGCTAATAACAAAGCAGTGTTTCTTCTCAGTGTTTAGTGATTCTTCAAAAGCATCTAGGAGAAAGCCTGGGAAACACATTTGCCATTTTTGAGGCTTATGTATATATATTAAAAAAAAAAAAAAAAAATTTGCGGTGATAGTTCTTTTATGTCTTTGTTTAATGAACACCTTGTGACTCATTGAATACATTCACTAATCCCAGCAAATGCCTAAGCAACTCGCTCAACTCCACAGTCTCTTGCTTTGTCATTTTCCTTCCATAACTTGCTTCAGCTCAAAAGGGGACACACATAGGAAAAGATCCCCATCTATCATTCGTCAATATAAAGAATGTACCATAGCAAGGATTAAATACATTATACAGTGCAACCTTCAAAAGTGACAATAGAGTCACCTTGACAGCACAATTTTGTAACTGGTCTTTTGCATTAAGGGACCATCTACAGCACAAGTTTCTCTTTGAATACCCTGAATTGGCTTTCCTGTTGTCCACATCAAATGCTGCTACTTGGTGCTTATACATGTGTGCCTTTTACTTATGCCATCATCCTATTTAACTGGGAGACATTTCCAGGCCAACAGTTGACAGTTCCTCATTCAGGCTGTGTGATGCTTTCTAATGTTATCTACTAGTGCTGAATTGCTTTTGTTTTTACATTAAGCCTTGTGTCTTTGTTATATACATTAGGATCCAATTCTATAAGAATTATGAAATTTAGTGTTAGATTTAGGAGAGTGTTTAAAACCTCGCCTAACTCTAGGCTCATTAGTTCTAAGCATTGAAGTGCTCATCAGGAGCTGTAGTGATAAGACAAGGAGTAATAGGTACAAACTGAAAGGAGGGAAAATTATGTTAGATATATGGAAGAAATTCTTACTCTGAGGGTTGTGAGATACTGGAACAGGTTACCCAGGGAGGTTTTGGATGATCCAACTCTGGCAGCATTCAAAGTCATGTTGGATGAGGCCTTGAGCAAGGTCTGGTAGGATGTGCCCATGCCCATGGCAGAGCAGGTTGGGTTTAGATGGTCCTTCAGGTCATTTCCAACCATGAACATTCTGTAAGCCTATGATCCTTTAAGGAGAGCTACGATTCTCTATATATAATCTATGTTTGTATAATGTGTACCTTACTCAGTATGTGTAATCAAATAGATAACACATGTGATTAATCCCCTGTTGTATTGAGCAGAAGCAAATCCGATGAGAAGCATATATCTCTGAGACTAAAATGAGTTGTTCTTTCATTTATTATCTGTTATTGACAAAATACAAATTTTCCATAGTAACATAAGGATTTTCTGTAGATGATGAAGAATATCAAAATCATGCATAATAATTAGACCTGGCATTTTACTGTTCAAGCTGGCAGGAGAAATTTGACGTGTAGTTATCACTAAGGAATTTAGCAGCAAGGAATAAATATTTGAGACCATTAAATACTTCAGTCAATCTTGCTCAGAAAATCACACTCAGAAAAGCCAGTATCCATAAAGGAGACAGAGGAGTCCTGCAATTTTATTTGAATAAAGGGAGAGAGTCCATACTCCCGTGGGGTTTCTCCCTTGAGATTCTGGAGGATGCAGCCTCCTTTTCTCCTAAACTCCTTGCTGCAAGTTGCCCTCTTCCTTTCCCCATTGGCTGAGGTACTAAGAAGGTACAGATTGCTGAACTGCTTACGACGTATTCCTGTCTTGAACCCGTAATTTCCCTCCAAAGTTCAGAAGTTCAGGCTATCTAGGTTCTGCAATAGACTTTGTGCAGGCCGGTTTGTCTAAAGTTCAGGAGTCAGACTCTGGGTTCTGTAACAAACCTGTGCAGCTTGAGGTTGGTAGAGACATTAAGACCCATTTCCAAAACATTAACACCCATTTCTCCTAAAGACCTCCCATCGGGTTGTTTGTAAAGACATTAGCACCCATCATTCTTATCAGTCTTGAGTCGCATACCAAATCTTAGATCACTATCTTTACACAGTACAGCCAAAATCACAGGTGGAATTGATGTCACTCTGCTAGATATTTAATTTATATTATTTAATCTAGTGAGATTTGTTTTTCAGGAATCTAAGTCAAAGAGAAGTGGACATTTGAAATATGCCTTTCTTTCCCACCCTTATGACTGTAATTGATGTAGATTAAACTAGAGCTCCAGTCTTATCAAAACAATGTCAGCAGCTCCTGTTGTGATACGAGCATTTAACAAAGTTACTACAGAATCATTTTATCTTGGCAGGAATATAAAAAAAAAATCTGTTCTTTTTGCCAGGTGAGACCTTGATATCAAACAATGAAAATGTGGTAAGTGACGGACCAGAACAGCAGAGTACAACCTGTTAGCAATGTATTAAAGACAGAAAAATATTTGTGTCTCTGTACAAAGAGATTTTTAACTACTTCCAAATCAAATGAGGTGACAGTGGAGGTGCCCGAATTTGTGATATGACAGCACAGATATGGCAAACACAGAAAATGCAGTGCTAAAAATTGTGTTATGGTGGCCAAAATATTATTTAGAAGAGACAGAAGCAAAGGCTCTGTAAGAAAACTCAGAAGACACTTACAACTTCACTTGAAGCCAGAACGATACTCAACTTCAGAAACAAGAGTAGAATATATTTTGCATTGTGATCACAAGTATTGACAGAGGGTACAGCACAGGATTCAAGGTACATGTTTGTCTTGATTTAATGTAAAACAACTCACATTAAGCTCATATGAATAGCAAGAGGAAAATTAACTCCCTTTGTTGTTTTGAATGTTGCTGTTGGGTAATTCTCCAGCATTGTATACTGTTATTTTCTTCCTCTTTGATCTAGATTCAGCTTCTATTAAAGATAACACAAACCAATGAAAACTGGATCAGGCCAGGGTGTTATTAGCACCAAATTTCCTCCTTCATTTGCAGTTTCCATCATGTGCATACTGAATGTTTCCTCATCACTTTGCAATTTGAGGACACCCATCTGTTAATTTGCTCCCCAGATGCTGTTTCAGGATGCTTTTGCTGTTCCATGCAGCCTGTCATTTTAGAGATGCTCAGGCTTCATTTTGGCCTCCAAGGAGCTGAAGGAGCCTCTGGAAGCTGTGGAGGTTCAGAAACAGAAGAAAGCCTGAGGGCAAGGAGCGTGGTTTCTGGGCAAGGTGGAGGCAGTCAAAGGATGTGGTTTTGTGGAAGGAAAACAAGCTGGATGGAGCTCAGGAGATGGCCCATCATAAAGAGGTCTGACAAGATTCAGGGCCATGGCTAGGGATGTGATAGTGTTCTGGTTTTGATGCTGTAGCAAACTTAGGCATACATGGTGATGGTGTTGTACCAAAGGAGTTGATTAGTAAAACAAAAGGAAGAAATAGTAGCAAAGGGATCCTTTAATGAAATAATAAGGAGAATAAGTTAGCCCAAAATATTTCTGAAATGAAAATCAGATTTTTGGAATCTCAGAAAGTAGAATAAAATCACTGCTTGAATTTTATTGCAATAGAAGTATCAAGTGGAAGGAGTTCTATGCAGAAACTGCAGTAGAACTTGAAAAATTTACAGGTGTCTAAAAAATGCTGTATCAAAAGAAAGCTAACTCTTCCAACAACAGGATAACTTCACTATGCCTTGGCTTAAGCAATAAATACACACTTTCTCCCTCCTTTTTATATACTGCCTGGTTGTCTTAAGATTCTGGTTTCAACAATAGTTTGAACAACAGAACAAGGTATTTTCTCTAGAAAATATATGAAACTTAAAAAAGAAATGAAAGCAGTAAAAATGAGCAGGATTTGTAGTGTCCACTTTTGGCCATCTGCATTAATTGCATGTGTGCGTATTAAAATCAATTAAATGAAGGCATGCCTTCCTTCTAACACAGAAAATAATTAGGTAATATATTAAAAGTAGATAACCATGTTTGCCTCCCACTCAGCCTTCCTTCATCATTCTTAATAGCAAACATCTAGCTATTGATCGGTTCATTTCAAGTGCTACCAAGGTAAATGCCGTACTACTTTGGACTGATGAAAGAATTGAACAAAGACGATCATAGTAATTGTGGCATGTAGAGGAATGTAGATCTCAAGAACTGAACACAAAAAGTGCCAAATGCAACATTTTCTTCTATGTAAAATATTACCAAAGAAAGAAAACACAAACCAGAAAAATTTAGTTTAACTCAAGGCACATCGCTCTCATCTCTTTCATTCTGCCTTTGTAGTAAAGACTGCAATTCCATTCTAAATCAATACGTTTTCTCAGGCAACATGATTGTATTATAAATCATCATTTGTACGATCTGTTTCTGCTAATAAATCTGCAGCTAGAAGGGATAAAAAGGAAACTGGTTAACAATAAACTGTGCTGTTAAACTAGGACAGAAACAATTTAAAACACAAGGTTATCATTGAAGCCTATATCAACAATATGTTCTCAATGTCAACTGTTGTGGAATTAAGTGTACTTTCTCTTGCAAATAGCTGTCTATATAGTAAAAGCTAATGCTCAAGACAATGAAAATGCTGAACCCAAACTATTCATGAAATGATGAGTTTTAATGTATGTAATTTAGCTGCAAACCTGACCAATTGCATTTTGAGCAGATTTTTCAACAACTTCATGCAGCGAGGCAAAATTTGACACAAATACGTATTTTGTGGCTTGGATGTAAACCTAAGGAACTGATTACCCAATAGACTAAAAATTTCCTTTGAAACCTCAAGTGCATGCTCAATATAATTTGGTCAAAAACTAAAAACACCAAACTGAGTAAAAAAACAACAAAAAAAACCCCACAACCAACCAAACAAAAAGCAGAACAAAACTCCCCAAACAAACAAAAATACTGATGCTAGGATAAACTATTGAAAAAGTCCATGGATTCTGGAAGTTTGGGGATTACACATTTCTATTTGGAACAGAAGAAGTGCTTTTAAGTATGTTTCCATCCTGACAATTTTCTGTGTGTGTCACCATCATAATCCCTCTCCCACAAATTAAGAACCTAAAATAAAATTGCTAAATCCCAGTTTAAGAAAAGGTTTACAAAAACTAAATGGAAAACTGTCTTTTAGTGACATTTGCTCTCCAGTTTGCAGGCAAGAACAGAAAGAAATACCTGCCATTGTCAGGAAGGCTCAGAACCCCCCCCAAATTGGAAGAGATTGATACAAGTCCTCAGACTGCACTAACTTCTCTTCTTGCCTTTGAAAACCATTCTTGTGGGCTAATGTGTCCCAAACAACTTTGCTATAAGCCTTCTTTCCGAAATAAATTCTCTTTTTGACACTTCCCCTCCTGATTATTACTACCCTCACACTTTTGTGCTTCCAGAACTGTGAGCAAAATCATTCAATAATCACGCCCACCACATCAGAAAACATAACTTATGAATAAATGGGCCCCTTTTGTATCAATTTCACCATCTTTCAACTCAAATCAGTAGAGACATTTCTTGCTTATGAATCTGAATAAACTTTGGAAGTTGTGGGTTTTTTAAATCTTAAAAAAAGTCTTCTGTCTTGTTTTTTCAATCCATTAGTAATACAACTGCACATTATAAAGAGAGTGTTCTTAAAGAAAAGACCTGATTCTGCTAAATTTATCTACATAAAGGGAATGGTGCTGCGCAAGTAAACAGAACGTATTCAGTTTGCTTCATTAAGACTTCTATGTTAGTTAATGAACAGAGCTCCTAGATTAATTTATTAGTGTTAACATATCTATTCACATTTCTAGTTTGTTCAGACATTAGGAAAGCTCTGTTACTTTTGTGTCTAATGTCACCATGTCTGCCTGAAAAATCTCTGTCAAGGAAGTTCTGTGCAGCCCCTACAAACAGTTTCTATTAACTTATTCAGGAACTGAACAACAGAAGTCCAGTCCTGGGCCAAATATTGCCCTTGCTTGATAAATTTGTTAATCACCTCTCACATCTCGTTGATTCAGTGTCAATCAAAGGCAATGCTACTGCTCACATACTTGCAGCTGAATTGTAGCTCTAAGCATATGCATTAAGTGCTTTTTTGGATAGATGCCAGAGTTGCTTGGGTCCTTGCCATGTCAAGCCCCTTGTGAATACATTTTTCTCACATGAACAGTGTTTTCAGGACCAGACTTGTATCTTCCAGCACACTGACAACTATGCAACTCGGCACAGGTGAGTAGGAGCTCTCTTGTGACGAGAACATTTGACTTCTTGCTGTGTGCAACATTTGAGACTGGACCTACAGATATTTCAGGATTCAAAGGTCAGTGAGACTGGAGAATCAAATTAATTCAATCCTCTGTGTTACCACTAAAAATCACACAGACACTAAAGACATTGTATTTGAGCACTTAGAGGAAGAAGCAAGGCATAGAGATATAAAAATGAAGAAAAAATGTGCAAAAAGTACTTAAATTAATAATTTAAATATTGCCTTGGTAAGATAATTTTTAGGCTAATATCTGATTAAATCATTCCTTAGACTATCCTACTGTGCCTGTTCTGGCAGTAAATTAAAAATGTATCAATTGTCCGCAACCTCACAGGATTTACCTTGTATTTTCTAAATCATTTTTGAGGGTGTGGCAGCCTTGTGTGAGCCTGTGAGCAAACCAACCCAGATCACTTCTGCACCATATGTGCAGTGGGACTGCACTGGACTCCTTGTGTCTATGGTGTACACTCACCAGCAAATCTGATATACCACAGGACTGCTCTACCTGTGCTCCTCAGAGATACCCAGGACACAGCAGAGTGATTTAGTGCCATGCTCAAACATTTAGCCATGTCAGGTATACCCAGCCACTAGCTCTATATATTTTGGGAATTGCTTCCATGGGCAATGATGTGTAAATTATGTATAAATAATGGGTCAATTAAATCAAAGGTTTCAGATCTGAACCCTGAGGAACAGGGTCTTTGAGCTTCTAACAAAATATTCTTTCATGTATATATTCCCCTAATGCAATCTGCAAACTTAAGGCTGTTTTATATGGACAAAGGTAGGAAGATTGCCTATGGTGCTGTAGTGGGTAGTTCAAGCCATTCATTCTGTTGGTGGAAGAAGAGCTCAACTTAGGCTCCACCTGAGGCATGAATATCACACTCTCTTGGAGGGAAGGCCCATGTGACAAGAAAAATGCAGAAGAAATGCCTTTGGGGTTTGAATGATTACTGAAGAAAAAGAATATTACCATCTTAACAAATATTCTCCTCTTAGTATGCTCGCCTTCTAGTCGAAACGGAATATTCTGCTTTCTTTCTGTTGAGGGAGTGATGCTTGACTAATAATGCATTAATTAAGAGACAGGAATGGCATGGTAATAACTTAGGGAAATAACATTTATTTTTAAAATAGGTCAATATAAGGCAGTGGCATGTCTTACAATTTAGGAAGATAAATTTATGCAAATATTGACTGTAATCTTTTTATAAACCATGAAGTATATATTAAGTTATTTTGCCTACAAATTTGTAAACATCTTTTTCAAGCAAAGTCTCCTCAGTGTGCTTTGGACTGATAGGATTCCCTGTTTGTTCTACTTGCTCATGGAAAGTTAACAGTGCTAGTGCATAATGCTCATTCTTTACAATACAACAGTATTAAAGAAGCAAAAGCATTGGAAGGCTCTGAAGCTGAAAAAATAGCATCTCAGTATTAGACTATTGTCTGGTTTTTATTTATTAACAAAAGATTAGTTTAATTACAGTGGTGTAAGAAATGTCATATATATATATATATATATATACACACTCACAGGATCAAAAAGAGGACTGAAAACAGTAAATTTCTTTTTCAGAATAGCAAATTATCACTTGCTTCAATGTGCTGTTGCAAAGGTACAAAAGATACGATGGCGTTATAAGTGCATCTGTGTGTTCATAGAGTGCAGTGTATAAAAGTTATTGTCTCAGACACAATCCAGATATAGATTGGTGACATTTCCTTCTCCCAGAGGTAAATGCAACTCTCATGTGAATGAGGGGAAGTCAGGACTGCCTGGCATGTGCTCTGTCACAGGCTATCCAGTAAATGTGCCCCTTGGAAGCTCACCTAAGCCTCCTTCTTCACTCTTTCTGTATCTCTGCTGTCTGCTCAAATGGGTGTTTAACAGACTGTGAATCCTGGCAGCGAACACTTACTGTAAAAATATGTAAAAAATAAAATTAAAGGGTTAAGGTAAAGTATCAATATTTTTTAGATATCAGCAACTTATTTAGGAGTCTGAGTCCATGTCCTCTGTGCTAGGAAATTGGTGTTCCTTCACAACCGGAGCTAATACCTGTGGCAGAGTAGCAGCAAACTGAATGGACATGAAATAGTCGAGCCTTCTTTCTGGTCATCTTTCACCAGGACAGAAACCTGTTGGGAAGATTGTGTGACAAAATCTATCCTGCTTCTCTTCCTGGTCTGTAGAGAGCAGTGACATATCATTCATGTCAACTGAGCAACCCTTCTGAAGGTCTGATCTGAAATTTGTGTTTGATCTTTGATGATTATTTCATCTGATTTCTGAAAATAGTGGTCACACACAGTATCAGTCATGATGGGGGGAGGGAGAGGCTTTAACTGTCAAAAGAAAACTTGTATTTGAAACCCCCCAAAATTGTTTCAACATTTTAAGCGATTCTGTTTTACCCTGGTCATCCCTAGAATCAAAGCCGCTTTCCAGGGATTCTCTGCTTTACTAGCAATGACATCCCACATACTTTTAACCAGCTTCCAAGGTCGAAACAGAAGTAGAATAAAGCTTCAACAAGCATTAATTAAATATTATTAATTTATTTAAATTTGATATGGATCTGCTAAATGAAATAGAAAAAATTCTCATTTCTGTTTTAGCAGTAGGAGAAAAACTAAGACAATATGGGATTTAACAGTGCTCTTTTGAGAGAATGAAATATATGCTAATTTCTCTGAGCTTTTATGCATTTTTTATTGCTCTGGTGGACTTTAATAGGGATTTTCTTTCTTTGCCTCTTGTACTGGACAGTGATATGCAGCTGTCATGGGTTAGTACAGTTTGGTTTTTTAGTTATAGAAGAATGTAGAATAATTCTCCAGGTCAGGACCTGGGCATTGCTTTAGAAAAGACAGGGACCTATCAGAGGGTTAGTTGGAATATTGGCATCCATTCTGACTACTGAAAATTGTTGGCTACAACTTTGGGAAGTACCATATAAAACCCCTTGATTTCCTGTAGGTGGGTCTTTTTCCTTCTTTCCTTTGGCCAGAGGGAGACAGGTAACATCGAGTTCGACCTGCTGCTCCCCACTTTTGGGGGGAGCTGGCCTGAGGCCTGGCCGGATTCCATCGGCTCCCAGGTGAAGGGGGGGGAAGGAGAGGTTGCTGTTTTGCAGCAGCTACTTTCTCTAAACTTCCTGGAGCAGGGAGAAATCACTGCTGGGCCCTTGATAAGAGCTATGGGCACCATTTAGGCTGAGGCCGCCCCGATTTACACCGAGGGGTGGGCTGAGAAGGCATTTATGATCCTGCCTGGTTTTTTTGTGATTCCGGACTGCCCGGGTGCTCTGATCGCTGATGTTTCTGTGTGAGTTCTTCTTCCCTCACCAGCACAGCCTTGAACATCTAACACCATGAGACAGAGAGAGAGACAAAGACTCCGAGCAGATTTAACTCTTTCTTAGCCACATGAAGCTTCCAGAGCTTGGCCCTTCTCTGAGAGAGGAAAGAAAGGGAACGAGTGAACATAAAGAAAAAAAACAGCATGAAGTCAGTAGAGCAAGAGTGAAAAGACTGCTGGGACAGAGGGTTGAAGAGTTGGTTGCTCCATTCTTACTTGAGCCATAGAAATGAACTCTATATTTAGATCATTCCTTTAAATCATGGGAAAGATATGCATTTGGAGAGATGATTGTTTTAATTTGTGTGTGGATTTGAGCAAAGGTGTTTGTGATGGACTAAGTAATACTAATTCTATAAGATGCTTGAACAGAGATAGAGATGAGAAGCCCCCTGTGCCAGTGAAGAAGTGAGAAGATGTCTCTGTACCTTGAAGTGAAGAATCCTTTGCTTTAGAGTTATTTATCTTTAAAAGGTGACACCCCAGTATGCAAAAGTCTAAGACCCATGACCCATAAGCAGCTTGGGAAACTGCTCCTGGGAGGGGTCACAAAGGCAGGTTTCTCTGGGTCGTTGTTTTTGTGATAGTTTAAAACCCACAAGAGAACTGTTCTAAGTTGTCAGTGGGATCCATGACTCTAAGAGAGACTCTCCCCCTAATGAATTGATGAAAGACTATTGTCAGAGAGTGAAACTGACTGAAAATCACAAGTTTTGTCTCTATGTTGTTTTGTAGGAAAGTGAACAGTTTGTAAGGGGAGGGAAGAGTGTTTTTGAAGTTTCATTCTGTTTTCATTTTTTTCCAATTTTCTTTTCTCTGTTCTTTTAGTGTGTGTTAATAAAACTATTTGTTAATTTTTAAGGTTGAGCCTGCTTTGTTTTTCTCCTAGTCTCTCTCCCACAGAAAGAGTAAGTACTAAAACCAGAATTTAGTGAACGTGAAACCACTACAGCAGCATATAACCTCATTCAGTAAGCCAATGATTCATTATGATTAAGATTTATCTTACAATTGCATTAGATCAGACCATGAATTTTAGCTGCTTGTATATTTTCTTCAATTTGAATGGCTCTCCACTTCTTAGCTCTGCTATGCAGGAGGATTCTACAAAAACTGGTCTCCAGTTTCATGCAAATTAACCACAATGAAGGATCCTCCCTGACAGGCGCTGGCCCTCTACACTATTCAGAAAGTTATTTTCCCTTTCTGTTATAACACATCCATAGGGGTCTGAGCCACAGTCATGAATCCAAACACTTCCTAGTTTGGGGTGATCTTGGATCCAAACCAAGATTTGCAGCTGGGACCCATCTGTAGTTTTAACACACTATCAAATAAGTCTGCAGTCGTGTAAATTGGCACAGATTCATGGACTTCAAAGGAAATGTGCCAGCTTGCAGGAGCAGAGTGTGGATAATCCTACCTCTGTGAAGAAAACAATAAAAGAGTTTGGGGAAATCAAAGTAGATAGAATAAAATCCAGTTCATACTGAGAAACAAAATGCCTTGAAAGTTAGAAATGTAGTGTTATGCAAAGGTACATACATGTTTGAGATACATTACAAGCATACTTGGCTTAGTCTACCATTATTTTTGTTGTATTTTATGTCCTCAGGAAGAAAAGAGCCCATCATTTCTCATACTGAATTTCTCACAAAATTATTGCTTTAACCATCATCTTTCTTTGAGTAAGAAAAGATGGTCCAAAGCTTTGAGAATCCATCAACAGGATTCCCTCTCCAGGTAATAATTGTGTCACAGTTTCATTCTCAGAACTGGAGTGCAAGTCACTCACTGTGACCTACTCCTGTCATGAGGCATCACAACATTCAGCAATTCTCATCTTTCAAACAGTTTTGAAAATATTAACTAAACTCTTAAAAAATTCTTATAAAGAAGATGGATTGTCATATCCATATTTTTGTAGACACCAATCCTGAACAAGGTGAAATAATTTGAGTGAATATAGAAAAACAAAAAGACTCCCATTAGGCATGGAACTCAGATGTTTTGTCTTACCTCTTCTGACATCATTGAATTATTATTTTCTTACTGAAGATGGAGATGTTTAATTATTTGATCTTAACATCCTGCATTGAGATTTGGAACATTAAAAAATATTTACCAGGATTTTATGATTCTTTTATAACAGAACTCAGTCTAAAGGAGACTGTGTATAATTTTCACTCATGATATTTTACCACGTTGTTTGTCATGTGTTGTTTGAAAGGAATAGGCATGCCTTGACTGTCTCACTCATCTCTTAGGTCATGCTTGGATAAAAATACTTTATTTCTGCAGGAGTGCCTCAGTAAAATTCATTAATATAAAAATTTATATTATTATAAACCAGCCACTTCATTTTAACAGTGTTATTAAAAATCCTGTAAAACATTTTAATTGTATCTTAATGTTTTCCTTATTTTGTAAATTTTAATTTTAATAAAAAATAAGGAAACAACAACAAAAAAACAACACAAAAACAAAACCCCAAACAAACAAACAACTACAACAACAACAAAAAAACACATAAAGGCCAAAGAATCCTTTGGAGTTCCATTAAATCAGCAAGCAAGTGTTATATAGTGCAAATGTAAGAAGTAGCTATATTAAGCTTGACAGATCCTTTTTTTCTCAAGTGGTTTTTTTAGACCTTCATTGAATATGAGCCCTCTTATTTCCTCAGTTAAAAGCTGCCAGCTTGGTTCTTTCGATGACTTTTTTCTTATAAATTCCACCTTGCTGCCATCCTCCTGCCTGGACCATTGCTGCTGCATAGCAAAGTCATCTATTCTCAGGTGCCTGCACACTCATGGCTGAGAGGAGGAGCTGTCTGGAGAATTATTTAAAGTTAGACTTGGATTAAAGGTTTCACCCAATCACTGTGCAGCAATATTTAGAAAACAACCTGCTGCTCAGAGATCACAGAATTGTGTGCTGGTGAGCATCAGTGAAAGCAGGCAAAATAAGCATTTCACACAAGTCAGTTATAACCTTTCTCTTGTCATAGAATTGCCAGTTGATCTAATTAGGTAGAGACAATGAAAATGCAAAGCTGACATCACAGATCTATGACATTATACACCATAGCCTATGTGTCATCTCCTCTGCCTTTATAAAGGCTTGGTCTGAAACACTAAAGCCTTAGCAAGGACTGGTTTGGTCAAAGAGTAAGGTACTTATGCTTCTTGAAATGTCAGTTTGCTATGAATAAAGTAAATTTTAAAAAATCATAAATGATGCATTCTTATTCTATATATGATTGGGAGGAAAAAAAAAATAAAAAAAATCTTCTGTTGAACTATTGAACTGTGTCCCAAACACTCCTTGAAATATGGAGTTCATTCCTTCATCTGTTCATTCCTCTTAAGTATACCCATCTGGCAGCATAGATAACCTCTGTGCACCTGCTCAAAACTTGGCTTTTTAGGTTACTCTTTGCATTCTGCTTTCCTAGGTAGGTGTCTGAGCAGTGTGCAATGCATGCATGGGCATGAAGAAGGGCTCCAGGGAGCAGTTCTGTGACGCAAGTCTACCCTCAACAAGTAAGAAAAATAAGCATTTCTTCATTTCTGGCTTAAAGCAAACTGCACAGGGCACAGCCCTTCGAGGCAAGGCTGGGTAGAGAAAGGTGAACTGGATTTCTTCCCCTGTAGTATACCATCTAGCAAGGGTTGGATACACCCATACATACACAGAAAAAAAAAAAAAAAAAAAAAAAAAAAGATTGGAGAGACTAGTAACCCACAGGTGGAACAATTTTATGTGCTAAATTTTAGGTTCAAAAAATTCTGTTTAGAAATACAGGATTTTTAGATTTCCAAAGAGACTTAGATATCTCAGTCATTCCTTTACCTGCCATTACAAGTGCAGACCCTTAGAAATTTTCAGATAGTCCTGCCCACAAACATGTGAGCAAAGTACAGACACCAGACTAGAGTCTATTCTATAAGAAAAACTCTCACTATTCTCTATTGAGGCTGTTCCAGTGCAAGCATCCCTAGGTTTGATGGTTGTCTAGCTGAATTTATTTTAAGGATTCTTTGTAGCTGGGACTTGGTGCAGTGATAAGCGTGCAAGAAGCTGTTAAGTGAAATGGGTGGTTTGTGAGAACATGCCCCTGCAGAAAATAGGACTGCCCAGTTGAAGGAAATGGGCAGTTCTGGAAGACTACTGGATTCACTGAGAGCACAATCACAAAATAATTCCAACATTTTTGGTAAATTATTGTCTTGGTTTGAAAAGACAGGTGTCTGCTAGGGAGAGGCAGGCCTCTCTAGGAATGAGGAATTCAAATCCTTCCCTCTGTGTTATAATTTGGAAGATTAAAAAAATCTTTTCAATCAGAGCTATCGGGAAAGGAGTAACAGTCTTACTAGTAAATATAACAGGACAGACAAACAACAACAGCAATTATAATAATAGTAAAACAGAACCAAGAACCCCGAGGGGCAAACGGTGGAAACTCTGGTGCTGATGGCTGGAAGCGATGATTTGTCCTCGGCAGGCAGGGGGTGTCCTGGCAGGTGAAGTGAGCAGTGCTGAAGAAGCCGCAAATGGCTGGACCCGGGCTGATCCAAAATCCAGCAGGGCAGTGAAGAAACTCCGAATTCCTGGGCTCTCCAACAGATGGAATTCCCAGGAATTCCCTGGAATTCCCAGGACCAGACTCCTCCGTTAACCGTGGACTCCACGCAGCTACCCGTCGCCCGACCGACCTCCCCGGAAAACCGAGAGCAGTGGGTCCACCACCCTCAGCTCCCAGGAGCCTTTTCCCTCCCCCAAAACTAAGTGATCAACTTCCTTTGTCCGGGTTGAGCACCCTTTAACTATCAGTATTTAGTCTCTTAGCAACTTACGGGGGGGTGGGAAAAAATTCCACGGGAAAACTTAACCCTCAACAATTATCTAGTTAAAGCAGAAGTGGTACCATATGACTGTTCTATTAAGGAACAGAAAAAGGTGATGTGACTACAGGACTTGTTAGCCACCCAACTGATAGGCAGGATTTAAGAAAAGAAGCATTGAGAAAAGGAAAAAATTAAATTCTCTGTGTATATGTAGAGATAGGTGGATAGGTAACTGCTAGGTAAATAGCTGTATACATTTAGATTGAAATATCTGTTAATTTTGTGTATGTATTCTGCCTTTGAAAAGACAGCTTTTTTCTTAGAAAACTGTATGGGTCACAGCTACTTCTAGATCGAAGTTAAGAATGTGCCACTGTAATCAACTGTGTCATAATATGCGTAATTTTTAGTTAAACTGGAGAAAACAGGGATCACAACAGCAAAAGGGCATAAAAGAGGACTAACCAGCTTGTAGTGCTGACATAAGAACTAAGCATTGGTGTAAAGTGTTTTACATCAGGGAGGTTCCTACTCCTCTTCCCAGGCATGGATTCTTGGTGTTGATTTAGTGTGCATTTTTTAATGCACTTGGTAAAAAATAGTTGGTGTGGTGCTGATATGTCCTAGTGATACTGGGTTGGGAGGGAATATGACTCTAAAGGATGGCTGGGATGGAACACACAGGAAGAAGCATGTGACGTTGTAGGCTGGAGTAATTGAAATTCAATACTGCAAAATGCAAGGTCATGCACTTACAGACTAATAACAAAAGCTCTGCTGCAGACTAAGAGCTCATTTGTTAGAAATGACTGAGGAAGAGGAAAACTTGGGCATATTAACAAGTCACAGGATAACTATTAACTATCGAAGTAATGTCCTTGCAAAAAAACAATGTTGACAGGAGCAGTATTTCTAGTGTGGATTAGGAAAGAGGTTCATGCAGTAGGAAACTGGCTCCAGCTCAAAGACAGTGACAATACGAAACAACAGTAGCACTCATAACTTTAGTTTAAAATACAAATATACTTGAAATCAGTAGAGCAGTGAAGTGGTCAAAAAATTTATGTCAGTACCAGGATCTGCTGAGATGGAAATCGACCAAATAATGAAAAAACTTATGTAGTATGTATATATACGGTCATTTGTAATATGAGGAACTGGACCCGATAGCCCAGCATGCCTATTCCAGCCTTCAGCTCAGAAGGGTTTATTTTTTTGCCCTCATGACACCTGCACTAACTGCTTCCCCTCCTGTGCTCCCCGGAAGGGCTCACTGGTGTAACGTGATGCAGACCTCCATGGCTCTGTGCCCAGCTCTCTCCCAGGACAAACCCACGAGTTCTCTCTGGTAGCTGCAGCCAGGAGGCTCAGTGCCACAGAGGCACAGACTCCCAGTGTGACAGGGAGGGAAGGGTCCTAATGCAGGAGACTTCCCCCACAGTTAGAAAAAATATTCACTTCTGCAAAGTACTTGCAAAGCTGTGAATCAGACATCTCTGCTGGCTACTTCACATATATACATACTTTCCAAGTAATTTATAGCATCTAAACAATTATAATTCTATATTTATAAGATTTTGGTCCATGATAAAATTATTTTCAGAGCAACACTTTAGTGCTGCTTTCAGTTTCCATTCCTTCTTCATATTTACCACATGCATCTCATTTGAAATGTTGTTAGTATACAAAATTGGATGTTGATGAAGATACTTATTTTTATGCAAAGTAGTAAGTGTTCATTGGGCATGAGCATGAAGACCTAATACACTTGAATAAGTAATGAGTTCTCGTGGGATTAAATGTATAAGGAAGTACTGTTCAGGGTAGGAGGCTTGAAGTCATGATGTGAAGATTGACAAACACCAGCAAAATAAAAGTGATTCCTCTGGTAAAAGGAAATGTTAGATGCTAGACATTGTGAAACATGAATGTACTGCCAAGGTACATTCATGTACCACATGCCAGTGTGAGGTTTGGTTTATATGTCTCCAAAGGCAGTTTGTTAGGAAGTGACTGGGGGAGGGGGGGGGATTAGTGAAAGGATATGAAACATTTTAGCTGTAAGTCACTAATTCAAATCCTCTCCAAGGCAGAAGTGAATAAAGACCTAAACCACTGGAATTGATGGAGTTGGTGCTATGGCTGATCTTAAAGTCATGAATGTGCTTAACAGCTTTGTTGGACAGAGGCAGCAAAGTCAATGTTATTTTTTGGCCCATGTGAAACAAGTTGATGTCCCTGATTCAATCCCACTAAGCACCAAAGGATTAAACAGCAATGAAGTGCTTTTGCACATCTGGTGCTTCTCCCACTGGAGCATGGCTGAGTGACAGGCAAGGGAAAAGCCATACCTGCCTTGGGTAGAGAGGATTTTAGTCTCTAGTGTTGTAAATCTGGCACCTGTCACAAGCACTAAAGCTCACATTACATAGGACAAACCTGGGGCTTTGTTTCTTCTTAAATGTTTTCACAGCTACATCTAATCAATATAGTCTTCTCTTTGTTGTAGGAAGAAGTAGTAATTAACTTTCTGTCTAACACAAGCACCCTCCAAAGCTGGCATAGAATTCTGAAGAAGGAAAACAGTTTTGCCTAAACTAATCAGTGTCTGCAAAGCTCATATTATTATCGAGAGCACAAAAAAAAAAAAAAAAACCAAAAAAAAAACCACAACACCAAAAAAACCACCAATGCTGCATATCTTAATTTTATTACAGAGAAAGGTTAAGGCAGTCACAGAAAGTCCAGAGAGACCTTGGTCAAGCATACAGCAAGGTAACACTTTCAGGATTACATGGGTGGAAATAGGTACTCATTGTAGGATTAAACAGCAATGTCACAGTTTTGTGATTTGCCTCTGCAGAAGGAAAGGAGATCAAGAGCTTTTATCGTGTTCAGGTGCAAGCCACAGGAAATTAGGCTTGCTTTATAGACCATGATTTCCTGACTACACAAGCATAACAATAATTAGAAATCTTGCAGAGGAGATTATATACTGCAAATGCAGTTGTTTACCTCTAGGTTCCTATTGTGAGATGAGTTTTCCAATACCATTAGTTATACTGTATATTTTCCTTAGCTGAAACAGGAAGAAAAAAGTCTACATATTATGAGACTTCTGAAGATCTATGGCTCATGAAGTCAAGTAGATGTCATAGGGCAATAAAAGAAATTAACTACCACAGAGGAGGTGGCAAAATCAGACTACAATTTAATAAAAATTCAGAAAATAATGTCATTTTATGGATATTACATTGGTATCTATCTGTCTAACTATCTATCTGCATGTATCTATCTATCTATATGTCACTTGTACCTATATTCCATTTTCTGTAGCTTTTTGATTGGAAAGTTCAGGCAGATCAGAGCCACCATAACATCTCAAATTTCTGCTGTCCTTGGAAGACAAATCCAGAGAAGTTTGAAAAAACCCCAAAAACTACCCCACTTAAAGAGGAAAATAAATATGCCAAATTATGCTTGGCTTATAAAAAGACTGGTCATATAATGGATTCTAAGGTGCTATTATCTGACTTCGAAGCGTCTGAAAAGCTTTTCAGTGACAACCAGAATAATTATTTAGAGGTGAAGACAATCTAACTTGAGATCTTGTGCTAATCGTTCACAGATAAGTGAAAGGTAGAAATGCCAAAGGCAAATTTCCTTTTTAAATGGAAGCTATCAAAAGTTTTTTTGATTATCAAAATATTTATTTTCTATATCTACCACACATGGATGTTATCAGATTTTCAACCATCAGGTGATATTATGTTTAGAAAATGCACAAACTTAAAATCTCGTTACTGTAACATATCATGTCCACACACTTAAGACAACCTGTCAGCTTCCCAAGTGTTGCATTGCAAGCTTGTTTTAGTTCAGCTGAGCCATTAGATTGTTTTCTAAATAAACTGTGTATATTATTTAGACACATGCCAACAGCAATAAGACACTTAAGCATAATTGACAGCTGCCTCATCATGCAATGAAAGTCAAGGTGTGTGTCAGAGACAGTCTTCAACAAACAGAAGCCATTGCGCAATGATAAGATTTCCACAGAATAAATGGTACAGTTGTATTAAAATTCTATCTGATTAGACTAATCAGTGAGTTTGAATTGAGAAGGTAAGTTCTAATAGCTTCTCTTTCTGTGATTAGTATAGTGTTAGTTATTTATCAGCCTTTTTGTTGATATTTCACAATACAGATCTCATTACTCATTATATTTTTCTAGGTTTTAATATTAATTATGAGCTAATAATGATATATAAAAATTGGGATTAATTTCACCTTCTTTAATGATGTAATATCTAGATATCCACTTGTATCACCTCAGAGTTCATGATCACTCTCTGGAGGACAATTCAGACTCCCTGCTTAAGGTACAATTCAGATGGAGCAACCTGAATGATGCCCTTTGAGAGACCCCTAACTTTTAAATGGATAAAGTGAGATGAATATTACCCATAGTGACAACCCTTTCAAAAAGAACTAATTTAAACTCAGGTATATGGAGTAAGGATAAAATAAATACTGGTACTTTCCAAACCACTGAGAGTTTCAGTACCATCCTCACTGGAGCCCGGAGGTCACCCTGAGCCTTGGTATGAAGGGCCATCACACACTGCCATCTTTCCTGTTAGCAACATCAGATGTGAAGAGAAGTGTGACTATTGTATCCATTACATATCATGGAATCAAAATTTTGATCCCTTTTTGGCAACAGCAAATGATAATGAATATGGAAGTTGTACTGAGAGGTAGAATTAGCAGTGGTAAAGACTAAGACCTCCCTGAGCCTAGTTGCTTTCATGTGCAGCACATCTACAGACAAAGCTACATTACTGATATTTAAAACTACCCAGAAAGTATGCTGAGCAGTGCATTACTGGAAGACAATGAGAGAAAAAAAAACCCCAAAACATAAGCTGTTGCAGTGGGGGTTAGTAGATGACATAAAATTTCATGCTGAACTAGATTTAGACTTCAATTATGTGGGGTGGTGGTATGGTGGAGTGTGAAAATGATGCCACATGAACTCATAATTGAGATATGTGAAAAAATATGTCCTGTGTACTGGAAATACATTTTTTGTTTTCTTTTGATAGCTCTGTAAGTAGTTTTGTATGCTTCTCAAGTAATAAAATTATTTTCACATGGCCAATACTACAGAGTGAAAAGTTCAAAATTACTCTGGTGTATGTGCCTATTCCTTCTGCTGGAAGGGGAACACTTTCAGTGACAAATTAAAAGAATTTATCTGTTTGTTTGTTTGTTTGCTTGATTTTAATGAATACTAAAATGATCTATTGCAATATCATTGTAGTCGAGATGGTAATCTTCAGATGACTAACAGTAAGCAGCAGCCAGGTCAATTTTTTAACAGTTGCAAACAGATTCACAGTGGTACTTTCTTCATGACTTGGATTCCCAGAGATTTTCAGCTGTCATATGAACAAGTCCTGGAAATACTGCACATTCAGGACCTGTTTTCCTGAGAAGCCTTGAGTGGAAGATTTAAAAGTCATATGAAGAGGAACATCTCATTTTGGCTCTGCGCTGTGAAACACCCTGCACCTAGAAAAAGCTATTTAGTTCTTATGGCTAAGAAAATAATTCCTTTATGAAGAAAATTGTACATCAGGTTCATTTGATGAAAATGAATGTGAGAATCTGAAAATTGGTGTTTAAAATTTGCCTCCCTCATTCACTTGTGTCAGGATTTTTGTGGTCTAGGAAAAAAAACTAAGCACAACTATTGTCACCAAGTTAGTTAACCTGAAGTCTGAAGCCTAATTATTGTCTTACATGTGGTTTATTGATATTTGTTTAAATTATTTTAAGGTGGATTTTTTTTTTTTTCAGGTACAGTATATCAAATTCTGAATAGATTAATCCTCAGCTAAGACAGATGGACAGAATGATCAAAAGGAAGGAAGGATTATCCTATTGTCATCACTATTGGTGAGTTTATTCACTAGACAAAATTTGGTATCTTACAGTTTGTTTTATGTAGAATGAGAAATAAATTATGAAGAAAATAACGGTTAAAAATGCTGCACATTACCTGTTTCCTCAAGCATACCAAATCTGAACACAAATTTCACTATTCACAGTTGTCATGTTTTTTAGACAGCTTTCTACTTAAAAACCTTTATCCTGCATACTGTCACTGCAAGCATGGCCCTAGAGCCGCAGAGCAGTTACCCCTCCAGCTGTGCCAGCTCTCTTCCCTGCCTCTGTCTGGGCTCTTCTCTTTGCTTTTCAAAATCCAAACACATCTATTCAGGTAAGGATGATCCCCGAGCCACTTTACATTTGTCTCCAGATTGAACAGTGTTTTGTGTTTATGTTTTTATTTTGTTTGAGATTTCTATTACTTCAGCTTCCTTCTCCTTTAACAGAGGTTAATGACTTTTCAAAGTTATCTTAAATGAAAGGTAGTGGTTAAGCCTAATAGTTCCACTGAATTTTAATCAAAGCTATAAGAATGTTTTAAGACTTTCTGAAAGTAAGTTTAAAGTTTTACAGGCTATTAAATGTTAACCTGGCCTTTGACAGCAATAGTGTGGTTTCATCAGCTCACACTGAGAAGAATTAAGGAAGCTGGAGTGCAGAATGAACTTCCCATTCCCACTCACATCCACCAGTACTCCATTTAGGTTTTAAATACTACTTACATATTACTGTGAGATCACTGGAAACCACAGGGAATCCTACTAGCAATCCTACTGACCCCCATAACCTCTTCCCCTGCTCTAAAAAAATTGGCAGCAAATGTTTCTCTGTCTTTCTGATAAGCTTGATGGGTTCATTACTGCTCTTTAGTTTGCTAAAGCTCAGAATAAAAGTAGTCATATAAAATTCTTAAGCAGACTTCCAATTTTATTCATACTACTTGACAGTACTGTGTTAATACACATACCATTGCACAAATTTGCTAGGCATTTTTTCAACTTGAACTGTTGAAATTAAAGCAAAGAGAGGTGTATTTGGGCTTGTTTTATTCCAATGGAGAATAGTCTCCTAGAATAGTTCTTAGTCAAATCCAGCTTTTAATAGAAGTGGTTGTAGAGCTCCCTTCATCTAGTAGGCTGACAGGTCCGGTGTTAAGTTTCATCCTGTCATGCTTACTTATAATCCTTGTGCCAAAATAAACCATTCCTTTCAGTCATGGTATTTCTGGTTTGCAAATAATTATGATGTTACTATATGCATCTTAAATCTCATTTGGTCAATCTAAAAACATGTAGAATCTTTTCTCTTTTTTCTTGTAAAGCAACTTTTCCAATGTCTTTTCCCTCTGCATTATATTTTTCTGAATTACTTATAATTAATCAGCATTATTCCAATATTCATTTTACCCTGGATTTTACAGTTTTTATTAATGCAGTGAGAATTGTTTATATGAGGAAGATGTGTACAGTACAAACTGTCATGAAAAAGAACTAAATTTTATCCTAGCTAAGTTATTTACCCCATAATACCTAGATAAGCCCTCTTTTTTTGAGTATGATACAAGAAAAATGTTTATGTCTGTCCAAGTCAGTGATTCTCAAACTCTAGGTCACAGCTGTGAGTAATTAAGGTTAGTGGGTTCAGGAGCCCCACAGATATGCAGCAGGCACTAGAGAGGGTGGTGGGTCAAGGGAAAAAAAAAAAAAAAAACCAAAAAAAACCCCAAGAGTTTTAGCAATCATTGATCTAACTTATGCCTACCATGCCTTCCAGAACTCAAAGGAGCACTGCCATGAACAGGGAGGGCTTCTGATGGTTTCCTGTTCCCCATCAAACCCCAGCCTGAGTTCAGACAGCTGAGTCTGGTCCAGCTCATTCTTGGTATCTGTATTACTTGGAGAATAAAAAGAGCATGAGGATCACATAAATCTTCTTCCACTTCTCACATGCCTTCATCCATTCTTTTCTGATCCTTTTTCTCAGACATTTCCTTTCCACTGAAGAACAGGGCACTGATTATTTAGGAGCAACTTACTTGGAGTCTGTTCTATCTAATTCAGAGAAGGGACAATAGGATGAATACATGTGTGTTACATGGGAAGGACATTAAGTCTCAGTGTGCCTCATATTAGTTGTTTCTAGGTACACAGAAAAAAAAAAAAAAAACAAACAAACAAACAAAAAAAACCCAAACAAACAAACAAACAAAAAAACCACCAAAAAAACCCCCACACCAATCTGCAGGGCATTTATACCACTTTTCATGATATCACTGGGGAACAGGCTCTGTTACTATGTTAATTTTTTGCCTGTATAAAGGCTCTTGAAGTCCTGCCTGAGCAAGTGGTAAGATTCATTCTTTTATTTTGCTGTTCTTATGATTCACACAAGCCCTGAAATCTACTAAAACCTGTGTGGTTTTAATTTTCTTTGAAAATTAAGCGTGATCATCTATAGGAAAGATCTTTTGCCTTCGGAGAAATTGAGCTCCTGTCCCTGCATAGCACTATCACAGCCTTACACGAGTTCATATGACCATGATTTCTCTAGAGAGACCACATATAGGGCAAGCACACAAACTCCTTATTTTCATCTTCTCCTGCCACCAGACTCTTTCTCCAAATGTCCTGATTCCTGACTGCTCAGGAATGTTGTTTTAGAACCACTAAACCTTCAGTTTAGTTGTTCTAGCCATGCTTTAAAAAAGACTAGGACTTTTTAAGTGGAATCAGGAGCACTTGGAAAAGGCTGGAGAAGAATCAAAAAACTCTAAGAATCTCTTTTCTCTTTCTTCAATCCTTGTCCAGGGCTTTGCTACAATCCTGGCCATGTCTTTGTTCTTCTCATGCTGATTCTCACAGCCTTGCTTTGTTGGTACACATGCAATTCATCTTGTCTTTAAATAAATGACATTACTCTCCTGATATTTTTTTCATTTATAATACAATAGTTTACTTCCCAGTCAACTTATATGTCAAGTTCATACTTCTTTTCACTACTTTTAAAATTACATGTGAGTCTGCCTCATATACAACCTTCTGTTTAGTTCTAGCTATGCTTAAGAAGGAAAGAAAACCTGGCACATTTTAAGTGAAATTAAGAGCACCTGGAAAAGGCTGGATAAGAAGAATCAAATAATATAATCAAATAACAGAACCATAGAATTGTTTAAGTAAGAAAATACCTCTAAAATCATTGAATCCAAGCATTACCCAGCACTGCCAAGTCCACCACCAAACTAAGAGCCACATCCATTGTCTTTTTAATACTTCCAGAGATGGTGACTCCACCACTTACCTGGGCATCCTGTTCCAGTGCTTGACAACTCTTTTGATGAAGAAATTTTTCTAATAACCAACCTAAATCTCCACAACTTGAGGCCATTTCCTCTTGTCCTATCACTTTTTACCTGGAGAAGCTGATCCCTACCTGACCACAACCTCCTTTCAGGTCTCTCCTTAGCCTCCTTTACTCCACACTAAACAACTCCATCTTCCTCAGTCACCTCACGTGACTCGTGCTCCAGGTTCTCCACTGGCTCTCTTTCCCACCTCTGGACTCACTCCAGTATTTCAGTGCCTTTCTTGCAGTGGGGGGTCCAGAAGCAGACACAGCACTCGAGGTGTGGCCTCACCAGTGCTGAGTACAGGGGACAGTCACTCGGCTGGTCCCGCTGGCCACGCTGTTGTTGATACAGGCCCGGATGTCACCGGCCTTTTTGGCCGCTTGAGCTCACACTGGCTCATGTTCAGCTGCTGCCAACCAGCACCTCCAGGTCCTTTTGCACCAGGCAGCTTTCCAGCCACGCTGCCCCAGCCTGTCCTTGCAAGGGTTTGTGGTGAGGCAAAGGCAGGACCCGGCACCTGGCCTTGAACTTCGCACCGCTGGCCTCAGCCCACGGATGCCGGCTGTCCGGATCGCTGTGCAGAGCCTTCCCGGCCTCTGGCAGATCAATGCTTCTGCCCGATGCGCTGCTCTCTGGGACTGACTGAGGATGAACTCGATACCCTTGTCCAGATGATTGATAAAGGTATTGGTATCTTTAAAATCCAAAGGATACCATTTCTTTGCTAGACAGACCTGTGCTTCCTATGAGCATTGCCTAGCACAACATAGATCAGTTAAAGCTTGACAAATACTTGAATTTAAATATTTCACAGTTAAAAGAACTATTTGCTTTTAAAATAAAGGTTGTGTACTGTTTCTATGCCCTTATTTGTCTAGATACTTTAACAACTTTTTTTGTTTTGTCTTTTTTTGCTGTTGTTTTGTTGTTGGTTTGGTTTGGTTTTTGGTTTGGTTTGGGTTGGGTTTGGTGTTGTTTGTTTTGTGGGTTTGTTTTGTTTTTTGTTTTGTTTTGTTTTTGTTTTTTGTTTTGTTTTGGTTTTTTTTCCCCCCGGGAAAATGAGCAAATGAAAGTAGTCTGGGACATTTTCTCACGTTTTGAATTTTGTTTGACACTTTGTAGCTTTTCAAAACTTCTCAGCTTTGGAAGAGGTAAAGCTCAAAGAAGCAAAATGAAACTCTGTAACTTTGTCACTTTACAACTTTTCAAAAAAGTGGAAAAGGTATTTAAAATGTAACAGAAAGACAGAATTACAGCCTTTCAGTTTTCTGCTGCTTTACACTTTTCCAGGGCTAAAAAGGTTTTTTAAATTTACAGAAGTGCTAAAAGGAAAACATAAAAAATAAGGAATAGGGGGAACAGAGGTCACAGGTTTTAATGCATGTTTTATAGAATGGGGAAAAATTGGGGCAAAAACATAGGACAGTGAAAAAATAAGTCAGATCTGAAGCAATGCAAAGAAAATGGTATCATTTGGTACAATACAAGATAAAATATATTTTCCATTTATTATTCATGCATTTTCTTAATAAATGCATTCTCCCTTATGACTTAGATCTGTGGATCAACTCGAAATCATTCTACAAGGTCCCAATTCAGAAAAATGCATAACCATATTTATCTGTACATTTACCAGGTTGCAGTGTCTGCCACTTGGTTGGAGGCTGTAAATAGCAGTGAAGCTCCTTTGTGAAGGAGACAGAGCATTCTCGGAGGTCTCTGCTACAAACACATTTCCCCAGGCACTAAATTTAAACAGGAATCCCATCACCCTCTACCCCAAGAGGAAGACACATTTCTTTGATGCTGCCATGTTTTATACAAATAACTGTAGGACAGTAAATATCACTCTGCATATTTTTGCTTTGTCTGCCTCCATGAATCTTGTGCTGAGTGCTCATGGTCCAATTCCAGCAGCAGATAGATGGATCTGCCCAAGCCCCAGGCAGGTCTCCAAAGGCCCAAGAGCTGCAGCCTCAGAAAGGTGCCAGAGACAGGTCTCTCATAGAAAAGCAATTTTTCTACAAAGAAACTATACAAATTATGTAAGTTTGTGCTAAACATAGTGATCCAATTGATGTAGGGCTCCTCTTCTGTAACCTTTCTGAATCACCAGAAAACCAAGACATCAGCTCTCCATGGTGCCCACTCAGCCACAGCTGGGCAGGTTGCAGAGCCATCCCCACCAGTGCTGGGGGAGCCTCCTGTCCCAGCACAGCATCTTGATCACCTACACTGTTAGGCAGTGATGAGCTTCCTGACACCAAAAGCACTTTACCTCCTCAACAGGGATCTGGATGTGTGTAGATACTGAACACCTGAAACCTGGAAAGTCCAAGAGATCCAGGAATCTAAATCCCAAAATAATTTTTGAGACTTGCATCAGGGTAATTTTCACGGGGCAGGAGGGTTCCCTGAAGCTCGGTTTATGGCCTGGGGGCTTGGGAGTGGTGGCTTTGTCTCCCTCACAGGCTGCTGGAGCCCAGCCACACACAGCCTCTGTGCACTGAGTCCTTACAGCCCACATTATCCCATGCCTGCTGGCACTGGAGGAGTGTTTCCATCTTGCTCTTAAAAACAAACCCAAAACCGTAGTCATGTATGGTTGTATAAAAATGATGAGAAAGTGACTGTGTAGAGATGGATTTATTCAAATTCATTCTGTACACACTAGCTGTAAACATGAAGAAACACAAATAGGAAGCACAGGGTGTGTGTTTTTCAGATGACAATGCTTATTACATTTATCTATAAAACTGGAAAGAACATAGGAGATGATTCAGATTATTGGGTAAATAATGCATGTTTAAGAATATGACTCTGACTGTCCCTTTTGCTGGTTCTTTATTTTGTTGAATGGTTTATTCAACATGTCTGTGAATCCAGCCACTTCTGTGGGTGATGTCATCTTTCTCATGTATTACACATGCTGCACCCCAGGGAAAAAGGCAGCAACATCATTCAATGTTTTACTATTTCTCCTTCCTCTTAGTATATATACTTTATATAATTATTTGTTTCAAATGCCACTGAAGCACCTATTTAAAAATATGCATTTATAGAAAGAGAGGAAAAAATTACAGATGTCTGTTCAAGTTCATTTTCTCTGTCACTAACATTTCCAATAGCAGGAAAACTGTTCAGTTTGTGTCATTCACTTAAGCCTTGTTTGTAAAGAATTCCCATAGTACTTTACATGTCTGATGGCTAACAGCTTTGGAGAGATTAGTGAAGCCAAGGTGAAATGGTGATAGAGTGAAATAGTAGCAAAAGGGCAGGAAAGGAGAAACAAGTGCAATACCCACCCCCAACAAACAAACAAACAAACAAAAAACCAACCCCAACCTGCTGCTATTTTCCTAAATTAAAAAAAAAAAAAAAAAGGTTCTTAATTATTAATATTTTCTCAGTAATAGGTCATTTGTAAGGTTATTTTATTTACATTTGTTTATATTTATTACATGTATGAAATAAGTAAATCTTTGAATCACATCAAATAGTTACTGGAAAAGAAGATGACAAAAACTGATTAGAATAACTTTCTCTGTTTTGGAGGCAACCTCTTTCTCTATACTGCACTGGGAAATCCATCCCACACATCAACATCCCAGATGAGTACATTATAAGCAGCTCTCAGGAGGCAATGAAAATTTCAAGTCCCTGACAACTTTTATGAGCTGGGATTTCGTGTCTGCCCTTTAGTAAAAAGCTGTGGCTTCCCTTGTAGAAAACATTTCTTTCTATTGCTACCCTGTCAGTCCTTACCAGATACTCCCTCTGTTTAAAAGCTTGTCAAAACTTATGAGGGAATCAAACTTCTTTTTTTCAGCAACTGTAATATTCAAGGCATCTTATATAGATAGAATTAAGTGCTTGCTTTAAACCACAATCCATATAAATTAAATTGAAAATAATTTTTCTAATAGTTTATTTATATGCTGTACTTTGAGTACTTGCTTCATGTTTCACACAATAGACCAAAATTCTCAATTCTGGGAATCTTTTCTCAAAAAAACCCGTTTTTGATATATATCACATCCAACATCCCTGTTCTTTTACATGCAAAAAGGACATTAATATGAATGAGTGCAATTTGTATGGCTAGGAGACTCTCAGAATCAAGATGCATTAAAGGGTTCTTAGAGAAGGATTTTAGATAGTGGGGAAAAAATCATGGAATTATTCAGTGAGCATGCATTTGACTAGTCTATCCTAATATAAAGTATGCAGTAAGTATTTTCTGACTCTTAATGCAATATTCTAAACCAGCGGCTGTTGAACCAAGTAGTGAATATCTCTTTGAAATCATCTGTACCTGAAAATACTTGAATCAAAATTGATTATTGATTTATTATGTATTCATAATGTTATATATATATATGTGTATGTATATGTATAGATACACTTCAAATTTTATAGAGTAAAAATATATTTGGCCAAAAAAAAAATCATGTATTATCACTGAGGAAAATAGCTAGCTAAGCTTCAGATAAATGTATAAGGTTCTGCCTGGAAAGACTGAATCCATTAATGAACTGAACTAATAGGTCAAGAAAAGTAATAGCCAAATAAATACTTTATTAGCATTTTGTGAAACTTGCTAATGGTTAAGGCTACTAATCCTACACTAGTGGGAAACTTTATTCAATATCTGGTCATTACTCAATACATATTGTCTCCAGTTTCACACAAAGTGACTTTCTGAGCATGACTGGAGAAAGGTATTTTCACATTAATTGAATACTCTAGGATATAATAGATGAAATCTGCTGCTGTTCTAACTTTTTTTCTGGTTAAATGATTGGGGGAATCAAACAGAGCTGTATGAAGAGACATTAAAAAAAAAAAAAAAAAAAAAAAAAAAAAAAAAGTCACTCATCATTTGTAAATCCAAGTTTTCCCATTTACTTTTTGCCTTTCCCTTGGAGTCAAGCCTCTCACCATGAGAAACTGGTGGAGATGGGTGTTGCCATGGGCCCCATATGAAGCCAGGGGTTACACAAGGCAGCCATGGTGCATCTTGCTGACTAGTGCTCTGGGCACACATGTTTCTCAGGAATTGGGAATTGTTTAACTGGGACAGATCCTGATGGATCAAGCAGCAGAGGAAGTTTCTCAGTGTTCAGGGCACACTGGAAATTATCCTGTTGAGGCAGCTCTCTCATACCGGTGCTAAAAATCAGAAAATACAGAGCTCAGTGGACAGCTCATGACAACTGTCTGTCTAGCCTTTCTCTTTTAATTTTGTTAGTTTTCTTCCTGTTGTTTCCAAGGCAAGCCTACTTTACACTGGTTTTCCTGCCTGTGTCTAAGTTCAAACTCAGATGGCATTTATTTTGTCAAAACCACCATTAACTCCAGTGGAATATTTTTAGATTAAGAAACCACTGAACATCAAAAAGAAAAAAAAAAAAAGCATGAAATCTGTTGCAGTGCAGATGCACCATTTTGATTCAATACCAGTAAAAGAACTCAAATGAGTCTGAAATTTTTGTCATTTATGCTTTTCTAGTTTTGGTTTCATCCCTTACCCTTAGTATTTAAAAAAGAAAAGAAAAGAAAAAAAAAAAAAAGCAAAAAAAAAAAAGCAAAAACTTTCATGTTTGAAGACAGGGCTTTTTATGATTCAGTAATCACTGAGGGTAGACTGTAACACTGATGTACTGACCAAGGGAGCATTCCTTTCTCCAGGACACTAAATCAATTTTACTAAATTATGTTAATATTTGAGCATGGAAAATACTTAATGATTCTCTCTTATCTAGTCCAGATGGATTGATTTCTTTTCCTAAGAGCGCAGTTTATGAAAATATTGTCTAAACTAACTGTGAGATTGCTAGAAGAACATAAACTATATGATTCTTATGTATAATTTAAAAAGCAATTTCAAGGCTCCAGTTCTATAACTGCTCAACATATAAAATTCTCACTCAGCTCTGCAGTTGGAGGAGATTCAATAGAAGTGATTTTACAATTGATTTCAGTAGGTGTTTTGACTACAAGGGAAGAACAAAATTGGCCAACAATATTTGTAAACTGATTTTGGATTCTTGGGAGTGAAGGCACTACAGTGTAAATTGTTATAATTTTTTATGAGCTGGAGCTCTCATCCTATCTGAAATTCTCTAAGAAATTCCTGAGTTTTAAAGAATTTGCATCCAGAGTCTCATTCCTTGCTCCCCTTGCTAAGAATGAACACCCATGTAAACAGGAATGCCACAGCTGTAGAACTGACACTGCATATAATGAGAAGTAGTACATGTCAGTAATAGAGCAGAAGAGGGTTTAGGGCAAATTCCTTCTTGCCTTGCCTTTAATCTCATGATTTTTGCATTCCAATCATACACAGTGGTGACAGCTTCTCTCTGGGACTATTCTATAGATTTAGGTTTAAGTATTCTCCAAAATTATAGGGGATTTATTTTCAAAATCCTGCAGAAATATGGTTTGTAACCTGTAGCTGTAGTAAATTAAACCATGGTCTGTTCTCTGGCTCAGAAGCCAGCTGGCATGATCTGCCCACATCCATGCTATTAAACTCTCTTTCCAAAACAGAGTGTCTGAATCCAAACTGCCTATTGGGAATGATCTTTGGCCCATGTTAATTTCCAAATTGTTCCAGTGATTTTTTGGAAGAGTGCTAGCATTCACCAGCCAAAACCGTGTCAGGGATTTTGTCTTCTAGCAATTCAACAATACAGGCAGCTGAGTTCCAGCGCCTGGACTATGTGCTGACTCTGCTTTAATTTTTAGTCTAGATGTGCTTTCTATCTATTCCCGGTGCTTTTTATTTCCCAAGCACGTGTTCTACCTGCAGGATAACATATCAATGGAAAGTGTTTGTGATCTGTCATCAGAATAAAACCATTAACTCTTTGAGTCCTTGAGTGGACAGAGATATCTAATGTGAAATCCTGAGCTAGACGCTGGGGACACCAAACATCCCATTTTTCAGTGAAGCTGCAGGCAGCTCCTCTCCCAGCACAAAGGGTGAGTTCAGAAATCTACCATGGATGGCCAGCTGATGCCAGCTGTCTAACTTCTAGGTACTGTACTACTTGGGACACACTCTCATGGCAGTATACATACTTAAAAGTATTTGAGTAAAGTTGCAGTTTTTCCCTATGCTGTTCTTTAATTTTTTATGAATAATACAGCAGCTTTAGTAATGTTTGCTTAATTGCATTTGTGCATGAAAGACTGTGATACCTATCAATATTTATATCTGTTCATTTATGTAAAAAAAAAAAAAAGAAAAATACATGCTCAGGAAAATGTTAGTGGGGGAATATGTGTGCAAGAGATATGGGGAAAGCAAAGAAAAATATTTTTGAAAAACTACTGCCATAGTTGCTCAAATATCTTTAGCATTACTGTAAATATTTTCCATTTGTATGTGACTTTGTATATATTTTGCTTGTCTTCCAAATGCAAAATACATTTGCGGAAACTTGATATTTTACATCTGACTGACTAATATAGTGGAAATGTACAAAAATGTCTACTCACAAAAAGCTCTTTGGGGCTGGAAAAGTCTCAGGTCATCACAGCTACATCAGGATTCACATTTCAAACAGGCAGATATCTGGGGGAGGTGATGGTGGTATTTTTGCTGTTATTTTCCCTTTTACAGACATTAATAATTCACATCAACTTCAGGCAAAATGAAGATGGATAGTTTCAGCAGTTTGAGTTCGTGGTTTTCAGAAATCTAGTTGAATTCAATGAATCTTTTGCTACACTATTGACTTTGATAACCCACAATTGATGAATGACCACAAATAGCTGAGGAAAACAAAACTGTTTTCAAGTTATGGCTGCCCATAGCCCCAAAAAGAGATAGTAATCAAAGTTTCCAAGGGCAAAAACAGGTGGGTATTTCTCATTGATTTGCTACCCTTTTTCTACTTTTGAAAAAGAGCACTGTCAGAGGAGAAATTTTCTTCTGATTCCTGGAGTGTATGAGCACTAAAATTCAAAGAACAAGGTGAATGAAATTAGGTGAATGAAAGGCAGGCTTTAAAGAGATTTAGGGAATACTATTACAATGAGATTATGCAGACAAAGGAAGTCTCATCAAGTAAAGGCTAGGCTCAAGTGTAAGCTACTTCACAGTTACAAAATCAAAGTTCTTATAGTACTGACTTGAGAAAGCAAATCTCAGACTAATTTGTTGCATATTTATTTATGCATGTTTAGTGTCTTAAGAGAAAGGAAAACCCCACCTAGTTGTACATGTGAGATGCCAGAATGTCACATTGATAACAAGCTTAGCAGGAAAATTATAACTGACATCTAGATTTTCTTTTTCACTATGCTTTTCTTGGACTATCTTGTTCTCATGTGCAGATGAATTCTGCTTCATTTCCTGTGTACGCTTCAGTATTTGTTAACACTATATTTTGAGAAAATATGACCTGCATTTTAAAGAATATATGTGAGTTGATTTTGCTTGAAGATGATCATTATCTTTTAACTGAATTTGCAGAGTCTGATCTATCATAGATATGCAAAAATCAGAGTAACGCCAATTAATGTGGGACTTCAAGCAAAAGGGCCAGGATCCTTTTAGTCTGACTGTTGTGGGAATTATTTATAGAGCTGGAGATATTTGTTAAGGGTGGTTTGCTTATTTGGTTTTGTGTGATTTCATCCTGGTTTGGTTTTGCCATATATTTGGGTGGGGGGTCTTGGGGGATTTTTTTTACTATTCTATCAAAATGTTAATAGGCTATAAAAAGATTGTCTTAAAACTTACAAAACTCCAGGGACAACATTTTAAGTCCAACAGATGAAAATGTCAAGAAATTCTCAGGACTTAAAGTTACAGATTTTAATGGACACTATATTTTAACCATTTAGAATGGTCCAGTCAGCAATTTTAAGGAAAATCCAAATGTATATGTATGTGCCTGTGTTAAGATTGTAACGATGCAAATGTGTGTAGGTATCTGTGTGGGTCTATGTTACCTACAGTCCATGTTTTCACACTTTTCTTCTAGGCTTACATCTAACATTCAAACTTGAGAATATAGTATACAAACTGAAATGCCAAGTTTCTGTGGTTTTTTTTTTGGGGGGGGGGGGGGGGGGTTGTTTGTTTTTTTCTTTTTTTCTTTTTTTTTGGTTGGTTGGTTTGTTTTATTTTCCCCAAATATACGCTTATATACTTTCTTCCATAAAAAAAACTGAGCCAACACCCAAACACCCAGGCCCTACAATACCTCTATGGTGATAGTTATAAGACGTGATAACTTGTGGCTTACCAATCCAAACCCACTTTCCAACACTAGATACAGAAAATTCTCAATGGGTCATGCAGAAATTAACTCTGGCATTAAGACCTGATATTGAACTTCTGCTTGACTTTCCAAAGCAGTAATAACTGTTCTCATTTGGGGAAAACAAATAGAAGACATCAGCTAGACACATTTGAGACAGCATGGAGGTGACCTTAGTCTGTTCTAGAACACCTCTAGTTTGTCTCTGGTTAACTGTGATAGAACTATTAAAAAAAAAAAAACCCAAACAAAATCCTCTCTAGGAATTAAAACAAAGAACTAACCTCCACCTCCCAACCCCCCAACAAAAGACCAAAGTATCACAGAATATTCTCAGAGCATGGTTTCAATATCTTATAAAATACCTTAAAAATGCTTTTTGAAAATTCTTTCAGATGTACAGAAAGGATAGTGGTATGGTGGCTGTATATAAAGATTTTATTTCATTGATTTACAATGATCAGCTTAAACTTCCTATGTTTACCATGACATGTCACATTCAAACCCTTATTTCACATCAGTTACACATCTCCATTCACACAAAAATATACTACTACAACAGACTCCTGAAATTATATAGGTTACTTTCAGTGTTCTCAATAGGTCTGATAAGTTAAACAGAAATCACTTGTCATCCAAAAACTGTTTTTTCAGGAAATGAGCTATTCAGCTAACTGTTGGGATAAGGAAAACAAAACAAAACAAAAACAAAAAACCCCACAAAACAAAAAAACGGGAAAAATGGGAAGAGGTGTGCTCAAGAGTCATACAAAATTCCCTGGAACTTTTTTATTCATTGAGTTGACTCTGCCCAGGTCTAAATGTTTCTATCAGCTACAGCTGAAGTTGATTAGGATTTTTCTGTTATTTCCTGGGTATTAACCAACACCCATCCCCCCTCCCACCCAGCAGAAAGGAAGATACCATCAGTTGATACTTTCAACCCTGTGTAAGCTTGCAGAAGTACAGACATTAAATACAATTGAGAGATGTGTCTTGTAAATTTCCTGGGATATGGGAATATGTCTACCGGCAGGGACTCTAGAAGGTTAATTTCTGCAATAGATGGTATGTATTAATTACAAATTTTGAATTTGTAACAATATAACTCCATCATTTCTATAAAACAATATTTAATATACAACAAACTTTCACCACATAAACACATTAAAAACACCTTTTTATAGTTTCAAGAATTGATTACAGGTTTCTCATAAAAACATTTTCATAACTAGAATCTTAATACAGAATGATTTTTTCTATGCCAAAATACATTTAGATGGTAAATTGTTTGTAGAAAAAGATACAGAGAGAAATGGGGTTTGCTGGCATGTAATCCATTTTATTTCATTCTTTCATGGTCAACTTTAAAACAAAGTTAAAAATGTTCATCATAAACGATTTCATTGTTTTATCCAGAGTCTTAACCAGAAAAGAAGAAGGAAGCTAATTGACTTATTCTATGCTTCAGTGTCTCTCAGGCATGGCCAGAACAGCATTTAGTACATACTACCTGGACCATAACTACCTGTCGAGGGTTTTTTTTGAAAGATATAACATTCCCATTAACTTTCAGCTTTAGGTGCCCACAGAATGAGGAGTGGATCCACTGTAACAGCTGAATTGCATTTACCAATGCAACACCAGAAAAAGAAAAATCCACATAAAACCACATAGGAAGATTGATCACACATTTTTATTAGAGTCTTTTGAACAATTGCATTATGTTGTTCCTTTATTTAAAAACTCTTGCAAAAAAAGACATTGGAGTGGACTGGTTTCAACCCTGAGCATTAACACTGCATATCAAGTACTGTAGTAAAGAAGCTGGTTAAGTTTGTAGCACTAGCACAAGTCACTGATATTAATCCTCTAGGTGATCAGGTTTTTACAAAAAAAATACATAGTTTTCAATAAATAATGCTTAATTTTACAACTTTGATACAGCAATGTCATACACTGTTTTGACACATACTAAACTCTGCATGCTATATAGTCTACTAGAAGACAAAACTTTGCCATGCATTTTCTTTTTCTAGTGCTAGAAAACACTTTGTCCTCCAGTGCATTGCCTCAAGCAGCCTTACCATCTTTCCTTCTCTCACAGCAATAGGCCGTGCACTGGCATGCAAAAACCTCAAGAAAAGGTTTCCCCCCCACCATCACTCAGACTTCTAAACAAAAGTACTTTTCAGCTTTTCCCCCCAAGACCTGGAGTGGCTATGAAAACTAATTCCATGTGGCCTTGAAAAGTCTTTGAAATTACATATTTTAAAAGTGTCATGCTTGAAAAACTGCTCTAAAACATTCAATTTCCCCCACCTGTGGCCATCATGCAACATCATTGAAATGTTGTAACCATCAAAAGTCCCACATTGGAAAACAGGCCTCCATTTTAAAACAGCCCACCAAAAAATAAAAAGGAATAAGAAAAAAAGTATCACAGCATTTATGTAAAGACTCCAAAACGCCAACATATGTACAAGAGCAAAACCAGATACAAATTGTAAATGAACTAACAATGGCATATAACTCTTCTCCCTGGCTTTGCCAGGAGTTGAGGCAAGTTGGGTTTGGAGATAAGCAGGACGATGGAAACAAAAACAAATTGTGACAATGGGAGTTCCCGGATTAATCATTATTACTTGATCAAATTTCTTCAAGCAGTAAATCAATGTCTTGATTTTACTGGAAGTGTGAATTACCAAAACCTAAAGCCTTATTCAATAATTCTAAACCAAACCTACTTCTGAACTTTCACAAGTCTTAGAATTTCAGCACCCTTGCACTTTTTCATCCTGCAAGATTGCACTTCACAGAAAATCCAGATGTAACTAACCACAAAAGAAGAAATTTGATTAATTAATAAGGATTGAAACCTCCATTCTCACACTTCCAGGTTGTTGTTCATCATTGAAAACCATTCACCCCTTCTTATCCATATTGCTTTAGGGGTTTCCTTGTATCTACAGAAGTCATTCCTTTTAAATTGCTGTCAATCACAATTTTTCTAAGTTTTTAAAATATTCCTATCTTTGCACTGGCATAAGTATTGGGTTTTCTAAGAGAATCTCACCCCAAAGAAGGTATTACTTTTATACATGAAATATTACGAACTTTTGCTTCCCTTTTTGTAAGTCATTCTACATTTTCTGCACATTTGTGCTTTATATTGAATATAAAAATAAGTCTTTAAAACTCTATTTACTTTAAACTCACTAAAAAACTACTTGTTTGTGAAATTCTCTTACAAATTCACTGCATCCATGTAGAGAAGATAAAACTAATTAGGCAGTTAATTGGTATAGGTAGTGTGCAAAAAAATTAAAAACTAAAACAATCACAGCCTTGGATGTGAATGAGGGGAAAGGAAATTAACCAAATAGATACAACTGTATAGTAGGGGAAATGTAAGGCAACTCATTGTATTAAGTTTTTGTTGTTTATTTTTTTCCTGGCCTTTCTTACAAATGAAGGTTAGGAGGAGCTAAGACACCTATCTTGCCAGCAGCCCTTGAGGCAAAAACTCCCATTAAGCTCAATGGGAATTTTTAATTTTTTATTTATTTTTTTTAAACCAGAGCAGGTTTAAGGCCTTACTAGGCAACAACTGTGAAGATGTAAAACAGAATTCATGAACTGCTTTGATTATCAAACACCTAAAACTTATATGGCCCTGACTTTGACCCCACACCAGTTTTCCCCTGGTGTAACAGAGTTGCACTTTCCTCAAAAAGGCAGGAGTGAAGGATCATGCTGCACACATGCAAATCACATTCAATAGGCTTGAAGTTTCATCCGAATGTCAGTGAATGCCTAAAAAGCATGTAGCACGTAAAGGACGCTTGGAAGGAGCCTTTCTACTACATTTGTAAAAGACTACACTTAAATCTTTCTTAACTATGTTTCTTTTAAAAGGATGGGGAAAAACAGTAAAAACATCAAAAGGGGAAAAAAGGTTGCAAAAAGAAGTTCACTTTAAAGACAAAAAGAATCAGCATGTTTGATTAGGTTTTACATTGAGTTGACATCCTCAGTATTAGTAAATAAATTGTCTTTCAACATAGAAAAGCTCATTTTTCTCCCTCCTATCACTGAGTCCTATTACAAGTAGAGTAGTATTGTACAGAGACAAATGCAAGGAATGTGGGAAAAAAGGCCACAGGAGATACCAGGCCTGCAACAGGACTGCTCTAGCATGTCAACAAAGATTCCTATGTACACACACAAAAACCAACAACAATAACAAAAAAAAAAAAAAAAAAGCATATTATTAATGACAAAATAAAAGAAGAGTAGCTTAGCAGATGCTATTTTTCATGTGAAGATTGTTTTTTACTCTCACTGAGATCAGTAGAAGCTTAGGCATTCAACAGCATCAAACTTCAGCCCTAACTATGCAGTGGTTTAAACAGAACACTAATTTTTCCTCGAACAATATGCAATAATAAATGCTAAAATAAAAGTAACTCAAGTGTTTGGCAAAAAAAAAAAAAAAAATTGTTTCCCTGCACCATATACCTTCACTCAAAATATTCCTCTGATATAGTACAGCATAATTCCCATTTAGAAGAAAAGATATACTTCTGAGTGGGTATTATATTATTTGACTAAAGTAGACCTGTTGCTCTTTCAAAATAAGCCTGACTGCTCTTCAATTGGATCATTTAAATCAGCTATCCTTGAGTAATATTTTAAATGGTAATTTTAAAAACAGTTTCCAAAAATATATGCAAGTCAAAACTCTTGTAGGCTGAGACACAGACCTTATTACAATGCAAACTAAATGCAGCCTGTATTTGACCATAATCATTCATAACTCATTGAACATCTGTAAAGCACAAATGTTTAATGACACTGCCTATTATCATTTTAATAAACAAGGATGCATATCAGAAGAAAGGGACTGAAAGAACGAGTCACCATACCCTCATGATAGCTTGAAGAATTACTAAGAGAATTTTGGCTCAGTTTTAAGACTTAGAACCTGATCAACATACTCCATCACTCTAGCCCAAAATGGGATTTTTGATAGCAGGATAGTGAATGGCTAGGCTAGAGCACTTCAGTGTATCTATTTTCTTTCAGTCTTTTGCCTTAGAAGAGATAAATGTCATTTGTTTTCAATCTGATTTCTAAGTTATTACATGGAGAACACACTAATCATTTGAGACCAAAAACTGAAAATTCAAGAAACTCTGTTTTATTGAGGACTATCCATTGCCAAGGATATCTAGTATATTGTAATTAAGTTTGTTTTAAAACACAGTTTCTCATAAAGTATTATCACAATGCAAGACATAAATTTGAGTTCCCAGATATGCTATATCTCTTTTCTGATAGCAAAGATTTAGGCCAAACAACTTTTATTTAGAATCATGAGTGTTTTATTATTATTATTATTAGAAAGATCAGATTATATTAATCATTTTACTACCAGTTTAACTAACCTAAAGTAAGATATCTCACCACTTAAATGCCTAAGAGTTGTCTTTGATTAAACATAACATGCATGCAGGTTTTAATGTTATGTTTTATTATGCCTTACAAATGCGTATGCAGGATTTTCATTTCAGCAAGTCTGAAAGCCTGTAGCAGTGGTTGCCACCAAAATACCAGCACAGTGAAATGTCCCTGTAAACAGCTGGATCATTAATTCATTAATTACCGGAGGAAAAAAAAAAAAAAAAAGGGAAAAAAAAAGCAGTAATAATTTACCAATGCCTATCAGATAAAAAAGTAAACTTCTTGAAAAACAGACCTCCACCTCGTGAGTCTGCTTATTGCCATCAGCAGTTATTTCAAGCAAGCAACTGAAATCCGATGGCTTCTAAAGTCCAAAAAAAAAGAAATAAAAGTTAAAAAAAAAAAAATTAAAAAGCGCGCACTGACAAAAGTCTGCTTACCTACAGCCGAAGCTCGTACCCCCCTTCCCCTGCCCTGCCCTGCCCGCCCGGAGCGGCGGGCGGCTCTCCGGAGAGGCCGGGGCCACCCCGGCGGGCCGAGCGCTGCCCCGGGCGGAGGAGATGCAGCACCGCTACCCTCAGCATCTCCCCCTCGAGTCTGGCCCAGGCTATTCATCAACAACGGGAGAGGGAGAGGAAAAAGCCCAGCGGGCAGAAGACCGGGAGCACGCAGGGGGGGCGAGTCGCCTTCCCGGCAGCGCCGGGAGCGGGCACCCAGGCACCCGGCCCCGCCGCGCCCCCCGCCCGGCAGAGCGGCCGCGGGAAGGCGGCAGAGCCGAAAATACCCGGGGCGAGCCAGCCTGCCACTGCCCGGAGCAGCCCGCAGCAAGCGAACCGCGGAGCAAAGCCGGTGGGAAAAAAAATCACGAGAAGGGGAAAAAAAAAAAAAAGGAAAAGAAGCAATCCTGACTCTCCTCCCCCCTAGCTCTGATCATGCACAACAGCCTACAGCTACCGCTCCTCCGCGGCGAGGGGTGACAACACGGCATCTCCAGCGTTACTGCTACAGACACTAATTGAGATACGAGTTTCTATCAGTTCCAGCTGATTTATTAAAATTGTAAAGATACAGACTTTCAGCATTAAAAAAAAAAAAAAAAAAAACAGGCTATGATGTTGACAGTGCACAAGTCTGCTTTTGCCATCATTTGCTACAAAATATGCAGATGGTCTGTACTTTAGATTATATTGCACAACATGAGAAACTTTTTAAACTATGTGCCTTTTTTCTTTTTTCTTTTTTTTTTGCTAAAATCGAGAATCCAGTTTCATACCTTCCATCTGGGGCCCCATCCACATATCACAGCGTATGAGATACATAAAATCCTACTATAGTACAGTACATATACAATCTTTTAAACTAAGATAACAGCTCTGAGGTCTATATCACCATTTTCAATAAATCTTTACCTACAAATATTGAACAAATCTGAACTATAGCTGTACAAAAAAAGTGTTTGTTTCTTTTTTTTTTTTTTTTTTTAAACCACAAGGCCTTTAGATGCAAGGATTATTTTTTAAAATTTTAATCCTTTTAAAACCAGGACGTAACGTACCAACAAACTTGCATGCTAAAAACAGAGAAAAACAAAGAAAATAAAAGGGAAGAAGTGCCTGAAAAGTCTTACTGAAAAAACACAGCAAGAATGTTCCCTTTTCACTGTACAAAAATACGCCTGAAAATATATTAATTTTTAAAAAAGACTGAGGTCTGTTATGTATCAAAAATGTTTCAATACCTTTTTGTACTGAGGTCTAGGCTGTCTGGTATTCAATCAAGGAGGTATAAGGGAACAAGTTACAAAAAAAAAAAAGTTGGCAAGTAGAAATCACATTTGTAAAACCATAAACAATTTGATCTGAAAAGTAAACTCTGATCTTAAGTCAGTTCAGTTATTTGTAAGCGTTTGTACAGTCTGCATTTTTTCAAGCTCCCTGCAGCTTTGTTAAGAATCGGATGCATAGAAGACATCAGTTTTCTCCCTCTAAAAAAAGTTGCAATGGTCCCTTTCGGAAGAAAAAAAAAAAAAAAAAATCATAACAGTTTGTTAAGATCTCTCACGGGAAAAAAAATAAAAATCCACAAACCCCCTTGAGTAACAGTTGTGCTGCCAAAAGACTTCTTTGCAGACCATCTTCCAGACTTCAATCAGAGACCGACAAGCTTCAAACAGCGCCTTCTGTATCATTTTTCCCCCAGTCCCATTTGCCTTTGCTGTTGTTGTTGTGATCACCAAACGTAATAAAAACAAAAAAAACACAAAAAATAAAATTAAAAAAGAAAATTAAAATCACAACTCCCGGGCTCGGAACTAACTTCGAGATTTTTTTTTTTTTAAAGAAAACAAGACTTATTTAATCATTATCATGATCATCATAATCATCGCCGCGTCGCGCCTCTCCAGCTCCGCCGCTCTCGCCGCCCGGCCTGGCCGCCGCCCCCGCTCAGTACGTGAACACCAGGTCGGAGAAGTTCGCTTCCAGCCAGTCGCCCGCGATCATCTCGCTCAGCTCCGGGGTACAGTAGTCGGGGAATTCGAAGTGGGAGCCGAGGCTGCCCTCGCTGAAGGAGTCCAGGTCCTTGTCCACCAGCGACAGGGAGAGGTTGCCGGCGGCGGCGCCCGCCCCCAGCTCGGCGGCGGCGTGGCCGTGCTGGGAGAAGTTGAGGCTGAGGTCGAAGAGCAGGTCGTCCGCCTCCTCGCTGCCGGCCGACGAGGTGGAGATGGACCGGGAGGAGGCCGGGGAGAGGCCGGGCGGCTGCTGAGGCTGCGGCGGGCCCTGCTTGGTGATGTTCTTGAAGCTGTAGTAGAGTCTGCTGCCGCCGCCCGCCGCCGCGGCGCCGCCCCGCACCTCCTCGTACAGGCTGGCCCCCTCGGTGGACTCCGCCGAGGAGCTCAAGGTGGGGCTGGCCGGCACTTTGGCCACGTTGTACCGCCGCAGCTGCTGCGGCCCCGGCTCCTCGTCCTCGTCCTCCTCCTCCGCCTCCTGCTTGATCCGCAGCTGCAGCTCGTCCTCGTCCTCCTCCTCATCCTCCTCCTCGTCCATGAAGACGCACTTGACCGTCTTGCTGCTCACTTTCAGGGTGCCGAAGACGTACTCGTCCGCCGCGTAGTCCCCGTGGTGGGAGGTTTTGGCTCCCGGCTTGGGGGGCGAGGAGCCGGAGGAGGCTTTCAGCTTGCTGCACTTCTTGCTGGAGCTCTTCGCGCTCTTGCTGCCGCCGCTGCTGGCGGGCGCGTTTTTCTCGGGACTTTGGCTTGCGTTCGGCTTGGCCGACGGGTCCATTTTGGGCTTTTTCCTGGGACGGTACTTGTAGTCGGGGTAATCGGCCATGTGCTTGAGCCGCAGCCTCTCCGCCTCCCGGATGAAAGGGATCTTCTCGCTGTCCTTCAGCATTTTCCACCGCTTGCCCAAGCGCTTGGAGATCTCCGCGTTGTGCATGTCCGGAGACTGCTCCATGATTTTTCTCCGCTCGATCTTGGACCACACCATGAACGCGTTCATCGGTCTCTTTATGTGCCCCGACGCCGTTTTGCACCAGTCCGGGTCGCTCTCGTCTAAAGCGACGGGGCTGCAAGCCATGAACTCGCCCTCTTCGGTGTCCATCGCTTCCCGGGGCAAGTTGCTCTCCGCCTCCGTACTCTCCGCCTGCTGCACCATGGTGGGCTCTCGCCGAGGCGCCGCTCCCCTCCGAGCCAACAAAGCCGCTCCGCCGCCGCCCCCTCCCACCGCCGCACCTTGTCCCCGCTGCGAGCCGCGCCGATCCGCTCCGCGGGCCGAGGCGGGGCCGTGCGGGCGCTGTGGCTGTGCCGCCCGCCCCGCAGCGCCGGCGGTGGGGCCGGGCCGGGCCGGGCCGGGCGCGGCTGGGCTGGTGCGCTGGGCGCGCGCTGTGCCCGTCCCCGGCCTCGCGCCGCCGCCCGCCCCGCGCGCGCCGCCCGTTCTGCGAAACTCCCGGCTCCGCGCCCCGCGCGTTATCAGCGCCTCATATGGGTGACATCACTGCCGCCGCCGGCCAATGGCGCCGCTCGGCGCCGCCCGCCGCCACGCCCACCCCGCGCCCCGCCGCCACACCCCCGCGCGGGGGGCGGCCGCGGGCGGAGGGGCTGTTGGTGCTCCGCGGCTTTCGGCGGGTCCGGCCCGGCTCGGCTCGGCTCGGCTCGGTTCGGCGCGGCCGGGGGTCGGCAGTGCCACCGTGGGGGACTTCGCCCGCCGGCCCCCGCCGCCGGGCGCGTACCGGCGCGGTGAGGGGCGGGGGGCGGCGGCGGCGGCGGCTCCCCCGTGTCTCGCTTCCTCCGGCGGCCGCAGAGCCCCGCGTGGCTCGGGGCGGGCGGCAGGGGGCGCTGGCGCTCCGCGGCCGCCGCAGCGGCGCGGCCTCGGCCCCCGTGGCGGCACCGCCGGGACCGGACCCGCCCCGCCGCGGGCACCGGGCGGATCTCAGCGGGCGCGGCGGCCTCCGCGCTCCGCACATGGCCTTCTCCTCCGCGGTGCGGCTATGCTGCTGAACCCCCGGAGGAGCGCTCCGGGCGCCTCGGTTCCCTGTCCTCCCAGGGCTCGTTTCGGTGTCTGGTCGGTAAGAACGCAGGCTGGGAGAACGCAGGGTAGAGCCTCATGCGCTCCCGGTTCCCTGCGGATGCGGACGGTGCCTCGGCTGCCCTGACCTACTGGTCGGCGGTGCCCGGGGCGAGGGAGGTCTCCTCGCCCCTCGGGGAGGCCCGGGCTGTCCGCAGGAAGGACCTGAGAATCGTCGCACCCACCTGGAGGCACTTACCGCGTGGTGTAGGCAGAGGATAAAGGCGCCTTTCCCAACGTGCAGCGTGAAAATATACAGAAAGCATCAGACAGTGCTGATTTTCTGTTTGTGTGCTTGTTTTCTGGGAAGCATCAAGTTACTCAGGACGCTGTAGCGGATCCACCTATCCGGATAATCCCGTGTGTGATTTTATTGCAGAAAGTCTGACGTGACAGTGTGCTGTGCACCTGTGGTCATTTTAATTGCAGAATGTGTGCTGGAAATGAGTTCACATAGTGTTTTATGGGTTCCTTTGTGCTTTTCCAGCTACCGTTTGCAGTTACTAGGAAAAGTTTAATAAGTTTTGTGGCGGTTGCTGGCTATATACGGACATAATGGCAGTGAGAGGAATGAGCACAGCCTCTCCCCTGCCATAGTACATCCTATGAACTGGTGATACCGGGGCAGTAGATCCCCTGGTACATCATCCTCTAATTATCCCAGTGGTTTATTTTCCTCAGACTACAGCAAAATTACTGTGTTTGGATGATGTGACTCTGATATCATAGGGCTGCAAAGTGGCTAGTGCTGTTACAGGAACGAAACAAAAAAACCCCAAAACATCACACACCTCTTTTAGCTGTATGGATAAGTTAGGGCTGCCTGGTCTCAGCTGCATTTGGCAGGAGTCAGGTGGAGCTTGAAAGACACATTTCAGGCAGATACATAGTGTTATGTCACTTTCCTTGCCCAACCCCAGGTGGGTGTACAGAGCAGAGTGAAGGAAAAGGCATAGCTGAAGAAGGTTTGGTTACTTCCATTGTAAAGATGGGGTTTGAATAATAGTGTTCGGCCTCTCCATGACTGCCCCCAGCCATGATTTCTGCTCTGAGGCTTGCTGCCACCTCTCTCGCCCTCTGACTGTGCTTCGTGGTACAATCAAGCTCCATAATAATGTCTATTCTTTAAGACACAGGAGATAAAATGGAAAATTTGACTGGCAGGTTTCTCAACCTGTCATAAAATGTTAAAATATAGAGAAACCACATGAGAAGAGGGTTCAGTAGCTCTGGGAGGGAGTGCCTGAGTTCCTGTCGCAGCTGTGGTCAGCTGTGGGCTCTCTGGGGAGGGCTGTTGGCAGGACAGGGCATTCCTTCCAAGAGGACTCTGAGTTTGGCACTTCCTGCTCCATCCGGGTGAGGATTTGCTCAGACTGGGCACGCTGTAGAGCCTTCTGTGTCACCAGGATTTTGTAAAAAATGAGAGTGTGTTTCTTGTAACGATGATGTGGACAGGAGTTTCAGGAGTAGGTGCCTGACTGCCTCGGGGGAAGGCAGCAGCTTTGATGCTGCTGGGACCTTTACTAGGATGAGAGCAGAATACCAATGTCTCCCCTAACCCTATTTCTTAGTATTCTTCTGTAAGTACCAGTATTCAGATATCTAGTGAGAGATTCTGCAGTTTTTACATGCATTTTGAATCCAGACAGAAATAATGGTGTAATTTTGCAAAATGAAAAGTGTCAAAATGTTTTAATTAGTAGTTGGCATTTATGGGATATTTCATTATGTCATATAGTTGCATAAAATTCAAGCTTAGGAAATGAAAATTGAATCTTTATTTCCTGTGAAGTGAATCAAATCAATGAATTTTCACAAAGTAATGCTTTTTTGCCTTTTATTTTTTTTTCCACAAATCATTTTACAAAAGCCATAAACTATTTTGGAAAATTTTCACTCAATTGCAATGGAAGCAATATAATAAATATTGATGCGACTGGGACTCCATACACGAGGGTGACAGAATCTGACATTTAACACATTAAGACCAGAAGTGGTCATTTTTAATAGAGCTTTGGTATCATTTGAATCCACTGGCATTACACCAGACTTCTGGGATATTTCCACTCCTTCCTGTGGATCCATGTGGTGTAGATGTGTATTAATACTATGGGCATCACATAATTTTCATAAAATCCCATTTTTCTATTTTTGTGTTATATCTCATTTTCTGAGTGTCCTGGCAGCATTTCAATTTTTCCTCAAAAGTGACCTTTTAAATATAAACAGCATTATTGTTTTTTCATGCTTGTTCATGTTATGTTTTGGGTAGTGCTAGGAAGATAATGCAGCTGAAAACAGAGTGACACATAATAGCCACACTATAAAGCAAAATATCTCGAGGACTTTAGAAATCTGATTAAAACATGTACATGAATAAGTAGATATTACTGTTAAAATTAAATAATTTTATGTTCTAAAAGCAGTTCAATAATTGTATATGTGCGTGTATATTCCTGTTAGAGTGCAGCAGTTAGAGCTAACAGCCCACGACTCGTTCTTTTGAAATTCAAATGAATAATCATCTTGCCATTATCTAGGTCAATAGGAGGCTGGGCTACCCCAGAAAGTGGGAAAAAAGCAGGTACAACAGGATTCACTAAAGAGCTTCACGCTTTTCTCCTTGGATGAAGTCTGTTTTTATGGATCTGCATCTACACTGCGTTTGTTTCCCAGTACTCTAAATCGGGGGTGTGTTATTCTGAGTGACTTGCAGCATGAGAATGCAGTGGAAGCACTGAGGTATCCTGGGCAAGAAGCTGGTGAGGTGCCTCCAAAGGCCTGAAGCCAGCAGGAGACACTTCATGAGAGAATATAGGCCCTTTGCATGTGGCCCAGTGTGCCTACATCTACCCCCATCAGTGCTTAGAACGGTGAAGTGAGGCGTGTTTTTAAGAGACTGACCTTACGCAGTCCTTAAAGATTTTGACTACCAAACAGGAATTCAATGTGAGCAAAAAAAAAGGTTCATTGTTCAAGAAATGGTGGTTTAGAAAACTGGAGGGTATTCCCTCTCCTTATAGTGCCTGTTATCTGTGTTAAATTTGGGTAAACCAAAAGCCAAGATTTTTACTGTGCTAACTCTGATGATAAATAGTACTATGAGTACAGTGTTCTTTTGGCTATTTATTTCTTGCTTGTTCTGAATTGTGCTGCAGATTTTTGCCTGGAGAGCCCAAAATGACTTTGCCTGGGGAACGTGTGGGAAAGCTGGAGTTACGCACCTTCTGCAAGGTGTGGGAAGTGGTTTCAGTCACAAGCTGTGACTGAAAAGGAAGAAGAAAGAATTACAGTGTTAAGAGGGTTTTGTCTTAATAGAAAACATATGATGAATTATGAACCGAGGGGTCACACCCAAGGTTGGTTCACAGACACATTTCCTAGCGATCTTCTCTGGAATAAACATAAATTCTTTGACTCGGGTTCATGAGGAAGAAAATAAGCTGTGGTCTAACTTCTTGTTAGCTAACAGGGTAAAATAGTGAAAAGGCTCACAGGCTGTGCTTTTTAAGATTTACTAAATCTTCCCTGCCTTCGTGTTTTTATCTTAAGCTGCTAAGTCATATGAAAAAGCCAACTTCCTTGTCATTTCTAGGAAAATGGCACCCTCTCATCTCTTTTCAGCATGGTATCCATGCTCTTGGATTGTGTAAGGCTGGTTTACACAAAGTCTACATTTTGGAAATGGAAGTGCCCAGAGCTGACACAACTGAACTTCAGATGAAGAGGTTAAGTGGACTCATTTAACTGAAAAAGAGTAATCATTTGAGAGGATAAACTAGTTTAATCATAATCTAGAAAAAAAATTACATCCTGTTTGAAACTAAGTGTAGACAAAGGTATCCAGATGTATTCCACCTTGATTTTGTTTGCAAAAATTTTTTATTTTGTCAAAAGTATGTGCATCAGATACCACTCTGTTGAGAGCAGTCTGAGGGTGGTTTTCTGGCTTCTCAGCACAAAGTGTGGCACTTTCCCAGGTAGTGTGGCCCTCTGCTGCTGGACCCCAGAGAAGCTGTTAGTGGGAGCAGGAGAGCTCCTCCTAACTCACCTCCTGCCAGACCTAAGTATTCCACTTACGCATCATCCAGTGCCCAGCTCTGCTCCTGGCCCCACAATAGAGCTGTGACGGAACTGATTTTGAACTGCCTGCTGCCTGTAGGTAGCCCTAGAAACATTGCTTACTGTTTGTAAACACACAATCAGCAAAGACAACTAGAGACAAAGTGATTGTGTACATGGGTTTTAATAATCCAGGACCTAAAATTGGAGCAGAAAGTAACCCTATTCTAGCAGCCATGTGGTAAGTCCAAGTCTGGCATCCTGGAGTATGTTCTTGCTCCAACACTCTCCCTCCCCTAAGGCATTGTTGGATGACAGTGCTGTCTCACTGAGACAATATGGATGGGCCATTTCCTCTCAGCCCCAACATACTGATCTTACACAACAAAATGTTTTAAGACACCGAGATACATCACTTAACTGATTTTTCATAATAGCCTGATTGGAAAGTGCGTCTTATTAAAAAAAAAAAAAAAATCTAAATATATTATTTGAGCAACATGTACATTCAAAACCATTTTAGCTCTAAGAAGCAGCATAAAACTAGTGTTGGGATGTTCCATGAATATCACACCCCTCTCAGATTTTTGTTTTCAAGACAAATACTTTTCTTATCGATGTGAGTGTAAAACCTGGCTCTGTGAGTCAGGCAGGGTCCCTTCCATCCCAGAGATCATTGTAGTACTGGTGGTTTTGTTTGGGAGATGATTTCCTCAGCCACTTGTGTGTAACCCTATTGATTTGAACGTCTGCCCCCAGCAGCACCTGTGCAAATTCACGGATGGCACTGGGATTGCACAGATGCTATGGAGGGCATATTCTGGCATACAAGACATTTATTACTGGTGGTGATGCATGAGATGGAAGAGATCCAGGACTCAGGCTGCGTTTGTGCAGCTGGCAGTTGGAAATTTACTTGCAAACTGAGCTCATTGGGTAGAAAAATCAGTGTGATAATGAATCCAGAGCCCCCCGTGCCATTTTTACCAAATCACTTTAGGGCAGAACAATTTAGAAGAGAAGTGTCTCTTATTAAAAGTGTCTGAAAATCATACTTGAAAAAACATGGAGGGAATCCCATAAGAGATTATATTGCAGATATTTGATATCAGAAATTACTGTTTCTAGGCTTGTTTAAATGGAAATGTTTACTTGTTCCTGCTGAAAAATTGATGCAAGTAAGTTTAAGTGTGAATTTTAAACAATTTTATCTTAAAATTATTCAGCCACCAGTCACATGAAATTAAATGGTAAACACTTATTTTTAACATGTTTTATTTTGACTGATATGAAATCTTCCACAAAAATCAGAACAATTCAAAGTGACAGAGTTTATTCATAATGCTGTACATTTCTATTGCTGGCCTATAGACATTGAAATCCACAGTGTTTTAGCAGGTCTCTTAGGAAAAAGTGTTGTACCCCGAACCAATTATAGACCCTTTCTGGCTAAATTGCAGAGCCAGTTTGCTTAATATGGGTAATTTGATGTTGTAAAGTATTTGTCAGTACCCTAGGGTAGTCTCTTGGGGCACACAGGTTTTACTGTGTAATATTTCACACTTGTGTGCCAGTTAACCTGCTTAGTTGCAGACTATTTACAACTCATATAGGATTTATTACATCATGTACTTAATTTATGCAATATGCTTAAAGCTTCTCTTCGTGAAATCTATAATGTTAATCATACTTATTGTAATGGATTTGCTTACTATTTTGAGTGGGAGAGGGGAAAGGGGTCTTTTTAGTCCATCAGGCTCTTTAGAATGTGGAAATTTAGTAAGGATGTGACAAAAATGCATAACAATGTATTTATTAGGCATCACACCCATATATCCATTAGAGATATCAAGCATGTGCACAGTTGAATACATACAGACACAGAGATTTATCATTTAGCTTTTTCTTCCTCCTAAAGAGCAGTGAAGAGCTGCAGCTGGCCTAGCCCTCCCTGACAGCCAAGTAACACTGTGACCTATAAAATGGACACAGGGTGTTTTCTTTGGGTCTGCTGTCATGAAGGAGGCAGCAACATGACCTGCAGGAAGGATACTTAGCAGGTCTCGTGCCCCGTGTGTTCACTGGATTTGGATCTGCTCATCACTGCCTTTTAGATGCACCATTACAGAGTAAGTGAAAAGCCACTCCCAGGCACATGTCTGAGAGATTTTAATTTACAAGACTCACACAGTGAGTGGGGTTCTGCAAAAATCTGCAGGGCTTTTGCTTAGAAGGGTGTTGCCCTAAATGCCACCTAAGTCCCATGCCATATCCTAATCGGAAAATGGAGTATACCCAGTACCATACCAGGCCATAATGTGATCTGTCCTCTCAGATCAGCGTGGAGTTCCTCCCCAGGGCCCAGCTCAGAGGTTTGAGCTGTGCTCTCCCGCGTGTGCTGACGTGTCCTGGAGTCCCGGCCGCTGAGCTTGGTGGTGTGTGCTGCCTGCACAGGTCACCTCCTTCCCACGGAGCTGAGAAGCTTCTTCGAATAGGCAGGAGCCGCTTGGAGCACAGAGTCAGCACATCCTTCAGGTGCCCTGACTGTGTTCTCATCTGAGCCACTTCTGCCCAGCTTTGGCAGAGCTCGGCTTGGAGAAGCTGGGTTGGGCTTTTTGGGCTGCCCTGACTTCTCCCTCCAGACTGTTCTTGCCAGTAACCCTGAGCCTGGCCTTGTGCAGGCTAAATCCAAATGAGAGAAGTGCAACAGCTGTATGGTGGAAATGGAAATTAGAGCTTCATTACTGAAGAAAGACGCAAACCACATAATATTCCTATTGGTTATATAAATTTAGACAAAAAAAGGTTATATGAAGTTCTTTATAAAGATCTTTATGTCCTTGTTTTGTTATGTCCATGTAAATTTTTCTATTGCCATTGTTTTAAAAAGAAATAAATTTAACAAATGTTTCATTGCCTATATTTTTTTCCAAATGGAAAACAAACAAACAAACCTCCTAGTTATAAATAATATCAGCAGTCAAAATAAATTGTACAGTAGCTAAACAATGAAGGCACACAGAAATGCTGTTTATTTTATTTCTACACAAAGCCCAACTGAATTCCCAGGAATGAATTAAATATGCTGAATGTGACTCTGGGCAAGTAGCACTTCAGTTAATACTGGGTTTAATTTTCCGTTTTTATTAATTTGTTATAAATTTGGTTATTAATCTATTAGAAATATATATGCATATTAAAGCACATTACTATTTACTATGAAAATCACTTTGTGTTCTTTCAGTTCCTAAAAGAAAATTACTAAATATTCACCAAAACCAGGTAACAGAAAAAAACCCAAGCATACTTTTCCTCCTAATAGCCTTTGCTTTCTAGGGAAAATGAGAAACATTTACTTATTCTATGCACTATTGCTTATTTATAGACAAGCTACAAGATTGGAGGTGCATGCAAAACCCTGGCTGTACCAATCACTTAAGGATGGAGAAAAAATTAATTTGGGGAAGATTGTTCACCTTAAACCAAAAGCCCAAACTGTCTGTCCTCCTCCCTCCTCCTTCCTTTATATTGCAAACTGTGCACTGTTAATATGACCACCAAGGTACCACCAGTAACATTAGAGGCTTGAAGGTTTCCTGATGCTTTATTACACAATGATGACAATATCATAACGCCTCTAACTTCATCAAACCAGGCATTTCATTACAGCATCCTGCAAGTATAGAAAACTGTCAGCATGGCTTGAATCCAGTTCTTGCATACAAGACATGGTTACTAATGATCTTTGTAAGTCAGATGAGACTTGGTCTTACTTTTTCAGTTTTGCTGTACTAGGAATTGTTAAGACAGAGCAGCAAATAGAAAGAGTTTATTACAGGTTATCATGCAGTTTGTTTGACAAAGTGGTCAGTCAATAATAAACCAGAAATTAATAATTAATTGTACTTGCTATTTGCACAGCAGTTGATATTTCGCGACACTGTGAAGTCTGAGGTAAGAAATTATTATCAGCAGTTTATAGAAGCAATTTATATACCTTGCATCTCCTCTCTCCTTCACTTTGCAAACTTCAAGAGAAGCAGGTGGGTAGCTAAGTTGCTACACACAAGTTCAGAGTGCTCTCCAAGCTCTTCGTTTGGCAATTTACAGATAAACAACACGAAGCAGGAAAGGAAGGTCTGAACTAATGCTAAGATAATTTATCTAAGGCTACACAGTGAACCTGGCAGGACAGGAATAGCCCTGGAATTCTCCCCATTAGGGTCCTGTGGACTCTTCACCGCTGTCCTGAGAGTACATGAATCAGTACGCTGACAAGTCACATTTGAAAAGACAGCTTGTACCGTTCAATTGCTCCCGTCTGGGGACAGGGTAGAGATCAAAGCTGGAGCCAGCCCAAGGAGTGAGATATGTGAAAAGGAAGCATGAGGTTTTTTGTACATGAACAGTTTTCTCTTGAAATAGATAATTATTTGGGAGAACCATCTACTTCTATGCTCCAGCAGGAAAAAAAAAAAAAAAAAAAAAAAAATACTGTCATGTTGTTCCATTTCTATGTTATTCTGGAAATGTAGTTTAGTGACTGTATGCATTTCTGATTATTCACAAGTGCTTCACAGAGAAATTGAATTTACATTTTATCTAGACACCAATCTTACCCAGAGAGATCTTTTTCATTTCAATGCTAGTTTGAAAATCCATTATTTGGTGTTCACTGTATGCAGGTTTTTATTTCCAGCAAGATTGCTGTGGCAGAAAAAATATAGACAAACTCAGTGTCAAACTTTACTAAGTATGAGTTTTCTTGCAATATAGAAAAAGCCTTTCTAGTTTCCCTGGGCGCAGAGCTTGGAAAACGTGGGCCTGATTCTTGTTTCCTTTTAGAAGACAGTTTAGTATCCTCACCTCCCACTTGGAATCTGCCTCTCTCCCACCTGGGCCCTTATGGCTTTCAGAGTGGCAAATATTTTTTCCCTCAAGAAAAAAAAAAAAAAAAAAAAAAAAAAAAAAAAAAAAAAAAAAAAAAAAAAAAATTGTCTTTAAATCTAGGATTCTGGATCAACTGGAAGTGCTGGTCCTGAAGCTCCTATTCAGTGCAATCTCAGTGATAGGAGGTGCTGTACCAACATTTTGGTTTCTTCAACTAATACTCAAGACTTAAAATTGTTTCAAATACCTTTTCTTCCTGCAAAATACTTAGCATTAATCAGTTCTGGTGGCCGTGAGGGAAAACCAGTTCTACCTACACTCTTAAGCCATCAAGTTGTAATAGTTTTAGATTTAATAAAACCGGGTGGAAACTCCAGTTAATGTAGGGGTTTTAGTGTTAATATTTTTGTGGGAGGGAGAGATTAGGAGAAAAATAAACAAAACAGGCTTATGCTTAAAAATGAACAAAAATTAGTTTTATTAACACGCACTAAAATAATAGGAAAAGAAAAAGAAAGCTGGGAAAAAAACTAAAACAGAATGAAACTTCAGAAAACACGCTTCTTTCCTCCAACAAACTTAACTTTTTTATTGCACAATACAGAAAAACACAACTTAGGGTTTTCAGTCAGTTTCACTACTTAGACATAACTACTTATTACTTAGGAGAAGAGTCCTTCTAAGATCTTTTATGAAGACATTTGCTGTAAGACAAAATAGTCAAATGTTTTCTGTTACACATTCTGCTGCCGCCTGGAGTTTTCGCAGACTGTGACGTTCTATCCGCAGAGCTTCTCAGTGTATCTGGGGTATTATTTATGAATACTTCTTCTGATCTAAAATTATCTTTGTCTCAAAGGGCTGAGACCTCCTTTTTGACCCAGGAGCGGGGGTTTCAAAGTTCCCAAATAAATCTCTATTACACCAGTCCTTAATTTTGATTAGAATAGCATTCTACCCAAATAATACTAAGGATGCTGCAAAGAACAGTTCATTTCTTCATAATTTATCTTACCCCGGTTAAAAATGTCCACTTCTTCAATCCTATTCCAATATTATTAGTTCTTTCACTTTTAATTTAACTGACTTCATGCAGTGTTTGTTCCATGTACTTCCTGTTTTCTTCTTTCTTCTTTCTCTCAAGGAAGAATTGTGCTTTAAAAGTGTTGCTAAGAAAAGGTTAAATTTTTGCCTGGGCTTGCAAAGGCCATGTGCACATGCCGAGCTGGTAGAAGAAACCGGCAAATGTCCTTTTTTCCACCCCTCGGTCTCATCCAGGGCGGTCTAGCTCAGAGCTATCACTAAGCTGCAAAAAAGGCTTCACCCGAGCTGCTTTCATGTGAGCAGCAGTTCTCAGAGGACTCGGCAAGGCCCAGCCCAGCCGCCCAGAAGCAGAAGGGCCTGACCTAGGCCTCTCCCCAACCACTGCATTCAGGCAGCAGCTCTCAGAAGCCTGGCTGGGCCCGGCCCAGCTGGCAATGGGGGGCCCAACCTGGGCTCCCCGCACTCTCCATGCAGGCAGCAGCTTCTGAAAGCCCGGCCAGGCCCAGCCCGGCCGCCCAGAGGGGCAGCAGAGCCCGGCCCGGGGCGGGCCCGGGCCCCGGCCCAGACCATGTTACCTCATGGCAGAGCACCAAAGCAAGAGAGTGGGCGGGCAGCTACAGAGCAATTTAAAGTGTTCCTGCCAAAGCTGCACTGACACTTCTCATTGGTCAACTTAGCTGTCAATATCCCAGCCTGCTCTCTGATAGGTCCTTGTCCTCCTCCCCCCGGCCTACGCCACAGTTAGGGCGGGGAAAAACATTTTACATTTCTCTATATCTAGAAAACAAAATTGTGCCAACCCATAATACAAGTCCAGATCAGGTAATCACTATTCAACGGTTTCTCTCAGGAACCCAAAATACTTATCCATGACCTGGTGCCTCTGTCTGGCACTCTGCCTAGATCAAGGATTCTTTGGTCCAGATCCTGGGTCCTTTGTTTTTCCCAAAGTGCCAATACTTGTAGTCACTGTGAATTTTGAAAGACTACCCAGGCAAAACTGGAACTGCTGGTTGAAATGCTGCTCATGAAGAATGCTATAAAACCTTCTGATTTTGAAATGTTGCATGAGAGCATAGATATTTCAATTTGAAAGAAAGTAATGTAACTTTCTGTCAATTGTTCTGTTTGAAACAAACTTTTAAATTAAATGAGCAAGAAATATGAATTTTAAGTTTATTGAGACTTTCTCATCTGTAACAGTAATTTCTCACTGCTGTTGAGAGCAATGCATTTTCATTAACAGTATGAGTTTGGCAAAATCACTATTTCTGAATTTTGCTTTGAGAAGAAATTGTCACTGATTTATATGGCACAGCACTATTAATTGGTGGTCAATTCTACAGTACTCCAGATCATTCTGGAGACCATCTTGTGTTGCTATCAGGCATTTTAGTGGTGAACTAAGGAGGAATTAGAGGGCTGATGCAATTGGCAAAGAGGGTGAGGAGAAAAGGTGCAACGTGGAAAGAAGGAGGGAAATGTAGAGGTCAAAATGTGCAAAAATAGGAGTTAAGTGTCATAGTCCACTGAAAAGTACTAAAATTTTATAGCAAGGCACTGAGCAGTTAAATCACATTGGGAACATTTACTGTAAATAGATGGCTCTCTCTGATCATTGTGCCAGTTTTCCTGCTAACACTGGTAAGATGACCTCTGTAGACCTGAGGGAATGTAAGAAGCAGAGAGCTGAACCTGCATTGTAATTCCCAGGGGAATGCAGTCCTTTCTTCACATTGGACTCGATGCTTAAAGGCTGGAAAGTAGAGCAGGGAAAAAACCTGAGGCGCAGCTGTAGATGTGAGCTGCTGCAAGCTGGTCCCATCTTACTTCTCCTCCTTGTAGAAAATGTTTCTTAACAGTAATGAAAAAAGCTTGCTCACAATGTGTAAAACCCATAGAGGGTCTGAGCTGCAGTCACTTGGTCCCTTTGGAAGTCATAGGCACTATGCAGTGCTTCACAGCATTTCACTGCAATCTTGTCTTCAGCTTAATCTGGTAGAGAAATGCTTAAGCAAATAGCTACAAGAAAATGAGCTCTTAGGGTAGCTGCAATGTCACCCACAGGTGCAAGATAAGGTTAGCAATTGCTCTACTCTTTTAAGTGAAGATATTCTCCTGCTCAAATGTGAAATTAAATTGTGACTTTTCAACATGGGCCGTAATTACCTATATTTACAGAAAGAAAATGCACTGTTTTGAAATACATTTCTTCCAGGTTGCTATGTTTTCACCCACTATCAAAAAAACGCAAACAAACCCCCTCCCAAAAATGGGTCCCTTTTATACTTCCAGTCCTTCTGCTTTTCCTGGTTGTGGGCATTTGCTGACAAGGCAATGAAATCTATCACTCTTGCTTTCCAGAAATGCCCCCTTGCCCCCACTTCTCTTTGCTCTTGACAACAGCACAGAAGAGTGCTGTCTTAAAACAAAATTTTCTATAGTGTGTCATGTTGCTGCTGAAATTTAATGATATTCAGGCCTAGGAGAAAAGAGCAGCTGCCCTCCAGGTGGTGTTCCATAAATGCTCCCCAGAACCCAGCAGGAAGCTGGATAAGTTCAATTCAGTGAAGCAAATTCAATCATTTGCCCCTTTGTAAATGGAGCATGAGCACAAAAAAAAAAAACAAAAACAAAAACAACTTTGAAGGATCCTAGGACAACAACTACGCATACCTAAAAACCTAAGACCACATTTTTTTGCTCGCATTACTGTATTTCAGATAAGCTTAACTTACCTATCCAGCAACAATGTCACTATGCAGCACTGTGGAAAAGACATAGGGAATTCCCATAAATATTCAATACTTGTTTCATTCACAATTCAAAAATTAGTGGTAACTAAATTGCTATAAGTTTAAGGAGTTGTCTTCATAATGCTTTTTTTACAAACATTGTACAGCTTTCCCAAGGAATTTACTTTTTGTGGCAAACTTAATTAGTGGCTCATCCTTTGATTAAGTATGAAGACTTGTGGATTTGCAGTTCAGGTTATTATTATTTCATTATTGACTCTACTTACAAATTAGAACTACAGGAGTAAATTTTTGAAGCCACGGCTCTTTTTAATACTAATTGTGTTCATGCCTAATATTCATAATTATCTATCACAGCCACCATCCCAATTTATAACTGGCTTTATTAATACAATATTCAAAATTATGTGCAGCCATTCTGTTACAGCAGTCTACCAGATCTGTTTTCAAGATGTAAGTGAATTACAATATTTTTACCCTAAAATATTTTTGTATGCTTGAAAATCATCTTGTAAACAACCTGAAAGTGAATGTTTTTCCTCTAATTTGCTGAATATTTGGCCTGATCTACTTTTTATCTGAAATAGGTAGGAAATATTTTAGAAAGTGATAAAAAACCATTTTCTCCCCTCATGCAACTAAATGACTAAAAACTGTAAACAGCTTGGATTTGAAATAGTAATTTGACAAATAATTAATACATTATCTCTTGTGGCACATTGAGGGAAAAAATTACTGAGCTAAAACTGTGTACTGGAAACCTTTGAATTTCCCAATGCATTTTCTGTTGGTAATGTTTTAGAAGGGCTTTCATATTCTCTGAATGTATATATGGAGAGGAAGCAGCTGGATTCACCTGATATCGAACTAATGATCCACTTTTGTTGAGTGCTTTTAGAAAGGAAGAAGGTCTGGTTGCATCTCACGAAAGGCTGTTCAAGGTCTCAAAATCTGGTTTTGGTATTTTTGAGTGGCACTGCTATAAGATGGCAAACCACAAAATCTCTAGTCCAGTTCTTGAAACTGTGTTTTCTTTATGGACTATTATGCTGTCACAACTCTACTTTTATAAGGTGCCTAAGTACAAATTTTTACAACCATAAATTTTCTAAAGAAGCCATAAATGTCTAAGGGATAAATACGATTGTTATCACAAAAGTATGCATACTGGAGTATGTATTTCACCGGTATGCTTGCTTGCCTTTACCAAATCAATAGTCATCAATTTTCACACCTGTTTTCTAATGCAGCACTCTTTTGCAATAACATTCACTCTGCCAGCCAAATTCAGGCTATCACAGGGTACATGCACATTGCCCAATCACTTGGAGCTCCAGGTCTCACTCAGGCTCCTCCAGCATCCCCAGAGACACCAACCTAACCAAGCCAGGAGGTGTTTGGTTCAGACTGAGCTTCCCATTATCACCATCTCAAGCCAAGCACCTTCATAATCCACATTCCCATTTGGCTTGAGGCACAAGATGACGCATCGTCTGGCACTCTTGCATTAGCTCTTTTGCAGTATTGCAGTAATGCTCATCTGTGGCAGTAGTAACTTTGCTCCCCTCAATGGAGAGGGAGTTACAGCCATTAGTCTGAATTTCCTTATCTTCTTTTTTTCCCTCAACTTGTTTCCTCTTTGAATGTTGAGTACATAGGTGGAGTTCTTCTTTTAGGGATTCCCTGTTGCAAAACACAGAAAACTGCCAAATAATCAGAATGTTATCTAGCTTGAAATTGCTTCTGTAGCTGCTGGACCATGGGGTTTCCTGTACCTCTGATGCCAGAAAGAGCCCAAAAGAATATTTCTGATGCTGCCACAGAAATCACAAGTTTTGTAAATTAAATGGAAAATATTTCTCCAATTAGCTGAGAGCACTAAGAAAACTGTTTGAGCATTAAAGCTATGGACTAATAACTTTGATACAAAATTTATGATCATTGGACCAAATACTCTTCTCTTGCAAGTTGTCTTCTTAGAAGATGTAGAGCACTTACAAGGAGCAGGAATAAATATTTGATAGGATCTGTACCTTTTTGCTTATGAAATTAAAGCTATCAAAACCCCCACTTAAAAAAAAAAAATCTACTCCCGTAAATTTTCCATCTTCATTGCATAAAATTCTTAGAGGTATATCCAGTTTGAGCCTTCTAGCAAGAAGTGGAAGAAAGAACTGTTTAATGCAATTATCAATGTAGTCTGAATACAGGGATGTGAGCTCTGTCTCTGTCTCTGGAGCTGTATTAATTTCTGCAGAACTGTTCCTAATTTAAGCCATTTCTCAGGATAATACAATGATTTGAATGTTTTGAGGATATTTTTGTGTGTGTTATCTGGGAAAGCATATGCTCAAATCAGGGATAGATTCTGCTAGAGGCATTGGAAAGTAGCTGTCTTTTGGAAGTGTCATTCAGTGTTTTAAAACTCTAAGCATGAAAAGTGGTATTGTCAAGCAATATTATATTCTGAACCAAATATTGGATAAATGTTAGCTTTTGAGGAGTTTACGTTTGAGCCAGAAAACATTTAATTTATTGTGGGGTGTTTTTTTTGGTGGTTTTTTTTTTTTTTTTTTTCTTATATGGCAGTCCTGACTGATTTGCATACTGTTCAGAGGCACTGGGATAGGTGACTGTTCATTTTTGACTGTGCTGACTAAAGCTGGAGTTCTACTTGTCTACGTTACTAAAACTGTAGTTATACATCTGTGGGTACAATACACGGGGGTTTTGTTTGCTAGTTTTTGGTTTTGGTTTTGGTTTGTTTGGTTTGTTTTGTTTTGTTAAACACTTTTACACTATTGGACTTCAATAGAAAGGCTTTTAGTAACCTTAAATTTTTACCCTCTCGCAAAATCATTTATTTCAGTACTCCCAGCAATGATGCAGGATGTGGAGACTGTGTGAAAAGCAACTGACTATTTACATCAGCACCTTTACAAGCAGTTCTTTAAGCCAGAGTGCCGAGCTAAGTGTGCCTCTCTGTTTTCACCTTGTGTATCCTACACTGGCTCACTCAACTTTACCTGCAATCAGTGCCTGACCCTCCACATCCTGATAGGTCACAGTTATTTCCATCCACACAGGACCTGGAAGGGTATTTCTAGTGACTACGCCAATTTTTTCCCCAATCAATTTCATCAGTGAAGTTGTATTGATATAACATTATTTTTGTTTTTGTTTTTCAAACCTGTCTACTCTTTTTTCTACACTGATTTGTTGCTGTTTGACAGTCTAAAGAGAATTAATAAGCCTACCCTATTTTCTTAGTTTTTACTGCAAATGTTTCTCTGTTTTGCTTACTGCTTATTAAAAGGTTGTATGAAGCAAAATATATTACACTAAATAATAGCTCTGAATTATTGACATGTTAAAAACGCGTCACCTAAAATACTCACAAACTTCCAAACAAAGAAACATTATATCATTTGTCTGAAACAACACTATTTCGATGTAGCATGTCTGAACACCTCTGTTGATTTTAGAAATTATTCTCATACCTGGCAGCATTTGCTGACATTCTTTTTCTGACAGTCAGGTTTTCCCGACTACAGATTACTACTACTACTTCTCTACAGGTTTTTGAGTAAAGTGTCAAGTCATAAACAGAGAAAAATCTCATTGTACTTGGGAAATGAACAGTACAGGGATCCATTTGCCTTTTGCACTGCTTTATTCTATAATCCTTTGCATCCTTTGTTTCACCTAGCAAATCCAAATGCCATTCTGTGACTTTCTAATATGTCCTTTTCTCTCCATTTGATTTAAAATGAATTTATGGAGCAGGGTGCAGATACTAGGCTGAGAGGACAAGGTGCTGGTCCCTCTGCAATCAGTGGCAGATATTCAGTTGCAGAAACACGAGCTGAAGCAGGAACAGAGAACACGTAATCATGGTAGCTACCATCCCCTGAGATCCTCATGGATGTGTGCTGCTCCCACGAGACCTTACTGCAATCCTCACAATGACTAAGAGCTTCTTCACTCAGAAATGTGAGCAGCTGTTGAATGCCCCGTTCCTCCACCACCTGCCACAGGTGGTGTTACTCCTGTGCCACGGGCTGTGGAGGAGGGTTTGTCCTGGCCAATGTACAGGCTGCCAGACCTGGGCTTTCTGCACAGTCAGAGCAGAGGTAACAAGCCATGTCCCTGATGGTAGATGTTCTGACTAATTTAGAAGAACACATAAAGATACACAAGCCCAGATAATCAAATATTTTAAAAACAGTGGTTGGTTTTAATATTCATACCTTTACTTTAGCACCAGATCTCTAAGTATAGAGAAAAATTACACTCCTGAGCCTTTCTTTCAAGGAGAGTTACAGGCTGCACAGCTCATTTCCAGTTCTAATGCAGACAGTGGATAGGCTCATTTTCACTGGTGACCTACAAGGCACGTACCAAGGAATTGCAGAATTTCAGGTGTGAAAATTTTTATTTTTTTAAAATATGGCACCATGATTTAATATGTAAAAAAGCAAATCTCCAACACTGAATTTTTCCATTAAAAACAATAGCTAACAATTTGAGTGTATGCTCTCTGTCTTTAGAAAGAGTTCCTGAAGCCAGCATGACATGCCTTACATAGATAAATAATGAGAGATAGAAAATTATGGATTTACAAATAGCGATTTTGTAGATATATCTAAGCACTTATTCAGTAAAATTTATATCTAAACTTAGCATTTTTCTAAATGTTATCTGGAGTTTTCTAGTTATCTGGTTGTTTGTGGTTTTTTTTTTTTTTTTAATTATTATTTATTTTTTTTTTTTAACAATCAAGTTATACATTCCCAAAATTAGGGTTCACAATATGGAATTGTTTATAAGTCTTTATTTATAGCAGTACTAGAAGATGCTGCAGTACCAAACACTATCCTCTAAGCTGTTTTCATTCTGGTATTCCAATCATTCATACCAATTTTTATCATGAGCCCTCTAATGCAATGCAATGTACAGTGTCTGCCACACAATTGACACACACATTTTTCACATGTCTGTATGTGAGCAGAGCTCTGTAACTGAAAGCATTTTATCAGCTCTGGAGTAAAAGACATCAGAGTGGGAGGGAAGGGATTTAGGTACGTAGCTCTTGTTGATAATGAGAGCTTCACTGTTACTAAATGTTTACTAAAGATAAGAACTAAATATATTTGTGGCATGAACTTCAGATAATAATTTACCTACTCTTTGAGTAGGTAAGCAAAACAAACACTTGGCTCTATCATTTTCAGTAGTGAACAAAGCAATAATTTTCAGAGAAAGAAAGAAAAAAAAAAAGAGCAACCTTGACTCTGCTTAGGCTATGCTAAGTGGTGATATTTAGAGAGGGGCTAAAGCAGGGGCAGGGCAGCGCCACACTTCCTCTGGGATATTTGAAAAAAGACTGCACAAAATGCCTGTGATGACAGAGATTACTCCTTTGTGTGCTCTAGACATGCTTTGGGATGGGTGGGGAAGGGGTCCCATTAGTTCTTTCTTCTTGCCTTTCCTCTTCCTGAGTGTGTTTTCTTGGAGCTGCCAGATTCTGACTGCTTGCTTTGCTCAGCTGGGCTCTCAAATCCTTCTTTTATTCTCTGCATTCATGACAAACGTACACCATCTTAACATAAGCATTATTTAGCTAGTTCTGACACTACCTAAGATGATCTGTTAACAAATACTGCAGTCCTTGGTCACTGTGTTTCCAGGGAATGCCCCCAGCAGCTGGAAAGCCCCCAGGTCTCAGGTTCCCTCACAGGTGGGTGAATATCAGCCATGAGAGCCTTTTTCCTGTGCAGATAGAAGGCTAATTTATTGTTGCCATTACACTATCCATGCTGCTGCTCACAGCTGGGCTTGGGGGTTGCTCACAGCTTTGAGTTGCTCACAGCTTGACCCAGGTCATCAAGGACTACTCTGATGGGGTGCCCATGAATACCAACTTGTGTGTGTGTGTGTGTGTCTTTTCCTTTGTGCCATGCCAGAATCTGAATTGTGATCTGTAAAGATTACTTTCTAAATTTAGTTTAGTCTGTACAGCGGCTCTTTGGAAACATGGTAAAACAATCAGCAATGAACTTCTCTGCCACTGGGGAGCCTTACCTCTTCATTAGCTCTAGGAGGTCTTCCTTTGCATCCCGTGAAAAGAGCTGCCAGGGCCTCATGCTGGGCAGACTTATTTACTCAAACATTTACCTGATTACTCACATGACAGTGATAAGGAGGGTATTTGTTGGCAAACAGGTGTAACTCATCAATAATGGTAGCAGGAGGTCATTTGATGACATGCTTGGACACACTGTGTGTTTGTTTAGTTTTAAAAGTACTCATCTGTCAGGGGAAGGGCAGCTAAATGTGCACGCTGCATAAATCAGAAGAAAGCCACTTTAGCAATCCTAAAATCCAACAGAAATTTTTCAGTGCTCATACTGGCCATAACCGTTAGTCACCTTCAATCACTTACCGGCTATGTTGGTTTGGTCTGGAAATGAGCTTTTCTCCACTGCTCAGAGGTCAGTGCAAGTGTGGCTCCTTGGCCAAGGTATGTGGTGGTGGGGACAGACAGACAGCTCTTGCTGTGGGCAGCATGAGAGCCAGCTGAGCTGGGAGGGGCAGGGGCAAACGCCATGACCCACTGGAACTGGCCAACACCTCAGAGCTGGGCTGGGTTTGAGCCTGAAGTAATTTCTGTGGGCAGGTAGGTTAGAATGTGTTTCTCCACATGGTATGAAAACAGCAATTCATTATGGATGGTGGTGTCCTATCAACTATTCCAAAATCATGCCTCTGTACCTGGCATAAATTGGATCTATGATGAGAACAAACACTCTAAACCTTTACAGTCTTTTCAGCTAAGTTGTATTTGGTCTTATTCCAAAATCAAAATATGATTGCAATGGAGTGAGCAACTCTTACTCCACAGGAACTGCCATATTTCTCCTTGCTGTAGTACCATATCCCTCTCATTTTCATTCTACGGTCAAAAAGCTTAATGGTTTTGCCATGTATGACATTTTTCTCATATGTACTGACCGCCAATCCCCATCCTGATTCTGCAGGCAACTGCATATTTAGGGTGCTCTTTCTGTTAAATGCCATTGCACACCCACTCTTCCACATCACTTTTATGTGAAACCTGTTAAGATCCTGAAATATCCTTTAGAGACCATGCTGGCATTTGTAGATACAAAGAGGCTATTGCAATGGTAATGTTTGTTTTAATCTTGCCTTCCTTTTAATAAGCAGCTGAGCCCTTCAGGTTGAATACTAGAGATTATTCTTATTTTGTTTAAAAATCAATCTCCCAAAGAATGACTATGTATCCTTGTGAGGCTATGATGAGGGTAATGCAGTACTAACACTGATTTATTTACAATATAGACAGTTTGTATATGTGTATATATGTAAAGGAAAACATTTTTATGTCAGTGTTGTTTAAAAACAAAATGCAAAAATAAGCAATTGAAAAGAACACGTGTGTGAAAGACAAACAAGAAAAACAAAAAAGCACACAAAGTTACATATTTAGTCTGTATCTATTTTTAGCATTTCCTACTGTGTTTTTTTATGTCACTTGTTCTACAGTGGGGACAAAAAGAAATTATTTTACTGTGTGATTATCTTGGAAGGATGGAAGTACATGAATTCTAAGGATGCAATCATACTTAGTATTTGATTTTAAAGATCCCATTTTAGTATTTCTTCCTCCATATTCTCCTTTTCTTCTGCTCAACTCCAGTTCTAGAGATGTAATCCTGCTATAACTAAGAATATTAAATCTGCATGGAAGAAAGCAGAGTTTAAGACAGAAATTCAGGATACACAAATTAAAATAAATTAAAATGTGCCAAAAAGGAACCTTGGAGGAAATATTTAACTCTTTGTGCTACCTTCCCTAAAAGGAGAATACCTTTTGTTTTAATATTTTTTTAAAAAAACTTATTTTTTGAAAGAAGCTGTCAAGCTTCCTATCAAAGTGAAATTTGCAGTGAAAAAAATCTGTTTGTCATTTGTATTTTTCAAGCTTTTAACTGTATATTTAAGAAGCCCTCTTCAGAGCATGCAATTGTATAAACATGCATGTAACACATGGACACGAGGGAGAGAGAAAGAAATAGGAAGACAGCATCAGTAACTGATCCCATTCAGACATTCCAAGATTTTTTTTTTTTTTAATTATTATTTGTGCAGTCCATAGAAGTGTTCAGAATAATTAACAGAGCTACAGTAAAAAGTTCACTGTTGATTCACAATGTGGTGAGCCAGCAGCCCTCTTTTCTCACTGGGGAAGTCACAGAATTGTTGCCATTCATTCTCTTATGGTGTTGTGGAAGGGAAGCCCAACCTCTGGAGTGCCAGTGTCAACACAGAGGTTTGACACAGTTGCTTTGGCTGAGGGAGACCAACAGCCAAAAGAAAGGGAAAAGGGTTCAAGCTGGAAACAGAAGTAGTTTATTTAAGTGTTTAATCTTTTCTCCTTGTGGAGTTTGTCATCATATTGTATAATCTCTTCTTAAGCTGATGTCCTTGAAGGGGTTCCTCTCTTTCATCTCCTTGATTTAGAAAACTATTAAAACAGGAAATTTAAAAGTTCATGGACAACCTTTCCAGGTGTTTATATTTTTTTCTCACAATTTTTTTTTCTCTACTGATTACCTGAATTTAAATGATTGGCACCATGCTTTTAATGTGAAAGCATATATGCATACGTTATGTAGGACAATTATCATACTTCTGACAAATTTGCCCCTTTTCTGCTCAGTCCTTGCGTATGCACGTTTTGTGCACCTTGCAGCAACAGAAGGTTTGTCAGAAAGAGTTATGATGAAGACAGGAAATGACAGAAAATTATGAAAATCTGAAAGGAAAAAAGATGAACAAGAGGCCAGAAAAACAAGAACCCCAAAAAGAATTGTAATGTAGGTATGCATAGATATTGTAATTTGAAACATACTAAACAAACTGCTTGGATTTTTTGTAATTTTTTCATCATTTAAATTAAAGAGTAAAATCAGAAAGTTTCATATCCCTCTTCTCTGAAGTACAGTTCCAATTTTCTTGAATTCTCTCATCTTGAACTGTAGCTAGAAAATGAACCATGACAGTGCAGGCATCCTATAGTTGATAACTGCACCACCGATACAAAATTCTTTCTATAAGGGAGGATGCAATTGCACCTAGCCCCAAACAAGCCTGAGGGATTCTGTTCCCAAGTTCATTCATGTTCATGAAGCTCAGCAGTATCACAGCTAAGGAGAAAACCTTATCCTCCACCAAATGTCGGTGCACATACCCAGAGTGTTTGCTCTGAAGAATCATTTGTGATGTCTGAGTTGATTGGATTTGAAGTGTTTGCTAAAATTTCCATTGTTTAGCAAATATAACGGCTGGAATAGACTGCTTTATTTACAATGTGCAGGGATTAAATTTTTGTTTCCCCTAAGACCTAATTTAAAGGTCTGGTTTTCCCTCAGTTCTCCATTTACTGTTTTGAACAGCAAATGGAAGAGCCATTCTGTTAATACGTGAAATACATAATCTTGAATTAAAATCTTCTCCTCATCACTGTTTTGTCCACAGAGTAACCAGTGGGACCTTAAAGAGAGGGAATGCCCTGCTGTTGCTGGAATGGAAAATATCAGAGAGTTAATTCGCTTGGTCCCACCTTGCTAATGCAAGGCTCTCTAGCAACAGATCACTCTCTGAGGAGACTGTTTACTTGCCCTTGAATGGCACAGATATGAGATTAAAAACAAGAGGAAACACAAGTAGCAGTTGTAATTCCCTTGACTCCTTCACCTTCAGAAGACATTATTTACTTGCTGGAACTTATTTTCTTTGATTTTGTGTTTGAGCAAGATGCCATCTTGAAAGATTTGGTGACTGACATCTTTCCCAAATGGATCCAGTGCTGGTCACCACTGTGCACATTTCATCCCTTTCTGATACCAAATCTACTCTGAAAAGGATCTCTAAGGAACCATGTAATCTTTGTCTTGGTTAAAGGTAAAACTTACTGTTGTGCAAAGAGGGCCCACTTATTAAAACCAGAACTGATACTTATGGTAGATTATGATACAATAATACTTAAAGATACAGTCTTCTATGACAGATAAATTTCACCTCAGGTTTTTTTATTTTTATTCAATTGAGACAACCAACAGAGATGATGAATAGTGCCACCACAAGTTTTTTTTCAGATGTAGCTTTAAACCCAGAAACACAGTTCCAAATTTCTTTTGCAGCTACTGTATTGATCAATACAAAAGTGAGTCATGAAAAGGATGATGAAACAAATTTGGAAGACAATATTGAAATTATTAGCTAAGCAGTGGTCCAGCACATCAGAAAAAAACTGATATGAAAAGGCTCAAGGCAATCCATTTTTACTTTCTCAGGTGAGTGCATTTCAGGTGAATACATCTCAGTTTACAATTAAAAAATCTAACTTTTAGATCAGAAGATTCCTAGTATTCATAAGGAGGATTCTCTTTTCCTGTAGATATTAGTCCAAAACGACCTAAAAAAATGTGTCAAGCATAATGCAATCTACAGTCATCAGCATGACTTACAGCAGCTCTAATTCTGCATTAAAATGTTTCTTCAAGAAAAAAAATGCTAAATTTGAATCTACATTTGGCTTTTTCTCTGTATACCTTATTTCTGTAAAATTTTTGGGAAATATTTTAGATCAAAAAGCTTTTTCTCAAGAAAGAGGTAAATTTTATGGGAACTTCTTAAGTAGAAGAACTGTGATAGAGAACAGCATAGCAATAGATTATACTATGATTGCATCTTTCATCTGATGAATTTAAAGTGAAAGTCTAATAACTAATATCTCTATTGCTCTTTCAAAACAAATTGTATTTATTAAACCACATCACTCACTGGTAGAATCTGAAACAGGTAGTTCAGCTGTATAACAGTATATAGAAACACAGCTCAGTATCTTAAGATAAAGAGAAATGGATAACATAAAATTGAAGCTTCAGGAGTAACTTACAAAAGCAGAACATAATTACATGAGCTAGAGTCTCGCTGAAAAATTGGCACCAATACCAATTCTTGTGAAATGTCATCAAATATTTAAGAAGTTACTATCCCAAAAGAAACAATCCCAGGACAAATATCTGGTCTTATGTTTCTTTTAAAAAGTTGTAAAAATGTAAATGCGGAAGTGCGATTTTGATTAAAGTTATAAAGTTATAAAACATATTTAACACATTTTTGTACAGTATTTGGAACTGCCTCTGAATTTGTCCCTGCAAGGAAGTGGACTGGGCCAGCTCTAGTGGAATAAATGATTTAACAGTAGTTAAATTGGAATAACTCCTTTCATGGGCAGTATATTTTAAAATACAAGTTGTTTTATTCTGGAGTAATTGTAACATTTACAACATCCACCAAGTGATTAAAAAACAAACAACCAAATGACAACAACAACAAACAAACAAACAAAACACAACAAAACACAAAAAACCCCACCCTGTAATACAAAATAGATTGTTAACAGATGAAACTACAAAAAACTATTCCAAATAGATATTCTAGCACAAAGTATTGCACAAGAGCTATTCATGCCAGTGCTGTTATTTGAAAGAAGTCTCAAAAATAAACTGCAGAACAGACAATATAGATTTTACATCTAGTGTAGCTGTGTAAATTATATTGACTCTCAGGATTTAAATAAATTGTCTCCTCAGCTTCAGTTTTCTGAGGTTCTGTACCAGAAAGCCAGTTTCAATGTTTTATTTGGTCTAATACAAAATACCACACCTATATACAGCTCTTTTAAGACCACTGGTCTTACACCATGACAGCTAGAGCAAATTATTACTAGAGGGTTAAATATAGAAGGGTTTAACTTGTCATGAAAATTGTCATGCTCTTGACTGTCCTTCAGAGTATGCTTTAATCCCAAATAACTAGTCATTGTAAGAATAATAATTCCTAGTCTGCAAATTTTTTCCTCAAAAAATTACTAATCACAGAAGTAAATAAAAAGTGAGTTTGATAAATATCTCTTCTATTTAGGTACAAACAAAATTTTCCACATCTTGTCCAAAGTTTTAAAGTGTGCTTCCCCCCCCACCCCCCATATGAAATCTCTTACCTGTGAGCAGTTTTAGATACACACATATCTTAAAACCTCAACTGTGAAATTATGCCTATCTACTGAAAAAGCCACCTGTTGTGTGCAGCTCCGACTGTCCTGCATGCAAGAGTGGAAGGTGGCAGAGGCTGGTGAGAGCACTGGGCGTGCAGTGGCTGCAGGATGACAGATGTACTGGAACTGTCAGTTTTCAAAGTCACTTGGCTACTTAAATCTTCCTGCTGCTAAGACAGAAATTCTCTGCTGCGCTACTTCTAGCGCAGGATCACAATCCCTTATTTTGCTTACCCTGATAGTCACTGTAGATATGTGCTGTGCTAGGGTACTGTTGCTTTAACTCAGACATTATGGAAAACCATTGTTAGCGTTTTTTCACTTTTGGAAAAAAAGGTCTGGAGCCTTCAATAGTCACAAGTAACCTGTTTTATATCTCATGGAGGTGATAGTTCTAGCAGTACACTGATTCTTGCTATGGTGCTTCAAATTGACTCCACAAATCTCCTTTTCTTCAAGTTCTGACCTGTTCTTTTCACATTCTGAAGAAGTTTAACATAGTCATTATAGTGTGATTTGGAATTACACCAAAACAGAAAGGCTGACTGATTGCTTTTCTTTTAGTTGTTTAGGTCTCTTGGTACATAAAGACCTGAATGCTCTCAGCAGCTTCAGGAAGAAAATTGTGCAAGCCACCCGAAGAAAATGCCTGCAGGAGTATGGGAAACAAATGGTGGATACTTAGCTGAGATGGTTCAAGGCAAATCTTAATGTGATACCAGTTCGAATGTGAAATAGTCTCTTAATGGAATTGATTAAATTTCTATCATCTCATTTATAGTTAATCATCACAAAGCTTAGGATTACATAATCAACAAAACTCCATTGGAAAGTGCTGAATTTGTTGAGGCAAGAAAATAATGTTTCAGGAGAAAGCGTTTGACTTCTGAAAATAACTTTCAATTATTTCAGAGATTCATAGTATAAATGTACCCATTTAAATGGGTACTAAGGAATTTTTAATAGTCAGCAGAAAGAAGTATATGATTCTTAAATATTATTCATCAAATACTAATGTTTTTGTGCTAAGGTAAACATCTAAAATACGTTGGATGTTTTGTTTCCAATAAGTGACTCTGTCTCTTGAATATTGCATTGTGTTTATGTACAAAGTTTTGGGTAGCAGGAGAGCATCACCACTAAAACTCAGGAGAAAGTTAAATTCTCTGTAAATAATGATGTTAAATAGATTTATCTCACCTGTTGTTCTTATCAGCTTTGTAGGTTAGGAAGAGTGTGAAATTCTACCTATTATCTCTTACCTACAAAGGAAGCAGACACAACTGGAATTCAGATATTTTAGGAACATTTCCTATCTGAATGAGAAGAGATCTGGCCCATCTCATTGGCTGGGGAATCTACCAGAGCTCTTAGCTGCTGCTGTAGAAGGAATGGAGCTGCTCATTTGGTCACTGTATGATCACATGAATTTCAGGATAAATTTTTCTTCACAATCTCTCAAAACAAAATATTTTTGAAAGCTTAACTCACCTTCATGCATATGTTTAAACAGAATGTAAAATAAATAAATTTGATCTTCTATGCATTCATAATTTTTTTTGTATCTTCTGTGTAACTATTTGCCCATTATAAAGTAACTGTTTGCCTCAAGACTACTCCTAAATCATCCTAAATTCTGTTTTCAGTTAAAAGATTAATACTTTGAAATTTTCCAATTTAAATTGTTTTATCAATTAACATTGAAATACAAATGCTTTTATGAAATAATTCATAACATTGTTATTTCTTTCAAAAAAAATTCAGAAAATGTTTTTGCAGGCTTTTTGTTTGTTTCTTGTATTGAGTCTATTAATATCAAACATGCCTACCATTTTTTAAGAGAGGCCCAAACTGGTTTTAGTTTTTTTGCCCACTTTTTTTGTGTTCTCTTTGAAGAACACAAAATTGAACATCTATCATCTATTCTACATTTTCTTGCTTTCTTGCAGGTGGGTGTGTGTCACAGTGTCCCTCACGCCTAGCAGGCGTTGACCACAGGCTAGCTCAGTTCTGCACTGCAACAGCGTGGATCAGTCGGGGTTGCAGGCGGGGCGAGTAACCTCCTCCCGGTGGGCTCTTGGTTCCCCACAAAGGCGATTGGACCTGGTGGCATCACAACTGCGGCGACAGAAAAAGGGTCGACTCTCTTTGAGCAGGGTAGAAGGTAGTTTATTAAGGGGAGTCTGGCAAGGAGCTCCGCCTCAGACCACTGCTGCCCAGAGAGAGCCCAGATCAAAGCCTTGCAGCCACTAATAAACGGGGGAGGATCCAGGGGTGGCGACAACGGGTCAGCCAACCAGGGAACACGGGGGTGTAACAGGGGGTGACAACTTCTGAACAATGAACGAATCACAGGAGGGGAGGAGGGGATTCCCCAGGCACCAGCCTATCACTCGACGCCTCTCCTGGATCTTTCCAGAATCCAGGGAAGGGTCTCAAAATGACAGACAGGGCGACCAAGAGGAGAGAGGGGGGATTGACAGGGACAGGTGCAGGGGAGGAATGAGTGACACAAAACGTCTGGTTATACAACTAACTCATAAGGGCGAAGCCATTACAGAACACAGGGGGGTACAGTGGAATGAACCATTACAAAAATAACTTATAAATCTTACAAAAATAACTTAATAAAACAACTCTTGCACCACTACAGGTATGAAGTAAAGAACGAAAGAAAAAAATTAATTGAAAATAACTTTTCAATATTCTGTCAACTTTCAGGAAGCTAGATGGGCTAAGTTGTAGTGCTTTGTTTTGTTGTGCTTTTCTTTTCTTTTCTTTTCTTTTCTTTTCTTTTCTTTTCTTTTCTTTTCTTTTCTTTTCTTACTTTTTTTTAAGCAAAGGAAGCTTGTGAACAGCTGAAAGTGGTTAAAGGAAATAAAAATGAGATGTGAGGGAGAAAAAATATATCTTCAACAAGAACAGGGTTGGATACAGTTTCTCAATAGTAACCTAAAGAAAATATAAAAGGGGAAATGTTTATGACAATTTAAACCTCTTCTAACTCAAAATCAATGTTGTGAAAAGGAGCAAATTCATCAGGAAAGTGCAGCTCCACAGAGGTCAGTTATTCAGCACTCTTCTGCAGAAGAGCCCATTACGCTGATGGAAGCACAGTTTTGCTGACTGTGGCAAAAACACCACTCAGTTCAGAGCATCACTGATGAGGACAGGTTTAAATTTAGCTTTAGAGCCCTCACAAGGATTATTAAGAGGGTAAGGCTTCTGGGCGTTTTCTAGCTCATTGCTGGTCATTTCACACAACTGCCTGTTGTCTGTTGCGGGGGGCAAGTGTCTCTTTACAGGTTGTTACTTTTTGTCTGGCTTATCTGAAGAGAAGATGATCAAACAAACAAATCACTACCAACTTCTTTGCTTTGGGGAGGTGTCTGGAAAATATATTCTCTTTACTGGCTTCATCATTCTCTGGAGTGGCATTGCATTGCTGGAGAAATGCTTGGGGGAAGCTCACTCATAGGTGATGAACTACAGGATGGAAAATTGCTGTGGGGTCTGTTAAAAACAACACAACAAACTTGTATGTTTTAACTTAATTATCTACTGAATGCTCATCTTAGTCTGGTTATTAATGGTATTCAGAACATAATTGCAATCTTGATTGATTCACTGTTTTCCCCTTTGCAGGTCATAGTAAGCACTAACACATTTTTATAATAATCATCTGCAATTAGTGAAGTGAATGAGGTTTTGAGTGTGACTTTACATTTGTCTGTTATAGCTGTCTATTTTCATACACCTATTCATTGAGTTTAGTTACTGTGAAAAGCAGGAAAATATAATTAGAGCTATTTTGGTTAATGGAAAGCAGAAACAACCGTATAACAAAAAGGCAAAGTACATTTTTCTACCAGATGTCAATCACTGCATATCTTAAAGGATGGATATTTTTAAGCACAGGGTTTCCTACTGGTCATCCATTTTGGGGGGAAAGGGGAGTGTTTATATTTTGCTTTCTGATTTTTTTTAATATGGACGCTTTAGGCAAGTATTCTGCAAAATTTGTTGGTTGTCCTGAGCATTCATTATGGTAAACCCATCTTTTTTAAAAAAATATTTTGAAATGAAATGGTATAGAAAAGAATTGTGGAAACTTTACTGGATAATTTTCTTTTGAAAGACCACTTCTAAGGAAAAGAGAAAAGTGGTGTATATAAATTGTTGATTGGCTCTAACTCCACACTGTTAGAAGACCATTTCAAATTCTGTCTCCCTAGAAGACAATAACTTGGCTGAGGCAAAGTGCCTGGAGTTATGGAGTAAGACATATAGCACCTTAGTCATTTTGAGTGAGTTCTGCATCAGTGCCTGTTGGGGCAGGACAGTTGTAAGTCATTGTTTCAGTATCGCTGCTGTACAAAGGATATTGATGTTCGTTCTCCTGGCCATGTGATGACGTCCTCCCACATTGGGATAGACTTCTCCTAGAAGAAATAATTTTCCACTTTTAGCCAGTTTCATGAGCACTGCTCCTGGATAGATCTGAAACACCCAAAGGTAAAAAGAAGGCTGGCAATTTATACGTGCACAGTAAAAGTAGCAAAAGAAATGGGTATCGATGCCCTGATCTTGGAAAATGTTGAATGATTCCTATAAGGTATTGAATGCATCTAATTTAAAGGAAGGACTATTTTCATGAATAGTTACATGCCCATTTCAGTGCTTCCTCAAAGTTGACATTAATTAAAATGTAAGTGCTTCAATAATTGTAATATTTCACATTTGCAAATAGGAAACTGAGGGCCTACAAGAATCAGGACTGGATGTACATAAGGATACAAGTATAAAACCCACACCTCTGTACACATCTGCCTAAGAAAAACCATTCCCAAATCTAGTTGCTCACAGTTTGTACAGGGTACAGCAATCTCCTGTGCGGTTGAGGGACACAGGGTTCTCTTGCAGGACCAAGAGCACTCTTGTTGCTATGGGTTTAAACTCCTACTTTTCTGCTACTTTAAAATATAGCCATTGTACATAAAAATGAAATAGGACTGAAAAGAGTGCCTTTTACCTACATATGTTCAACATTTGCCAATACTTAAAAGTGCATGGACAATCATCTGGAAGAAGGCTGTAAAATCACTTCTTGTGTAAAGCCATAGAAAATCACCTAAATACCAAGAAAACTCCAGCAGTTTTGTGTTTGTTTGTTTGTTTGTTTTTGTTGTTGTTTTCTTCTTCTCTTTTTTTTTTTTTTTTTTTTTTTTTTTTTTTTTTTTTTTTGTTGTTGTTGTTGTTGTTGGTTGGTTGGTTTTTGTTTCATTGCAGGCTTGGATTGTGTCCATATAAAGTTATCAGGATTATCACCAGTGTGGAAGTGTCAAAACACTTCATTTTAAGCCTGTTTTATATAAAGCTGTTATATTTTCCACTAATTATGAGACATTCCACCTCTGCAGACATGAGGATATGATTAGCAAAAGTGAAATATATAATGCAAGCAAACAAACACAGTTAAGTCCCCCCAGGTGGATTTAGTATCAGTATTATTTTACACTGGCTGTGTGCAAATCAGCTTTCATTTACTCTTTTCTCACATTTGTATGCTATTTTTTAGATTAACTTTTAATTTTTTCAGAGTTTCATATTTTATTACCTCTAAGCTGTTTAAAGCTTTTTTGAAGTTGCATGTGTTTGGGAAAAAAGTGTGACTCTGTCTTCCACCATTGTGTGTTGTCGCTGCCTCAGTGGTGGGGAATTACAGTTATGCTCTGTTGCAGAGGTGGCTGTGAGCAGCACAAAGCCTTTACAGGGAAGCTGTATGTCCATGTCCAGTGAAGAGTTAAGTCTTGAAGCCTCTACTGTTATTAAGTTCACAAGTCCCTGCTACCTAAACCAATACTACAGGATTCCACAAGACTGTCAAAGTTGCCTTTGCTCTTTGTTAAATTCAATACATTTAATAAATTTTTTTCCAGATGGGATGCACCCAAGAGTAATGAGGGAGCTGGCACTAGAGCTCACCAAGCCACTTTTACTCATTTAGCAGCAGTCCTGGTTAATGGAAGAAGTCCCACTTGACTGGAAATTAACAAATGTAATTCTCATCTACAAGAAGGGTTGGAAGGATGATCTGGGGAATAACCAGCCTGATCCCAGTACCAGGAAGGTCATGGAGCACACCTTTCTGCATACCATCATACAGCACATGCAGGGATCAGGCCAAGCCAACATACTCTGCTTGACTAACATGATCTCCTTCCATGACAAATTGATCCACTTTGCTGGTGAGGGAAAGGCTGTGGCTATTTTCTGTCTAGATTTCTATAAAGTGTTTGACACCATCTGCCACAGCACTCCTGGAGAAGCTGGCAGCCCATGGCTTGCACGGGTGCACCCTTTGCTGGATTAAAACTGGCTGGATGGCCAGGCCCAGAGAGTGCTGATGAATGGTGCCACACCCAGCAGGTGGCCAGTCACTAGTGGGGATCCCCAAGGCTCCATACTGGGGCCAGTCTTTTTAATATCTTTATCAAAGATCTGGACAAGAGGATCAAGGGCATCCTCAATCAGTTTGCTGACAGCATCAGGTTATGTGGGAGTGTTGATCTGCTGGAGGGAAGGAAGGCTCTGCACAGGAATCTGGACAGGCTGGATTGATGGGCCAAAGGTATGATGTTCAATGAGACCAGGTATGGAGTCCTGCACCTGGATCACAATAAACCCCTGCAGTGCTACAGGCTAGGGCAGAGCAGCTGGAAAACGGCTCAGTAGAAAGTGACTTTGGGGTGCTGTTCAACAGCTGTCTGAACATGAACCAGAGTGTGCCCAGGTGACCAAAAAGGCCATTGACATCCTGGCCTGAATCAGCAATAGTGTGGCCAGCAGGACCAAGGCAGGGATTGTCCCCTGTACTTGGCACCAATGAGGCCACACCTTGAGCCCTGTGTCCAGTTCTGGGCACTTCACTTCAAAAATGACATTGAAGTACTGGAGGGCATCCAAAGAGGGGAAATGAAGCTGGTGAAGGGTCTGGAGCTCAAGTCCTGTAAGGGAACTGAGGTTGCTTAGTCTGAAGAAAGGAGGTTCAGGGGGGACCCCATTGCTCTCTACAATAGCCTGAAAGAAGGTTGTAGCGGGGTGGGGGTTGGTCTCTTCTGACATGTATGAAGTGAAAGCATGAGAGAAAATTACCTTAAATTGCACCAGTGGAGGTTCAGATTAAATATTGAAAAAAAATTTCACTGAAAAAGGGATTAAGGATGGGAATAAGATGCCCAATGATTTGTCGAATTCACCATCTCTGGAAGTGTTTAAGAGGTGTCTGGAGGATGTGGGACTTAGGTATATGGTTTAGGTGTTTATTGATGGTTGGATTGGGTGATCTGGAATGTCACTTCCAACCTTGATGATTCTCTGGGTCTATAATAGATGAATCAAGTTAATTTGTGCAAACTAGAATGTAATTTTTTCAAATGTTTGTATACAAGTACGGTATACAAGCATTTTGATGCAACGTTTTTGAAGCTGACAATGTCTTGACTGATTTCTTTTTGAATCAAGATTTTCTTCTTATGGATGTTTGCTGTCTAAATGGAAACCTCATGAGCCATACAGAAACATACCTTTTAAAAATTAAGCTTTATGCTATTTTTTTGCTGTAATACAGGAAATATTTTGTTTCTGAGATTATACTGCTAATCTCCAGAACATTATCCTTACACACAGAGTTAAGGCCTCTCTTCCTGGGTTTCCCACTGAAATCTCAGAAAAAGCTGGCTCTATTTCTGGCTGCATTGCCAGTAAAGATGAGCATTGTTTTATACATGTACAGATAGGTATCCAGAGAAGGAGGAGGTGAGCTAAGAGGAAATGACAGGGTTTGATGCTGGGTTAGGTTGTCATTAGGACAATTAGCTGTAACGTTATCAGATCTCAACCTTGTAAATATAACCATGAAGAAAAACCCTGCTGAATTCCTGTTATTACCAAAAAAGAAGGTTTAAAATTTAAATTATAAGAAGGTCAGGCTGTTTACATTTGACCATAACAGAGTCTCCATAGTCTAAAAACAGTGATGATTTAAAACAAATAAACAAACAAATAAATATTTGCACCATTTTAATTTTTTTTTTTCAGAATTCAAGACCAAAAGAGTAAATTGAAAAGAAAAATCCCCATCACCATTTACTCATCTTTATGAAATTAAGATGAGTTCCTCGTTCCTGTAGAGGCAAGAGAGCAATTTCTAGCATACACCAGGAGGTCACCACACAGCATTTCTGGTAGTACCAGATGACAGATATGATAATGTCTGATGACAGACATTCTAATAATTAGCTTTTTCTGTGTCTTTGCAAAGCCATCTTTGTAGATTCATAGAATCCTTTCCTTGTTCATCTCCTTTTTCCCTTATTAGCATTTCAATCAACTGCACTTTTCATTGGAAGCCAAACTGAAAATGTGGGGAATTAAGATTTTTAATGTCTTCTTAACAGAAAAAAAAAAAAAAAAAAAAAAAAAAAAAAAAAAAAAAAAAACCCAGAAAGTTTTTTGAATGATTGTGAGCTGTCTGTTGCCTTTTGTTGTTGCTGTAATTGAAATTGCATAGTATGGCACAATGATGTATGATTTTCTTTCTTTCTTTCTTCTTCTTCTTCTTCTTTTTTTTTTTTTTTTTTTTTTTAAATCTAGTGTAATATGATCAGTTTTAACAAGAAGTTCAACAGCAAACAGCATTAAGAATTCAAACAGAAGAAATGTGAAAACTCCTCTGTGGAAGGAGCAGAAGATTATAATGCCAGCAGTCAAGAGTCTGAGATTTTAGGAGTAGCACACAAGTATATTTAAAGAGAGAAATCACAGTCTATCTTTTCACACCTTCACCAGCTAGCACACATACATGCTTGTTGCCACATTACTCTGCCTTAAACTGTGTCCTGCTTCCAATACTCAGGATTCATTTTTTGGTGACCATGGGTGCATGATCTGGTGTCTGCCCCCAGGCCAAGTCAGAGACTGCTGGCACACATTCACCAGAGTGTTACACTTCCAAGTGCTTAATTGCAAGAGCCAAAATACCAGAACTTTCCATTTTGACAGGTTTCATATTCTGTGTGTTTCCTATGCACTCTTTTTTCTGTTCCAAATGAGATGGGTTAGAGGGAGGGAGATGAAGAAGACCTTAGACATAGTGAGAGTGAGTCTAAATAAATACATAAATGTAAACGTGCTGTCAAATTAGAAGTTATTTCAATTCTCTTTTTCATGAAAACTCAAGCTGTTATACTAATTTATTTTAAATGACACAACAGGGGTCTTGGCAAGATAGGTCAAGGTGGATTTTCTGGTAGGTGAACAGTTCTGAAATCCTTAGTGGAACAAATTTCCCAGAAAACGAATTATAATGCTTTAATATTCACATTAGACAACTGAAATATGATGGAGAAAGGACTATGGCACATTTATTAGAGATCTGTGGCCCATGTAGAAGTCTTACACACTCATAATTCAAATGTACATTTCTCCAAAGAAAATTTTGGATTATTTAAAATAAGTAATTAAAATCTTTCAGTGAAAAGTAATGCAGAATCTTGATTTAATCAGTGAATGAAGTTATGATAGCTGTATATACAAAATATACAATATATTATCTGAAGGAGGTTGTGGAGAATCTTTGAGTTTATTGCATGATTGTAGAATTGATGTTTAATTTTTAAATAGTAATAGGAATAGAAATCTTGTTCATCTTTGATAAAAGGTGGCTGACTGGAGGCGTTAAGAATGTGGAATGTGCAGTGAAATGATAAAATAAATGTGTGTATCCCTCTCCCTGTTTGGTTTGTAATAACTATACAAAGAATACGATGAGTGGTAAATAAAATTAAGTATGTGGTCTTTAAGAAGCACGTGGAGTTCATTGCCACAGGAGGCTGTAAAGTGGTTGTAAGGTGGTTGTATTTAAAAGAGGATTATTTTACAAGCAATAACACTGAGCTAAATTGTATGGAGCAATGGAGCAACATTCTTCACAAGACCCCTGAGGCTGGCTCAGCATTTTCAGCTCTGGCAGCAGAACATTTCATGCCAGCGGAGGGGAGCCAAAGTGGACGCAAAAATGACGCAACAAAAAACAAACCAAAAGGCAAGTAAAAGCCAAGAGGAGTGAAGACATGGGAAGAGAGCATACTAAAACTACAACTTGTCCAAATTCAGCAGGGCTTCTGTTCATATGCATCTCCTCCCCATGTTTTCGCATTAACTGACTCAGAGCTGCAACAGAACATGGCCAATGGGGAATTAAGCCCAGGAGCCAAGGTAGAAGCCAGTCTGGCTGTATCTCAGCATAGTGACTCAACTTTGGACTGGGAATTTTTTCTTCAGTTGCAATTTTGAACTAACTGGCACTTTACTGTGCAGGTGACCATGCACTGGAACAGATTGCCCAGAGAAGTAGCGGAGTCTCCCTCCCTCATTGACATGTTCAAGAGCTGTCTGCACCTAATCTTGTGCAAGGATAATCCTGCTTGACCAGGAATCCCAAATACCCACTGTGGTCCCTTCCTTAACTTTTCTGACATTTTGCTGAAAACAAGGTGAAAGTGGCCACTTGGGGGACTGGATGTGGGAGGGCAGCTTGGAGAAGACATGTATGCTGAAGGAGGAAACTGTGCAGACACTAATAGGGAGGTTCATCTGGGGCAGAAAAGTCCACTGCTGAAAACCTTTCAGAAATTAGACTTCCTCTCCTCTGGGAATGTTTGTCTGCACTTTTCTCAGCAGGTTGTTGCTCCTTTTTCTTCCATCACCTCTTTCTTTATGGCTTAGGGGCCATAAATCTCTATTTTGACCCTTCTTCCATGTCTTAGCCCCATAAGCTTCTTCTTAATAACCTGTTTGTTCACCCTTATGCTTCTTAGCTGGCTTCACATACTTAGTGAGTGTGTGGGGGTGAGGTTAGAAGCAAAATTTGGATGGGGAAGGAACAGGACAAAATCCTAAATCCTAAAACAAATTATGAAGTCACTAAGCAGGACTACAGACAGTCAGATGAGAGATTTAAAGTCTAGAGTGGTGTAGGTGAGTATGATGCTTAGTAAATTAGCAGCAATGTTTCCATCATATTTGATTGCCAAAACAACTGTGGCAATTGTCACCATGAGCAAGAACCCATTCTCAAGTAAACTAAGAACTCTTGGCTTGTAGCATTTTCCATGTGTCTTGTTTTCGCATAACGTTAAAATTAATAGCTAAGTATACCAGTTAGGAGTATGTACATTTTCTTCCATTATGAAAAATAGTGTTGCAAGCCCTTTCTTTGTTGGTATTATGGGCTTAGGGAAATCAAACTTCAATCAGCTTCATTGTATTGTCAGTTACCTAAATCAATATGCCCATTTCTAACATTTGGGAGTATAAAGATTTCTCCAGGTATCTCGTTATTAAAAACATGATAGTAAGTTGTTGTGTTATGTTGCCAGTGGAAAATCTGGTTTTGGTAAATATACATCTCAAGGTTAATTTTTGTTTGAACAAGAGTAACATACTCTTGTTGAACAAGAGTCGCATTGTTTATAAGAGATTTGGGAGATAGCATGTTAAAAATTCATATGGAGAAAGTTGCATATGCCTTATTCCCACTTACAAAAAAACCCCCAAAAACCGACAAACAAACCAAAACTGGAGCTATTTTAATGTTTTGGCATATGGAGTTATTGTAGCTCACTGAAAAAAACCCCAACCACTCAGCCCTGTGTTAGATACCAGACCTCTCTTGCTATTATGTAATACAGGGAAATATATATACAGAGTACAGTTACTTTAAATACAAAGTTTAACAAGAATTATTGTAGCTTATATGGAAATGGAAAGTCTGAGAAGTTTTACAAGTTTCAAAGTGCTGTGGCTGATGCAAAAATTCCATTCATTGTGGGCCTATTTGCAGCTAGGGGTTCTGCAGGAACTGGAAGAGACAGAAAACAGTGAAAATGAAGACTGAGTATGTAACTATGCAGGCAAATTCTGTGTGCTCCTCCATGGCACTGATATGTAAGGCTAATAAGACCAACTTCACTTCATTCTGTTCCTGTCCTTAGCCAAGGACAGATCCAGATGTTGCAAGAACGTCATGACAAGGAAGAAGGAAAAGGAAGGGTAAGTTTGGACTGAGGGTGTGCTGGGTCAAACTGCTGAGCTTCATGGGGAGGTATTGACTTGGGATCAGGTGGGCTGGTTGATGTCTGCTCATTTTGTCAGGGTTTGAGCCATTTGTGCTGGTTGTACTGGATTGTGATGGTATAATGGCATGCCTGGCACTAAGGAGCCCAGTGTTTTTTCTGGTTATTACCATTTCATCTTTGTAAATCTGAAGCACTTCTGCATTTTGAATGCAGATGGTAACATAAAAATCCTCTACTCAAGAGCTGATATTGTAACACTTCACATTGTCCCAAGATGTTTCGTGCCAGAGGTGAATATCTTTACACATATAGTGGGCGCCAACATATGTCAGGTGCCACTGTGTTAGGAACTGTGCCCTTGATGCTGTTCAAGTGTTCACAAAAACAGCAGCAGGAGCTGAAACCTTCTATCACCCTTCTTGAAGCTTTTCCCCTATATATTTTTCAAATGTATATCTCTTATGGTCCAGAAGGTAGATTACTTGCCAGAAACATGGTCCCCTGCCAGGCCTCACTTCATAAAGATTATCTCTCAATTCTGTCACAAAATGGATTCAGTTATGGTTCATTTAGACCACCAAACAACTAATTTGAAAGACAGCTGTAAACCCTTTTGAGCTGTATATTTTGCAATGATATTTCCTCTCTTTGTAAAAAGCTTGTTTTCATACAATCTATTTTCCCTACTGATAACAGTGGCTCTGTTCCCAGTCAGCCCATGGATAATATCAGTAAATTTTTGAAAGATCATATACACAGGGAAAAGAACAAGTAAAAGCAAATCAATTGAAAAATTAAAAATACAACAGCAGTTGTAGAACAACACATATCACTCAGTCTTGCAAAAGCCTTGCATTAGCTTTTGTTCTTATTCTTGGAGATTTTATAACTCACTATAAAAAAGTTTAATGGAAAGTATTTTTATTTTAACTACAAAAGCCCAGTGGCTAAATTTTCAGCAGAGGAATAAGACTTTTCTCTAATGACATCAGCAACCATTATGTCAAATTACCATTTTCCACTCTGTTCTCATTCTACACTGACTCATGAAAGTTTTTCAGAGAAATACTGTATATTTAACTATTTGGCATGCAAGTAAAATCAATTCCATTAGTGTAAATGCAGACTCTTTTATATTATTCTGTAGCTTCATTTGTTTTCTCCTTCCTGATTTTTTTTTTTTTTTTAATCCATAGTGTCTTCTTTTTGTTTATTCTTTTTCCTTTTGTGCTTTCTCTTCCTTGGAAGGGTGTTTTACTTTGTTTTGATTTTTACAGGATATTACATTTCCTTTTTTTGGTTGGTTTCCCCCCATCCCCCTATTTTCTTGCCCTGTGATCACTTCCCTATGTTGCTATTAGTGATATGCCATTTCTCTTGGCTATTTCTCTATAAACTGGAGACAGCATGTCTCTATTAGGCATAAGCTTATCAGGTGCATGAGCTCTGATGCCATTTCATCATAATTCACCATGATCTGATTTATGTATTTTGTAGACACCAAAAGTAATATTCAGCATTTAATGAGAATTTGGCTCAGCCATGTACAATTATTTATAAGAAACAGTAAAAAGAAGACTTCAGATCTTATTCACTTTTGACATCATTTAAATAGTAGATGAGAGGGAGGCTCTTATATTAAAATATGTTAATCACCCTTCCCCATTGGCTTCATTGTGAACTTGGTGTTGGATAGTGCAGCAGGGTCTGTGCTGGCACCGGTGCTCGGGTGCTGGCCCTGGGAAGCAGGCTGTACTGCTGGAGTGATAGAAGGGTCCCTGGCAGACCTTCTGCCTGTACTGCTGGAGTGATAGAAGGATCCCTGGCAGACCTTCTGCCTGTACTGCTGGAGTGATAGAAGGATCCCTGGCAGAACTTCTGCCTGTACTGCTGGATTGATAGAAGGATCCCTGGCAGAACTTCTGCCTGTACTGCTGGATTGATAGAAGGATCCCTGGCAGACCTTCTGCCTGTGGCAGCAGAGCCTGTTTGTGTAGGAAGCTCTGTGTATGGGCAGCCTGATCTGGAGGGCTGCAGGGGTGGATGTGGTCAGGCTGTGCTGGCCACATCAGGGAAAGGCTTTGCATGTCTTCATTTTCTCAGAGAGGTGAAGACTGTGAGTGAGAGTCACACCACATGGATATGAACCTTGCACACTCTGAGTGTCTCCCGGGGATATGCTTGAGGAAAAATACCCTGGGCTTTTCCTGCAAGAGGCAGCATTCACATGTGACCTTTTAACAGCCAGGCTGATTCCCACAAAGAGCATTTCTGAACTTACCCTATTACTAGGACCACAGCTAGTACTATGGTCCCCCACCTGTGCAGCTCTTATCTGTGTATTTTCAATGTGAAAATATAGCACCTGGAATACTATGAGTGCTCACTCCAGCACTCACCTTGCCAGCAATCTGAATTCCTTCAGCCACAACTCTTGAAACCTTTCCTTGAAACACTTCAGGGCTAGGATTTGTTCTTATGTCTCTTGCCAGGCCTCTGTGCATTGCTGTGCATCCACCTCCCGAACATGTATCAGGGATACATGTGGTAGGCACCAAGTAGCAGATGATCAGATGCAGTAGCTTCCTTAGTGGTCAATCTTTCAATGTTAGAAAGCCAAGTTATGTTACAAATACCAGTAAAATGTAACTGCTCCCACTAAAGGCAATGCTCAGGAGAACAGTAAGCACATGCTGAGCAGAAGGAAAGCTACCCCAAAAAAGCAGGAAAAGTGAATTAAATACTGAACTTGTGTTTGATTCATTTTTACTTCTTTTGCATTCAAGAGAGGTAAACATTAATGAAACTGCTTATTTGTCTCTCAGACTGAACCACTTATTTAACAGAGAATGGACTTGCTGGTTTGAGAAGCTCAAGTTCTTTTAAAACATTTCTGCCCAAGATCCTGAACAACATGGTTTCTTCTGAAAAAAGACAAGATGTCTTCTATAGCCATGCCAGTTCAAGTCTAGCCTTATATTTTATAATGGAAGGGTTTTTTGAGGTGCTTTTCTGACATATATCCTATTTGAATTCAATGTATCATATAACTTGGTTTTGGCTAGTTTCCTGTATAAAAAAAAATAACCATTATTGTCATTGTAACTGGTCTTTATTGACAAATAGTCTCAGATTTTGAACATTATTTTCTGGCATCTAATGATTCATTCAGAATTCAAGATTCATTCAGAGTTCTCAAATGAAGAAAATTTCTTATTTTAGAAAATTTCTTCACTTAATGGAAATATGAGAATAGAAACGAATGTTTCCTGATCTACATTTGTAAAAAGAGAACTGACTGAACTGTATATTTAGGGAATCTGTCTGGAGGAAGAAGGGATCTGTGACTTGAAATAGTCATTGAATACCATCCAAAAGAACCTACTGTTAACAAAAAGGTGATGATGAGGGCCGTTAATTATTCCATTTGCTTGTCTATTGCTTTCTCTTTATTGTTTTGACTTTTAGACCTTAGTGTCCTTATGATTTGGTCTGAACCAAAGTCCCTTTTGCTGCTTCCAGTATATCTGTATTTTCAGGTGTATAATTAAATGCAATATTGACCTTAGTGTGATTGCAAACTCAGCAGACATTATGAGAATCCCACCATTAAAATTTATCATTATATATCTTATAGAATTTATTTTAAATGTTATAACATGTTCCCTCATAGTCTAGTTAAACTCTACAGTTTTATGACAGATTTAGAGTTATTGCAGTTATTAACTAGGAGCATTGTTACATTATCCAAGAGAGAACCTTGGCAGTTGTTGTAGATAAATGTCAAACTGAAGCAACAGATGTTTTTTTCTTTGTTGATTATAATTGAGATTTTTACAAATACAAAAACTTTTATAGATTTTCTTATAAGCAGAAGATGTTTCAGATCGTTCTTACTTGTCTGGGAAATATTTGAGTCATCTAGATAATTGCCTTTATAGTTCTCATCTTTTGTCTCTACCATTGCAGGTGGGCTTTTGCAGGTGGGCTTTTGTCTCTACCTGCTAAAGCAACAATCTTTCCTAAAGACTTTGCAGTCCTCAGAGGCAGGTACCAGTGATGTCAGCTACTTCTGCTGTACTGTAGCTTAAACTTCAGCATGTTCCAGAATTCAAGAAAATGCTTTATCAGCAGCTGAAATATTGTTTTGCTCTTGATTTCTTGAAAGGAAGTCTTCATTGCTAAATGGCAATCTCACTGCAAGCAGTGGAAGCAGTTTTCTTTGTGTAGCTCTCCATAGCGCTCCATGACAGCTGAGGTTCTCAGCACCTGGGACTGGGACACGCCATCAATTTGCAACTACAGTAAATTATGTTCTTTTATCTAAATAATTATTTTCCCAGCCAATGTGTAGCAGCTAACTGTCACCTTTGTATCCTACAGATCTTTTCAAGTCTAGCTTCTGATGTGCACTGTGTCAGCCTCCAGAGCCTTTTTGCAGCGACCAACTACTGCAGCAATGGTTAGTCCTTGAAATATTAAAAAAGATCAGAAAATCAAAAAAGCCAGACATGGAATAGAGTTAAACTAACAAGCAATAAAATGTGTAACAATGAAACATTTCATAAGCACATTAGCAGCAAGTGAAAAGTGAGGAGGAAACAATGGGTCCACTATTCAAAGGGACAAGAATGACAGTTGCAAAGAGGCAAAAACATTTAATGCTGTTTTGCTTCAGTTGGGTAACATGATCCTCGTTTACACTCAAAGGGTAAGAATTCAAGCAAGAATAAAGAAAAACAAGTAAGAGAGTACCTAGATAAGCTCGTTGCTTCGGGCCTGATGGAATCACAGGAGGGTGCTTGAGACCGTTTTATACAACACAGATGAGGTTGCAGAAAACTGAAAAGTAACAAACAGCTAAAATTTCACTTATCTAGTTATAGACATGTATAGAGTAGATATCTATGTCTGAATAGTTAATGGAAAGAATTTGGCATCTTGAAGGCAAGATTCTTTTGGCCTGTTGCAGACACAGGTTTAAGCATTTTATGAAATGACTTTTGGCTAAAACTAATCTGCTTTGTGCTCATGATTTCCTTAAAAACTGTCCTTTAACATTATCTATCAATTGTTTGCTATTAAACTGAAAGGATGTATGAAGAGGATGTCACTAAAGATCTCTCCCATGTCTGGTAGATTGTTTGGTGATGGGGATGATGAAGACCAGGAGCTGGTTAGCATTTTGTCAAGGAGACTGTAACAGAAATAGCTCTGTACGTATCAAATTGAGCATATCAAACTGATCCCTACAAACTAGACAGGAAGCCTGGGAAAACATGGATGAAAGTCACTGAAGACAGTGCCAAATACGTTACCAAGGTCAAGTAGTTGACTACGCAAATATGACATAGAGACCACCAACAACCTGCTGTTGTGGAAATAACATTGCAAAGCAGACCAAAACCCCAACAGGTATCACAGTGAACAAACAGGACTACATCATCTGAAACAAGCAAAATGTTGCTTCTGATAGATTTAGCACTGATGTAACTTCACAGTTTCCCAGGTTGAAATAGCAAAGAGAAAATGTTTCCCTGTGTGGGTGTGAGGAGTAATTGGTATGAGACAGGTTTGGCAGAGCAATTTGGGCACCTCCGTCCTGTAGCATTCACCACACAGGATGAAAAAAAGGTCATAAGGCCTTTGGAAATATGGCAGCTAGTGTATATATACTCCTACTCATCCCATAGCTCATAGTTACATGGCCCAGAAGACAAATAAAGCTTCCAGAAGCACTTTGCTGACCTATTGGATTCTCTGGAGGACTATAGGTAGCTTGGCCTTGATTTTAGGGGTTTATTTGGGGTGGGGTGTTTTTTACTGTTTCTTTGTCTTTAGATCCTGTATAAGAACACACTGGTGTCACATAAAAAATGCAGGGCCTGGTTCCTGTCTTCTCTTCTGGAGGAAGGGAGGGAAACCTTCTCCTTTCCCATTTTATGGGATGATTCCATCCACCAAAATTCCACTGAGCAATTGCATCAAAATGTGAATAATATTCTAGTTCATTTTATTTCTCTGTGATCATGTTTATTTTCTAGGGCTGAACATTTGATCTTAGGGTCACCATTAGTCTTAAAATTAGGATCACCTCTTTTGAATGCCTAATTTTTTTTTTTTTTAAATCAGCTTCTAAATTTCCAAGTCAGAAATGAGGCTGCTGAGTAATCAATAATCTTTTTCAATAGGTACAGCTATCTTTGAAAGCTAATGATGGGGTCCTGCTATAATGAAGGCAATGGCAAGTTTCTTGAAGTATTCAAGCAATTTATTGAAGTATTAACTTCAACAGGAATAATATTGAACCTTGGATTAATGAAGCCCACCTGAAGCAGGGTTTGTAGGGGGAAGTAATTATCATTTTTAGACCAGTCAGAAAACCAGAGAAACTTTGTGACACAGAGACTCTTTTTAGACTCTTCTTTAGATCTGGAAATTATATGCCAAACTTCAAGTTCATTTTAGGAACCTGAAGTCTGGCATATATTTTCCAGATCTAAAGAGGAATTTTCCAGTTATTTGTGTTCATCTGGGGTTTCATTTGTTTGTTTGTTTTGTGTGGGTTGTTTGTTTGTTTGTTGCTTTTTCTATTAAATGTTTTAAGACAAAAAGAGTGACAAGCATCAGGAAAAGGAATGATAGACTAGTAAATTTTATAAAGAATTGGAGTTCAGGATTTTAATTTTCTTTGCTTTGTATTGTGCTAATTTAATTCTTCCAATTGTGCTTATAATTTCTTGACACTACTATAGCAGTTTGCAGTTTTACTTTCCTGAGGACCACTGGTTAAGTGGCACTAGGACATAAATGCTTGGCTGTGAGATTAACAATCTTTTATTTGCTGCTGCAAGGGCCAAGGTGCCACTGCCCCCTTTCTGAAATAAGGAGACATTTAATTCAGAATATCCTTCCATCTAAAATTAGTCAAAGTTTCACAATTAAAGAAAATCATTATTGTTATCATTGTTTTTGATGGTTATAAACTTTATAGTGGTGAATCTTTGGCTTATGAGCACAGACTAACAGGACACTTCATCTGTTGCTTTATGGTTGAGTAAGGCTCTCTAAATGAGAATTTCAAAGGCTACTTGGGATGGAAACTACTTCACACAAAAGTCTGTTCAGCGTATCCCTAAAATATACTTTTCAGTTGCTGTATGTGTTGGATACTTTAGCTTACCAGAGCTGAAAAATCTGACCCCTTCAATTTTTTGTTTTATTGTGTTACTGTTCCAATCTCTTGGAAGATGTTAGTAATCACTTTGATATTTTTCAAAGACTCTCAGTATTGTCTATATTAAGATTTCCTGAGGAATGAAGATTGACTAGAATGAGGCAGCCATGTGATGGACAAGATCTTCTTATCTGTGATGAGGATTACACCAATGTGTATTTTAATATCATTATTCATAACTGGCTAGAAATGCAAATTCTCCTGTGGTAAGGATAAAATCTTTCAGCTATTTTAAAAACGTGACTCAGACTGCAAGTCTTTTATGTGATTTAGCCAAACATAGCTGCATTGCTCATAGCTGGGAATCCAATGTATATGGGACACATCGCTTGCCATGGAAATTGCTGATCTCAGACTCGACAGCTGTAATGTGCAGAGCACATTAGCTAATCAAATAGCAGCAGAAGTTAGTGATAATTTCATTTAAATATCCCTAAATGAGTGCCCAAATAAGTAAACATAAAACATTGTATTAAACAATAGCTGATAACTCAGCTTTACCAAGAGAATCTGTGACTCTGTGCAGTGCAAACCTGCCCTGGCTACATGGTTTGGAGATTTGCCACAGGATTATTGAGCAGGATAAGAAGTGTGAAGAGTCCTGTGAGCCAGAAGATACTCCGTGTATGCGTCCCAGAAACCTTCAGCTCAACATGGTGCTGAATCCAATAAACAAGTTCATGGAATGATGCACAAAATGGCAAGGTACCCCACATCAACTCTGTTGGGGAGGAAAGTGCTACAAGCATGGACAACTCAGGGAGGATCTGTGAACAAGGTGATAAATCCCAACTCAGAGAAGAGATATAAATGAGCAGCGGAATGTGGGAGTTCAGGGAATCAGCACAGCACCCACACCATGAGCATTTCAAGGCACTTTGCCATCCGACACAGCTCAGTGTTTTGGATGCGGGTTCTGATCTGTGCAAGGAACCCACTGTGGGGATGGAAAGTATGGGTGTGAGTCAGGCTGCCAGCTGGGCTGCCTTACTGAAGACTGGGATTCAGCTGAACAAGTCATTGCGTCTGCCAGTAGGACATGTATGATCTCCCTAGTAAAAGTTGGTTTTGCTGGCCTGAGGCTCGTATCAGGAATATAAGATGTTTTAAGGAACAGGAAAAGGCTATCTGGCCTCAAGGCAACATTCTTTTCAGTCTATCTTTTTTCAGTCTATCAGTGATTTTTCACTATGCTTCGTAATCCTTTGCTCCTCTATGAAAATCACAGAATTATAAAATCATAGAATCACAGGATCAGAGAATAAGCTGAGTTGGATCATCACAAGGATCGTCAAGTCCAACTCCAGTCTCTGCACAGCCCATCCCCAAGAGTCACACTCTGTGCCTGAGAGCATCGTCCAAATTCTTCTTGAGCTCTGTCAGGCTGGTGCTGTGACCACTGCCCTGGGGAGCCTGTTCCAGTGCCCATCTATCATAGGTTAGCACAATTTTGTTTTCTAGATATAGAGAAATGTAAAATGTTTTCTCCCTGCCCTAACCGTGGCGTAGTTGGTGGGAGGAGGACAAGGACCTATCAGAGAGCAGGCTGGGATATTGACAGCTAAGTTGTCCAATGAGAAGTGTCAGTGCGGCTTTGGAAGGAACATTTAAAACTGATCTGCAGCTGACCGCCCACTCTCTCGCTTCGGTGACTTGCCCTGAGGTTACAAGGTGGGGCCCGGCCCGGGTCGGGCTCTGCCGCCTCTCTGGGCGGCCGGGCCGGGCCTGGCCGGGGGCCTGGGGGCCGCTGCCTGCACGGGGAAGGCCTGGGCCGGCTGAGCCCCTTTCCCCAGCTGCTGGCAGGGGAGAGGGGCAGCTGCAGCTCGGCAGTGCGGGGCCGTGTGCTCAGACCACGGCAGAAAGGGCCAAAACATGGCCCAGCTTAATCACCGCTGGCAGCGGAGAGAGCAAGCCTGCAGCTCCATAACAACTCTGAGCTGCACTGCCCTAGATGAGACCGAGGGGTGGAAAAAGAGACATTTGCCGGTTTCTTCTACCAGCTCGGCGTGTGCACGTGGCTTTGCAAGCCCAGGCAAAAAGTTTAACCCTTTCTTAGCAATACAGAACTTTTAAAGCACAGTTCTTCCTTGAGAGAAAGAAAAAAGAAGAAAACAGAAGGTACCTTGAACAGACACTGCACGAAGTCAGTTAGATGAGAAGCGAAAGAACTAAGAATATTGGAATAGGATTGAAGAAGTGGACATTTTTAACTGGACTTTTCTAAGGTAAATTATGAAGAAATGAACTGTTCTTTGCAGCATTCTTAGTATTATTTTTGGGTAGAATGCTATTCTAATCAAAATTAAGGACTGGTGTAATAGAGATTTAGTTGGGAACTTTGAAAACCCCCACTCCTGGGTCGAAAAGGAGGTTTCAGCCTTTTGAGACAAAGATAATTTTAGATAAGAAAAAGTATTTGTAAATAATACCCCAGATACACTGAGAAGCTCTGCGGATAGAACGTCACAGTCTGCAAAAACTCTGGGCAGCAGCTGATGTGTGACAACACTGGACTATTGTGTCTTGTAGCAAACATCTTCATGAAAGATCTTAGAAGGACTCTTCTCCTAAAATATTGTGTAGTTATGTCTAAGTAGTGAAACTGACTGAAAATTCTAAGTTGTGACTTTCTATGTTGTTTAATAAGAAAGTTAATAATTTGTAAGAGGAAAGAAACGTGGTATTTTTAAAGTTTCATTCTGTTTTAGTTTTTTTTTTTCTATTCTTTTAGTGTGTGTTAATAAAACCATTTTTTTTATTCATTTTTAAGCTTAACCCTGCTTTGTTTATTTTTCTCCTAATCTCTCCCTCCCACAAAAATATTAGCACTAAAATCCCTACATTAATTAGTGTTTCTGCTCAGTTTTATTAAATTAAAATCATTTCACCATCCACCCTCTGGGTGAAGAACCTTTTTCCTAATATCCAGCCTAAACCTCCCTGACACTGCAGGCCATTCCCTCAGGTGCCTGCCCCTCCTCTTCCCCTCACAAAGAAGTTGTAACTGCCGTGAGGTCTCTCAGTCTCCAGGCAGTAGAGACCAAGTGAAGCCTGCTGCTTCTCACGTGGTTTTCCCCATGGAACTTCACCATCTCCATTGCTCTCTTCAAGATGCTCTCTAAGAGCTTTATATCCCTCTTGTACTGTGTGGCCCAAATCTGCCCCCAGCACTCAAGGTGATGCTGCCCCAGTGCAGGGCAGAGCAGGACAATCCCCTCCCTTGCCCTGCTGGCCATGCTGTGCCTGATCCCCTGGGCAGGGATGGCCCTCCTGGCTGCCAGGGCACTGCTGACTCATATTGCAGAGAGAACGGAGAAAAGAGAGAAAAAAGGATCCATAAAGCTGTCTTTCAACTCATTTCTGTGCTTTGCTACAGTTGCCTTTCCTGCTAACGTATTCCACATGTTTATTAAGCTTTACATAAAGTAGTTGTGCCTGACTTTTTAGTTGCCTCTTTATTTGAGGTAATTTGTCATTTTTGCTTAGTGCCCAATCAGTTTTGAAACCATACATCAATTCTACTCATACTTATATATGAGCTATATCAATAAAATATGTATACAAACATATTTATACAAACATAATTACATTTCCAGTTGACCATGCTTTTTTTTTTTTTGTAAAAGTGGTAATAAATTAAGCAGTTTTAACTTTTCATTATTCAACTACGCTAGTGAAACCAGCTAATGCTTTCTCCATTTTCTGAATTATGCTTGAAAGTCATTACCATTAGTAACAATATACAGTAAAAATATTTGATGCAAGCATGGTGTGCAAAGAATATACAGATGACAGTTCAAGTAAAAGAAAACTAAAAGTGAATCTGAGAAATTTATGCAGAAAAGCTAGATTTTGAAATAGCAAATGTCATATTTCAAGACAAGTTTTTGGGTTTGAAACTGCAAGAGAAAAATAATAAATGAAACTGGTTTTAGTATGTTACTTTTTAGTATGTTACTGAGAAAATGCCTAAACTAGTACTATGCAGAAAATTATACTTACAATTTGTGTAAGGGGAAAAAAAATAAAGCAGCAAATATATACTTTGCTCACAGATTTATTTTAGGTTTTATTCTCTGCTTGTTACTTCTCTTGGAAGGAAAAAATAAAATGGCAAAACAACCTCATTTTCTTAGAGATGGAAATCAAAAATTTTTGAAACTTTTTTTTTAAAAATATAATTTCTATCTTTAAATAAGCCACTGTTAGGCAAGGGAGTTTCTCTCCTAGCATATTCCTTGTTGAGCTAAACCTTGCACAATACCAATTTATAGGCTTCTGGTGAGAACACTTGCAGCTCTGCCTGCAGGCATAGTGTAGGGTTCTCACTCTGTAAATCACTCCAATTTGACAATTGTCATGGATTTGTGAAACCAAAGGCGGTCATTGGTAAACCAGACAGAGGCACAAATGGCTCTAAGAGAGACTTTCTAGATATTAGCCGTTCTGCTGATGGACAAGAATTATTTTCAGTGTTTATAAGTTCACCCCAGTCAACTTATATGTGTGTCTAGGAGGAGTTTGAAAATGACCTGCACCAAATCCTTTGGATAGTTGTGTATTCATCTTGTACCAGCTGATGAGGTGAATGAATTGGAATGCTATACCTGGTGATTTACAAAAAATATGAGTCTGTAACATTTCCTCTAGGTTAAAGCCACCTGGTAACTATGATGTGAGGATCTGCCCAGGACAGAGTCAGAAACATTTACCCACAGATAGCATTTCAGCCCTACAAAACCCAAGAAGATTATTAGTATCCATAATCTTTCTGAAGCAGAAACACTGTATTTATGTGCTAGATTCTTTGATGTTTTTACTGCCCCTTTCCATCAATACATCAAATATTTTCTTGTTTAGCTGGGCTACTCTTGTGGGTGCGTTGTGTAATATAAGGAGATCTGAATTCTCCTCTGGAAGTATCTTTCCACTGACTGCATAGAGAGCCTAGCATAATTATACTATTAATTTAAGAGAGCCTAAAGCCAGGGAAGCTGAATCTAACATATTGAGGCTCTTTGTGAAAGCTAAATCCACAAGGACCATGCCAACCTGAGTGAACTGAAATGAGCCAGGTTATGGGTCCTTGCCCTGGCACACAGCCATCCACAGTTTACCTTTCAGCATCACCCCTGACATAGTTTTGGCCATGGTTAGCTAGCAGTCCCAGCCAATGCCTGGGCACAGTTCAAGGGTTAGCACAAGCCAAGGACTGCTTTCAATGGCAATTTGGATGCAGTCTCCCTGCTTTGGATGAAGAGTGTGTTGGGGAACAGACAAGACAATTCAACTATATGGAGGTGAGTGATGACATGGTAGCTGGCCTTGGGGCTGTACAACAGTTACTGGTGCTTTGCTGGTTATTTGCTAAGGCAAATACAGATAAAAGGACTTAACTGTTGCATCCCTTATATGTGCTTTATCACAGAGTGGAAACCAGCAAGATCTTCTCTTCAAAGCGAAAGGAGTGTTAGCAAAGAGAATGATCAAAGAACTCCTAGAGCAATACAGCAGGACATGCTAAGGAGCAGAATAAGACTTGGGCCAGATCTCTAAAAGTAATTAGATGCGTGTTTTCACTTCAGATTTTCTGCTGTGATCCCTCTTGTTGCGATAGGTTCCTTAGGATAGAGCTTTTCTTGCAAAGGATCATGCTGAATACTTCCAAGGAACTCAAAGTAACAGATGAGACAGGAAAAAGACTGAGAATTCAGATTAGTATCCCAGTCCTTAATTATTACTCATTTATATAGAATGCAGAATTTTTGACTGAACTAGGCTCAGAACAAGCTTAATGCTGTAACTTTGCTAAATGAAAAATCACTAGGTACACAGTAAAGTCAATTTTCAGTCCCTTATCAAATGTACTGTTGAAAGGGATCAAGAAAACAAATCTTTGTTTTCTTCAAGCTTTTTTTTTCTGAGAAAATAATCTGTTTTACCTAAATCAGACGATGAGCCTAAACGTAAGCTGACCATTGCAGTAAATTGTGCTGAGATCTTGCTCTGTGGCTCATCCAGACTGAAGTTTTGGTAGAAAGGCAGCAGGACCCCTTCAACTACTTCATCACATGGTGAGTTTTCCTCTGGGTACTGGGGAAAGAAGGTGGTAACTTGGGTGTTTGTCTAGAATTTGGCCCATCAGAGCAGTAGGAATCACTTCAGATACATTCAGAATTGAAGAACTAGAGTGAATTATGCTGAGAGCCTTTTATGTTGGATTTAAGTCTGATTTCATAAGTCATAGTATTACATTTCTGCACTTGCCATTTGAGATAGGTACCTTTTATAGCAGAGAGCATTTTAGGCCTATTATTTTTCCCATACAAGACATCTGTAAGATGATAGCATTTAGTTATATTGTTAGTACTTTATCCAGCACAGAGCTAGCCCATGCTGGTATCTTTCTCCTTAGCACTCTGAGTATTTCCAGCTGGTGACACCAAATAGCCTCCATTTCCTCATGTGGAACACTCACCGGTTGTTTTACCCCCTCCTCCTTTCCTTTTTTATTTTTTGCTGCTGGAAGGATGTGGGTGATGATTTATAGAGCATGTCCAATTGGGTTTGTTTGCCTGTACTGGCCTGCTTCAAGCACACTGAGGTCAGTGCTGTATTTGTAGGTAACCATCCAAGGAAAACACCTCACAGCAGGCAAAAATGCTAACTAAGTAAAACAAACTCAGGAATGTGATCATCTGTTTAGCAAAGTTTTCAGTCTTTTCCATTACACTAAGGTTTCGGTCCAGTTCTACAAATTCAGAAATGAACATGGTACCAAAATATCCCAGGCAGCCTCAAGTGTATAGGAGATTCGATTTGCTGAAGAGTGTTTGAATGGGGTAACAGGGGTAGCTCCTTTCGAACAATGGAGTTAGCAGTATGTAAATTTTAGTCTTAAATGTCAAAGAAAAAATATGTAGGCATGAAATTAAAAGCTATGAGGTTTGTTAAATTTTTACGAGGCAAAACTAGAATTACAGAACAAAAATTATCTCCTGTTGCCCAGTAGTTAACTGCATAATGGGCCCTTTTGCCTACCTCTGATCTGATCCCCAATGAGAAATTCTGCTGATATTAAGGGGAGTTTTGATCTCATTTACAGAGCTGGGAGCTGACACCTGTCTCAGGTTTTCTGTAGTTGTAAGGCCAAAAGTATCTTTCATCATGATTGAGTACAGAGTGAGTGCAAGAATCCAAGGTCTGCAAGAGGGCAAAATGTATTGTCAAGCCCTCCACAGCGAGCATCCGGAGAGGAGCAGAAGAGGCTGCAGCGCGGCGGAGCCCCGGGGCAGCGGGCCAAGGACTGAAGTCACGGTCACAACTTTCTTGGTGGAGCAGGCTGGCCACAGGCAGAGTTGCAGGTTGTGCTTTCTGGTGAATGGTTTCCTTGAATGGGTATAAAAAAGGGCTCATGGGAAGATAATTATGTGGAAGCATGTGAGAGTTTCATGGCATCTGATCCGCTGTCGAATTCCCACAGCGTGGAGTAACTGGGCCGCGTGGTAGAAAGCCGCACAAAAATGGCAGGTACATTGCAGCACACACGTACCCCTCTGAATACCAGGTGGCATATGCTGTGCTCTTTACAAATTGCCTCCCCCAGCCCGGCCGGGCTCCCAGCCCCTCTTTGAGGTCGGAAGTCACACTGTGCCCATCTGGCAGTGCCGGCGGCTGCACCTGGCAGCTCTCGCTGCTGTGGCGGCTGCGCCTTTGCCGTAATTAGTTTGTATCTGATTTCAGCTCATATGGAAGGGTAGAGGGATAGCAAATTACTTGCAAGTGGTTTGTAGACTCAGTGAAACTTTTTTTTCTTGCCCAGCACTGCTACCCAGCTGAAGATCTATCCCTCCAAAAGCAGTCTTTTTCGTAAACAACTACAGCTGTGTATATTCCTCTGTCATCGTTATCCCCAACTCTGATTTTATACTCACTTCCAACCCTCTCTTTCCTCAGCAGATTTGCTTATGAGACAGGAAAGGCAAACACTTTTTTTTTTTTTTTTTCAGTTTTATGAAAGCTCCACTGTTTTTTGTTAAGTACAAAAAATTTGACAGAGACCTTGTCCACTTGTTTCTAATTCAGCAGCCCTGGGTTGTAATAGTCTAATTCTTAAAACTCTTACACAAGGCAAACTCTCTTAATGTGGAGACAAAATCACTTCAGATAATTCAGAGGAATTTGATCTGGTTTGCTAATATCATGCTTGATTTTTAGAGACATTTGGGGAAAACTAACCTATCATATTACATCTCTGCAGCTACGTGAACAATATTTGGGTCCCAACTATTACAGAGGTAAACTGGCACAAGCCAAAAGAATGAGCTATGCTTTAGAGGCGATTGTGGACCTAAATGATAATAGGTAGAGAAGCAGGAAATCAGTTGCTACTGTCAGAGTCCACATGTTTCCCTACATTAGTAAAATATTTAACAACAAGGAGTCTTAATGCCCCTAAAGTGTGTCTGAGTCCCAAAATCAAGGGGCTACATCTTGCTTTCAGGCTTTTCACATCCTTGGTTCTGAGGTAGATGACAAGCATCTGCTAATGAACACGTGGCTTTATAGAAGTGTTTCTATAATCAAATCAATTCTTTTTAAACTTCATTATTTTTGGCCATAGAACTGTAGGTGCTATTGTGCTCCACCAGCCAAGTCTGTTACCAGTAGATAAGAAAGAGATGGATCAAATTTGCATTTCTACATGTGCAAATGAGAAATCCCCAGCTTCCCCTCCCCCTCTCTTTCTAATGCTTGTCCTTGGTTTTTCAAATCTCTTTTTTTTTTTTTTTTTGTCTGAAATACTTGCTGGGTTGTAAAAAAGCATGCTTTTCTCTGTAAACACCATGTAATACAACACAATGCACTGCTTTATTTGCAATGATATATTGGTTTCTATGTTTTTATAAAAATAGTTATGAGGCCAGAAAAAGCATCTACATGTTTTCCCCCAGATTTATTGCATATATTGTACTTTTTCTACTTCAGCGGTCTTCTATCTCTGTGCCAAGCAGGACAAGTGCCTATATGACAAAACCCCTCCTTCTTTTGCACACATGCACATACATATGAAACCAAAAACCTGCTTTTCATTAGCATAGCCAGCACAATGGAGGCAAGAGTGGAAGCAAGGAGAGAATTTGAGATTTATGGTGTCAGACATCTCATGTGAATGAATGTTCATGCCTTAATGTAACTAGTCTCAGATAGAAGATAAGACCAGCACCGACTAGAAAAGCTGTTTCATATTGTGAATATATGCACTTACATTGAATTCTTTCTCTGGGTAGCTTCTTATTTCAATCTGATTTACTACTTATGACCTAAATCCCAAAGCACATTGACTCATTCACACTGGATAAAGATGTGTACATGCTAAGAAAGGTGGAACTTCTGTTATAGCTGAGACTAGCTTTGTCAGCATAATGGCTGCAGAGTTAAGGGCTCCAGGCTAATGCAAAACAAATACAGAGAGCCCTGGGTGCATCTTTGTTTGCAAAAAGTGTGTATAATAATTTGTCTTTGTACCACAAAAATTAATTTTAACCTTACTTTTCTTCTCCGTTTTAGTTTAATTTTAGATATCAAATAATAAGAGAACAATATATTTATCAGGAAGAAATTTTTTAGTATTAAAAAAAAGGAATATATATATATATTAACATTCAGCAGCAGAGTAATTTAGAAAATCTCTGATTTCCGCTGAGAAATTGAACCAAGACATGGTTTAGTTATCTGAGTACAGCATCAGGAGTCACTAATTCTTGAGCACTTTTTTTTTCTAGTGTTGACTTTCCCTGGAACTGTGATCAGGTTATTTCTCCTCTTTGTACATAAATGCATTTTATAATACAGTAGATTGCATCCACATGTTCTGAACATCCATGTATTATAAGTATTAAGGAATCAGATCCAGGCTGCATGCAAATGGATCCAAGTGCATGACATTTAATGCTATTTAGTCAAGTTTCAGTGGCGTATCCATCTTATTTAAGTTTTTCTCAACATTGTCAAAACAAATTTTAAAATGTATATTGTTAGATACAATTAATTATTAGACGAAGCTAATGGGTGAGCCAATGTCCATTCATAGTGAGACAAATTAATCTCTTGGGTAAATACTACAGTTTTATTAGTTATAACAGAAGTTAATATAGTTAAATCATTTTCAGTGAATAAAAGTTAGTATGTGCATTTCAAAACTGAATAAGGCTACAGAAGAGGGGAAAAACTGTCCTATTTTCTCCCCAAAAGTCAGTGTTGCTAAGCTGAACTGTTGTGGGTTGAACAGCTACACTAAGACTTGTCTGCTGGACTCTTTCAAAGTTTTGCTGTTACAGTACATTCCCACTGAAGCTCCTTAACCTCATGGCTTCCAGTCCACAGCAGCCAAACCTTCCACAGTGGAGCACGAAGCAAGAACTAGTTTGTGTGGTGAACGAGTATGGTTTTGGCATACTAATAGAGCTGTGTAATAATTTGAAAAAACAGCAAATTCAGCCAAAAAATGATTGTCCCCTATGACTCTGAGTCAAGCTTCCAGCATGGCTCCAGCTGGCCAAAGCTCAGCCACTTCCATGAGAGGAGAAGTGAAGGAGGAGGTGAGAGCTTGGGTCATCTCCTTCCTTAGCTGTGGGCTAGGGGCATCTTCTAAACCACCCCATGCTACAGCAATAATGCCTCCCCCTAGAAATATTCTGCTTCTTATAAAACACTGAAAAGGCTCTTTGATACAAATTAAAAGTACCGTGAGAATGCACTAAGGGTAAGACATGAAAGTCTGTCACTTCCACGTGGGCTGCCTGGGTGCCAGTCCATGCACCCATGAGCTTGCACTGAGTGAAGCAGCATCGGGGAAGGAGACTGACCACATCCTGCTCCTGCACAGCCCACATTAGCCCAGGGAATAGAGCACACTCTCAACAGTGGAATGTGGATTTTTTTTTCCTTTAGGAGCCAATAGAGTAGTTAAACATGAATGTTTTGTATCCTGAAATTAACACAAGGAAGCACTCTCTGCTTTTTGCTTTCTAATTTCTGTTTAGTTTTATAATTTTAGACTATTTATTTTGCTTTTCTGAAACAAACTTTATCTCTTCTGCTTTAGGTAGTCTGGAACATTTCTTTTAAGTGAAATTTTGGGGGACAGGGGAGTTAAGAAAACAACAGTTGGTTTGATCTGATTTTTTTTTTTTCTTCCCCCCACCCCACCCCCCCCACCCCCCGCCATAGTGAAAAATCAATTATTTACACTGCACAGAAAGTTCATGACCCTGACACAGATCCAGGGCTGGAGCAGAACCAGTGCAGAATATGGTGCAATCCTACATTATTTTTTTTATTTAACAAGCACCTCCTGAATTTATGACAAAAATTTGGACTTCATAGAAAACATAATCTAACCAGATTCTCTTTTTCCCCAATTGATATTTGAATGAAAAAACACATTATAAGTGTATTGTTCTTGCTATTATAATTAATTATAATTATAATAAGTTCCACGCTCATGTTAATGTACCTTTCTTTACCTTATCTTATCAGCTTCTCTATAAGTAGCAAGGAACTAGCACTACAATCCGGGTAATCAGACTGGCAATAATAACAGATCACAGTGAATGTGAAAAAAACAAAAAAATTAATTCTCTTTCTGATGTTCTTTCTACATTTTTGTTATATGTCATGCACATAACTATAAAAGAGATATTCAGAAGATTTGCAACAAAGATAATCACAGGACCACAGAATATTCTGTGTTGACAGGGAAGAGAGAAAGGAATGCCAGGAAGAAATCCACCCAGTTGTGAGTTTGTGTGGTGTCACAATATACGTATTTATACAGAGAAAAGGAGAAAAAATATTGATTTCTCTACAGAAAACTAAGACATCTGAACAATGGGGCCATCTTGAAACATTTCCATTTCTTCTTTTTAACAAAAAATGTAATTTACAGCTCACAATAATATTCCATTTTGGCCTAGTTGTAGCAGACAAGGTCAGAAACCAGTGATGGAGTTGGTTAATCCCTCATTCATTTTGTTAAAAAAGCCTTCTTTGTATTTATATATGATGTTGAGAATGACTCTTTGCCCTTGGACATCACAAGAATAAAACAGCAGAATACGTTTTCTGTAACCAAATTTCTAAACTCTCATCTAACTGGAGGTTTGCTCCCAAATACCTACATAGTTGTTCTTCAGCATCATATCCTGGGCATCTCCTAGATGGTCTCTGGTCTTCCTCAACTTCCTCTGTTCATTCTGCTACACAGATACACAGATGGATTCAAATCAGTCCCACTGTTTGTCCATTCAGTGCTGGACCACTCGGATAGCACAGCCTCTTCTTGACAGCATTTATTCTTTGAAAACAGTTTTCCATTACTTTCATCTCTCACCAAACAAAGGAACAGCTAGTTCTTCCATCATGTAGCCCCTGCAGAAATGGTTACAGCCCAGGCCCAAGCATAACATGAATAATCTTATAGCATATAACATACTCCTAGGAGATATTCCCTTTCTTTATACTGCAAAGATGGAGGCCCCTAACAGGCACCTAACCTAAAATAAATAAATAAAGTAAATAAAGTAATCCTTTTAAATTAATGAGTATTATTTTTTTAATGTAATTAATGCAGTTTGTTACATTTCTTTGAAGGTTTCTAATCTGACAAAATTCAAGCAAAGTCAACTAAATATAATTATTTTTATTAATTTATTTTTTTTCCAGAAATCTTACAGGACTTCCACCTCTTTCTACAGATATCAGACAATAAAGCAGACACATTCAGAGCAATGACTTTATTCAACACCTGAAACTGAGCATCTTGAGGTGCATCTGAGCACCTGAGATAAGACACAGGCCTGTTTTCATCCTGACTAAATATATGATTTCAAAGTCATATTTAACTTTGAACCTATGCTCACTGTAAATAGTATTGAAAGTTACCTCTAAAGTTTAAAATATGATCTTTCAATGTGATTTGGTTATTCCAAACACACTTTCCCACTTTGAAAAAATAAAGCCTTGGAACTTGACACTTTTAGTTCTGTGGTAGCTGTAACTGCAAATTAAAAATGGATATTCAGCTTTCAGATCTGTCTTAGATTTTGTTAATACAATGTTGCAGATAATGAGCGCTGCCAGATTAGCACTAGCTCCCTACATTTGCTTCCTGAAGTACAAGAAACCTCTCTCACGATTAACATCCAAATAGTGAAATTATTACCATATTTAGATATAAGAACTAAAACTAATGTGGAAGTAAGGCAGAATGGGTAGTGGAAGAAGTCAGCCTCCTGTTTCCTAGTGATGCAGATTTTTATTTTCTCCAATAGGAAAATATTTCTGATGGATAGGGAAAAAAATGCATAACAGCAGTTTAAAGAGTACAAAAAGAGAATGTGGTAGAAAATTAGGAAGTCAATATGGCCTTGATGGTTAAGTGATGGCAGCTTTGCTCAGGCAGCATTGGTCCTGGAGTGCTCCTTGTGAGTTCTCAGTCAAAACAATTGGACAGGCTGTTGCTCCTCCTCTCATTAGCAGCAAGGCACACTGCAAAGCAACTGCTCTTGATTACATTTCTCATATAGTGTTGAGGTGATCTCACAGACAGTGGCAAGGGACCCTGAAGTTCACATGCACACTCCTGGCAGGCACTGGGGTGTAGATGAGGATGTGGCAGAACTCTCAATGCGGCCACTGTGGTTACAAGGCCACGTGCTATGGCACTGGCAATAAAGTGTCATGGACAGAGTACCTGCATTCTCATATTGCCAATGTCAGTGCTGTCAGCAGGACAGCTCAGGTCACCTCCCCAGACATGTATGTCACCCACAAGAACCAATGCCTAAAAGTATGTTGCAGTATTATCTTTTGTCCTCCTGTAATGAGCAGCCAGATGCTGAGAACAACCTGAGCTCACAGTGGTGGTGTGTACCACCTGTCAAAACAGGGTAGGTCTAGGATGAATGGAGATAGATTAAAAGAATCATAGGGTATCCTGAGTTGGAAGGGACACATTATCAGGTCCAGCTCCTGGCCCTGCACAGAACAACCCCAAAAAACACACCATGTGCCTGAGAACGTTGTCCAAATGCTTTTTGAACTCTGTCAGTCTTGGTGCTGTGACCACTTCCCTGCAGAGACCATTCCAGTGCTTGGCCAGTCTTGTTTTGAAGTGTCTGACTCCTCCGAGGCCTTGCCTAGAAACCAAGGCTTTCACCCAGTGCTACAGGTTCTGCCAGTGCTGTTGCTATTTATCACTGGAGTGCCATGACTCCTTAGATTTTTTTTTTGATCTGCCTTAGGCTAAGCCTTATATTCATGACACTTGAATTCGGTGATTGCAACAATTTCAATTAAATCACTCTCACTGAGGTATTTTGGGTCTTGTGATATTTCATTCAACTGAGAACAGAAAATAACTGTTACTGCAGTGAAGTGATACAAGTAATAACTGTTAATAGATAGTGACTAGGCTGGGCTAGACTCCAAATTAATGGTCAGTGTTGAGCAAGGAATCGAGTCCCTGAAACAGATTAAGAAGGGGCCTGTGCTAAGACTGCCCTAAATGAGACTGTCTAGGAATCACCTGCGCAGCCTGGATTGATGGGTCCTCAGCTGGGGCCTCATGAAAATCTGGCTACCGTGATCATGCACAAAACTGATTGTATTATACTGTTCACAGTCATAAATGAGTATTCCCTAAGTAGACTTGCATGTCTATATCTTGATCATAAAATAATATTGACAAATATCATTACTTTATTCTAAGTCTTGTGATATTTGGAAGTAGGTCTTCCACTTGAGATAGACTCTTACACTGCACATTAATGAAAAAAAATTAAAAATAAAATAAAAAAAAAAGTTTTGTTACCAAAGTCAAAAAGAAAAAGAAAAACAAACAAACAAACAAAAACAAAACCAACCAAACAAACAAAACCCAACAACAACAACAACAAAAACAAACCCAGAAAAAACAGTGCAACCATGCTCTAGAGGATCAAATGTTACAAAGTGACAATACCTGAAATATTTTTTTAAAAAAAGTATTTAAAGCAGTCTCAGAAATTCTGGAGACCCAACTAATAATTTTTCAATGTCTGAAATTACACCATTGACATGTCATGTAATCAGTAAAAAACTGCTGAATGTGTATGTATTTTAATTTTTTATTTGTTCTTAAAATAGATATATACAGAGTTTGAACTTTATATTAAATTTCACATAAGAGTTAGGGGTCCTCAAAGTGCTGTCTACATACTGCTGGTTTACATCCTTCCATATAGAATGAGGTTTGTATCAATTACCTGCATGGAAAGGGGATTGGTGTGCAATGATTTGGCACATTCTACCTTTATTTAACCCTATTGATTTTAGGTTCATTTACTGTTGTACTCTTCTTCTGGCATATTTCCCTTTGTAACTAAAATCCACTTGTATTTCTACTCATCCCACAGCTGTGATTTGAGGAAAATAATTTTATGCTTAAAGAACTATTAAAATATTTTCTTATGAAATTAGCCACTAATTATTCACAATGGTCTGGTCTGCATGTAGCCTTCTGTTGCTAGTATGACAGGATGCACTATCGTGAAGAGATGCAGTTTTGGAGGCATGATTTTTGACAAGGTGGGCACACTACCAGCCCACCACAACTGCTGCCACTTTCTCTAGTGCTTGGAAGCAGGCAAGCTTGCCTTTTCTCAGAGCTGAAAACAAGGCTGGCTGGTTATACTTTGCTTCTGTAAAAGTCAGGGCTCCTGAATCAGCAGGAGCTGAGACACTGCTAGTACTGGGGGGAAGTCCCCCAATGCCAGGGTCATCTGGCCTCCATGTAGATACAGCTGCTGGACTGGGAGGGAACTGAGCCCCACTGGTGACTGCACCAACAGGGAAGATAAGGCTGCTCAGCTGACTGCAGGCACCTCTGCAGGAAGAAGACACTGATCTCCAATACCTCAATCTGACATAAAACTGGAATTTGTGCCTACTGAGGGAGTTAATAAAGCCTGTACCAACTACAGACACCAGATCTTCTCTGAGGGGGGCAGCCCAGGCCTCCTTCCTCAGCCACTCTCTGTTCTTGAGCAGCCTGATTCTTGCTAAAATCAGCATCACTCCGTATCATTTGAAGTATTGCATGTACACATATGGAGACAGGTTTTCTGCTGCTTTACATCTTGTGTGTGCACTTACACTAGCACAGGTTGGATGAGGAATGCTCTGCTTTATCTTCCAATAGCATTTAAAATTCTTCAGTAATTTAAATGGACACACAAGATTGAGGGCAATGACAGATCTAGTCTGTGCTCTTTCAATGCATGTCAGCTATGTTCAAAGATATTAGTTTGACTGGACTTTTACTTTCTTTTATGATAAGTCTTTTCATTAACAGTAAAATAGCATAAGCAGTTCCTTGAGGGATTGAGGGTTTACCAAAGCTCCTTTGAAAAATGGCAAAATAGTTTTGAATTTTAGAGCTGCAATGAGCTTCACAGATCTGTCATAAGGCTGGTTTACAGAAGCACTGAGAACAGATAGATCCTATAAGCTCTAATTGGAGCCATGGGTCCTTAGTCTGAAAAGTCAGCCCCTCAGCTGAATATCTAAAAGGTAAAGATCCAAATTATGGTATTAACATGATGTTGTGGAGAATGTCTTAATCAAGTAATAGGAAGAGGCACAAATGTGTCCTCACACAAAGCAAAACCTAAAAGCTATGTATTGCACTTTTTATGAAGATGTAAGAGGGCCCCCCTGTTGCTTTTACCCATCAAAACTATTTCAAATTAAGCTTAAAATAGAACAGAAAAGGACTAAAATTAAAAAGCAACCAAAAGGTTTGAATCCCCTTGTTCACTCAGTTATTGCTCTCATAAATCAAAACTAGACAGCATATGAATTGGCTGTACTCACGTTGTTTATTTGCTGTGCAGTTATGGGGCCATGGCAAAGCAAAACAAGATGATCATTGTTTCAACCGGACTGAGAATCTTTAGCCTATCCCTTGCTGTCTGTTCTGGCTTTCTGGTCAGACTAGTGAAAGCAAGAACTAACACGTTTGGCTGCTGTGGTTTTTTGGGGTTTTTTTTTTTTTTTTTTTTTTTTTTTTGTTTTTTTTTGTTTTTGTTTTTTTGTTTTTTTCCCTCACTCTTAGATCCCTGATTGACTTGAGTGTGATTTAAAGGAATTCAGTTTTATTGTGGAAGTTTGGGAGAAAGTCACATAACATATGCCAACCTCACCAAAAACGGTAAATGCCATGGAAATCACAGTGGTTTTAAGAGCCAAAATTTGCAGGTATTTATGGAAGGTAATGCAATTGTAAGCATTTTAAGAACAAAAAAACCCAAAAAACCCAAAAACCCCACAGAAACTAAAAACAAGAGTAGCAAGAGGCAGTGTTGTGCCTTCTAAGACCTTTTTATTTCTTCCACATAATGCTTGCTTGACACTTAGAGTTGAAATGAAAGATGGCATGGGCAAGTTAAACATACAGGCAGATAAGATGAATTGCCCTGTCAGAGTGTTTCTTCTCATCATCCCCAAACAGCTCTGCAATTAAAAAAAAAAAAAGAAAAAAAAGAAAAAAAAAAAAAAGTGCCGCTGTTTACTTATATATATAAAAAAGGAAAGACCTTTTGACAACACCATGAAAAACTGTAGTTTTTGTTATGGCTCCAACCTTCTGCCTGTCCTCTCTCTTGGGCCCTCAAAGTTTACTGAGCTCCCAGCACAAGATCACGATCTCTCTGAAGCTGTTCTTTTCAACTGCTAGCACTCACTTTTCCTATTTTCTGTATTTGGGTCTCGGAAATATATGGCTGGTTTTGCTTGGCCATCACGAATGATAGTCCCATATTGTCATAGCTGTCAACTTGCAGAGAAAAATTCTCAAGTGTCAAATTGTGTTTACTAATATAAATAAACTAATTGAAGAATACAGGCTCCTCCCCATGCCTTGGCAACACTCCTAAAGAAACAGCTTTGTTTGTGATCTTTGCCTCAGTTGCTCTCCTCTCATGCTTGCTTCAATTCATTTTCTTGACGTTGTATACCCAAAGCAAATATTAAAAACTATGGGGAAAAATTCATAGACACCAAAAATTGCTCAAAGGGTGTATCAAGTGTATTTCACTCACTATGTGATTCCAGTTTTAAGGGAAAGTATAATTTTCATTATCCATAATCCATCTTCAAGCAAGTAAGGTTGTATTGAAAAATTTAGAGAGGCACAGGACAATATAGTTATTTACTTATTTTTAAAGTACTAAGTTAGAATGTAATTTCAAGAGTAGGTTCTTCACCTTTAACATATGGTAAATAATGCCACTAACTTGAATGGACTCATTGTGGATTTTCAGGTAGTTTAAGTGAAAACACATTTTTCCTTTAATATTAAAACATGCTCATTAAAGCTCTTTTTTACTGTGTTTATACCTCTCCCTTTAGCAGTGCCACACTTTCTAGTGTGTCTTTTTTTCACTCAAATAGTCAAAGAGCTATGAAAGGGCAGAAAGCAATTTTACTGTTCAAAACTCCGTTATGTCTGAAAAAGAAAAATAAACAAACTTAAACCCATTCCCTCTGCATTCAATCACCATGATGAGAGAAAATGCATATTTTTGTAATCAAAGCTGTATGAAGCCTTCAAGTTTCTGTGACATATGAATGGCAACAGATTAGTGGGTCAGTTCACATAATCTGAGTTGATATTGCATGCAAAGACATTTCTCTAAATATTTCCACCACTTGTCAATTTTCAGTGGGGTACCTGCCTATTTTCACTTAGTTGGAACTAATGTAGCAAAGAAGCAAAACTTGCATCCTCTGGAGTTTGCAGTGGGAGCAGATATCCTCTTCTGGATCTGGACACACAAGTCATAGACTTTACCCTAGGCTTTTTCAGATCATCTGTGGAAGCTGTGGGATCTAAACCCCTTCAGTTTTGTCTGAAACACATTAAGGAAGGTAAAACCAACTGCTCTGCTAGCAAAATTATAGGGGCAATAACTCTGGCAGGTTTAAAGAGTAACTGGGAGATACTGGAGAGAAAAAAATCTCATTCCTTTGCATGGCTGGATGTTTGCCAATAAACAGAATGACTCCGGACAAGAGGAGCAACTCCACAGTGTCGAGAGCAGTAGCCTTCCAGAGCTGACCCGCTGTCCTCAGATGGACAGACTTGAAGCAGAACAGGCTTGTTCATTCCTGGTCTGAGACAATACCCATTCAAATGTAGGGAAATATTCCCACTAACACAGTCCCGCTGAGCAGCCTTTGGCTACTTCTCTAAGATTGTTGACAAGGACCAGTAGTTACTGTGGAATATGTGGTTCAAGATGAAATCCTGTCAGTGATTTTGCTAGGGAGAGAGGCAGAGAACAGGGTACAGCTGGTACTGGAAACAGCTTTGAGAGCTGCCAGTTAGGATGAGGAGTTTCTTTTTGCTCCTGGGGGAGCAAAGCCCCCCGGGTGTTGTGCAGCAGCAGTGCTCCCTTCAGGGGTTGGAACATCGGCTCGTAACCACTAACACCTGACATGCACAAGATTTAATTCCTGACTTGGAGGTGAAACACAGCACAATTACTGAATCTGTTTTGAATTATAACTCAGCTTGGGTACAGTCTGCAAACTACAGCCCTTCTTGCTCAGCATTTGTCCACGGCAGACAGAAAGGCTTAAACAAAGTTTATACATTGAAGCCAGCCTGACAGCAGCTGGGAAAATGCTGGAGTAGGGACAGTGTGGAGCCCAGGTCCCACCTCCTCCCAAAGGAGGCAGGGCAGGAGCCGCTGCTCCCGCGCCGCGGCACAGGCCCCGCCACAGGGAAGGCCCCGCCACAGGGCAGGCCTGGGCACAGGGCAGGCCCCGCCACAGGGCAGGCCCAGCCACAGGGCAGGCCTGGGCACAGGGCAGGCCCCGCCACAGGGCAGGCCCCGCCACAGGGCAGGCCTGGGCACAGGGCAGGCCCCGCCACAGGGCAGGCCCAGCCACAGGGCAGGCCTGGGCACAGGGCAGGCCTGGGCACAGGGCAGGCCCCGCCACAGGGCAGGCCTGGGCACAGGGCAGGCCCCGCCACAGGGCAGGCCTGGGCACAGGGCAGGCCTGGGCACAGGGCAGGCCCCGCCACAGGGCAGGCCTGGGCACAGGGCAGGCCCCGCCACAGGGCAGGCCCCGCCACAGGGCAGGCCCGGGGCGGCTCTGCTGGCCACCAGCAAGGCCGGGCAGCGGGCAGGAAGCAGCCTCCCCTCCTCTTCCTCTCCCCTGGGACTCTGTGCTGGGTCTCTTGGGGGCAGGTCAGGCACTGCTGTGGGGTGGACATCCATGGCCTCCGGGCTGTGGCAGACCCCAGCTGGACCCTCCAGCAGCTAGATGAGGTCAAGAAGCACTCGTGTATTGTCAGCTCTGTCTAAGCGAAATCCCTGAATCCCATGCAGCATTTGCAAATCCAGATAGAAGCTGGGGCACGGTGCAGACACTGCAGGATGTTTATTCCCCGCCGCCTCCCTGCTGGTTACTGACAGCTTGCATCATTTTGGAGAGGTACCCCAGCATCTTGCTCCTCCTTGACGAGAGGCACAGAGGCACAGCTGTGCTTGAGTAGTGGAGGCCCCTCTGCTATTGATTCCTGCCCATTCAGCCCTGCTGTGGTATATAAAGTAGGTTTAGTGTGAGCTGTTTGCACCAGGGTTAGATTTATTCTCGGTGAGTGTGGCTGTGCCTGACATTAGGAGCACAAGTTGCACAGAATCTCATTTTTAACATCCGCTATGCTTTATAGTAAAGTGTTCAACAAAGGAAAAGAAGATTTTTTGGAACAAACAAAAAGTTAAGCCAACACGTTACAGCAGTTTCTAATGTAGGATACATCCAAAACCAGAGCTCACCATATGCTGAAAGTATCGTATATTTCTTGTACCTATGGGAAAGATTTTTCTCTTATATCTGAAATGGACTGTATTACAAACAGCTTGTTAAATGTGTGACAGATCGGCTTGAAACGATGGTCCTTGTACTCCACAGGCCTGCACATTTGCTAATAAACTGACTACATATACAAACAGTCTGTTCCAGGGTTTAAGCTCCTATTACACTGGTTCATGTTTCAACATGCAGCCACTCCGTAGTTTGTGTTTTCAGCAGAACGAGTAAGTGGATGCATATGCATTACAATTCCAGACATCATTCCATACCAGATGTGGTGCCTTTATTTTTAGTACTGCAGGAGTGTCTGCTGACCCTTTCTCACCCCATGTCTAATGAAAGATTGACTGCTCTGGGTTTTCTTATGTTGAATTATATATTAGAGGACAGTGGATTTAAAAATTAATTCAAGATTAATTTAGGGATGACTGCACATGGAATGATTTGGCCAACAGATGAAAAATGAAAATTTCACTACAAAGAAAAAAAAATTGTAGAAGTGTCAAATTTTAATCCAATTTTCTATAAAGAATGATCATATTCTGAGACCCTTCTGAGGCCTACAATTAATCATTCAGAGTGATACCCCTTTTCCACTTGCTATGCAAGCTCCCCTCTGAGCCAAAGCACCATCCGTGCTCCTCTGAAGCAGAGATTCATGTGCTCAGTCAGTAAAATAAATTAGCACTGTACCAAATGGCTCCAAATTCAGGAAACACAATGGCTGAAGCACACACTTAGGTGAAAGGAGGCACAGTTTTGGTTTTTTTTGTTTTTTTTTAATACATGGGCTAAAAGGGGAAAGAAATCTAGTCCCACTTCTAGCCAGATTTACAGCTTCTACAAAGGCTTGTAACTTTTTAGGCAAATGAGAAATGAATCAAAAGCCAGAAAATGGTTCTCTTTCATTTGAGGCTCTGTTAAATTTTAATGGCAGTGCCAGATGTAATACAGACACCCCTGCTTCACTAAATCAAAAGGAACACACAAAAATTGACTAAATGTTATCTTATATGTTTAACTGCTGTTGGATTTTTATATTAAACAAAATAAGAAGAAACTATAATGAAAAACAGGCCAAGCAGGCTAACAAGGTGGATGCTAAGAGCTCAATTTACTGAGTGAGGATACAAATGTTTCAAAAAAGGAATAAATAATTCATTTTAACTAGTAAAACGTATTTGTGAAAACAAGACTGTGTTAACTAAAACTCTCAAACGGTCCCATGTTTATTCTCTTTCAGTCTAAGTATTTTAATATTGCATAATTTTTTATTGTTTGTAGGAATCCTTTTCTGGATATGAGGTACATGGAGGATGAACAGTGGAAAACAGAGATAATACACTGTATTCAACTGGCAGAATTCTTTCTGGAGCTAATTTTTCTGTATTCTCATATTCACGATGTCATTTGTCTGGATTTTTTATATCAGTTCTTAAAATTTTACAGTGCCTATTTTTCAAAGTGGTGAGTGAAATGTAGACAATGAAGCCCCATGCAAATGAAACTGTAAACTGAAAAGAATTGTATGAAATTGAATGCACCTTCCATTGTGGAACACAGAAAATTTAAAGGCCCTGCTGCAACATATGAATAGTATTGAGCACATAGTATATGTTAATGACAAATTAACTGGTCAGCCATGGGTACAGGATAAAAATTGCATCAAATCAGGGATTGCAGCCTGCAGGAACAGAGCAGCTGATCTGCATAAGCTCTCCCTATCTCCCAGTCTGTGTGGCATGTTTCTCTGGTTTGTTACCTTATTAGAGAGGAAAACATTTATAAAGGGACTCCTGGAGGCTGGCTGATTTCTTGCTGAATCAGCCAAGCTACCTATTGAATTGATTTCTATATCTTCCACCTCAGGAAAGCTAGAAAATCTTTTTAATTGAACATTCCTTCAATTTACAGGATATGCTAGTGTAGAAAAGGCTGAGAAAGGCAACTAAAGCAACAAATGTATTCTCTATTTATATACATAGCAATGATGAGGTCTTTTATATATTGGAAATGAATGGTTATTTGTGTTATTTACCAAAAACCAATTTAATAAACTATTAAATGTATGTAACAGGAGCATAGATGAAGTAGCATTTGATTGTGAAAAATAAATAGAATCTAGTGTGGGGGTAGGTTTTGAATAGCAGTTTGCTTCCACTGTATGATAAAAAGAATATGGCCCTGTTCTTCCCATGATCAGACACCAGTGACACTGGAAATTGTTTTGACAATAAGATGACTAGTTTTCAAATTATTTTGCTGAAGTCCAAATACATTTCAGTGTGCTAGCAGAAAAAAAAAAAAAATGCTAATTCTATTTTAATAGACCTTTTCTTCAGTCAAAATTTATAATTTAAAAATGCCTGTAAGAGTATTTAAGGAAACAAACAAACAAACAAACCCACAAAAAAACCAACCAACCAACCAAAAAAAACAAATGCAGAAATCTTTTCTCGCATGGTGCAAGATGTATAGGTCTATTATTTATAGCTTTATGATAACTCTGTGGAAATCTGAAGATTCCTCTAGATATCCAAAACAATTTCTGCTGGGAAGTCTGGTCTCCCATACTGTCCTAGCCCAAAGTTAACACAGATTTCAATTGAGAAGCAATACAAGTTGGATTTCTATTACCACAATTACCATCTACCATTTTTTGGAAGTTTAGTATTTTTGGATGAAAAGAGTCAAATATGCTGACCTCTTCTAGAGTACTTGAGAAGAAAAAAAGGGGAAAAAAAGAGCATGTAGTCAGTCCTACAAAATTAATATTTAATACATCTTAAATGCTTTAAGATGCAACATTGTCCTCTAACACCAGCTCAGGGTGAGCAGATCCAAAGTTTTATTCCAGCCCCTACTACCAGTCCACTGTGTAACCTTGAAGAAGTTTGCAGCATGGAGGATAATGATTACTGAAGTATAGTCTTATTGACCTAAGCATTTGTATTTTCATACTTTTTCAGTTTTTATTCCAATCTGTGAGTTTACAAGGCAAAGACAGTACCTGACTTCATAAGCAAGTGTTCTGGGAGGGATATAAATCTCCAGGCTTTGGGGCATAAGGCAGCCTGTAATGCTAAACAAGGGAAATTTAGCTTGCAGGCAGATTATCTTCAAACTGCCAGCTGTAGCGTTTCTTTGTCTGAAGCAGCTGGTACTGACCACTCTTGGAGATAGGGTACTAGGAGAGATGGATCACTGCTTTGATCCAGTATGGCAATTCCCAGGCTCTTTGGCAGTGCCAATAATATTACTGCCATTCAATAACAATAATAAGATTACTGGGAGGAATTTAACTAATAAGATCAAAAAAAGAATCAAAATTTGGTGGGGTGGGGAAGATTCATCATATATCCAGATGTCCAAAACATATTGAATGGAAGGAGGCTTTTTTCCCCATGGTAATTTTAAATATGTATTTTCACGTTTCCACTTTTGGAGCCTCCTAAAGTAATATTAGTGGTTGCATGAAAAGAAACTTGAGAAAAGGTACAATTAATGACTAAGAAAAGTAGGAGGAAGGAGTAGAAAGTTTGTAAAATTTTGCAGGGTATAAAGGTGCAGGTTGGAAAGCGACAAATAACACTGAATTACACAAGTAACCACAAATGGAAAGGCAGGAAATAGAGGAAGTCTTGTTGCACTGTCTACAGAATACATTATAGTGTGTTTTCCAACAACAGAGTCTGGGAATCAAAATTATGCCAGCAGTTAGCAGCCAAGACCTGAAAGCAACAAAGCACTGAGTTCTTTCTTGATGGAGGTGGACATTTGGAAATTGCAAGCACTAGGAGGATTTGAGCTTTGATTAGGGGCAATGGCTTTTGCTTTGCTTCAGTTTGCTAGTAAATTCTGTTCTGGGAAAGGATAAGGAGCTGTGACTCTGCTGGAGGTGCGTTAGTCCGTAGGTTAGAGTACTGTGATCCCAGATGGCTGAAGCAATGCCAGCTGGTAGCACTTGGACAAAGAGTTCAGTCTGATGAAACACAGCCTGACAGCTGCTATCAGATGCTGGAGAACTGTAAGTTTCAGTGAACGTGTTGCTATTGGAGTCATGACAGAAATTTCAAGGGAGAAAAAAAAATAAATTTGAGAGACATTTGTAGAGGACCTCATCTGCATTGAAAGAAGAGCTCAGCCATGCTTAGCTGATGTTGCTAGCCGCGGACTTGGCCTGAAGTTTCTAAGGGCCTGTTTACACTGCAAAATAGCAGGAACTTAGTACAATTTCTTGTTCAGAGGAACCACTGACACGTTCCAAAAACAAGCTTATACTTGAGGCCATTAGTTCATTTAAATGCTGGATCCAGTTGCATTGTAGTATTTTGGCAATGGCCCCTTACTGTCAGTTGTAGTGCTAAAGGGACAAAAAGTCAGGATTTAAACTTTATGAAGACTACAATTTAAAGGCCAATTTTTTTGATTGCACCTAAAGATTGACCAGAAGAGCAAGGAAGCATATAAAGGGAGTGGTCTGCATGGGAATGTAGCTGCATTTTGTGGCATTTGTGCTTCCAGCAGACACAGACTTCCATAAACTACATCATGGGTAATGAAACAGATGTTTGTGAGACAAGAGACCAGTTTGAAAGAAAAGTCTCTTGGCTCGGCACAGGTGGAAAGGCAGCCAGCCTCACATTTGATGGACACTCTGCCCTGACCATCAGCACTTAGAGAAGAATCCAAAGTACACTTCCCTTACTTTCTTTGATCATCTGTGTTAGTAGTTTTTGAGTATTTTACACTTAGAAGTCCCCACTCCCATGTCAATATTTCTGATTTTTGACGTATCATCCAAGACTCTCTGTCTTTCCTAAGCAGCCTGTTGTGTATTTAAGCATATTTACCCCTGTGGGGCTGGGATTCATCTGAAATTATTTTGGCAGCCTAAATGCTAGGCATCAAATCTAAGCATCTGGGCTTTCTCAATAGCTCATTGAGAGAATAACATATGATTGAAGTAGGTGTCATGAATTGTCATTGACAGATGCCTATTGCCCTCCTTTGGGTATAGAAAGAGTGTATAATGGTCTTCTCAGTGCAGATGTTATTAGTGTTTATTTAGTTAAAGTCTGGGTGGGTCAGTCCTACTGTGTTTGATATTTTAAGGCATATCCCTCTTGGCATGATTTGTTATGTAGGTTAGGTGTGTCCCCATTCATCACGTCATTGCGGTGACTCCTGTTTGCCAATAGCTAAGTCTTTCCTTTCATTGTAGGAAAACCAGCATTTTGCTAGGGGCTGAGACTCTCGTGGCAACACTGTGCCCTGAGAGATCTATGCCCTTTTGTGCATTTATCTCTAAATACCAAATGAACAAGATCTGGGAAGGGTTAGAGCAATTGAAAAGACTGGATACAAAAGGAGGCAAAAAAATGTGTGTCCATGCTGATGCACCAGGCACATGCCTGCCACACACAGCGTTGTCCTAGTTTAGGACAGTCATCCTAGGACAGATGTTCTGACATATAAACTCAGTAAGAAAACCTCTTAAAGAAATGGAATATGAGTTAACCTTGGCCAAGGGCCACACACACCCATCAAACCACCCAGTCACTCCCCCTCTGCAACAGGACAAGAGGAGAAAGCAGGATGAGAAACCCCATCAGTCAAGAAGACAGAGGGATCACTTAACAATTGCCATCATGGATAAAACAGGCTCAACAAAGGGAAAAACAACTTAATTTATTGCCAGTTAATATGGATCCGAGTAGTGAGAAACAAGGCAAAGTATTAACCAGCACATTTCCTCTTCACTTTCTGAGGTTCAAGTCCAGACTCCTCTCTCTTTCCCAAAGGCACAGGGTGGGTGGAGGGCATAACAGTCCAGACAGAGTTCTTCCTCTCTGCTGCTCCTTCACAATCCAACCTTTCCTGTGCAAGAGTTCCTATAGGCTGCAATCCTGCAGGAAAGACCTGCTGCAGTGTGGGTTTTCCATGGGCTGCAGCATTCTTTGAGGCACATCCACCTTCTGAGGCACAAGGTCCTCTGGTGTGGTAGTGAGGATATTTGCTCCACCATGGTCTACCAGCCATAGGGAAATACCTGCCATAGAGCTCTTCCTCTTCCTAGGCACCAACAGCTGGTACAGAAAGTACAAAGAAAGATCTTCCACCTACTTACTGAAAAGACACTTCTGTTTCCATGTTTAGCTTTCAAGTTTTCTCTTTGTAAAAATTTTTTCTTCTTTTTTTTTTTCCCCTTTTTCATCTTTTCCATCTGGCTTTAAAAATAAAGGGTGGAAGAAAAATAGAACAGCACAAAAGGACAAAAGCAGACAACTCATAGAAATTGAAGCCTCTAAAAGCAAAACATTTTGTTTTGCAGTTTTGTCTTAAATTAAAAAAAAAAATCAAAACAAAACATAACAAAACAACCTCAAAAAATAAAGGAACAAACAAAACAACAACAACAAACACCAACCCCCCCAAAAAAAACCCCAACAAAACAAAACACTTTTCCTAGAAGTTATTTTATATTCAAAACTGGGTTTTTTTAATGTGTTGTTATGAAAAAAACAGCAATCGAGCCTTCCAAAACAAAATAATGAATGTTATTGGGAAATATTTAATCTCCTTCTTTAAGAGTGTCGTCAGACAGAAAGGGCAACCTCATTCTTCTTCCAGGACTCTAAGGACAAGGAAACTTTTATTTTCCTGAATAGCACCTAAATGTAATGAGATGATACCCAAAAGCCAATCTTAGAAAAGCAACAACAAAATGCTTGCTCTCTATTCTATCTATATTTTGTAATTACTCAGAGTTATTCTAAGTCAATAATCAATGTCATTTATTCCAGTGAGAATCATTTAATGGCTGAGGGAGACCAAGTCATAACTCATTCAGTAAGTTGCATGTATTTCGTCTTCCCCTTGTCCCTCTCACTGTTTGTCACATACAGCTATTGTATAATGTTTTAAATTAAATGGAGAAATCGAGGGCAGGAAGTGTGTTACTTGTGCATCAGTTTATTAAAATTCTCTTTTTCACTGGTGCTTTTAAATGCTGCTTCAACTGGAACAAAGAAAACTGGCATAATTTTATCCACTTAAAGAAATGAAATATTTATTACTTTAATTAATCAGTGGAGTTATTAAACTGGATTTTCCTTATTTTTCACTGTTTTATTTTCTCTAGTGAAATATGTTTGGTTTTTTTTAAATTAAGTTATTATTATATTTTTGCCAATCACTATGTAGGAACCCTTGCGATATACTACACCATTTTATCAGCATAGAAGTGTTTCTGAAAAAACAGTAAGAGAAAATGAGATCGTAGCACAGCAAATCTGCACTTAGCAGAGCTTTATTTAGTGCAATTAAAAGAGCCATAGTTTTTCCTTACCACTGCTTGGTGTCAGGTATCAAGCTGCCACTTGCAGAGGTGCCAACAGCATGCACCATTGACCACCCTTCCAGCAGATGTGTAATTTACCAGACTACGGGGCTGAATGAGGTGAAATGGAAGCAAAACCTGAGCAAAATAAGAGAAATCAACACTGACCTTTTGCACTGCTAAAGTCCTTGCAGTGAAGGATGGGGATGACCCCCTGATCCACCCAGGGAGGGGACAGGTATCATGGCACACTGTAAGTGCATTAGAGGAGAAAAGAGCAGACTGCAAGCAGCAGCAGGAAATTCAGTTTCAGGAGATTTATGAGCAGAGGAGTCCATAAACTCAGTAAGAAGCCTCTTGAACTGCATAGCCGTGTTAGGAGAAATTTATTCCCTCCCTCTTCCCCAGCATGGGTACACTGGGCAGGTGCTAGGACATTCTGATGTCTCGCCTTGATTTATTTATTTGATGAAAAATAATGAAAGGGATGATTCTCAAGAGTCCTTGGAGATTCCATTAACTCTACAAACTGAGCATATTGATAAGTTGGTGATTATTTTGAAACTAATTAGAGAAATTGAAAGGAAAAATGATTGTAGGAAGGGCCTGTTTAGTGTGCAGAGATTTTAAAATGTAGGTAATATTTCAAGTGTATCAAAATACAGTAAAAAGACCAGGGGTTAATTATACTGGCATGATAGTTGGAACCACATTATTATAATTCTCTTGGATAGCACTGTGGAGCATATGGAGCAAATGAGGGGCCTATGTGTGCATAATAAGCTCTGTATGGGGATAAGGTGAAGGAGCTAGAGCTCTCATGTGTGTAAAGGGGCACTAAATAAGGGAAAGAATATGATTTAACTACTTGTTGAACCAACTTTGCACATAAGCACGCATTTGCATTGCCCTATCTCTTAAATAGCAACATACATAAATTCACTTACTGCCATGATTCATCTTTACTCTACACAGCACATACTACTCCAAACAGTCTAGAGAGCACATGCTGGAGAGTTGGCTGTTCAAAGACATGCTCATATGGCATCAGAAACTTGGTATTTTGTGCTGTGCAGAATGGTTAAGTGTTTGCATTGCAAGCTTGCTTCCTTGCTACCGATTTTTTCTTTTGTTATTTCTGAATAGATTTTGATGTTACCAGTTCTCAAGTCACTGGAATTTTTAGTGTGCACAGGGATCTGATTTGACTCTTAGAGAGTCATCTCCTGTAATGAAGATTGAGAGAAGACAAAAGACGCCCTTGAAGTTACTCTTCAATTTGAAAAGATTCTGCTCGTGGCTTTGAAGTGGGGGTATTTGTTCATCTCACTGAAAATTAATTTTAAGCATTTAACAATAATGTGTCAGAAAAAATTTAAACCTCAAACTACAGGACTAATTTTTAGATGACTAAAGATAGGTGCAGTGAACCCAACCCAAAACACTGATGCTTGTTTACATTGGATGAAGAATACGGAGAGAATTCACAGAAAAAAACTAACCATAAAGTGTGTCTTCAGCCTAGTTTCCACTCAGTATAGTCTGTGCTGAACAGAACCTTTAGATCATGAAAAAAAAAATTCTACTAATAAGCAGTAAATTACTTAAGAGATAAGAAAATTAGCCCTGTTCTGTAGGTGGAGCTCTGAACTAGGGTCTGATTCTACTTTTAGGCCAGCACACCTAAATATTTTTAAATCTTTCAGGGACTCGATCACATAATCAAATATTCCATGATGTCAGATTCAGAAAAAAGTGTGGAATTAAAGTAACAAAAGGCCACCTGGATTTTTTTTTTGCCGCTTATAGAGTGACTGATATTGTTTCTCATATTGTTTTAGCAGAATTGTTGCATGCATTAATTAATTAGAATAAGGTGTAGAAAGGCAGTAAATTCAGTTTCCACTGAAAATATTCACTGAGTTTTGCCAAACTAATCTCTCATGCTCAGTATATAGAATTTATAATACATTTGGGATTACATTTCCACTTTTCTTTTAATATCTGCATTTACTTTCACCTCTAATGAATTGAGGATGTAAGTATTGATACTTTAACTGGTAAAAGTCTTTATTTACAGCATTTCTACTATAAAATAGAAAACTAACAAAAAAAGCACCAAATGCTTTAGAACCCAAAATCTGTTACAAAAACTCACCGTGTAGCTGATGCCACTTCTAGGAATCTGCTATAATTGACTTAGTCTTCCATTACCAACAAAAGAAAAAGACTGGAATTGCTTATAAGACTGCACCATATGAAGGAACCATTTTCAGCAGTTTATCAGAGTTACATTTGGGCACATGAATCCAATTGGCACGGAAAGGCCAAACTATGAGGCACACAACCACTTCAGTAGTAGGATTCTTCATCAAACCAGTGTCACAAAAACAAAACAAAATACATATATACAGATCTCCTTAAATTTTTTCTTTAACTGAAAGTAAAAAAAAAAGGTCAACCCTTGGTAGAAGACTTTCCAGGCTCAAGAACTGACAATCTTTCTCCAAACTCAGTCCTGTCTCTTGTTGAGAGAACAAGGAAGCAGGCGATATGGCTTAGGGAATATGTTTTAAACATTTTAAGGCTAATCATTGATCTCAAAGTTGTCCAGGTATAAGCTGTTACAATAATGCACCATTATTTTGTGTAAATAGGTCATTATACTTGGGATTGTAGCTACTGCATTGCATCAGTACTTATATATAGTGTCCACAGGAAATACTGTAGTGAATTCCGCAACAGATGGACAAATAAATTAGAGATTAGAAAATAAACGGGTAAATAAACCAAACCTGTTAGGCTAGATGAAGAGAAGGATAGAAAGTAGCTTGGTCACAGTATGTACACAGTTAGGTTTGGAAGCTGAAAATAATTAGGCAAGGGCATTTCAGCCTTGCTGACAAATGTATATTTATCTATCCTCAATTTTCAGCTAGCGTCTGGAAGCTGTTCCTTATGTAAGTCAGAAACTGTACAGTGATTGGAAACTGAAGTTAAACAAATTCAATCTTGAAAATAAGAAGTTATTTCTTAACAGAGAAAGTAACCAAAGATTAGAACTTGGTTTTGTTTCACATGAAGATGGTGAATATACCCTTAGTTTAAATGCTGTTTTAAAACAGGAACACATTAATCCAGCTTCTGAAAGAAAAAGTGCAGCCTGTGGGAAATGCTGAAGAGAGAGGACTGATGGGTATTTGCTACAGACTCTCTAATGGATTCCTTGTTATTGCAAGGATACAAAGCATTAATGGAAACTTTAGTCTGTCTTGTTCCTCTGAAGTGCTTTCATCTTACTCAAGTTCTCCAGCACAAGTAGGTGGAGACAAGAGGATGAAACTCAGCAGCTTCAGAGTATTGAGGTTAGAGTACATCCTCCTGGTCTTGCAAGCAGTGAAATGATGGATGTGAGTGATCTGCAGCAGATTTACAAGGAGCATCTTTATTCCTGAGCCTTTGCACAAACCAGCTCCAGCTGGCCCACCGCTGACAGTATTGCTGGATGTCACTTGGGCCATCCAGGTCGAGCTGTATTCTGGGATGCCTAAGTTTGTACCAGGTTTACATGTATTTAGGAGACCTACCATTCTGCTGAAAAGCTTCACATGGGTGTTGCAGTCAGAAACATCCTTGGGGATCCAGAAGGCACATTTTCCTAGAGATGAAAACAAAGATAAAAATGAAAGCAAGGGACTGGGGAGAGGAAACTGAAGTTTGTTCTGTTTCAACAACTGGAGGCCAAAAGGGAGGCAACCCATTACATACAGTGAGACCAGTGCTAAGATAAGCAAAGGAAATGGGGGAAGAAAACAGATGTGAAGTGCCTTTCCCAAGATCACACAGCTGGCCAGCTGGGAGCCCATCCGGAGCCTATGAGTCCTCCAGCATTTCTGGTGCAAGCCATTGAGTTGAAATATATTTATAGTTTTGACTCTTGCAAGCAGAAGTAGTCAAGGGGAAAATGTCATTGTTTGCATCAGCTAATTTCCATATGTGCATAAAACAAGTGTTAGAGACCTCAGGAAAGACATCCTGACCATTACTAATTTTCAGTAATGGTAGAGTGATGACCTAAATACAGGAAAAGAATTGATAGTATTTGTTCATATTACAATTTTGCCTTCCCTCTCTCTGGTGTCTTTTGTTTGATTCTTAGTGTAAATAATTGGTTGTGTTGTCTAAAGTATATACCCTGTTTATTGTGTGGGAGTATAAAACAAGGCTCCAGATGTCTGATCAGGACCTCCTTGTTCTTCTCCCTCCCTTATTAATGAAAACATTGGTAAAAAAAGGCAGTGCCAACAAAAGTAAAATCTAACAGAGAGAGTGTGTTCAGTGAACCTCTGTACACCGTGCCCCCATACACTCCTCCTCTGTACACCCTGCTGCTAAGTCACATACAAGAACACTTGTAACACATGCCTCTAACCAAGGCTAGTGACTGGCAGGCATTCCCAGTGTGCTGCAATGGGCTACAGCTCCCTGGAAAAGTGAGATTTCATCTTCACAAGTATGCTGAGACAAAGAGGGAGCTGAAACAAGAAATTATACCAGCCACTCTGAAGTCCTCTGCTTTGGCATGGCAATACACTAACTCAAGGTATTGTGAAAATATTACTTTTAAGTAAAAAAGCTTGGTAATTTGACTAGAATAGTAGGGAAACTGTCTCACAGTAGGGACACTGTCTCACTGTCTTTTCTCTCATTATTTTCAAAAACCTCATTTTGGAGAACCAGAAAGACAAGTTTACCTTTAAACATGTGCATTCTGCTATACAGTCTTGTCAGGCAGTCAAGCCTTAAGGACAGTCAGTTCCTTGGTTTTCAAGAGGTACATTTAAACTCTACTATTCAGCTTCAGCAAGGACCCTCCATACCCACAAAAACCTGGCTATGACTTGATCCATACAACCACCTTTCTCTGGGACATGAGGGAAGTTTACTTTTTAGCCTGTGTTAATATATTAATTTCACAGCTTCTCAACTCCTCCTAAATTTGTGCTCTCACAAATTTAGTACCAAATCATGCTTGATGCACCTACAGAAATGAGCCCTGCTTCCTAGAGAGCAGCTGCAAATTTAGCGTGGAAAGGGGACTTCCCATGTCTGTGTTGCTGCCTGGTGCTGCCCTGGTCGCTCCTACTTGTCTTTGTCCTGGCAGGCTGTGCTGGGCTGCGCCGGGCTGGGCTGGTGTGGGCTTTAGGGAAGCAGGCTGCATTCCCACATGCCCAACCCCTTCCCACCTGCTGTCCACCCACTGCATTGCAGGAGCCTGTAGGAAACTCCAGAAAATGTATTAATAGGCTATCTCAGAGTAAGGGTCAACCAACGAGCACACAAATTGCTTAAATTAGTCTGCTATATTTACAGCAATAGTTGCAAATTGCAGACACTGGAAGCGCCTTGAAAAGATATGTGGCCTCTATGCCCACGACAAATCATTATTTCTTTCCCTGAAGTTATAAGCATGGACACCCACAGTCATGAATTATGAGACATTTTAAAATATATTATATTAAACAAGATTATATCTGTGCTTCTTTTTAAGATTGTGGTATATAACTCTGACTGATCTCAGTAGGAGATTAGATAGAACAAAGCAAAATATTCTAAAAATTCCTAATAAAGTAATCTCTCAGTCATGAATAAGCACATAAGCAGGCCTAAGAGAGTATTCTTTTTCATACATGTGATGAAAATAAATTATGTTAAATGAAACAAGTGGAAATAGATAATGAAAATTCAGCATGGAAGTAATTTCAAATTTTTTTCATATTTTCACAAAAGCAAAACTCTTCTAATTTTACTCTAGTTTACATACCAGTTCTAGAATCTCAATGAACCATGCGTGTTTAGAATTAGATAAGAGAGTGCAGTCTCTTCTCTTCTTACCAGTATCTCAACTTGCAAACTTTGCTGGTTCCATGGCACTGTGGTGAAAGCACCATGAGCACAGGTATTTGCCTGTAAAGAGATACCATTTGGCAGATAAAACCTCAGTATTATTCTTCAATATTTGTTCAATAACCAGATCTGGAGGATTTGTTTCTTGACACATAAATAAGCTCATAGAGGAAAATGGTCACCTTTGGATCATGGAGAGAAAATGAGGCAACCTTTGACCTTTGACCATACGTAAAGTACAGATAAAGGAGAGTAAATGAAAATTAGGCTAAAATGGTTGATAGTTTTCAGTTTGGAAACTCTAAGCTCTTTTTGTTTTTACAGCTGTGACTGGAATGTCAGAAAATAACTTTTCAGTTCTGTAGCATTCTTCATCTGGGTATCTCAAGATTTGTCCATTTTATGGTTTAGAAATAAGCTGAAATGGTGACATTTGGTATGGTAAGCTGAGCTCCAGAAACTTAGAAAAAGTTTGACTTTTCAGTCTTTGGCAAGCTGTGAAAACACAATAGAATGTCCTCATATGTAACTTCCTGCTTCTATAAACTTGGCCATTGTCAATTCAAACCAAGAGAAATCTAAGCCCAAATTTCCTCCCACCAAAGAATATGCATGATCTTATGTGAGCGCAGACTATGCTGCTGTTCTTTTTATAAGAAATAACTCAGGCCACACCTTAATACCAAGCAATGAACATTTGTGGCATTTGAGCAATTGATTTCCCAGACAACATTTCTTATGGTGACTGGCAGAGGATGTTGTGTGGGTTTTCTTTCTCTCCTCATCTCCCCCCAGTCTCCACCCCCACTGCTGGTCTTCCTGCTGTGTTTTTATCATACTTTGTATGGTGGCATGTCTACTTTGGGAAATGATGATTCCAGTGTGGGTGGATGGAAAGAGATCTGCCAGAGGGTGCAAATTTCAAATTGCTACCACAGATACACCCTTCTGTGCTGTCTTAAGATACCAGAAAATGTCTCTAAGGAATGCCTGGGGCTTGACTCTTGGCATAAAGATAGACATCTATACCATGTATTTTTGTTTCAATATTAAAGAAATAGGCAACATAAATAGGGCTAGTGAACTCAGATTGCCTTAATCACTTTTTCATGGAGGTGGCCATTATGAAGTCCTTACTGGAAGTAATGCAATATTTGTATATTTGTTTCCTTACTGGCCTTGGAAAATTGTTTAAAATGCTTCTTCTGAGTGAAGGTGACTTGGCATTGGTGATTTTTACACTAAAGTCAGACCGCATGATTTTAAAATATTGAGAAGTAGAATGTGTAGAAAATATAACAAAGTAGGGTGTAATGCTTACCACCGTAAATGTTTTGTTATGTGAAACAGATGAAATAGAAACATCAGGGAAGTAGAAAAATTGTGCCTAAAATAATGTTAGCAATGATATACCATATCTACCTCAGCAAATAACATGCCCTTCTCAAATTAGAAGAGCGCCTGTCTAGCTCAGTAAACTGATTACTCTGGTTTAGTTTCTGGTTCCCTGCATATCTGTCCTTATTAAAAGGAAGTGCAGAAGTTCAGCTGTGCTGTAACCTGTGCTGCTGACTCTGTTTCAGGAGCAGGGCTGGAGGGAGATGATACAAGGAGGAAAACAAAGATTTCAGAGACAGAATATTTATAGTAAAGTATTAACTCAAGAAGTCTGTTGCTTAGGAAATATTTTACTTAGATTAAAAAAAAAAAAAATACATCCCCATTTAAGGTTTCTGTTCCCTCAGTGTGGTGTGCACTCTCAAGTGGATGTTTCACTGGAGTTCTGAGTAACCTAAAATGTCTGTGTGGATTTAATATTTTGTACATGAAAACTTTTGGCTGATGTAACTGCTTCATTGTCCTTGAAGAGCAAGACCAGTAGGTCTAGTCTGCTTTCCATTAGCCTGCATATATGTGTCTGTTACCTAACACAGTATTTATAAGAAAACCCAGCTAACTCATGGCTTCTCTTCATCGGAGTAAGATGCAAACACAGAGAATAAACTGGTCTGTCTGTGTGTTGTGAGTCCTATTGCACATGCAGGCTGTATCCCTTGGATCCATCAAACTTCTTTTTTATGGGTATTAACGTATATTATGCCTTCCTCCCAACAGTCACATTCAATCACTACAAATGCATAATGATTAGAAATTGTAGGACTTGTTAATAATAATATAGATGCAGCTACTTTCACAAATAACTGCTTGGAGTAGGGCACAGTTCTCTATATCAGTGTATTTATTTAACACAGGAGAAGAAAAAACCAAATTATCTATGTCAGAGATTTTAAAATTGCATTGTTCTACGAAGAAATCATATGAATGAGATTCAGCAAAGCTTAGGCAGTAATACCCTCTTGTTTCTTAGCTGAATTTTTCTTCATGCTGGTTACTGTGAGAGACAGAGAAGTTATATTGTTTTCCTTCCTAAAGAATCCAGGTTCCTCTGCTATGGGAATGCTTTCCAGGCTGTGTTACACTCCAGGAAGTCTCAAACAAGTTTGAAATCCATATTCAAGTAAAAAATGGTGTTCTCTTGTCAAAGAAAATAGCCAGATTCTGATACTATGTTTGGTTTTATGTGAACAATTTATTAGGCATATGTATGAAGACCTAATGTTTTACTTACACTTCTTTTTGTTTTGTTCCATTGACATAGAGGTATTTATATAGGTATTCATTCTTACACAGTCAAAAAACCCCCACAAACAAACAAACAAGCAAACCCCCAACCCAAAAATCGCCCCCCAAAAAAACCCAAAAAACACCCAAACAACCAATCAACAAAGCAAGCAAGCAAAAAATCCAAATCACCAAAACCCAACCAAACAAAATCCAACTCCCAACAACAAAACATAAAAAAAAACAAAAAAAACCCCACCCAAACCAACCAACCAAAAAAGCAAAATAATAAAAAACCACCCCAAAACCCAAACCCTAAACAAACAAACAAACAAACAAACAAACAAAAACAGCAAAAAAAAAGAGCCCCAAAACAAAACAGAAAAAACCATAAACCTCAAAATAGAAAGCTAGTGTGATGTGACATATGGAGTTATAATTGCAACTTTGTTACAGGTTTTACAGGTGTATCTTTGGCTATGGAGATATGCCCTCTTTCACACCTATTTGTACAATTTAAGATGGTGCTGCTAATAGACATCCTAGTGGAACAATCACATTAAACAAAGTCAGACCATTTAGCTCTTAAACACCACTTAGCTCTTGCTACCTTCACTGGAAAAGAGCACAAGATATTGAAAATTGAGGATTGTCTATGGGTCATATTAGTAAAAAAATTATTAAGAATATGAATATCACCCTTCTGTCTTTCACAGTCACCAACTGTGAAAGGAAAAAACTCTTGAGGTGGGGTCAAGCCAAATACAGGTTGGTGACATACTGGCAGTGAAAGGGAAAAGAAAAAATGATAAGCGGAGAGTGAACAAGCTGTGAATGTTTTAAGGGATTATTTATTTGTGAGTTTTCATTGGTGTTGAGGTAAAATCTTATTAACATTATTGCTCTACCAGTATAGCTCTATGTGTGTAGAAGGAATTTATCTGTTCATTACACATATCTTTCAATTTGTGTGCCCATGTAATGCATGCTTGATAAAGATATACAGAGCATGGTATCTACCTATATGTTGACTCATATATGCTTGTGAGTATGTATATATATGCATACAACAAGAAAGACAAATATATTTAAGCTGTAAGAATTAGACTTGACAGCGTCAGTGATACAACACAGCTGTTTTAAAGTGGTTAGCTCACCACTTATCTATTACAGCCAGGAACAATATCATTAGGAACATTATTATTGTATTATAATAGCCCTACATTTTCCAAGTATGAAAAAAAGGAGGAAAAAAAAAAAGCAGATGCAAGTGGATGCTGTTTAGGAATGACAAAATGTATGGCATTTTTTAAACATGACAGACTATACCTGAATTTTCAATGGAATGAGGAAATAAAGCTATTGACTCTTAGTGTCCCAGTACAAACAAGTGCAAAATGTCTGTTTTCCAGAAACAGTTTCTGGTCTTCATTGGCCAGCGTGCTGTTAAAGTGTCCTGCTCCTCTTGCATGGAGCTACGTGAACCGTGGAAGCAACCTGCTGCAATGCTGCTTCATTGGTGTTTAGAAGATAGACTTGATAGACTCAAATTTGAAGATTTTGGTACACCTTTGAGTAAGCAAACAAGCCCATATCTAGTCCATTTAAGCAAACCACAGCACCCTGGAAAAGTCCAATGGACAATTCATATCCATTTAGAGCCTTTTTGAAGGATTTCAGTTGGTGTTTAATGTTTACTAAAAACATTTAGAAAGCCTCTGCCTTTGAAAGAGATAACCCTAAGTTGGAGTTAAAGCTACTTTACTTCTTAAGAATATTTACTATTGACACAAGAAACCACTTTTTTGAGAAGTCACCTGAGTTGAGGACCATAAATCTTCACATGTCCCTGAATCATAAGTTAGTGAACTATCTGCTTATGAGAACTTTAACCGCAGTAAAATATGAATAAAAGAACAACATTGAAGCATTTTTGCACCCTCATATTCAGAAGCTTTTGAATAATTAGATTTTTTCAAAATTTCCTGAGTCTGAAATAAGTATACTACTACAATATACTGACAAAATTAAAAATACTATAATATAATATATTCTTAAAATTGCAAACAATTCAGTTGGCAAATTATTGTTTATCAGACATCCACAGTGTATGAGTCTATGTGAGCTGCTTGCCTTGTGCCTGCTGCAGTTGTAAAATAAAATCTATTAGCATAAACCTCCTCTTTGGTTTCACTTTGTTTTTACAAGAAGGCAAAACATGCAGGTGAGCCATTATAGCACCTTGGCTGACAAGTGGTAACTAAGTTCTTGCAAGTGGATTGCTCACAATAGCTATGTCTCTAACAAAACCTTTTCTGCTACAAATGTACACCTTTTCTTCAGCAAAGTATTATGTTCCTGAAATTTTAATCTTCATCTGGTGAAAAGTAAGGAAGTTCTTTCTAGTTATTGATGGAAGCACTCTAAGTATTGCTTTTTCTGTTTCGCATGAAAGCAGAGCTCCTGAGAATGCTTAAGAAAACAGATTTTAAAAATATGGTAAAAATTCATAGCCTTAACCAAGACTTTCTCTCATAACATTAGTTACATCAATGTACAAAGTGAGATGCTCAGTACTGTGGTACAGACTTTGTTGCTTTGCTGAAATCCAGTGACATGGCTACACATTACACAACCAAAAGTTAGACAGAGCACATTAATTCCTTCTTGCACTAAACAGCTACAGACACTGACCTACAGAATCTTCTCCCCTGAGACACTTTTACTGAAAGCATGGGAGAGGTACTACAAGAATGTCTGCTAGCTACTAAGTTCTGCCACTACAGGTGTGTCTGGACATCACTGGGCTCTCAGCTGACCAGAGTTACTGTGACAGCCCCGTTCTGCTCACCTTGTTTGAGAATCTGAGGTGGGTCTGAGTCAATGGATACCCTACCCAGTTAACCTCACTGTGCTGCCAGGCTCCTGGTGCCTTTGCTCTTGTAGGGAAGCCCTACCCCTACTACTCTTGAACAGGACTCTCTTCTGCAGTGAGAATAATTTTTATTCTGCTCTGCATTGTGAACTTAACAATTATTCTCATATTAAGTTACTCTAATAACAAATTTCTTTACACAGACCAGATCTAAATGGATTTCCTATTTTCAGAATTGGAGGCTTGATGGAGGTCACCATTTCTATAATCTAGAAATTCTTTGCAGTATGGATATAACATGTAGAGAATTAACAGTAGAGTTGTGTGAAGCATTTGCAATGAAGCTAGACAGTACAAAAATTGCCTCTTTGGGGATTTCATTACAAAGTGAGAAAAGTAGGTCTGTGTGCCAAGAGTTTTTTAGTGTTTGCTGGTGATACAGGTCAACCTTGACACCTTGTGTTTTGCTTTGCAATTCAGGCAGTGTTTGCAAGTTCTTGTGGCTTTTATGCCACATCTGATATTTTAATGTAATGTATGCAATATTTTGTTATTACATTTTAGTTTGTATTTCTGAATAGATTTCAACTAAGGGCTTAGGAAAGAGAAAGCACATTTAAATAGTTTGAAATTGAAGGGAAAAATGTCAGGAGTATCAATGAAGAAATATCAGAACGTTCCTCATAAAAAGAACAAAACCCAGTATTCTATCAAAGACAGCAAGCAGGATAGCCCAGGTGTCTGTTAATCTGTTTTCTGATATCAGTGAGAGGAGAATAATAGAAAGGATTGTATGGAATTCAATTGAAAAAGAATAAAAGGATAAAATATATTTAATGCTAGACAAAAAGATCTAATAGAAAATAAGTCTTGTCTTAAAATCCTGAATTCATTTTTTGATGAGAGTTCAAGTTTGATTGACAGAGAACCTATGTAGATGCAGCATTCTTAGAGTTATGCCAGGATTTTACTTCCTGGAGTAAAAGGAATAAAGCACTGAATTATGCCAAGAAGGCACATGGAAATTAATTCATAATTGGTGGACACTCAATGTCAATTGGACATCAACAAATTGACATTCGGTCTGTACAGGCTGGACCAATGGACTGAGACCATCCATGTGAGGTTCAATGAGGCCAAGTGCTCCTGCCCGTGGTCACAACAACCCCAGACAGTGCTCCAGGCTGGGAGAAGAATGGCTGGAAAACTGCTCAGTGGAAAAGGACCTGGAGGTGCTGGTTGACAGTCAGTTCAACATGAGCCAGTGTGTGCCCAAGAAGGCCAAGAGCATCCTGGGTTCTATCAAAAGTACCATGGCCAGTAGGACCAAGGCAGTGATTGTCCACCTGTACTCCACACTGGTGAGACCACCTTGAACCCTGTGCCCAGTTCTGGCCCCTCAGTACAAGAAAGACATTGAAGGCCTGGAGCAAGTCCAGAGAAGAGCAATAGAGCTGGTGAAGGGTCTGGAGCACGAGTCCCATTAAGAGTGGCTGATGTAGCTGGGAATGTTTAGCCTGGAAAAAAGAAGGCTCAGGGGTGACCTTATTGCTCTCTACAATTACTTGAAAGGAGGCTGGAGCTAGGTGGGGGTTGGTCTCTTCTCCCAGTCAAGCAATGACAGGACAAGAGGAAATGGCCTTAAACAGCACCAGGGGAGGTTCATATTGGACATCAGGAAGAATTTCTCCACTGAAAGTGTTAAGCATTGGAACAGGCTGCCCAAGATGGTGGTGAAATCACCATCCCTGAAAATGATGAAGAAATGACTGGACATGACACTTAGTGCTCTGGTTTAGTTGACAAGCTGGTGTTTGTTCAAAGGTTGGACTTGATAATCTTGGAGGACTTTTCCAACTTTAATGATTCAATGATTCCATCCTATAGCATTTGAAAAAGTAGCCCTCTATGGTGACCCATCATCAAAGAGAAAGCTAACTGAAGAGTTCCACCAGGATCAGTGTCAAACCTGTTCTACACAATAGCTTTGTAAGTGATGCTAAATATACAAATAATAGTGATAAAGTTTTCCACAAAGATTAGTGGAATAATAAATAGCAATTCAAACCGAGACATCTGCTCTGCAACACCCATGGTTCTGACTAGCTTATTGAAAGCAAGACTCGGAGTGGGTTGATTTTACTGCAAATGAATCTTCATGGGAAGAAGATGCTAAATCCTGAAAGACAGTTTAACTGAGGAAAACAGAGTAAAACAAAAATCAGTGATAGAGAATTTAAAGTCAAACAAATTTGCATTAGAAAAATTAGACAAAAAATTTGATTATTTGGGTAGTCCTGTCCCTTTTGCTTGTATGTATATGTAAGAAGACCAATGTGAATGATTCCTACTGCAGCATTCATGGCAGCTCTATGATTTCCTTAATTTGGTAGACTGTCTTAATTATAAGTCTTCAGGAAATGATTTATGCCTGAAGTTTTTTTAGCATCTTATTCAATTTTTACGTTCAGCGGGCTCAATGTCCTTTAAGCTTTTTAGGCACAAATAGTTGTTTACAGCCAGCTATGCCACCTGTTCTTTCTTGTCTTAACCTGTTACATGAGGATACAGAATCTTTAAGAAATATTGATAGAAACCTTGGCTTAAAATGCTTTTGAAGCATTGTTGAATCATTTTTATACTGTTTTCCTTCTACTATCATCAGTGGTCAAAACTTGTTAAAATAAAATTTAAAAAGATTGTCTTTAAAATTCTTGAAAGCTGGATAAGAACTTTGACACAGCACTTGCAGCAGTTAAGGTAATTATTCTTTATTAATTTTTAAATAAGAGGTTATTTCATTCTGAGGTACATGAGAACACTGTCTTCAAGACCTTGAAAAAAATTGAGTGTTGGGTCTCATACTGTCAGGCAGCAAGATAATGATTTGAAAAGTAGCTCATGAATGAGAATATTTTTAAAGTAATTATTTTGTTTTTTATTTTAAAGGTTATTATGAACAAAGAAAATGTGCAAACTCTGTCTTTCCCAAAATATATCAATACTAGAATAGGGGAGTGCTTTGTAATTTAAACTAGAATAATTTTCTACCAGACCATGAGGCTATAGTAGAGACCTGGTCTCAGCTCAGCTTTTATTGAATCCTAATTTTTAGCTGCAAGAAGACCTCAAATCCAATACTGATTGAAGTCCAGTTTGGACCCCCAAAGTCTCTTCAGGTCAGCAATACAGTATATTGCTGTAGTACTGCAGTAAAATAAGAGTCAGCACAGAAAGGAAGTGTTCCTTCTCATCTGTCACTGCTACTCTGCTTGGTTGTGTCTTCAGAGAGTGGGGAAATGAGCCCCTTTGTTTTAAGTATAACTAGTTCACATACGTCATGATAAAAGCATGGACAAATTTGCTGTTTTGAAACACAATTTTTTGAAACAGCAAATTTTTATTTTATATTTCATCTCTATTAGTTATAAGGAAAAAGTGCCAATACCTGAACTGAACAAAAGGCAAACTATGCAAGGAAAGCCAATATGTTAAAAAGCAACTAGTTATTTTTCGGGACTAACATAAAGCTGCTTAAAGCAGCTGCTTAAAGCAGCCTAATCTTCAAATACATGTTGCTCAGTTTGGTCTGAAACTCAGGAGTATTTATAGTCCTCTGTAGGCTCAAAAATGGAGGCAACCAAAATTGTTAGGAATCCCAAAAATGCAGGTCAGGAGGTTTATATCATATGAAGTTGAAGATTCATTCTCAAATCTTGATAATTATTATTAATCAGGATGATGAAATCATTGAAATATCTATCTCATACCATTTGTTTAACAAGGCAGTTTAGGAATGCTACCATCTGTTATTATGTACTACAGTGATTAGAGACAGACAAAACTGAAGTCCTCCATTTCAGCAGTCTGCAGATCATGAGTATAAGTCATCAAAATATACTGAGCAAAAAAATCTGCAGTAATGGTAAGAAACTACTGTATTCAAGTAAATAATTGTACAGCATCTCACCACTGAGTATCTAACTCCACAATATAAAAAAGCATCTAATTAACAAACTCCTCACTTATGACAGTGCCTTACAAAGTTGTGATAGAGTTATGGGGAGGTATAACAGTAAAATATTGCTAAAACAAACAAACAAACAAACAAACAAACCCAAAATAAATAAAGAAGTTAAAACCAGTTTAATTTCCAGCAAGCTACTCAGAAAGTTTCCCCCTCACCTATCTATCTAGTTTGTTCTCTCTTAATTGAACCATGACATATATGAATGGGAGAAGGAGTGACTTTCTATTTTAAATGTCAGTCAGGAGAAGTTCTAGCCTGCAGTTAAGTTCTTCTCTGAGATTTTTTCACTTATAACAAAGTGGGGATGCATGGCTAAAGCTCAGCCCAATCCTCAGGAAGGCTTAAGGCCTGGAGAGAGGTCATGCCTAGAGCCCCAGCAGGAGTAGGGCTACATAGGAGTCATCCACAATCTGTTTTCTACACACTTTTTGTGTATCTTTTCCCCTTATCCCACAGAGTCAAGCACAATAAGGCTTCATCCCCCAGCGGTGCTGTGTCCTCTGCACACAGGAGTGCTAAAGCTGCTCAGCCCTACCCCATTCCCTACAGTCCCAGCAGAGACAGAGCAGCAGGGCTGAAGCTCACTGGCCACAGTTTTTGTTTAGATAAAGTATTGCATGGTATCATTATGCTGGTGAGCTACCAATTTTGCACTGGAGGCGTGTTTCTCCCATCATTCACACTGACTGCCTGGTGCCTGGTGCAAAGAAAGATTCAAACCATAGCAGATTTAGAGAGTATTTCTGATGTATTTATCATCAGTGATTTAGATTTTCAGAGCATGTGAACTTCTCATGAAAATAGCATGGGTTTGTAACAAACTTCTAAATTTAAAATGGCACTTCCCCTGAAATGCAGCCTTTTCTCATTTAAGACAATATTTACATGAATTCCTCATATGACGTTTTAGTGCCATCTGAGAGACTTTGCTTCTGGAATAAGGCTAGACTGTACGTAGACACCAGCATTTGGGGCAAGCACAAAAATTATATCAGGTTTATTGTATTATTTTATGCAGTCCTCAAAAATGAGTCACTGCAACTGTAAGTGCTCAGTTTGAATAGAGTCTCTACCTGTTTGGCAAGACCCTATTATGTTCCAAATACACTGTTGGCCTGGTCATAGTCTCTTGATAATGAACTGCATAAAGCGAGGATTAATTCATTGTTAACTGCTTTATCTCAAACTATGCAGACATTGCAAATTCATTTGCATTTCAAAGCAGGGATTTGCTCAAAATATTCAGATAGGCTTGAGAACACCTGCTTTTCAGATGCAGCAAATAAGGTACACACTGTTTCTGAAAGGCAAATTTCAATCTTATAATGAAATTCAGTATATCAGAAACGGATGGAAAAAGGAAAAAATAAATAACATCAGTTTTGAAATATGTAAGCAGCATTCTAGAGTTGGTTTTTTTTCTTTTCCTTTTACCTCTATATTAATGCACAATTACATATTGGAGCCTGAGGCTTTTGCCAGGCCTGAAGTCACTTCAGCAACAGGACAGAAGCATCAGCAAGAGAGAAGCATGGGGTTCGCAGTGCTCTCACAACACTGGCACCTCATTGAGGAGCTGCCCAAAGAACAGCTGCAGAGAAGAGTAAATGTGCTGCCTCGCAGCTCCTCATCTTCCTTGCACATGAAGACAGCACGTTAAAGGAATAAGAAAAAAAAGTAAACTGCATTTCAAGCAGTGCCGGCAGAAATGTAGAAAACAGCTGAAAACATTAAAGACTTCTACATGGTGTGCATAGGAAGCACAGAGGGAAGGAGTGCCAGGGCATCTGTAAATGATATGGGTGAATTTTTTAAAGACTGTAAGTAAGCATCAGGAAATGTTTGACTCAAAAATGTAGAATGACACAGTGGGTATTGCATTTTTCAAGAATCCAGAAAACTTAAATTCTGCCTTTTATTTGACTGAACATTGATATATAAATGAAATTATCTGAGTTTTATATCTTGACTATGGAAAAAATAGATTTTTTTAGTTACGTGTAATTTTAGTTAATTTGTATATGTGTATTGGAAGGGGGACATGATGACTCAACACCAAGAGGTGATTGTACCTTTGATATTCTGTCTTCTAGAGATACTGCTTAACTTTTGTAGTTAACCCTAACATGCCCTAATTTAGCCCTTTCTGAAGCAGGGATATTTATCTCAAGAAGTTAAAAAAGAAAAAAAAAACAAAACCAACAACAACAACAAAAAAAAACCAAAACAAACAAACAAAAAAACCCAAACAAACAAACAAAAAACCCCACACCACACATGTTTAATGAACACTTGGATAGAAGGTATTACATGTATATACACTTCTGTGAGTAGAGACTGAACATCATTTTTGATAAACCCAACGTTACAACAGTCACTGCCAAGCGAAAGAAGCTGCCCACAGTGCATCTGGGAAGCCACACCAATGCTCACACACACAATGACATAATCCTTTGCAATAACTTTGCTGAATTGAAAATAGATGTCTCCAATAGTTTTCTTGCTTGTGCGTGTGAAAGACATCAAGAATTTGACTGTACCAACTTAAATACTGTGCATGTAGACTTATAACACTTTTGAGGGAAACTTATCTTTGAACTGATTGTTCAAATTCAAAATGGTTCAAGAGACATTTCAGGCGATGGCTGGTTGGAAAGTTAAATCTTAAAAACAGACTTTCAAATATGAGATTTAAAACCCAAATTTTCCTGGCCGTCTGGAAATTTTCCCTCATGGGGAAATTCTCATGGGTCTCCTCCATTTGTTCCTCAAACTTTCACTTGGGCCACAAATTGGTGAGATTATTGCAGCTCCAGGAGAACAACTATGGATGTAGATTAGATTCCTCCCATCAAAAGTGGGGCCAAAGGCACCTGCGTTACAAGGACAGCCAACTGCAACTGTCTGGAAGCTGTAGGTCAGTTATTTTTCTGCACAGCTCTCTGCAAGAGCCTTTATCTTCAGATATGAGATTGAGAGAATGAGCTGATCATTCCACGTTGTTTCCCATAAATCACCTTACTGAGAGGCCCAAATTTTAATGTAGTGGTTCAAAAACTATATTTCCATAAGTAATCCCACAACCACTTTGACTTTCTGAATTTGAAGGTGCAGTAGCAGACAAAAGTGAAAAGAAATATGTCTTCAGTGAAGAAATAGAATTGTTTTCTCTGGGGACACAGGGTTTGTTTGTTACTTTTTTTCTTTAATCACATCAGTCAATTTCCTGAGGTCTTAAACAAAAGATATTATTCTGTGATTCTGTGTTTCTATTAATAATGGCTAGAACTAGAGTTCTCAAAAAATATTTTCTATCTTGTGAGTGCAAAATTAAATTAAAAAAACAAAACCAACAAACAAAAAAACTCAGTCTTAAAAACTATGACAAAAAGGACATTTTTTTTTTTTTTCTAAATGATATATAGGAAATGATTCAGGGTTGGTGAATAAAATCCTTTGAGACTAAACTGTTCTAATATTTTTGCAAGTTAAAAATTTAGTGTTCAGCATTGTTTTCACAGGAAATCCATATCCGTTCCACTTTTTCAACAGAAAAGACTTTTTCATTTTTCTTAACCTTCTGAAACTGGAAGATATTTTTATTGGCATGAGGTAGACAGCCCATCACGTGAAGATTTCCAATTCAGTTTGGAGGCTTCTCTGAAAGACAGACTGCAGTTCAAGCAGGCACTGCAGCTAAAAACAGAACTACTGGGTGAGACAGTATTGACTGAGCCAAGCAGGTCAGACTACATAATATAATGACACCTTTGGCCTTAAAAATCTATCTCTACCTGCATAAAATAAGCATCAAGCATTATACATGATACACAATAATTATATGATTAAGTGTGTCTGATTTTCTTTGCATGTGCCAGTCTATACTTACTGAAGTTACTCCTTCATAGAGGTATGATGTTTGGAAAATTGAGGATATCAAGAAAAATGTGAGTTAATGTGTTGCATGGGATTCACATTCATGAGCTGGATGATAATTTTCTGACTGATCTTCTCTTTTCCACTTTTTTTTATCCTTTTTTTTTTAACCCCCAGCTGCTGAAAAGTAGAGACCAGGATCAACTAATAGATTTTTTTTTTCATCCAGAAGTTCTCATTTCTTTTCCTCTATTCCAGTCTTTCTCCAAATTCTGTAAGGGACTCAGTGTTTACCCACCAATGTAATTACCCATGTCCTCAAAAGAGTTCAGAGCTCATTTAATCAGAGTACAGAAGAGTTAGACTTTAAAAAACATTCTCTTTGCATAACTCATGTTATGAAAACCTTATCTTTATAGACACATCTGTGCTCTGAGTCCAGCAATGGTATAAGAATCGTTCTTTATAATTAAAACAGGAATTAAAAACATGGATGAAATGTCACTAAGAAGAAATAACAATTTGTAAAGTTAGGGGAGGAAGAAATTTCTGCAGGGAAACTGCCCCTTTACCAGACCAAAACACAGAAACTGGGAAGTACAAAATTCACAAGAGCACTCTGCTAAGCCTTGCAGAGGTTGCTGTGAACATGAAGACTTGTTTGGGGCTCATTTTTCTGGAAATGAAACGATCACCTCAGAGGCATCCTCCAGACTCTTCTGGTATGTCAAAGCCAGGTTGGGCATTACTATTACAAGTAAAATAAAGCAAGTTACAGAGAAAGACTGGTCAACTCATGCAGTCAGGAGTGGAAATCAATGGTCTCCATTAAAGATATTGACAAAGTTTAGGTAAATTTCAGTAGGAAAGACGTCAGTGATCAGAATATTTCAATGCATACTTCAACAGAAATAAAGCCTTGCTAAAGAAACACCAGCATGAAGAACCTCTTGGAAAAATGCAGGGGGAAAAAAAAGTCTGCTATAACTTTTCTCCTAGATATCAGCCCACATCACAAAATGTGCTTCTGTTAGAAAAGCATAGAATTGCCACTCTCAGGGGAAAAAAAAACCCTACAAACCAACACAAGCAAACCAAATCAAAACAAAATAAAACAAAAACCCATAAAAAGTTAAAGGAATGAAGGAATAAACCACGCTGCCAGGAGGTATTAGGAGTTATAGTGGGAATCTTTAAACCTGTCAAGAGGGTGCTTGATGTACCAGAAGGATGTTATACGGCATCTGGGATGTGGCTTTCCAATACAAGGAGGGTGTAATCCTGCTCCAGAGATACCATGGAAAAGTCTGACATTTATTGAAGTGGAGTCCAGTAAAAATCAAGGACCCCATTCCACCCATGGAATTTAAGCACCAATCTCCAGCTAATGTCACAAAACCCAAAAGCTCCTCTGCGATGTTACCTAACCCTGGAGACTTTTGAAACTTGTTGGAACCTTCCTGATCAACCTGAAAGCTCCCAAGGTTCCTTAGCTTGTGTCCCGACATGTTTTCAGGAGCACCTGGCTGTAGATTTAGCACTGATTCCTGCTTCAGGGCCACTGTGATGAAAAGTTCAAGTCGAGAAGTGCCTGAGGCTGCAACTTTGTATAGTTTTTTGTTTAATTTGGTGGTGCAGATGTCTGAGGAAATTCCTCCCCCATCTGTCATCCCTACTCCAGCATTGCAATTTGTTTTCAGCTGCTGTCTTCCAACTGTCTATGGGCTTTACCATAAGTGGGACTTTCACAATGACCCCTCTTTGGAAAAAAAAATTGAAATTAAAAAATAAGTGCTTCAATATAAGCTCACTCTTGTGGTCTGGCTTACAGCTTCGCTCCATGTGGAATTACATCAGAAAATTGGAGCAGGCAAAAGTCTATGATGCTACAGCAAAAACACAGCGGCAAGAGGGAGGCAAACATGGTGAGCAGGTTTTGTCCTGGGAGGGGGTCACAGCACTGGTCCCCTGAGGGACACAGCTCACCAGCTGTACCCTCAGCATGCCAAATTCCTGCTGTCAGTGCTGGGGCATTCGACCCCAACCCACTCTTTATGCAATAGTCATGAAGATCAATTTTGCAGCCAATAGGTATCTATTTGTAGGGTTTAGGCCTTGCCTAACATGCTGGAACTTAAGACATAAGTTTTGTAAAATACCAGAATGAGCAGGTGCAAGGTCATGTCTGACTTGTTGAACTGAAAGTTTAGTTGCTTCTGTTTTTTAATATCTGTGCAGTGTGAAAGGGGAGTAACAATGAAACTGTTGCCCAACTGCTGGAGCTGCAAAGATAATTTAATGGTGGAATTTTTATTTTTTAAAAGTCCTGAGTTTTACCACTGCAAATCATCATAAAGCAAATGCTGCTTTTTGAGCTGTTTTGTCCTTGCAGAACTACTTTTATGGTAAAGTTTAAATCAACACTAAGAGCAAGTGTTGGTTTTGTCTCAGTTAGTTTTCTTCACAGTGTCTTGTATGAGTTTGTGTGGTGGACTAGAGATGAACACAGGACTGATAATACAGAGATGTTTTTGTTATTGCTGAGCAGGGCTTTCACAGAGCCAAGGCCTTTTCTGCTTTTCATACTGCCATGCTGGTGAGGGGGCTGGGGGTGCCGGGATGTTGGGAGGAGTTGGGACAGATGACCCAAACTGACCAAAGGGATATTTCATACTAGATGACATCTGCTCAGTATATAAAATGGGGGGAGGAAGGAGAAAGGGGGGATGTGTGTGGTAATGGTGTTTGTCTTCCCAAGTCACTATTACAGATGATGAGGCCCTGCTCTCCTGGAGAAGGCTGAACACCTGTCTGCCCATGGGAAGAAGTGAATTGATTTGTTTTGCTTATGTGTGTGGCTTTTGCTTTCCCTATTTAACTACCTTTATCTCAACACATGAGTTTGCTAACTTTTACCTTTGAAATTCTTTCCCCAACCCTGCTGGTGGAGGAGTGAGTGAGCAGTTGCGTGGTGCTTGGCTACTGGCTGGAGTTAAACCATGACAGAGCAGAATCACTATTTTTTTATATCTGGAATATGAAAAAAAAAAAAAAAAATTAAAAATTGGGCTCATTAATGTAGTTCTGCCCTTCCTATGGCAGCCAAAGACCTCAACAGCAGTAAAATATAAGACCACATGTAACTCTTTCCTTATTGAAAACTCAAAAAAATTGCTTATCCTTTTGGGGCCCAGAAATGAACAGAAAGTGGGAGAGAGGAGCTGCAATGGTAATGCCTGAAGTCACGTTCTCTGGTGAGTTACACTATACTAAACATGGGCTATAAATGCCTTGCAGCAGACTGATTTGAATGTTTCCAAGTACTGCTGCCTTCCAGGTGGATACTTTCTGGCATAAAAAGTAGGTTAGAATGAAAACAGATTTGAGGAGCAGGGCCTTTGTGTTGAGCGGCACAGTTAAATGTGCCAAACTGTGCTTTCAGGCAAGAGATGGACTCGCAATTGGCATGAAAGATGCTGGCACAAGGCAGATAGCGATAGCCAGAAATGAAATCAGGAGTTTTCTATTTAGCAGAGTGAACAGCACTTCATGGAGGAGAACTCCACCTTAAGGACCAGAGACAGCATTGTCTATCTCTGACTATTATCTCCTGTGCTTCATCACAGTAAGCCATGCAAACATCTCTGAATGGCATCTCGCTTGTGGTGGTTTTTTGTTTTTTTTTTTTTTTTTTTTTTTTTTTTTTTTTTTTTTTTTTTCCCCCTGTGATGTTTACCTAAGATATATGATGCAGAATGAGCGCAGAGAAAGAGAGAAACAACCCCACTTTTGAAATAATTGAAAATCCCCAAAGCTCTTCAGGATATTGGGTGATGTTATCCTGGCGTGTTTGTCTGAGGGTAGTTGTTTTTCTCAGAGGAAGCAGGGAAGTTAATTAGACTTTACTGAAATAACAATGAAGATTTAAATCTCCTTACTTTGTTATTCATGAGCAAATAGACTAAAGATGGTTAAACCTGATCTTACTGGGGCAACTCACCCATGCATCTGGTAGCTTTTACTTCTGCAGATTCTTAGTAGTTTTTCAGTTAAGGTTTTATTAATTCTTTCAGAGTCTGCTAATCTGAGATCTGGATAATCTCAATATTTATTTGCATGTACATATATGTACTTAGAAAATAATTAATTGATGGAACTACTGTATGTATTTTTATTCTGTGAACATACGACAATATTTTGGTTTTAGTTATTTCAGATTGGCATTATATATTACAATACAGCTAAAGCTAACAGAAAGTACTGTGCAGTACTTTATTGTTTTCTGTCACTTCTTCCTTACGGAGCAGAATCTGATCCTAGCCTGGGAAGGAGCTCAAGGGTGACCTACACAACATTTCCCACAGGACCAAAACCTGAGTCATGATATGAAGGTGGCAGAAAAGGTCCCTACATCAAGTGGTACATTAAGAAAAGTCACCTTTCATTAATTTCAAGCTAGGGTGATAAAGTCCTGCTTCATATATTCAGTGTCTAGAGGAAAAACTGCCACCAATGTACAAATTACAGCTTTCTCTGACTGACACACACAAACAAATTCTGCTGGCTGCTGGTTTGGAGGAGCTCATTGCTGATGTTCATGCTAGTAACCAGCCAGTGAAAAATTTTTCAGGGAAATATATTTGTCTCAGAAAAGTGCTGATGCACCAAGGTGGATCCTCTTACAGGGAAATGCTGAGATAGAAGTTTCCATGAGAAGGAATGCTCAGATGCACTCTGCTGTCTTATCAAATTCAAACATTAAGGGAGAGGGAGAAGCTTTGTCACTTCAACGTTTCTCACCCTCAGGCCACAAGCTGACACCTTGCAAGCCCTTGTGCCTGCCCTGGCCTCTGGGGACACAGCAAGGCCCCAGGACAGAGCAGGGGTCTACTTCCTCCATGGGTCTTCAGGGTCCATTTGAGGGCTTTCCCTCCAGGGCTGAGCCACCTCCTGCACACCCCTACACTGACATTGCTGGGGAGCCCAGTGGTATCCATGCAAAAATGTCCTGAATGTGGCATAAGGAGGAGACCCATAACTTTTCCAAAATATTCAAAAAACAGGGAAACAGATTCTTGTTCTGCCGTTACCCACAGTTTATGGAACAGATTAGCCATGGTGGTTTATACCAGACAACCCCTCCTCAGACATCCAGCCAGGCAGTAACACTTGGTACTCCCTTACATTTAATGAACATTTTCCACAGAGCTCTTTAGGCAAGCTATACTTTTAAAATTAAGCTTTCAGTCCACACAACAGATTGAATAATTCATTCTGCTACTACATAAATGGCAGTTTACTAATTTCAGTTCCTGAACTTGAGTGTCGTAAAGAACCTTCTGGATCATTTCTCAGCAGTCTCTCCCCACAGAGCTCTGTGGAGGCACAAATATTCCCTTCCCTGGCTCCAACCATCACAGCCGTTTCTCATATCTGCATGTATTAATATAGACGTACAGAGCACAGGCAGGGACACATCACCACACAGAAACAGCTTGGCATACTGTATGCGGGTGGGGAGTTAAAGTAGCAAAGGGATGGTATGAATATACAATTTGGGTCCTTTTAGGAACATTTGGGACTAACAGTTTTAGATGCTGTGATTTTAGTCTAATTTTTTTTCCACAATTGTCGTAATTCTAGAAGCACACACACAAAAATAAATTAAAGAAAAATTAAAATCGGAAAGGTGATTTTTGTTAGAATGTGGTAACCTGGTACTCTTCACTGACACCTTCTACATTCAATGTGATTTTTTCTGAAGCTGTAGAACTTGTAGTACATGGGCTTTTTCACATTTCCTTCCCACAAAGGACTTCTTCACTCTAAGATCAACAGTGCTGGGACATGGACTTGCAACTGGGTCACTGGTAAATCCTCTCTACACTCAAGACCTCAAGGCAACACATGATGCAAACTCGATAATTCATGAGCCCCAGATCTGACTTGGCTGTGGCTCCTGGATCCTAAGCAAGAAGGTTAGATCTCCCAGGAGCCCCCAGGGTGAACCCAGGCTGTAAGGAGTTTATAGTCTCACATGCACGGTCAGAAGCTTGTAAGTGGTGTGTTCCTCTGAGGAATGGTTTTTCCCCTCAGAGTCCCCCTGAATCCTGTGTCATGTAGTTTAACCCTCTTTCCCTATCATACATACCACTGACCCTATTGGCTCAGGGCCAATATCTTTCCTTGGTGTGGCGGTGCACGAATTGCTTTATCAAGTTCTTAAGTAATTTTGTAAGTTTTATAAGAAGTTTTATGTTTTGGTTCATTCCACTGTGCCCCCAGTTCTGTAACTGTCCCTCCCCTTTGAGTTTTCTGTATAGCAAGTTGTTTCATGTCAATCATCCCACCCCCCACCTATCATTGTCAATCCCCTTTCCCCCCTGCTCTGGGACATCCTGTCTGTCACCTCGGGACCCCTCCCCAGGCTCGGGAAATTCCCAGAGGGGCGTCAAGTGATAGGCTGATGCCTGGGAAATCCCCTTTTCCCCTTTGGTGAGTGGTCCGAGGTCTAGAAGTGGACACCCCCTGCTATCCCCCCGAATTCCCTGATTCGCTAACCTGTTGTTGCCACCTCTGAATCCTCCCCTACTTATAAGTTTGGGGAGGGAAATTCAAAGGGTCTCTCTGGCTGGGCAGGTGGACGAGTGGCATAGCTCCTGCCGCTTGGACCTGAATAAACCATCTTTAAACCTGCTTAGCTGAGAGCTGACCTTTTATCCACCGCCGCAGTCACGATGCAATTTAGGGCCAGCTGCTGGTGAGAAGCTGAGTCCCTCCAGGAAAGGTTGCTGGCTTGCAACCGAGACTGAAAACGCTTTGGCCGCTGTGCGGATCTGAGCCCACCGGCAGCCCGCGCCTGCCTGGCGTGGAGGGGCACAGCCACACCTTGGCCCAAAACTAGATATACCCCTGTCTCTGCCTGTTCGCTCTCTCTCTCTCCTCATTCTCCTGGAACATCACATCGAGAATAAAGCTTGGACGGAAGCCTGGGGGTGAGAGAGCCACTCTTTTGAAATCTTTATTCTGTGTCTATGAAATATATTTCCCTAAAATCCCTGAATAACTGAGCTAGCTAGAGCTGGGGGGTGGCAAGAAGGAGTATATTTTCATGTAAGGTCAGCTTTTTTCTGTGATCTTCTGTCACCGAGACACACAAAGCAGTCACACGCAGACAAGAGATTTTCGCAGGGCAGAGGTCCTTCCGATCCAGCTCAAACCGAGACTGGTGGAGAGAGAGCCTCTTTGTTTTATTTCTTACTTTTTATACATTTGTGGGTCTAGCAGAAGATTGGCTTCTGGGGTTTTTCACCCCTCAGCCAACTGGCCAGACCAGCTGTCAGTTACAATTGTTTTCAGGTTAGAAATATGCAAACAAAGGACAGAGAATGAAAAACAAAGGATTTGTTTATGTTACATCTGTGGGAAAAGGTAGAAAACTGCTCTTAATATTGTACAATAACTAAAAAGATCTGACTCCATTTAAGAAAATCAAAAGGCTATAAAAAACTCAGAAAAACCAGGGTAACAAGCTTCATTCTCCTTCCAACATTTGGAATTCCTGGGTCAGTCTTCCAAAGTTTACAGTTCCAGGGCAAATTTGACAGGAAGATTCCCCCTCAGCAGATATCTCAGGGCCTTCAGACTCTAGGCTAGCTGATCCTTCATTTTAGTAGCAGCAAAATTAGAAATGTAATCTTCAGAAAGGCTTCAGCAGCATACATTCCCCCAGAACAAACAGTGTCTTTCAAAATTTGGATATTAATTTGTCTTTTTTTCAGACTAATCAAAATAAGCACGTTGAAATTTCCTAACTGCAGATTCAGCCGACTGCTCTGCATGCTCAGTCACAAGCTGTGCTGGAGCAGAGAGGTTTTGGTGTGGAAATCCTGATCAGCTCTAAGGTTCTGTTTCCAGGGTGAGCCCGTGGGATTCCTTTGGGACCAAAGGACACAAGTAGCACTATTGGAGGTGCACTGAGCCTGCTCCAACCTCTGATGGGTCCAAAGTAGTGACTGCGCCTTTGGACAGCTTCAGATTGTATGTGTCCTGATGATATTCGTCCTTCAGCGCAAATTAAAGCCCCTGGACGACATGTGGCGCAGATGCAGCGGTTTCAGCAGCAAGGGCTTTGATCCACTGGTCTGCTTTTATTGTGCTGAATTGCATACAAATATAGATGAATTCTTAAAGGATCACAAACACATAAAATCATAGAGTACTGAAACTCAGTCTGCACTGAAAATCTTCAGGTTTGGCAAATCTGATCAGTTGTAATCTGTCAGTCCTTCAAAGTTAATTCATAAAGTGTAACAGAGAATTCCTCCTCTTGAAAAAAATGAATTATTTTTATAACCCATAGTGTAGTGTCATTTATTTTTTTTCTGCATGTCAGATGAATAAAAATGGTCATTCTCCTAATGACAGTGATATCTACTGAGATAAATCAGATTCAGATTCTGTCTAAACTCAGATAAAAGGGTTTTAAAAAACTTTTGTCTTTAATTTGAATTACACTGCTCACTTATCATCTGGGACAAAAGTACACATTTATTAACAGAAAATGCTCAGAGTCAAAATCCTTATGCGAAGTGCCTGATTTCTTATAATCATAAAGAACATATTAGGAAAATTAATTTTGTTTTTTACTTTTTGGAGAATCTTGTTTATTTCTGTCCTGTACTAGTTTCTAGTTACTTATTTATAATCACTCTATTTTAAATGTTTTGTTATTCATTTAAGAAGTAGAATACATGTGACTCAAGGAGACTGTATACCTTTGAAGGATTAAAATAAAGAAGTTAAAAAGAAGGGAAATGCAAGTACCAAGCCCCACAGCACTTCAGTGCCCACTCCCGTGCAGTGGCCGATAGTACATGACATGAGGTACCAACTTTCCTCCCTCCTTCCTGTGGAACATCCTTGGGCTGTGGTTTCCTCACACTCATTCCTAAGATTTGCACTGAGTGTGCCAGGTCGTCCTCAGATCAGTGGGATATGACAAAAAAAAATGTTTAAGTGCTGCCTTAAGACATTTGGCAAGAAAATGAACCTGAATTGTGAATGAATTAAAAAAAACCCAAAAAAACCAAAAAAAATCCTTGAAGATAATTCATAATTTGCAAGTTATTTGTTCAAACTCATCACTGCATATTTCTGAATAGAAAATATTTTTTAAAAAATATTAAGAACTCAGAAGTTCTGTATGAATGTATTTATACAACCCAGAAATTATCCATATTACCAAAGAATATTACTGCAACAGCTACTCTAGTCAGCTGAATTTATTGTTACTGCAGTCTGTAGACTTGTACAGTGGTGTCTTGGTTTTGAAAAGACAGGTGTCTGCTAAGGAGAGGCAGGCCTCTCTAGGAAATGAGGAATTTGAATCCTTCCCTCCGTGTTATTATAATTTGGAAGATTAAAAAAATAAAACTTTTCAGTCAGAGCTATGGGGAAAAGGAATAACAGTCCTTTACTAGTAAATATAACAGGACAGACAAAAACCAACAGCAATTATAACAATAGTAGAACAGAACCAAGAACCCCGAGGGCACACGGTGGAAGCTCCGGCGCTGATGGCTGGAAGCCAGGCGTGGTGGACTGTCCTCCGCAGGCAGGGGGTGTCCTCGGCAGGCAGAGGTGGCAGTGCCGGAGAAGCTGCAGCGGCGGGACCCGGTCTCACCCAAAATCCAGCAGGATAGCGAAGAAATTCCGAATTCCTGGATACTCCAACAGATGGTAGAATTCCCAGGACTAGACTCCTTCGTTACCCGTGGACTCCAGAAGCCAGCCGTGGCCCGATCCGTGCTTCCCCCCCGGAAGAAGAAAAGAAAAAAAAAAACCGCGAGATCCCCCCACCCTCCGCTCTCTCCGGGAGCTTTTTTCCCTCCCCCAAAACTAAGTTATCAGTTCTTTTGTCCACGTTAAGCACTCAGCACTTAGTCTCCTAGCAACTTGGGAGGGGGGAAAAAATTCCACAGAGACTTAAACCCCAACAAGTGGTCACAGCTTTGCAGTGTGGGAACAAGTGCAAACAAATATAACACAGACACAGTCAGCTAAAATTTTAGTTATGTGATTTGCAGTCTGAACTCCTAATACCTTGGAGTGATTTCTCATAGAAGCCAATGCAAAACATAAGATGTCTATTTTGTCTAAGTTAAAAAATGGGAATACAAATACCTCAGCTATTATATTCCAGGGAAATACGAAGACAGTCAGGAAAACTTAAACAGCATGTTGTTGTGGACAAAACTACTGTCATACCAGACATGAATAGTCTATAAGAAGAAGCATGAATAGTCTATAAGACAGATTAAATCCTCTTGGTACTCTCTGCAGAACAGCTAAGGCTTCAGCCAAGCAACTGTTCAATTTTGACCACAGGACTTCAAGGAATACAAGTACCCATCACAGGCGGGAGGAGCAGAAATTATGAGAGTTATGACCACATTGCATGATATTCAACAATTTTCTGATATAAATGGGATTGCTTAATCTGAATAAAAGACCTGTTAAGAATTTTTAAATATGTAAAAGGTTGTTATGAAAAGAAAGAAAAAAACCCAAATTTCTTTGTGTACCTGGCAAACAGTAAAAAGGATACAAGCTTAAGAGCAAATATTAAGGAAAGCTTTCTAGGAACAGTGCAGTATTAAAAGTGATAGTATGGAAAGACTGAAGAATTTGCACCCAGCAACAGTTTGTAAGACTGTGTTAGGCAAGTGAAGGCTAGGAGTGACAGGAGAATGATCCTGCCATGGGACAGGTGAATTGGCTAAATGGCTTCTCCATTGAGAATCACTTTATATGATTGTTTCTTCTCTTGATTCTTTTCCTTAAGCCTACAATAACCAAAGTTTTCTGACTCCTCTCTCAAGTGCACCAGCTGCAACCCAAAGCATGGTCACCAGAAAAGTGCAAGCATTAGTGCAGCATCAGTTATGACATAAACCAGAAGTACTAGAGAATGAAAATCCTTAGGCACAGGGGTAACAATTTCCAGGATGTTCTCATCATGAGAACTGAGAAGCGTGTGGTTTTAAGCCCTGATCAGTCAGCCTCTGTTTCTCATAAACAAACAAGGCTAAAAAAAATCCCTACTTTGCTCCCCTCTTTGGGAAAGGAGCCTTGAAACCTTCACTTGATAATTCAGCTCTCAGGTAGTCTTTGACTCAGTGCAAATTTTGGCTTGAAAGCTCCGGGAAGAGCACCTGACTTCAAAACAAATTTATTGTCATTCAGCTACTAGGTGGAAGTTCAGTGTAGCTATGCATAATACAGAGCACTGAAATCTTTGATCTTTTGTATTTCTGTTTACATATACAGTTGTGGTAGATATACAATTCATTTCAGATGCTTATGAAACGGTTTCCTTCAGCCTTCAGGGATGTTATATTTCCCTCATGCAAATGTATTCATTTGTTGTCATATTTCTTGATTTGGAATTGCTGTCCACAGACTGTCTCTGAAAAATAACGAGCACACACACTTCATTATTAAAATCCCCCATACCCATTACCATTAGCAATGGAAGTTAGTGTCAGGGTTTTCTGACCGACAGTAATGTGTGAATTCATAACAAGATGTAGTACAGTCAGATTTTAGCATCCTGTCAAACATTGAAGTAGAATTTAATGTATTCAAATCCATGTTTTACAGTGCTCAAGTTTACAAGCTTATTAGCATTGATAGTATGATTATATAAACCTTTTCAGCTATTTGTACTGTAAAATAGTGAGAAAAATTATTTGATTATTAATTACATATTCTTTCAAAAAGGTCTCTGTCTATTTCTATTTCTCCTTCTCTCCCTAATTCTGTATGAGATTAATTTATTTTTTCTGTACATTATTATTCTTCAGTTCCTATTATATTACTACTACTGTCACCAGTTACACTGAACAGCTGAACTTGAATATGAAATGACATTTTTTTTTCAAATCAGTAAGAGCACAACTACAATTAAGTTTTCTTGAAGGAAAAATACAGTCTGTCCACCTCCTTTATCAGCTTCATGGCTATTTAGGTAGCAAATGTTGACAAGTTTGTTCCTTTTAAATTATGTGGGTGTTTTTGTTTTTATTTTTTTTTTTGGGGGGGGGGTGGTGTTTTGTCTTTTTAATTATGTATTGCTTCATGAAAACTGGAGCTTTTCCTGTAATTTGTGGAGCTTGTGGCATGTTTTTATTGCCTCAGTTATGGATTACTGTAATATGCTGCTCTGGTGCTTAGTGTAAAAACATTCGTGAATGGCATTTCTTGTTGAATAAGGCTCCTTTCTTATAATATGAGGTTGTACAGGAAAAATGTGTTTTACCTCTGCTCCATAATATGCACTGATGTCAAGTTGATTTTTGGGTAGAGCTTAAGATGACAGTTGCATTCAGTCTGTTGCACTCAGTCCTAACTACATGAAATAATTCTATCACTAGTATTGTCACCAATGTACCTGAAATTACATCCCTTAGTTTAAATGAGAAATATTCTTCAGTTGGGTGCTGAAGGCTGGAATACCTTTGTTTGGTTTGTTGTTTGTTTGTTTGTTTGTTTTTCCTGCACTCTGATAGAGCACTTTGTAGGTGCTTCAGAATCATTTACATGTTTGTGGGAAAACATAGTAAGAATGTTGGTCATTTTGAGAAAGGATAGAGGGGAGATTATGTGATAGTGGACTCAGGTCCTTCAAAGACATTTGGACCTGGTGGTGGAGAACTTGACTTTCCAAAAGTCTGAGTTTGACCTGAGCAGCCTCTCTTACAGCAAATCAGTACACTTCAAGTCCAGGCAGACCTCTAAAAAATGGCTTAGAAAGGAAAGATGTTCTACCATCATGTTTTGAAAGGTCATCCTCTGTTTTGGGATACTTAACACTGGTGAGTGATCAGTTCCCAAGGTCCTGGGGAATCATATCCCTAGCAAAGAGATAGCAAGAATCAAGTTTTTGCAGGGTGACATTTGTTACACTGGAGGGACTGGGAACAGTGCTGTCCCTGCCTGCTCTGAAGAGGCTGGGGTTATGTCTCTGTATAAGATTAATACTCTGTGCTTGAAGTACCAGATTGATTGTTTTGATAAATATAGCAAAATCAATCAATCTCTCAGTCTTTCTTCCTTACAGTTTAGATTTATTACACCTAAATAGGAATTAGAATAAAGCCCTTTTCTGTATTAATGAATGACTAAAACAGGCCGACCTGAACATCCAAGACCTGGGGGATTTAAGGCAGAAACTAATTTATAGAGGAATTACCAGGATCTTTTCCCAATTCCATGTCTTCCAACAGTAGCTAATATATTTAATTATCTTTACAAGAACAGACATTTATTTTCATTTGTTTTTCCAATAGTTATGAATTCACAGAATGCAGGAATTGTAGATAATTTTGAATAATTTATTATTTTATAGCAAACTACATTCTCATTTCCAGATGCTACTTAATTTTGATAACTGAAACAAGCTCACAGTCACATTTCTTCCAGTACTTTGCAGAAAAGTTGACTAGGAAATCTCATGATAAACAAGCAGGTTTTTTTGCATTGGGTACCCAGTGGATACATCTCTACCCTTGTTGTTTCTCCTCATTTGTCGTTCAGAGCAATGTGCTTCAGCACCACTCTGACCAGCAGCTCATGGGGCAGAATGGATTCCCTGACAAATAGGTAGGGCTGGTAGCTCAAAGGAAGGCAGTGCACTGCTCCTATCCTTCCCAGCCTTACAACTGGCACAGCTGTAGAAGTTGCTGCATAAAGGGGTCATGGAGCTAAAGGTGTTTTTTTCAAGATAAAGTTAGCTAAACAGTAACAATTGAGTTTATCAGATCATAAGCAATGAGAATTACCTTATTTTAGGGACTCTGAGCACTTAGAGGGGTTAGTGTGTTGCTCCATATACTGGTTGTTTAATATCACTGTTGGAAAACTCTACCCACAAAATGTAAATTAATCTAAAGTAATACAGCAAGTAGCTGTCTGTATGAATAGCACAAATTCAGTTCCATTGATCAATATGAGCAGATCCTAGATAGAAATAAAAGAAACAGTGTAAATATCATGAAAGATCTTTTTGACCTCAATTGACATTATCAGTGATGGAAGTTTATGAAAGTAGAAAACCTATTTTTGTCCACAGTTATTCTGGAGATCAGGGCCCCAGAACTATAAAAGAGTTTCCACCAGTTAAGACTCATCCAAAAATAAACCGATATTTTGTGTTTCTTAGCACTGTTCCTGTTCTGAACTCCATCAACTGCATCTTTTTCTGCTTCTCAGAACTGGAGAAATCAGATGTGAAAAAGACCTTATAGTTCTCCTCATCCACCCCTGTGACAACGCAGAACAGCCCACACAGAATATTTATTACTGTATTGTCCAGTCCGTTTTAAGTGTCACAAATGATGGAGTTGTTCCTTTCCCTTGGGATATTATCACAAATCCTAATAGCATCTACTTTCAGGAAGTTTTATTCAGTTTTCAGTCTGAATTTTCCCTTAGCACAATCCAAGCTGTAAAACCATCTAACAAACAAAACAATCTTTCTACCTCTTTGTAAGTGTGAGAAAAATCAGGAGAGGGTAATGAAAATGATGTTTTCTACAAAAAAAATATTATCCTACTGCTGATTTAGGCAAAAAAATATGTGTGTGTATGAATATATGTTTTTATCCCAACCACTGTGAAACCCAAGGGATTTTTGGCAACTGACTAAAGCTGGTCCAAGATTTAATGACCTACATGTTCAGAGCTCCACGTAAAAGAGGGGCAGGGCTTCAAAATGCTCACTTGTGCGGAAGATGAAGACCACATCCCTCCAGATGCTTAGAGAATGGAAAAAAATAATAAGCAGTGCAGAGAAGGTTTCCTCTGCTTCAAGACTCATCTGGAAGTCTGTCATGCTGGCAATCCTTTGGTACATGACAATTTCAGGCAGCTCCTTAAGTCATCACCAGAGACAATATGTGAGAAAAGGAAGGCATGATCTTTTCCTATCTATTTAATCTTTGTTTAAATTAATTTTCTGCACCAGTTTTATCTCGTTTTCCCCTGCCTCAAGTTACTTCCTGGTTTGGTGTCAATTTTCCTATTTCTGATGAGCTAGAAGAGAACAGTGCTCCCTTGTACAAGGCTGAAACAGAAGTTGGAAATGAGAACCGACCTGCTTTTACATAGTGGGGTTTTTTGTTTTTTGTTTTTGTTTTTGTTTTTTTAATGACTCACCCTAGACATTGAAGATATGTTTATTCTCAAACAGAATGATGCCAGCAAAATGAGAGGAATTCAGGGAAAAAAAAAAAAAAAAAAAAAAAAAAAAAGGCTTGTTTACTATTCCCAAGATTTCCTTAAAATCTTTATTCCCCTTTAAAGTGAGATTGAAAGATTTTGTTTGAAGGAAAGAGTTTTTGATATGCAGATTTTCAGATTTTACTGGATATATGTGAGAAAAAGCAACATGTTCTATGGAAAACAGGAAGGAAGATACCTATTTACAAAACATATTTTCTGTCAAAACCAGTTTTTGATGGGAGCACTTCATTTTTGCATCTTACCCTCCAAAACTGTTTTATATCTGCTTGTGTACTCTAATACTGCTGATTTATTTCTGCTACTGTTAGCTATGAAGAGAAAGGAAAGATTGGGAGAATGAGGGAGACTCTTTTCATACATTTATATTTATTTCATTTTACTGGCAATTTAATTAATGTATTTTTGCTTTCTTAAACTTCCCGAAGAACATCAGCTGAGCCTTAAGAAGGACTCGGGCTCTCGTTTGACTACACAAAAATTCTGAACTGAGAATTGCTAATTTTCCCAGTAAATCACATTAACACAACAATGCCTTTTGTAGGAATATTTACTGTCAGTATTCATACCAGTAAGGTGTATCCAACAGCAGAAGAGCGGAAGTTTACCCTCACTACTAGATTAACTAATAGAAGATAATGTGAAATTTCAGAAGTGCCAGAACATGAAATCTAGTTTGAATTTTGACTAGAGTACTCTGTTCTCACAAAGAAGGTTAAGTACAGAAGGAGTTGTTTGAAATGAAGCAAGATAAATCATCTTAGGGAGAGGATGGAAATGGCTTGCTGGATTTTTTGAGTCTATACAAAGATACTATCCCCCTGGAATATGAAACCCCTGAAAGGTTATCTGAATCATAAAAGTTTGTCCCTCTCATGTTCAAAGGAATGAAACATTCTAATAAAATCTGGCACCTCACGGGCGTCACAACCAGCTATCCACAGGAGCAGCAGTGAGCCTCGTCTACAGCTGAAAAGCACAATCTTTCTTGCAGCGCCCATCTAAATACGCTGTTTGGACAGATTTGGGGTTTTGTATTGAACGCACTTTGAAACCCCCATGACATGTGATAGCACTTAGCTCAGCAGCAATTCTCACAGGAAACTTACGGTACATATTTTACACCCCTAATGTAATTATCAGGCCAAAAACTATACAGGGGAGCAGTGAAGCTTAACCACTCAAACACTGCATTTCCAGTGCACGGTGTTATTCCTGACAGAGCCAAGGAGGGAGAGGAAAATCAGGGAGTGCTGAGCTGAATTTCAGAAGCAGATTCCGGTTAATGGCAGATCATGGTTGGTTAATAGTGAGCTGCAACCTCTGCATGGCTGCTGGTCCGTCTGAGGCTACAGCACAAGGGCTTCCAGCAAGGCTGACGGCAATTTCTATTGCTAATTTATGACTGCCAGGGACCTTTTGTAATGGCCACGCGTTGTGGGGTTTTTTTGTTTGTTGGTTTTTGGGGTTTTTTTGCGCGTAAAATCCAGGAAGCTCAAGCGTGTGCTTTGAAAAATCGCTGCAAGCAGGCTAAACTGGAGAGAGGATGTAGCTAATAACCACCAACCCTGACTGAAAGGGGAAAAAGGAAGAATATCTTTGTGGCTTTTAAATATGACTATCAGGAGTAAAACTCTCCAGCTAGACCAGATGATACCAGAAACAAAAGGGAACTGGAGTTACACTAGCAGCAGCTTAATAGCTGCAATTATCAGCTGGGCTCCCAGTTGGAGCTACCACACATCAGAGCTCGAGGTGAAAAATGTCAGGGGGATGGAGTGAAAGGCCTGCCTGAAAATGCAAAACCGCAGAGCATTCACTTGCTAAAAGACTTGGATGAGCCACTGGTTCTGGTCTTTGTGCTCTTTTAAATGCAGCCATCTAGTTGTCTTGGAGACAAGCACGTGGGGGAAAAAAAAAAAAAGAAAAAAAAAAAAAAAAAAAAAAAAAAAAAGCCACTCAATATTCCTATCCCTGACTATAACCCCCTGTTATGGATCAGCTAAGTAATAGTCTAAATACAAAATGTATAAAATATTAACCTGACAAACTGCACTGCTTAAGTCAATGACATATGGATAGGAGATGTGGGTAACAAGAGGTTTATTAAAATGCTCCGGTTCAGCTGCAGCAGGAATGACAGAATAAAAGCATGACTTGTAAAATAGAAAGGGTAGGGAGATATTAACACTGAAGTGCAGATGAGCAAATTTTCCTGGAAATCTCAGAGAACCAAACAGCAAATGAGGTTGATTAAAATTACTATAATTGTGGTGACAAGTTGTACACCACTCGAACACCCTACTGTACATAGTTCCAGATGCTAATTTGGGCTCTAATTTGCCTGTCCTTGAAGACAGTGATAAAACTCTCCTTGACTTCAAAGAGGAGCAGAAGCAAACTCTTCAGTTCATAGGAAAGAAATGTCTGGCTTTAACAAGTAAGATCAGCAGCCCTAAAATATATCTTGAAGGCATCCCTAAATTTTATTGATAATAACTTCATCTTGATTGCTTTTAAATTCTTTAAATAAATTGGAAAATTTGGGTTACTTCTTATGTGCATACAGTAAGTTTGAATCTGTGTAACTAAATTTCCCCAAGCGTTTGTGCAATACTTTTCAGGAACATTCAGGAGTAGGATCTACATTTTCACAGGTAGTGACACTGAAAAACTAATTTCTAGCACAGAGCTCTGCTTCAAATATGTAAAAGGAAGTTGCTCTCACACTGAGCTCTCACCTTAAGGAAAACAGTCCTTCTAAAAGGTTTTAAAGCAAAGCACTTTGAAGTCATCCAGAACCATTAATCACTTTAAAAATTCTTGGCAAATGCATTTGTTTTACGAATTTACACCAATGATAACACGCTGTGTCTATGTTAATACACTTCTATTTAATTCTGAGACAGTCACTGTATGTTTCCCATCCATAAAGGGAGGCACCTCAACCTCCCTGAAGAGGACAAACACATTCTAATATCTGGATAACTGCGACGGAATTAACTGAGATGCACTGCCCCTAGCTCATTGTATTAGAATTTTTGTTACCATCAATTACCAGGATATTTTTTAACTTTATATCTTCCTCCTACAGAACTTATGTGCATTGCGTGCAGTACCCCGGCCTTTTAAATAGTTTGCTTAAACCTACTGTTCATAGTCTGCAATCTGCCGCAGTTATCTTAAAAAACCCAAACAATTAAGCTAAATATTTGCTAGGATATTTTGCTATCAGCTGCCATCAAGAATCATTACACTAGTTACAAAAGTTTGCGCTGTCAAAGAGTGGCTGAAATGGAAGAAAGGAAACTGCAGTTAGGTTACTGCTTCTGAATGGCATTTGTGCCTCATCTATTCACTACACGCAGTGAATTGAAATGAGTGCACTTCTCTGAGATGCCACGGCGTAACAGGCTGTGTTTATCTCAGTTTAAGTCTACTGAAAGTAATGGAGATGTGGAGTTCTGATATTTTCTTTTGGTGATGCATGAATGACATAAGAAATCTTAATCATGTAGAAAGACTAATAAAATCCTGCCTTCAGCAAGGCCTGTGAAATTTGAAGGCTATGAAAATATGCATACAATGACTGCGATTTCAAAGAGAGCCCGACTGCTATGAAGAACAGTCCCGAATGCATTTGAAGGGGTATTCCAGCTAGTGGTTAGGCTGATGCCAGATGTTGATGCAGAGGAAAGGGAAGTTAAGGAAATTTAGCAAAAATAGGTACAAGAACCCTCAGGATATTGGGTTACCAGCCGGCTGGGAGACACCTGGAAAGGAGCTATTTAAATCCGTTTGAAGTAAGGGTCTCTTGTAGAGGGATTGGCCAGAGGATCTGGAGAGCGGAGAAGATCCTTTTACTCCTTCCAGCATCTCCCACCTCCCTCTGCCTGCAAGGGGCAACTTCCAGCTCCGCAGAGCCCCCGGCAAAGGACCGGGGCAGCCCGGGGGCAGGGAACGGGCTGTGCTGGCACTGGGAGAGAGCTGGAGCATCACCACCTCCTGCCTGCCCAGGGCTGGGGCACGGGCGTGCCAGTGGGACACTGGCATAGAGCGCTGGGGGGACAGAGAGCGTGAACGTCATTTATCGACAAGAAAACACTTTCATTTTTTCAAAACAATTTTTTTTGTGCATTAGTTTTATTTTTCCTCATTTTTATAGTATCTTTACATTAACAAGAAATTACTTTGTGTCGAATTACTGATTAGTCGGCATTTATTTCTGTAATTACTTCAAATGTAATTTCATTCACCTATATCCAAGAGACTGCTGACAACTTTTATAGATTTCTTTTTTTTTTCAAGGTCAGAAAATGCATCTGCATACCTAAATACATAAATACAGAGAGAAATAGATAAAATTTGGTAATTTCTACTCATACTATTTATAGATAGATGTATAATTAAATCATTCTAATCTCCAGCTGCCTGAATTGCAATCTTGCTAAAGAATATAATCTTTCATTAAATATGTATGATATAGATTATATAGAACATTTTATGCATTATATCGCTCTCCTTTTTTTCAGATTTACATAGAAAACATTGAAAATGGAAAGGCAGTGCATTTTAAGGGCTGTAAAGGTGAGAGGACAAATTAAAAAAATCTGTATTATTTGCAGAATTCATTCAAATTCGGTGACTTTAAATCAATTCAGTATTTAAGTATAATTTATTTTATCTCTATCACCGACATCCATGAAGCATAGGAAAGCCAGTTGCTTTTTGGAGACTGCCTCTCCAGGGAACTCATTTTGATCACAGGCTTTTCCTGCCTCAGTTTTCCCCCTGTGAAATGGAGATAACCATTTTCTCTCTGCCTGTCACGGGATGGTCTAAGGAAATGTGCATTCAAGGATATTCAGATACAAAATCAAGGAATCTGTATAAACATTTCAGAGGGAGGTAAACAGAACAATACAAAGTTGAAGTGCATTAATTGATTACTTTCTGCTTTGCTTCATAGCTTTACCTTTTTGTGTGTCTGCTCCTTGCCTTTGTAATTTTGCTGAAGGTGTATGTTTCTAATTAATGAGAAGCTGAGTTTTCTGATTGTGGCTCAGCATTTGAAGACTAGCTGTTACTATTGTTCAGAAGCACACTACTTTTTTTCTGGGATAAATCTAATTCAGAGTTTAAATAGCCAGGTCAGACAGACTTTATTTTAACTGAACATCTTGGTCACTTACTCATGCAAATGTCTTGGCATGTGCCAGGCAAAGCACCCCAAATACCAGCTGACACAGTGGGGTGGAGAACTCTTCCACTACTTCAACTCCAGCTTGTGGACGATGTTCAGACACTCACTGTCTCTCTTCTCCCTTCCTTGTTGTTACTTATCTTCCTCAAAGGCATATGCATTCGAAGGTAGCAGGAGATATAAAGTTGCTCTGCTAAAAGAGCTGTTGTTTTTGGGAGGCTCTGCACTTTCTTCAGGTTAACATAACCATTTCTTAAAATGCCTTCCTTAAACTGGACATTTACCACATGACTGAGCAGTGCACAACACCATGCTTGAATTATTCTTCTTCCTTCAAGACTCATCAGCCCCATTCACAAAATTCCTTGCCTTACACTCCAAATATATCTTCTGTCACAAACCTATGCCTCTGTCCCAAAAAGGGCCTCCACATGTGGAGTCTCCAAGCTTGGCAATGGACATTTATGGCATTTTTGAGATAACACCACATTTTGATAGTAAGTGCAACAAATTAGAATTCTTTTTTAATCCTTTTTTTCTGATGGACATTTTGTGTAGGCAATAGAAACTGTGAAGCATTTCATTCTCTACAGGAAGTACTTAAAAAAAAATAAATAAATCTCTAGCTGATTATATCTGCTTTCCGTAAGCCTTCCTGATGTGCACTAAAGGAAGATGTGTCTCTGTTGTAAAGTGATCCAGTTTTCAAAAAGAGCACTCTGATATTAGTGCATTTTAACACTGCTTAATGGGTTTATAATTCTATTCAGCATTTTAACTGGAAAGCAGGAATAGGAAGTAGGTGGGAAAATATGCCCATGTAGCCCTCCCTCTTATTGATCATTCTGCACCAAACACCAGAAAGATGAGCAGAGGGGAGGAGGATCTGGCGTCAGTGGACAGGTAGGAGACACCAGAACATTAGTGATCATTTAAAACTTGCATTTTGAAACCAAAACAGCTGTGAATCCTCTGAAAAGACTGAATATTTTAACACACATATTCTGCTCATAAAAATACTCTCTCTTGCCAGTGCTGTCATTTTATCTACATTAACAAAAAACATTATGAATACAAGTTAAACTGGCTATTGCAATAAATGAAAACGGCAATTCCATTTACCTAATTGGCAGATATCCAATATCTTTTTATTCTTAGAATGAAACAGCTGGGGTTGTGAAAAGTAACAACTACTCTGTAATAGCTGCTACATGATATCATCGCTTTCATAGGAAGAAGACAGAGGTTCACCTGGCAGAGAAGACATGTCTAAAATATACATCACTAAAATACAAAATGAAAATCAATAAAATCTTTTGTCCATCCGACTCTTTGGGGAATAATTTTCTGGGTAACAGAGTCATTACTTAAAGTATTCACTTCAAGATTCATCCTATCACTGTAAGCCCTGATGTAAACTGTCTATTCCATAGATAGTCTCACGGGTAAAGTCTGGGGTCTTTAATTCTTTCATTTTTCATACTGGTTCATTATTTTTTACCAAAAGAAAAGAAAAAAAAAAAAGTCTTATTGATCAAAGAAACTATTAGATGGGTAAAATATTACCCAAAATAGTGAGTAGCTTATTAGAATTTGTTAATATTGGTTAATCTTTTTATGTGCTCAGTTCTCCAAGTTTCATGGCCCTGCTTCTGGGATAGTTAGAACCATTTTTAACAAGGTGTCAATGAAAGATGAATACCAAATGCTACATAATTAAAGATACTGGTGTGCAGACAAATGCAATGTATTTTCATTTTCTTCTTGATTTCCCATCCCTCATCAAATCCTTTAAAAATGAAGGATTAACAGGTTACAGAGGAGGCCTAAAGTACAGACTAAAAAAAAATTCTGGAAGCTTTTTCTCCAAAGATTTGTGGCATTTTGGACAGCTGCTGAAATATCTACCATGGCTTTTTCAATTCTCATCACATCTGTTTCTCGATTTGGAAGCTCTTTGGAAGGGGGACTGTGTATTTAGGGGGCTCTGCCTTAACAAGAGTCTGGCCAAAACATTTGTGTATCTCTGTAAGTATCATCACTGACAGGATTAGGTAATGTCATAATGCTTTCTAAATACCCAGTCAGAGTCAGTGTTGCACCACCACCTGATAATACATTTCTGATGATGTCAGAGTAGTTTTGACTGTTCTCTGGAAATGTTTATTATTCACCCTAGCATATGTTTGGCCTACCTGTAGAACCCTGGCACATGTGTATCAATAGTATAATGAGAAGTGGTATTTTAAATAAATTCATAACTTCTAAGACCAAAGGGATTGTAAAGTTATAAGTTTTTATTTCTTATGCATTAAAAGTCAAAATGGTTTTCCCATAAAATTTTCTTTGCTGGGAAGCTTAATTTTCATACTTTTTTTTTTTTTTTTTTTCATGCCACATCTCCAAAGCCAGGTTGGTGCATATATATACATACACATATATATACATATATATACATATATTATATTCCATTTTGGCATCTACAGATGGACATCAAAACACATCAAATGCTGACTTCTTCAGTCTTTACCAAATATTGCAGCCAAGCAGAATATTATTTGCAGAGCAAAGAAGATGGTGCCGAGGACCCTGCATCTGTCCCAGATATGATTTGGGATGACTTCTTTGACCAGCTCTATAATCAGTTTGAATGAAAATTTCCTGGTTCTCACAATGTGAGGTGTCTCCAACACGTCTCCCAGGTTTATTTTATGTAAAAAAGGGACTAGTTTTGTGCTTTCTCTCAAAATATGCCAATGTACAGTAAGTGCATGTTGTTTGCTTCAGAAATGCACTCTGGAAGTGAAGGAGAGCAAAATGATTGAAGTGATGAGATTTAGGACTGGCAATGAGCAGCTTGAGCTTGTAACAGACTTTGAGAATGGGGGAAAAGGAACAGGTTGCCAAATTATTTAATGTCAGAGTACTTTTTCAGGTTTGCATTAATATAGTTGGGTTGAACTGTAGATTTTAAGGACAGACAATCATTCAGGTATGATCCCAAAATCATATGGAATGAAGTAATAGGAAAAAAGTTAGTTCCTCTACTGCTGGTGTAATTTTTTTTTTTTTTTTTAATTTTGTGTGTGTGTGTGTGTGTGTGTGTGTGCGCGCTAGATTGTCAGGTTTTCAATCATACAAAAGATTTCAACAACAGAGCAGTATCCATAATCAATATTCAGCTAGTGGTTTTCAGTCCTGTGTATCTGAGTGAGAGCATCCAGCTAAAATTTTTATAGAGAACTGTTTCATGGAAATGTCTCAGAACATGGACAAGCAATTATGTTAACGCTTGCCAAAGTCAACAAAATGAATGAAACATCTTCCAAAATCAGAAAACCACACAAATAGCAGCCAAGCTTGAGAGTTGCTTCAATGGGAAAACTGTTAGTTTAACTGCAAATGACTTATACCAGAGGGTCCTGGACTCCCTGACAATTTGTGCATTTCCAGATAAGTTGAATGAAATTGCATGTCAGATCTACTTTGCTGACAGAAATTGCATTAAACTACCCTTAGTGCTACAAGTAAAATGTTACACTCCCCTCTCCTTCAGAGTTTGGACACAAAATTGAGTTAAGGATGTAAAATAGGGTATCAGACATTGGATGATAACCATAAGTGCTTACAAATGTCTCTATCAGTTTTGGCCTGTTTTATTTGTGATGTAACGGGCCTTAATCTAAACTTCAGAGAAAGAGGTTAAATTACATTAATGTACATTTGGCCAGTCTAAGAGCAGAGACACAGAACTTCACTGCAGCATGATTCGTGGGCAGAGAAGAGCCTTTAATGTTATCTTCTGCATGCTCCCCTCTTGTGGAAGAAAAAAATCCTCATATAAAAACTGTTGTACCGTATAGGTATTACTGAAATAGCTTATTGTCACAGAAAAAGGCTAAACAATTTTTTTTTTTGGGGGGGGGAAACTACGGCAAAGACTGGTAACTATCCAAAATCAATGGGAAGTAGAAACGTCCACGCAGAGAAGACAGGTGATTGGTAGCTGAAGGAAAGATGCTAGAGATGTGCACAACCAGCCACGCAGGCTTGACGAGAGTGCAATTTCCAGACAACATCTGTTTGCTCATTAAGAGTGCCAGTAATGTTTTGGGAAAGACTTTTGCGCAAGAAACTGCAGGAAAGCAGTGAGAAAAGATTCGGCATTTGGGAGAGGCAGGCACGGCATTGTGGTGGTGCTGGGGGAAGCATGCCAAGGCCAGAAGGAAGGCCCGCGGAGGCTGCGGTGAGCGTCAGGAAATGCCGCAGAGCCAGCCAGGCAGACGGCAGATCCGGGTGAGACAACGGCCAAAGCTGGGGCAGGGCAATCCACAGCTGGGAAGGCTGCGGAAAAGCGATGCCATCAGACTCCTGCGAGTCAGGGATTGCCCTTCTTCCTCCAAACCCAGGAAAGGCTGTGTGCTCGCAGATGCGCGACCCACGGCAGCCGCCAGCAGCCCGCAGAGCCGGGCCGAGCAGCGCCGTGTGAGCAGATGTCAGCGCAGCGGCAGCATCGCTCCGGACTGAAAGAGGAGGCGCGGCTCCGCCCGAGCGCTCACGAGCTCTACTGCTCTCTACAAGCTGCTCTTACCCGTCCCTCTGTCCCCCAGAATTTCCACCCATGTGTTTATATCACTTCCCTAAAATAACAGTAAACCAGTGCATTAATGTCTGCGTGATGGGACTGCAAACACACGGGGGGTTTTGTTGTTGCTGTGTTTGTAGCTTGAATTTGCACTTGGAAGCGTTTGAGCTGTCTGATAACATTGCCTAGTTTAAAACTGTGCCTGTGAATTTTCCTTCAATTTTTACTTATAGCTAGGAGAAAGTCATCCCTGCTCCCCAATAAAAGATAACAGGCAGCTTTAAAAAAAGATAAATATTTTATTTAAAAAAAAATCAAAATGAAGTTTCAGCATTTTCAGGAGTCATTCTAATTGCTTTTATTTAAAACTATGCAAAAAATTCATTTTACTCCAATTCTGAACAACTCTTTCATTGAATGTCAGTTTAGTTTTTCTCATTATATCTTTTAGACCAGTTTCTGACAATATTAAATTTATAAGATAGGTAAATTGAGAGACATTTTTTTTCTGATACTTTTATGTCATGAAGTAAAATTGATCAAGGTGCAAGTTGACAAACTACCTTTATTTCATCTGGTTAAATTGTTAAACTGATTAGGAAAATACCAAGATTAGGGAAACAGGGCTGCCCTGCCTGCTATGAACAAACAACCCCTTGCACCAGCTTGGAAATGAAAAGTGAGCTCCACATATAGATGTCAAAAAATATTAAAAACAAAAGAAAAGGACCAAAAAAAAGAGAACACCACAACCAAAGCAAACAAACCCAACAAAAACAACAACAACAACAAAATCCCCAACCAACCGAACAAAAACAACCTTAACAGAAAATAGCCTGCTAAGTAAAAACTGAGGTTGTGAGGTCCAAATGAGACGAGAGACCAGCCCACAGACAGTAATCACGCTGATTTTCAGTGATATTTTAATTATAAATGAGTTGCCTTAGTCTTCTGTAGCCTGCGAGATCACTTGCTAGATCAAAGCGGTGTGTAAAAGATTAATTGCAGCAGGTGTTGAAATTTGGGGAAGAGCGCAGGAAGGGCAGGCAGGTTTGAGAACAGCCTTAGAGCTCCCCACAGCAAGGCTCAGAGACAGGAAGGTTTGTCCTTCACTCCTGGTGGCCTTTGTCCGTGCCAGGAGCAGTCAGTGCTGCTGGGATGTTGTGCAGCTATTGCTGGCACACAGCAATGAATGAAGGAGTAATGTTGCTTCCTTCCCTCTCTGTGGATCACATCCTTGCGTTGCATTTCTCACTGAGGTTCCAATTTTAAAGCTGGGGGAAAACAAACAAACAAACAAACAAAAAAACACCTGTGTAGATATATCAGATCTATCAGATATATCCTCACCCTGACTTCTGGACAGCTACGCTGCTTCTCTCTTCCCAGCTGACTCTCACCTAACCCCCTACTCCTGCGCTCACTAGGCAGAAATACTTGAAGGCCTGATGGTAAAGATGTACCTCAACTTCACATCTCTAAGCAATAGTGAACTCTTGCTGGTTTTGGGTTCAGCTAAGTACCTGCACATAAACATTCAGAAAAAGAAATGAAATTATCTGAAGCCTCAAATCCCCTCTTTTCCTCATTTCAGCTTTTTAAAACTCCAAACCTGGGCTGTTTGAAAGGAAAGGACAGTCTTGGTGGAAGCATCGCCAAGAAATATCCACGCCAAGAAGGGGCATGTCATCATGTGATGATTTCATTGCAGCAAAATTAAAGTACATAGGTGGAAATGCTTACAGACGGCTGAGAAAATCCCCTGAGGAGATATGTGGGCTGGAGGGCAGGCACTCAAGAAGATGCAGAGAGAGGAAAGCATCTGGGCTGAGGTGCTCACAGGCAAGCCTGACCTTGCTGAGATGAGACATGCCATAGGAAAAGCAAAAAGGTCAAAAGCAGAGGAAATGTTATCTTGTATTTTCAATTTATTCTAAAGGTAGTTACCATGGCAGCAACAAGCAGTTTTGGGGCTTAAGTTCCCCTACAGACATACAGACACCTTTTGAACTTCCCTCTTCTTCCATTGCCATATCTGTCCCCAGGAGCATGGGCTGAAAACTCACTCATGTTTCCTTCTATGAGCAATGTATCAGCAATGAGAACAATGACAAAAGTACTGTAGAACCTCCTTAAAACCATAATGATAATTTTTTTATCTTTCCTTCCAGTAGATTTAACCTGACCCTCCCACTTCAGTCCTCTATATTTTGTCAGGAACAGAGTAGTCTCTGCACAGATCTTGCAGTATTCCTTCCTCATGCAGTTCTTGTTTTTAGGGCAAGAAGAGAAATCCATCAACATCCATTTATATCTCTATCCATCTGCATAACTGAGCTATTGCTCTCACCCTGCAGACCTCTTCTTCAGACTCCTTTTTGAATACAGCATAATTCAGGACCCTCCTCCACTTACGGGTTGGGCTGACCTGGAGAAAAACACTGGATGGGGGAAAGGGAAAATTCCCATAAATGAGCCTAGCTGTAAAGAGGAGCGAACAAGCTCTCACTTTGAATCACCTGGTCATTTTGGCCACCAGCAGCCCATGACTATGAAATATGGGCTATGAACCCCAAACCTAATACTCAACAACAAGAATCTCTGATTCTTAGTTGCACCTAAAGAATCTCTCTTCTAGAGTAAAATCAAAGAATTACAGTCTTAGCTGCTTTTATCTGAGAGTAAGTTGAGAGAGCAGCAAAAGAAGTAATATGTGACAGTCTGCTTTTTTTCGTGCTGCATCTGAACTGACTACAAGATAATACAATAAACAAGATAACAAGATCAAAGAGAGCTTGAGAGGGCTTCTTTTCCATTCCCCAGTCACAGAGGAGAATCAATTATTTCTAAACTATTCTTGAGAGATGTTGGACTAATCTGATCTTTGCTCTGGACGCCTGGCTAGCATCCTTGATGCACCCATGGTTTCTAGGATATTGTAGGGGGTTCTAGGCAATTAAAAGAAAAGCACAAAGTAAGAAGGTCAAAATATACTGGGGACAGTTCAAGCAGTCAGGTGTTTTATTTACTTAGGATTAGACCTAATTTTCATCATATTTTCAATTTATTAATTTATTAGCTAGTATGATACATTAAGGCCATGGTGTTACCCTTGTCTGATGCTGAATCACATCTTTCCAGGGCTTGCCCTGTTCCCAGGGGAAAAAAAAAAATGCTTTTCAGCAAACCTCACCTAAAAAACCACTACTACCTTCCATTTGAAGATTAATTTTTCACTTGAATCACTTTATTTATTTGGTTCACAATTAAAAAGCATTTATAACTTACATCAGCAGAAGAGGGGGATTGTGGCAAAATGCATTTGGAGTCAAGAATAAATGGCCCCAGTGGCTAGAGGGACTGGAAGCCACTGTGTCCCAAAGGAGCAGCCTAAAAAACTGAATGGAATTATAGTATCTCAGGAACTGAACACCAGCTCCTAGGTGAGATTGTACTGAGAAGCAAAGAAAAATGATCAGTGTCACTTTGAAAGCCATGCATTTGCAGTGAGCACGCTGCTTTCCTCCTCCTGCTTGGGAGGAATGTTTATCCAACACTTAATGCAGATCCCTTTCTACACTACCGAGTGCTAATTTGTCTTGATACATACACCCTCATAATTCAACCACTATTAAATAACTGTAAATTGGTAACTTTAATTGCTGAGGTCTCAGAATTGCAGTTCTCTACATGTTCAAAGGAAAACAAAAAACCACAAAAACCAAAAACCAAACCAAAACAAAAATTTCCACTCTCCTGGGGTCTTGCCTCCCCAGGCAACGTCAAGTTTTCAGGAAAAGGAAGCATGGAAATTGCAGACTCAATTAAATCCGAGCAGTTGGAACTCCTTGTCAAGGTGGAATTTACTTTTGAGGCTACAACTCATTTTGAGAAGCTGCTTGGATTTGGAGGAATACTCACAGTGCTATTGTACAATATACTGAAGGTAAGGACCTCAGCGTAGCTCAAGGGTAAGGGTAGCTGGAAAGGCTGGTAGGGATTTTCGATAAAACCCTGACTTTGTGTGTCACACCAAATGATTCCAGCTGTTGTTTGAGGCTTACATGGTGACTGCGTTGTTCTTCTATGATTACAACATTCCTACCTCTCAGCTTTGCAGCCTGCAAAGTATTTCTGCATCATCGAAAGCAGGAGATCAGACCTCCCATGGCCTCCTGCTCCTCTGCTTTTCCAACAGCAGTCCTGGGTTGGTGGTCATGTACAGACAATTGCATCATATTAGTTGCATGCTTTTTACTCCAACAGCTATGAGGTATAACTGAGATAGAACGTTTTTGTCTTTTTCTGACTACTGTCTAAATCTTGTCTTTCATCATCTTTATGTTTCCCTGCTTTTCTCTGGGGAAGTTCTTGGAAGATAAAAATTCTGAGCTCTTTTTGCTCCCATGGAGACAAGTTAGTTGCTTTAAGGGAAGTGACCATGGTGCAAGGTCTCAGCTTCCACAAAGTAAAGAAATGTGACAAGCATTATTTCAGCAGCATTGGCATCAGGCCAACAATAATATGTCCATAGTTCCCAGTGACCTCTCAGTGAGTTCCAAACTAAGATGATTTTGTGTTATTCCTTTCTCAGGTATCCTTGAAAAACAATGCAAAGAAAAGGCAGGGATTTAGCTTTGGGAACGACCTTGTCACTGAAAGGTGAAATAGAGGCTATTAATCTAACATTTGCTTTGCAGTGTTGTGGTAGGACTGATACCTAGAAAATGGGGTGAAGCAAGGGCTAGAAGTTGTGGATTTATATTTGAACATTGCTTCTAACTTTTATTCTGTTTCTGGAGTGTTGGGAAGTGTTCTGTGGATACCATGAGTGAACAGTGCTTTTGGTATTAAATATTTATTGCATAGCTTCTACGTTTGCAAGCATCCAGATCAATGATTCAAGCTATTCCCACCAGATCTATGCTTAAACCAACTGCTTTCTTCTTTCCATTCAGAGAAGATACTTGAACCATGGTTTCAAATGGGGAAGCTTTCTGTTGAAAAATGCATTAAGAAAACTAAAAAGCTATTGTGCAAGGCAAATTCTTCTGACACGGGGAAGGAACACCATGAGGAAACCTGTGATTTGAGTGTCACACAAGTTACAGAACACATTGGGGAAGCAAGGTAACCTAAGGCAAAGCATCTCCAATTATCCTTCCAACAACTGCCAAATGCAACAGAGAGGAGAGTCTTTAGATAAAGTGTGCAGTCAAATTCTCCAGAATGAACACAAAGCTGCCTCACAGAATATCACAACTGTAGATGCTAACAAGACATGGAACTTTCAAGAAGAGGAAAAATTCACATCAAAATTAAAGCATCCTGCAAGTTCAAGGAGTTTATTATTTCAAATGGGAAGATTGTTTTCACAAAAGTTTGTCCAGTCTTCATGTATATCTAGTAATAGATCTGTCTCTATTTTTAAATAAGAAAGCTAAGTGAAATAATACAAGACCTAACTACAGACATGACTGACTGTCTTTGATACCAATGACAACACCTATATTAGCAAATGTGTACGTGTCCCTCCCTCATTCTTGAACTTCAGTAGTCTTTTGATAATGTATAAATCCTGTTAGCACTTTTCCCAGAATTCACGAAGACATCCCTGCCCATATCCTCCCTGTATCAGCCAGCTCAGACAGCCAGCAGCTGTGTAATGAAAAGGAAATGAAATTTTCCTGTTAGCATCCTCCTCCAATATGGGGAAACAGGGACAGGCACCACATCTGCCTGCAGTACTCTCAGGGTTTCTCAAATGTTAAAATACTTTCCTAGAGAGACTGGTTAAATGTGACTCTTAGTAGATGGGTGAAACAGGGACTGCGTGGCTGGACCTTTAACATATTCTTTTTGACTATTTTAGAAGTTTCTTGGTATTCAGGTCTCTATCATTAATTGTAAAAATACAGGAAAAGAAAGGATGCATTTGCTGAAGTTCAGCCCCTACAAAAATAATCTGTAAGACCAGGTGATTGAAAGCAGCATGTTTTTGGAGTATACTTGTATACTTCAGAAAGAAATAATCAATCCCTCAATAACAGGATGAGACCTTTAATGTTAAACTTTGAATAATTCATTTAAACTACAACTTAATAATAATTTTAAGTAATTTGTAACTGAAAAGGAAGTTTAACATTGCCCTTTCCATGAAGAAGTGTGTAAGAGTAAAGTGAATCAAATAAAGTGGAGGGGTTTTTTTTGTTGTTGTTTTTGGGTTTTTTTGTTTGTTTGTTTGTTTTGTTTTTTTGTTTTTGACTTGGATAATAAAAAATAAAGTAAAAAATATTTATGCAACTAGATCTTGTTTGGATCTCACTGAAAAAAGTATCACCAGCTTCCAAACTAATTATTTCTTTTGTATTATATTTATTTAATCTGTCTTTGGTTAAAACATTTTAGTTTAAAATTGAGTCATAACTGTATAACTGCATAATCTGCTAAAATGCAGTGTCAGAATATTTTGCTCAAACTCCTTTAAGCTACTATGAATTTATTTCAGATCAAATGAGATCAAGGTCTCTAATCATAAAGTCCATTGATAATGTAAATACATTTGATAATATAATGCTGTGATTATACCATTCATGACAGTTTGGCCTCAACATAAGTAAAATTTAGCTTCCAAACAAAATGAAGCAAGTTTTAGCTGTAGATTTGACTGTAGGTGCTGCTCTTCCATGTCTGTCCATTAAAATTATATTCTGGATCTGGGGTTTGTTAAAAAATTATCTTTGTCCACAACCAATTAATCTAATGGCAAATCAGCTTCAAAAGTGGCAGTCACCTTTAGGGAAGAAGAAGGAGAGGAAATTATCCTGAAATGTTTTAACATGCTTATTTCTATATAGTTATCCAATTATCTTTCAAATAGCTCTCTGCATTTTTAGTTTCCACATAAGATATGACCAACTCACCCCGTAACATTTTTCAAGGTAGCATCTTAAGAAACTAAAATAGTTTTGCTGTTAAAATCTTTCTCAACCCAATTTTCCACCCCCTGTAATTATCTTCAAAAATCCTTATTCTGAAGGATTGCACCCTTACACATATGTCAGCTGTTATTAACCACACTGTCGTTATCCCGGCTGACACTGTGGCTCCGGGCTGCGCTAAGGGCCTGCATAATCTTGTTTTCAGAGGCTTCTGCTGCCCCTGTGAATGACAGGAGGAAAGGAGAAGCCAGGTAAGATCCAGAATTTTTTCGAAGATTAAAGCTCTAGAAAGTGTGCGGTAATCCAGCATCTGTTCCTTTGGTCCTGGAGCTGTGGAGCTGTGCTGCTGCTGTGCCATCTGCCAGGAGCCCGGGGAGGAGGGGAGGAGGCTGCTCCTGCACCAGCCGCTGTGGTTAAGGTTGTCTGTGTTTATGTTTGTCATGCAGTAGGGAAAAAATGATCGCACACTTTGAGCTCGGGCACTGCCACGTGTGATGTGTCAGAGGAGAATGTGGGTCACTTTACCTGCTCGCATCTGGACAAAGCACGGGGAATAAATAGGGAAAGCAAAAGGCCACACAGTTATTAACATACAAATAGCACCCGTGCTTCATGTGCAATTCACACCTAAGCCACACACCGTTCTGATTTTATACTACCCAACACTGATGCAATGTAACACGGAGCTTTAAAGGAGTTTTGGTTTGCCCAGGTGCAGGGACACAGACCTCTGCACCCCCAGGAAACAATCTCCGAGGGAGGCATGAGGTTTTCATGCAGTTTACCAAGCTTAAACCTGGGAAAATTAGTGGTGATTCCTGTACCACTTTATAACTTATCTTTTATTAGTACAGAGAATAAATAGTTTTCCTGTATATACTATTAAGGCATTGCCTATTTCATTCTCACTACTAAAGTCTTTCAGCACACTCTGCCTCTGTGTGCAGTGATTGTGCAAGGTATTCATGTATAGGGGCAAATCTTTTGGATTGACTCTGGCAGTATCTTTGTTCCCTAAGTCACGCAATGAAGAGGTACCAGAATGAATTCAGAACATCTTGTATGAAAGTGCACATATACATGCTATGTCACTTGAACATAGGATGTGTTGCTCTTCAGAACTGTGAAAAATTCCTGCCCCAAATAAGTGATATCTAGACAAAAAAATATTAACATGCCTGAGTTATGAGCACTTTCACAAAGAAGGAACTGACATCAGACTTGATTTCCAAAATGTCTTTGGCACAAACATTTATTTGTCACTAGAAAGGATCCACCAGGAACCTGCACAAATTATACAGATCTGTGTTAATTTCTATCTTCTTCTTGAAGGAAGGTATTTTAAATTTGCAGACCTTACTGGATCATCTATATAAATTGTTCCACATCAGAATGAAATTATTCTAAATTTTCTCTAAATCGGATATTTTCTGGAAGTTTTGGCAATTCCAATGACTGGTACCCAGGTCAGAGATCTGAGCTTCTGCACAATGGTAAGCCTGATGTGACAACTGGAGGAGACACTGGGCTGGTATGCTCTGAAGTCCAGACACACAATTGCTGCTCATGGAAACATTCGGAATCTGGAGGCAAACTAGCTAGATCCAGCACCAGTAAAGCCTAGCAGTAGCTGAAAAAGCATCAACTCGTATAGGACACCCAGCTGCATGTCTACTAGGCTGGAGAGAAAGCTGTACTGCGACTAGTTCTTGAAGCTGCAGCCGTGCCAGTAAGGGTGTGATGGCCAGTGGATGCTGCAGTTTGTACAGCGAGCAGCTCTTGTGCACAGCAGGGAGGGAATTCTCTTCAGCGGCTCCGCAAAGAGCAACAGCCTGGCTCGGGGTGAGTGAGAACGGAAAGCACCCTGGCGTCCCTGGAAGTTGATGCATGTGGGTGGCACCTCCGTGCTGTTTCAATGCAAGAGCAAAGCAGAAAACAAGGCAAGGGTTAATAAGGCAAGGTTTTCACTTTTCTTTCTGTTCCTCGGCACGGAGCAGCCAACGCCGCCTCCCCGCAGCATCGCTCCCGCGAGCGGAGCTCCCGCCGCCCTCCCGACGCAGATCAGGTGAGCGGGCTGCGCTCAGCCTCCTCCTGCCATTTGCTGGAAGGCATCGCTCGGGGCGGGGAAACGAGCGGCAGGAGATAGGAAGACTTTCTCCCTTCGGGGGCTGACAGCCCTGACAATCTGGCCCTGTACTTACGGAAGCACAAGGCATTCAATTGTATGTCATTTTGATGTTTCTGAATAGCGTCTCTCTGGAGATGAAATAGTAATCATCACCAGAGCTACAGATTAGCAACTGATAGAAAAAAATAGGCGTATCATTAAGCTTGCACGCTTCCTTGTTATCTCACCGCTTCTCATTCAATCCTCGTCTGCAAACAGAAGAAGGGAATCCCTGCACGGCTGCGCTGCTGGGTTTGCATATAATCAGGTGTCGAAGCCTGCCTTGCTTAGACCTTTTGTTCAGCTGCGATCCCTACTGGATTTTTTCCTAAGATTTGTGCTTTCACCTTTGGATAATATAACAAATAGCGCTTTGTCTCTTTAGGTTTGTTCGTATAACTTGTATTAATATATTGACAATGTAATAAAAAGATATACAAAGAATCCTCTTGTTTTCCCCAGCTACAGCAAAAGTGGTGACAATTATTTCTGATGTGAAGCAGGATCTGAGACTCCAGTGGGTAAATGTGAAAAAATGTAATTTTTGAAATTCAGTTGTAGAAACAAAATAAGTATCAGTTAAGCCTTAGGAAGATTTACTTCATGTTGAGTAAAGCCATTGTTACTAGGGCATTTATCAGGTGGTATAGCGGTTAAAATTAATATTTTTTAAAGATACTATGGTTGCAGCAGTGATGACATTTTGAAAAATTAGGCAAAACCTAATTGACTTCCAGTAAGTTTTTCAATGGAGTGTGATTGTAAAAGTAGGATATTTGAATGTTTCAAACACTTTCACTGAAAAGGTCAATGTTAAATGTGATTTTGAAATTTATTTTGTGAGGGAGGAACATCAGTCTGGGTTCTGAGGATAGTTATATTCTACAGATCTCTCATATTGTGCTCCTAGCAAAGATCCCAGGTCCTTTTTGCTGTATTTTCTCACAAGCAGTGCAGAATCGTCCTCCTGGTTGCATGTGAAGCTTCAGCGCAGCACAGGATGTCCTTTGCCATCTGAAAAAGAATATCTCCTCCCTCCTCTGCTTCAGTCATAGCCTAGCCTGATCCAAGTTTTGCCTGAATCTTTCCTTCTCATACCTTTGCTGTGCTTCTCACTCTAACACATAGGTACACCCACTCCATCATACTCAGGGAAGTTGTCTTTCCAAATAGGTCAAATTTCTAAGTATATGCACATATGCCTTTAAATTCTGGTGGTGGTGTACACTTGGATTTTTGTCTCAAAAATCACTGGGGCTTCTCAGGAGGAGCCTAAATTAGAGACAACTGTTAATCTCATCAATTTCAGCCTATCTCAGTGTGGTACCTGGTAAGGAAAAGTGCCATGAAACTGGGTAGAAAAATATCCTTGTTTAAAAATAAAAATGGAAAAAGAAAAAAAAAAAAGAAAAAAAAAAAAACCACAAAAAAAAAAACCCAAAAAACCAAACCAAAACAAAAAAAAACAGTGGGTGGGTAGCTAGGGTTAATAAATCAAAGGCAATATTGCTGACATGTAAGAGTTCATATTTCCTTTTAATGAGAGACTATGGAATTCAGATGTTTGGAAATCTGTTGCTGGTTCTGCTGTGGACTCATGACCCAAGACAGTTTTAACAAGCTTTGAAAATCCTAAATAATATTTACCTGCATCTCAAAAGTACTGTGAAACATAGTTACCACTATGAAACACTTTCAGATGCACAAATGGAACACTTGTCTGTATGGAGTAGATTTCAGTGAAAAATTTTGTTTCGCTGATACCAGTGGGAAGTCTGCCATTGAGTTTGTGGAGCTAAAACTGACTCCCTTTGTTGCTTTGGTCATTGAGGACAAGAAGAGAATTTGGCCAGTAATTGGTGCTCTGTTGTGTGAGGCAGGTTGTGTGAGAGCTTGAGCGAGTCATCAGCTCCCAGGTTTGTGCTGTGAAGAGGAACTTCTGAAATGCCAGCCTTCATATTTTCCCTCCCAAACATATTTTTTCATGAGGCAAGGCTATTACTGGAGACAAATTCCATGGAAGTCAGCTTGTACAACTGCTATTTGTACATTAAACATGTTTTTAAAAATGATCAGGGGTTGAAGGATGCTCTGTGTCTTACCTTGATGCCTCATGTAATTTTTAAATATCCAGTCTTGCTGGCCTTGAAAATTCTTTGGGTTTTTTTTTTGCACTGTTTAAACTATTACTATTTTTTTAGTCTCTTAAGTAATCCACTACTTTTATTTTTAGGTGATTCACTTCAGGAAGAGAGAAGCTCACCTTAAAAAAATATATATATATAAAGACCCCTAAGTGTTGTACACGCTAAATTCACTTTCCTCATTATATTGGCATAATTCAAAGAGCATCAACTCAACATCTTGCCAGCTTGACACTCACATGCCAATCCTTAAATTACAGATCTAGTTCACCATTGCTGATTACTATTAAATTAAATACTTCACAGACAGGTCTGTAGATTCTGAAAAAAAGAAAAAAACCTACCAACTTAAAAACCCCAAAACAACAAGTTTTCAGATAATATGAATATTATGTGGAGGCCAAACACTGTTGCTAATGCAGGCAATTTGAAAGTTAGTTGCATATTTCAGCATTCCAAATAAACTCATTTTTATATTTTCAAAATTTAGAGAGTTTCTCCAAAGTGTTTGGAAGAAAATAGAAGCAACTAAAATAATCTCAGTGAGCTCTATTTGTTGCTATAAGCTTTAACTACAGCCAGACTTTTATTGGTGTGTCGGGTTGGTTTTTTTGTTCTTTGGTGGTTTTTGTTTTTTTGTTTTTGGGTTTTGTTTGTTTGATTGTTTCTGTTTTGGTCTGGGTTTTTTGTTGTCTTTTTTTAGGAAACAGTGAATTATTTGAAACTTCAGCTGGAAATTACTTATGTCAATTATCATTTGGCATGAATTCATTTAAATAGCTTCAGCTGGAAAAAGCCCCCAACCAGATGAGCATGGGATCATAATCCACAAACCTTGTGAATCTCTGTTTGTTTCCAATTGACAAGAAGCTTGGAGATCACCAGAGTTCATGGTGGCCTTGGAGGAGAGGCACAGCCTTCTGTCTTGCAGGGTGGGCTGAAGGGAGGTGTTTGCCTTGATACTGCTCCATGATGTAAGGGTAGGTTTCAAGGTCCCCTTGCTGCTGGTTCAAGGTCCCCTGGATCTGCCGGGTGCTTATCAGGGCCTGATGCAACTCCCAAGGTATGGCGAGGGTTTCCTCCCTGTTTTCTGCTGGTGCTGTCCAGTCTCCCAGGCAACACAGATATTTCCCAAGAAACATGTCTCCTCTGAGAGCCCAAGTTGCACAGTCACTTTCCCAGACCATGGGGGGCCCAGAAACTGGGCTCCTGACAGCTTTTTGAGAGAAAGCACCTGCTATTTCTGATTAGTATGTAAGCTCTCAGAGATATGCCTTACTTAATTAATTTTGGCAGCTAACAAAAACGATTAAATTAAAAAAAAAAAAAAAAAAAAAAAAAAAAATGGGAAGTGAAATCAACACAGAGTTTCTGCAAATCTATTGATTGATTACCCTGAATAAATAGGTAGCAAGGTGAGTTTCTGCTTCAGGGAGGATGTTAGGTGTCTTTTACATTTCATGATTCGAACTGAAACTCAAGTTGTGATGGATGAACTTCTATTTGAAGGAGAGATTAGCATTTTATCTTATTTGATTGTAATCCTTCTGAACACAAAACCAAGTTGCCCGAAGATGTGGTGTTTCCATTCTTGGAATCACTCAAAATGAGACTGGACATGGTCCTAAGCCAGCTGCCCCAACAGACCCTGCTAAACAACCTCCATGGGTCCCTTCCAGTCTGAACTACTCTATGATTCATTGAGTGCTTAGCACTGGTTTAGCTGGCAAGGTGGTACTAGGTCAAAGGTGGACTTGATGATCTAGAAGGTCTATTCTGACATTACTGATTCTGCGATTCTATGCTTAAGAAGAGAAAAAAAAAAAATAAATCAATGACTGTTGTTTAAAATACTAAAACTAAAAATCCTGAGTGTATTTTTGATATGACAGTTACTGGAGGGACAAAGTAGGTGCTGGGACAGACTTTGTAATATTTAATATTACAAATATAGAATAGAGAGTTATTTTCTGTCTCAGAGCTACCCTGTGCCCTGCAAGTGTAGGTAGAAGACTTCGACAATGATTTCCCTACGTGCTACTGTCAAATAAACCTCTTTAACAAACAGTTCCTTCAAACATGATTTCTTGTTGTTATTAATAGCATGTGGCTATTAAGTGCATGAAGAATTTAATGTTCTAATTGAACCCGAAGTGCACTCAGGTCACAAGTTGATTTCAGCAGTTTCATAATGTCTTATCACACTGTTAATTCCCTGCTATTAATGGTAACCTTGTGCACTAAGTCCTAATATGATCTTGCATGGTTTGTTCAGCATTTGTAAAACATAATAAATACAAGTAGGTGCTTGGCAGGGAGAGATCTGTCAACAATGCAGTGTTATTGACTCGTAATATAAAACAGCATTTCCATTTTCATGGAGAGGCTGTGGGGCTTGTTACTCACAAGTGTTTTTTTACTTTTTTTTTCTCTCTCCAGTTTTGTCAATGAAAAAAGTTAACACAGAAGAATATGGTTTGTCATTTTGATAGTTGGCTTGATGTCTTGCTAGAATATCTTCACTACAACTTAATTCAAACATTTGATTTGTTCCTTGCAAATTTTGGATGAAGATGCAATCACCTTGAAGGTAAGAAGCTATCTCCAGGAAAATATAACTCATTGAGGGGTGTATTTTTATGCAAAAGAGGTGATTCTGATAAGGTAAGATTCCTTTTTCTTGGCTCAAGCATTAGGAAATTGGTTGCATGCAATTCTCATATTCCTACTGGAGAGAAACAGGTGCCTGTTTCAGGTCATATTAGGCATCTAAGGTGACAAAAAGTAGTTCTGGAGATGCTTCTTCCTCTCTCATGACCTAAAGAACACCAGCTTGGGCAAGGAAACTACTTTTAAGCATGTGAAGTTGAATGAGCTAAAAATACACCCTTGGAGATAAAAACAATGATTTTTGTTCTTCTTGGAATTTCTTCCCAAAATAAGCTCTGCCTCTTCATGATTTTTAGCCCAATTACAGAATCATAGAAAAATCTGAACTGGAAAGGGCCTCTAAATGTCAGCTGGTTCAAAACTCTTTTCACATCAAGACATGCAGTTGAAAATAAATGAAATACAGGTTTTAATCTGGTAGGTACCTATTATACTGTTCTTTCATTGAATATATGTGCTTATTCGATTTAATGTTTCTTGGAACGTATCTTCACGGCTTTTATGGTTTTAAAAATTTCTTGTGCATTTTTAATGGATAAAAGCAGATATAAGTCAGATTTTCTGCTTTATACTGTACTTAGTTTTTTTGAACAGGACACCTTTAAAATTGAGGTAGGCAATGGATGATGTAAAGGGAAAAGGACAAATAGAGGAAAGTTTACACCTCGGGCTCTTAACTCTGGATTATTCCAGTTGTTGTTAGCATGAACACTACTTTAGTAACAAGCACATCAGATGTATGCCAAACTAACCCATATGTTCATTATATATCAAACCCTTGAAGACCTTCTGCTCAAACCTGAAGAACAGTCTACTGTTCTTTGCTGGTGGCACTAAAACATGCCCTTAGATTCAAGCACCATAGTAACAATCAGAAAGACATTTAATCTGGTCTCTACATGGGATCAGCCTGGTTATAGTGTTATGAAGGTTATGGGATGATACTTCCGGGAAAACAAAGGTTTGAGCAGGAAAGAAACAGTATTTGCAAATCCAATGGCTAAGTGTTCTAAACTTAATCATAGGAACACACAAGCACAAAGAATGTTTTTACTTTTTTATATAATTTTGATGTTCTGCAATGGACAAGACTTTCACATTGAGTAACTGCAATGCAATGGTTCTGATTCCTGACTTTGCTAGGGACAGAGTAGCTGCACACTGTGTTAGTGCCAGTCTTCCTAAAGACAAAGCTTGTTTTTGTCCATGTTCTGAGAACACCTAGGAATTATATTCTGTACTTGAGAACCTTGGAGCTGAAGTGCTGGAGGGAAGGACAGACAGGACTGAACTGGAAAAAAAACCTAAGGATATAGACAAAATGGAGGTTGTGGAGCCCAAATTCTGAGGAAGAGGTTGGCAGTAGAGAAGAACCGTGGTCCCTACACTGCCATACAGTATCTGCATGTCAGAGTGGAACACCTGCACCCCAAAAAGTGTTCTAGTCCTTGAGCAGAGCAGGAAGAGTCAGTCCCACCTATGGAATTTTCTTTTCAGAGGGATGTGAGTGAAACAAATACTTCATAGTGTATAACTCCAAGGTGAAGATGAGTTCTATGAATTTAATCCATTTGAGACCTAGGTAATGCGTAAAAGCTAAAGATTTGCTGTTAAACATCTTGTTCAAGGATACAATTTTATCCATTTTCCAGGAGAATCAAATGAAAACAAAAGATGGATTTCCTCCACACAGAAATACACATTTGTATGGAGACTGGGGAGAATATTTTGCCCTAAATTACCAGTTGCAAAATCAGTTGAAAGGTATGAAGTGCCACAGAGTTAGCCATTTAGCTTCTTTTTGCCAGAGTGAAATTGTGATTTCCGATGCATAATGTCAGCTAGAAAGGTAATTATCTGAGTTAAATATCATCTAATGAAAGCTCTTGGTAGGATAGGAATACTGATGGCGGTATGAAAAACTGGCTTTCTTTTCCCTATATGATTTCTTAGATTAATGCTTCAGTCCTGCAGACTGCACATACCCACCCCTCCCATCCCCACATCTCGCAGCTTCAAGGACACATGAATGCTGCATCAAGATCTTGAAATGACTTAATGATAAAAATAAGCTGCATGCTGGTAACCAATCTGCATTTTGTTTTCCAGTCTTTACATTATTAAAAAATACTCTAAAAACTAACATAAACCAAACTGAAAATAAGTGTAAAAAGAAAATGTATTTCTGTGCACCTGGAGATGCAATTCAACATTGGCCAGGCTTTTCCTGCCTGGGTGTTCAGCAGCAGGATGTTCTATAGAAACTGTCGCTTTTCTGGAACTGCCACAAAGACAGGGAGAGTGGGCTAAATATTTTTCATTCTTAAAACCATTCTCACTAAAGTAAACAGCAATCAAATGCTTATCATGATATTGACCTACTTGTGGAGTGCTTTGAGATATGTATTGTTATTTGAATGCTGAGTTGTTATTATTTTTATTTAATTTTAATTGCATTCTGTTATGTGCAGAACTTAAATTTTCTGTCTCTCCAATCTAACATCTCCCTGCCTGTTCTCTGTAGAACAGCACTTGATTTTTGTAAAGGCAGAGTAAAACACTTGCAGTCACTTCTGAATCAGAAGATAAAAAAATGTACTTACATTAAACCAAAGTCCCTTTTCTTCCTCTTGTTAAAGCTAACTGTGATCATATGGATTGAAAGGAGACAGCAAAAAACTGAAAATTGACTTGGGAATAATTCCCATTATGATGAAACACCTTTGCTTGAGCTCAGCAAGGGGAAAACAAGGTTATAGGTGCTCAATCGCATCAGCTAAAATCTGAGTAGAATCCCTTCAACACACTTACTGTGCCCTACATGATAATCAGGGTTAGCAGGTTTTCATTAATTAGGGGTTTGGGCAAGGACTGGGGTTTGTTCTTGGAACAATTTGTGCAAAAGACTGTCAATGACTCATATTCATAATTCTCCAAGGCCTGAAGCCCTATCTAAACACAGAGTTTGTACTGCTTTAAATATTCAGGTTCATTTAAAGTAGTAAAACTGCAAGTCACATCCCATCTTCCCCTTTTCAAGCCCAGTTATACTGATATAAAGTGATTATACCAAGGTAGTTGATTCCAGTGCAGAAAGGGGAAATGAACAAGCTATACTGGTATTAACATGAATAAAATGGTATAATTCTACCTGTATCAAAAGTTCAAATGGCCTGTGCATAATGTTTAAAAATAAATCACATTCTTAACTGTTGCAGTTGAACTGATAGGGAAGCAGTTTTGATAGGAAATCTATTTTAGGCTCAGCTTTCTTTCCCTGAATACCACCACTAGCAGCAGCAAAGGACCATGGAGGAGATCGAACACGTGAGTACTTCAATGTCATTAGCAATCCTGTGAATACCTCACTCATTTTAAACTTAAAGATTAGAATACCTCACTGATCTTAAATACTTTGAGAAGGTTTAACCAAAGCAAGAAGATACATTCCTCTCTTCCTGATGATCCAAACAGCAAAGACAGGCTACTAGTGCTGCCTTTAAGAGCAGAAAAAAATATTATCTATTTTTTCTTTTTCCCAGAGCTTCTGTGGATGTAATATTTAACTTACTGACCCATTTCAGTCACCTCAAGACAAGTTCAATATTATGAGGGGTTGTGATAATTTCTCAGCACACAAGGTACCACTGTAAATTTTTGGAAATCACATTGCCACTGATCCTTGAAAAGCCTAAAGAATGTGTATTACATTTACTGTTTTGATAGATTATGACCAGCTAACATGACCTTATGCACACCACAGGTCAGAGAACTTCATCCTTGTCAGGTACTTTTCTCATTCAGCAGTTTCTTCTTCATTAGAGAGCATTGTGAAACATCGACGTAGTTCCAGAAAAGCAATATCCCAACAGTCAGGTCTGAGGTAAACCAAGAGCAAAAGCACCAGCACATCTATAGGTCTGTTTTCTTATATGCAGTCATGCAGTCCAAGAGGCCACATAATTTGTAAGTGCGCCACAACATTTTCCCTTTTTTTTTCTTTTTTCCTTCAGGGTTTTGTTTTTGAATTAAAGGGAATGCTAGTTTAGTATTTTGTATGTTTCTATTTTACTTCATTAATATTTTAATAATTAATTTTTTTAGCTCTGCAGTGTGGTGAAAGACTAATTTATGTGTGTATTATCAGAAATTGGCACTGAAAGAAAGAACTGCTCAAAGTTTACAGAAAACTTGTCATTTGTCTTGATATTTTAAACACTTCACAAGTGATGTTTTTCTGAGAATGTTTCTGTTAGTAACCTTAATGTTTAACAAAATCAAGTTAAAGTGACTGATAGAACTAGACTGCCAAATTCTGATCTTTTCTGTAATTACTCTACACAGTCTAATGAAATTTGCTTGGATTTGCAGCATGAGAGCTGGGAGCAGCCTATTCCCTGATTCTTGCTGCTCAAGTGTGTGCCCTCTCAATGTGGGGTGGACAAACATTTAATCAGCTCTTAGACTTGGTGTTTTGGTCACCACGTCATCCATGGGTCATACCCCCTTTAATCTGTTTAATTTGGTTTTGATTTCTTTATTCTGATTTCATGACTGATTTTTTTTTTTTTTTCAAAATGGAGAATGAAATAAGCACATGGAGGTATTGCAGCTGAACACTGTCCTCTTCTTCAAACCTGAAGAAATTGATTAATGGGGGTGAAAATCTCCAATTAAAAAAATATTCTAGCTTTGTTTTTCCTAAACAGATTCAGTCACCTACAACTACTAGTAACAGTTCTGTTTTTCCCATCATGCTTTCTTACAATTCCAACCTCTTCCTGTATACGTGTTGTCTTTTCACACCGAGAGATGGGACTGAGCATGCATTGACACCAGTCTGTGCAAAATAATTTTTTCAAAAACCCCTCAAAATTTCACACAAGACTACTGAAGGATGCGGGAGAAGGACAAATCTAAGCCTTAGATGAATATTTCCTAAACACAAGGACAATTGTTTTTGTATCTAATAGTCTTATTAAAAGCCTTGAGTTACTTGTGTAACCAAGACTATATGATCAGGCCCTGAATCAGTTAAAAAATGAGACTACTGGGTATTTTGTAAATTCAAATATACCACTGTGTACTTACAAAATATAAATTTTATAAATACTAAACTCAACACATAGAATGTACAAGCCAAATATTCAAATAACAGCTTTTCAACTGCTTGACCTTAAAAATGTCACAGTAAAAGACATCTACAAAACACATTTTCACTTTACATTTTTAATGTGTCCTGCTGGCTGCATGTTGCCCATCCTGCAATAGCACTTGCATTGAAATCAACACAATGAAATGTGACGTGTCAGATCAATGAAATGAACAGCACTTCTGTATGTGTAAATTGAAGAGGCATGCAGAAAGTTTATGCAGCAAGAATTGACAAAACAGATAAATTATATTGTTTGGGGTATTTTTTTCTGTCACTGATAACAAAAGAGTTAGATGGCACATTAAACAGTAATATATCTTTTTGTGTCTTGGTCATTTTTATGTCTTGCAATAATCATTATGAGAAAAAAAAAGATAAATAATTTTTTAGGGCAGTAAAAATTTTGTCTTTCTTATTTCTACTTTTTCTTCTTAACCATTTGGATGTTATAATTGTTTGTTGTATTATGGTTTTGTCCTCTAGCAAAAAAAGACAGGAAAGTATATCCTACACATAAACACTGTCTCTGTTTTCATCTATTAAAAAGAAATGCTAATTCCATTTAAGCTATTAAGGACAATTTCTTGCAATTATAAGAGATATATTACATTAAAACCTTCTTGCTGTTTCACAATCTGTTATCATCCACTTTCAGAAATGGAAGTGCTACAGTTATTCTTATTCTTTGCTTACACAGAATTCCTCAAAATATCACCAGTGACATCACTTTCAAAGAAAAGACAATGATTTAATGGCCATTTCAATATAGATACTGTTGTTATTTTGAAATCTGATATTAAATGTACGTCTTTCATGTCACACTAAAGGAACAATACGGAAATTAATCAAAGCATAGGAGCACATTGCTGCTTAAGGCTTTGAAAGCTCTCCTATACATTCTGCCCACTTGAGAAACAAAAAGTAATTAAATGGTTTCTTTCTTCAAACTAAGCTAGTCTTTAAAAAAGAATTAAATCACAAAGCCACAGCCCAGTCTCTCGCAGTGGAGTCTTTTATGCCTGTGGACAAAAACAGAAGTAAGCATTTTTACAAATATTCCTTCCTGGAGAAGGCACACTGGGATTTAATATTTGCCCCCAACAACGGGTTCACTTGGCTAAGCATCACTGAGCATCAATGTTTAAATCCTGCACTCTCATTCAGAGCCACTGCATTTCCACAATATAAGTGCAGGAGACCACATGCTGGTATTCTCCACAAAAGTCACTTGTTATTTAAATCAGAACTACAAACCTGCTCCCTCACCTCCCCCTCTCCAGCCCCTAGAGGGGCATATTCTCATTAACATTCTTAATGTTAATTGGAATTACATGTGCACATCAAGAAGAGAATACACCTCCAGATGCGGTACTTGCAAGCTTCATATTAAGCCAGGCTGTGTTGAAATAAAACACAACATTGAACACACAGTCCTATCTTGATATTGAACAGTAATATATGTTTTTACGTACAAAACCAGGTCTTACACAGGGAAAAATTAAATTCAGTATGCTGCAACCACAGCCTCCATTACTGTAGCATCTGATCTTGCCGTTTCTCACTCATGTGAAAAATCCTACTGTGTACGAGGTGCATATAGGCTTATGATCCAGCACATTTTTCTGTAATGGAAATTAGTCTGAACAATTTTAAAATGGTGACAAGAGAGCATGGCTTAGACTCACTGGTTCAGAAAAGCAGCTTCATGGTTCACTGCAGAAATTAATTTTTAAAAATTACAGGTTAGCACCCATATATTCTAACCTTATAAAAATAATGCAATTTCATAAAGAAAACATCCAGTTCTCAAAATATAATCTTCTCAGAAACAAATATGAAATATATAAAAAGTAACCAATACCAAATTAACTTCAAAAAATTCTTTTCAAATTCACTGTAGTTTAACAGTTTGAATTATATTTAAGTTGCCTACAATTTATATTTTCAAAATGTTAATGCAGAGTAGATTAGAAAACAGTGCGATCTGAAATCTGGAAAGTCCAAATAGATTAGTTTAATCTTTGCAGAAAATTCATGATGGAATAACCTTTTCCTTACTGAACCTTTCCAGTTCCATGAAATGGGAATTTTCTATTGTTATTTTTAGGCAGTTCACCCAACAAATCATAAGCATCTCCAACAGAATTAGATAAAAGCTCAGTCACAGAAACAAGGGACAGATTTGACTCAAAAGGTTTTATTCCTTTGAAGAAACTCTTCTAAAATTGTTACAGAAACATACATTGAAATAATGTCAGATTCTACTAGAATTCCTAATAAATAAAACCATATGCTGAAGCATCTCAGCTAGAATTTGCCAAGGCTGTAAAACACATACACACAAGTCAGACAATATCAAAGCAAATGGGGTTAGAGCTGAGGAAAATATTCATTTAGTAATGATCTTTCTTCCTGTAGTGACATGCTAGGTTTAAGCCCCTGACATCCTGGAAGTGCTCATGTAAAATCTGATTTGCCTATTCTTCCTTGCTATCAAAGATGGTCATCAAAATAAGGCTTGTTTAGGAATAAGTAGTGCAAACATCACATCAATCTTTCTAATATCACAGGAATACAGGAGAGATGTACACAAGAATATTTTTTAAAAAGAAAACCTAATCCCCTCCCCACACTACATTAATATACTCAATGCCAGGTTTCAGGTATGTTGCAGTCACAAATGCATAGAAATGAGACAGAGAGAGAGAGAAAAAAAGATTAAAAAAATATATATAAGCCTTTCTAGGTCATCATTCCATCCATCTGCTGGAGTAAGATCACTACCTACTATATACATGCTAGAGCTTTTCTCAGTCTGATTTTAAATGTCTTGTTTCCATTTGTTCGATTTGACCTTACCTATTTCATCTTGGATAGTTAAAATGGCTGCTGTATAGTGCAATAATTCAGGGCAACATCTAAAAAATGTAAAAAATCAGCATGCAATAGTCCTCTCATCCTTAGTGCAGCTAATTTTGAAGATATGTTTACCCACAAAAGATCAAACTGGACAAACGTTGCCTATAAGGCTGTGCTGTCTGCGTGCGGAGCGTCATCTTTTACTGTATCATATGGATTAGATTCTGAGCTAATCAGTCAGTTTCAGAGCTGAACTGCTTTGGGTCCATCTTACAATGCAAATATTGGGGGGTGGGGAATGTTCAAATGAAGTCTTCTGCAGTTAATCAGTTGCCTTTTCCGTCCTTATTAACTAAAATACTTTAACCATTTTGGTTTTTTTAAACTTAAACAATTATATTAGATGTAATCATTATTTTATTAACATTTTTCTCCAAGGTTTTTTTCTTTCTGATTATGAGTACTTTGCAATTTCAGACAGTATGATGGATGCTACTCTTCTATGACAAGAATTTTAACAGCCCTTCTTCAGCACTCAATGCACACCCAATTATGCGTCTGAGCTAGTAACCTTGAATTTATGTTACCATGGCGACAAACTGGTCATGCATTATGGATTATCATTGAAATTCTACACCCCTACCTAGCATAATGAGAGTTGGGGACTTAATCAAATCAGCCATTCTGTGTGACACAAAGTGAAGAACTAGCTCTCATTGTTCGGCCTGGAGAAAGGAAGCAGGCCTGATGGAGTGGCAGCTGCAGTGCCGCAGCCTGATAGATTGCCCTTATATACATTTGTGAACGTATAGACAGATGGTTTTCAATGCCTGGAATTTCTGGCTTAGGAAGCAGCTGTTCGGGTAACCTCTGCCGTCTCACCTTGTTGTCATGGAGCATTGCGCGGAGGCTGAGAACGCGGCCGGGCACTTTGGCAATGTGACCGGACCTGCGGGCCGCGCCTCCCGTCCCGTGCAGCCCGGGCCCGCAGCGCCGGGCCGCGGTGGGGCGGCGCGGCCTCGATACACACTCTCCTGCCCGGCCTGCACAGAAAGGCGGGCGGGCGACATTGTGGTGGGAAATCGTTCCTGCGGATTTAATCCGCTCTGCCTCTCCTCCGCCGTCTTGCAGTCATGGAGTGACGTGTCACTCGTGCACGGTTCAGCAAAGGCACCCGGGTTTCAGGTTGCCATTCTGTGTTCTGTCTGAGGGAAAACACCGGCCTTGCTGAGGTCACAGATGAAAAAGGTTCAATGCCAGAAATCAAACCAAATAGATATAAAAAAATTAGCAACCATTATAGACTTCTGTGTGCCAGGATTATTTTCTAGCTTGCAACGGAAATGTCACTCCCTGTTTTGAGGAAAAGCTAAAGAAACTGCAATAAACTCATTAACTTTGATCTTTATTTTTAATTATTATAGCCATAACACCGTTATTTTATTCCACTTAGTGTTCCATCCCTCAACTCTTCAAAACCTTTAAAGTTTCAAGGCTTCTAATTCTTCATAATTATATACCTATTAAAAAATCCTTTCTTTTCCAAAATACTGATTAACCAGTTATTCCATGCCACCCGTATATTTTGGAAGTCTAGATATTGCTACTGCAATATAGTGTATTTACTTATGCATATGCGTAAGGTGACCATCACCATGGTTTCTGCACAGGGAGTTGCTGATGTGACTGTCAGCCTTGCCATTTCAGATTCACCAGACCTGTGATTTCAAAGCATGCAACGTTTTCCCAGAATAAAACCTGGTATGACAATAACATTTCAAAGATCTTCTATATTATAGATGTAACTGCTTCATTAACACTACTTTTCTTTCTGCCAAACTGTCTGTGTTTGTGTTTTGATGTATGAAACGTGTAGCGTGCATATGTTATGAGATGTAATTTTCAGTGCGTGTGCAGGAAGTGAATATTTCCAGCTAGCTTTTAAAATGAGTCAACATGCAGGTTATCCAGGAGCCTTGAGGAATCACACTCTATCATCCATCTATCTATCTATCTGGATGTGTATGTAAAAACAGTCCCTCATTTTCCGTGCAACTTTTTACTTTAGAAAGAGTCCCCGCTGGTCTGTGTTGACCCATGAGATTGCGGTAGCTCCCTGGGAGGCTTTGCAGCGTATACACAAATGATTTGTGAACTGAAACCTCCCAGGAAAGCCTAGACAAGAGACTGCACCCGCTCGGGAGCCTGGTTCTGCAAGTCCTCTTCCAGCCAGAGCTGCCAAGGAAATTGATCATGCCCTCCTTTGGGGGTTTATAATTTATGATTTGTTACCATCTTGTCAGTAAATTTATCTCTAAAGCACACTGACAGTGGCAGATTGCAATCACTCTTTGCTTACTAAAGTATATCAGGAAACTTTCAGAATTTCTTGAATTCAAATCTGCTTTTTTCCTAAAAAAACCCTCAAACCCAAAAAGTCACAAAAAATTATTAATTCACTCAAAAGTGTCTTTGACAACACAGTGACTACTTGTCTGAGAGTAAGGAAGAAAATTCAGAGCTAGGAATTGATGGAATAAATAAATGGGCAGATATCACTATAATTTTTCTCAATTAAAGAAAAAATGACCTTTTTTAATCTTTAATTTACAGTGCCTGCAATTTCCTTGTGCTTATGAATTTAAACCAAACCCTTAAATCTGGTGTTAAGATCAACTTTACTTTACTTAAATTAAATCTTTTATGGCTGAGTAGATTTCACTGTGTGGGCATTTTGGAAAATGATATTACAGTTGGGTCTAGCAGAGTGAGCAAAGAAAAACACTAGTGCATGCTTTAAATTAATACCTATGGACAAAAAGTAAGAAATAAAAGATTAATAATGTGGTCAGAGGAAGCACTTGCTTCCTTCAAAAAAGGAGAATTTTTTTTAATATTTTCATATGTTTTAAGAAATCAATTTTTTATGGGGCAGGCTAACTTCAAAAGCAGTGTAACAGGATGGTAAGGAAAAAGACTAAGAATAAATACTTGGGCCCAGTACTTGATTTATGAGTAAATTGTATACCTCAAGGAAAAAAATTGGTGTGTGCAATACTGTTCCAAATATTATCATCCAGGAAAGAACTAAATTTGGAATCTATTTTTCCAACCTTTGTTTAGGCTAAGGAGAATTTTTTTAGGACATACTTCTGTTGATATCAGTAAAATTATTATCAGGAGTAATTTTTTTCTTAACATAGTTTATGCTTCCAGAGTAGAATCTGAATATCAAAAATTTAGAGTTTCTGAGTCATAAAATTATCTCTCTTAGCAAGAGAGAATATGAAGAATATGAAGAAAATACTTCTGAGCTACTGTTGCTTTGCTTTTACACTAACTTGTGTCAGGCTTTGCTAACAACTTTGTAGCTGGAAATAAGCTATAAGCATTTCCTTGAATACTTTAATCCTGTAGATTTAAAATATTATCTCTTGATCTTTTTAATCAAGGAATCATCTCTTCTTCCGCCGCCCCCCCCCCCCCCCCCCAATCAAGGATTATCCATTTCCTTCATAAAACAACTTAAAAATTACTACTTTGTGGATTGCAGACTACCAGCTACTGACTACTGCTTTTCTCTTGAAACTTCCAAGAAGGAGACAGAACTGTAAACATTTGGGTTAGTACTTCATTTTTTTTTCCTCATGTACTTTCTAGCAGGGGCAAGAAAGCCCAAATAAATGTATACTGGGAAGGACTTTTCAACCATTTTACCACCTTTCCACTGCTGTTGTGTTGCCCACCATCAGCCACGGGGCTGCAGGCTGGGATCTCGCTGGGCTGGGAGCCGTGGCTGAAGTTCACCTCTGTGATCTTCCTGGCCTTGGCACTTCCCTCTGCACAAGGAGGCAGAAGAAAAGACATGCGTCTTGTCTCTGTCTTCTGCCCGTTTCAGTGCAGTGACAGCCCAATTGTTAGCTTTCTGGAACTCAAAGTAGAACATAAAATTCTTTACTTTGAAGTCTTTTGTTAAAGAAACATTGGGGTGAAAAGCTACAATTCATTAATTTTGGAACAAGAGATGAAGAGCTATGTAGGATACAGGTAGTCTTGGAATTTCAGGATCTGAGCAAAATGATTTTTCCATTTCTGAGGGGCCATGATGGTTGGTGCACCAGTAATTGCATGCTTACTTGAAGCCCCTACCTCTGTCTGAGTATGGAAACCCCTCTGGTTTGCTTTAATTCACCCACCTAATCACAACCAGTGGAGCCAGATGATGTGCTTCCCTTCACTGTGAAATGCATTTAATCGCAAGAACTGCATGCTCGTGTAGTGAGAACACTTTTATAATCCTCTGTACCAGCTTTCTCACTTCCAGAATCTGACGGGTGCACTCATGAAATCTTTTTGCTGTCACACTGAGATGTTTCATTTCTAACAGAGCACAGCTGATGAGAAACATCAGAGTTTATGACTAATCTGACAGCAGGACTATCACAGAAAATATAATTAAAATTGTCTTCTTTCATGCATGCATGTGTGCAAGATGTTTAGGATGGTCACCTGAAAAGCTTACCCTCAATATGCCTTTCTAAGGGTAATTTAAAAGCTAAGTATTTACTGGTATCGTTCGAACCACAGCAAAGAGTCTCTCTTATTGCATTTTGCTTGGATATTTCCTCAAAGCTGCATATGCTCAGGGTTCTGAAGGTGCCAAGAAGTGTAACTGGCCCCAGCCAGACTCCCCTCACCCTGCCCGTGGGTCTGGAGCCCATTTCAGCAAACCTCAGGGTTGTCCGTCTCTGCCCCAGGAGCATCTGCTCCTCAGCTCTGCTGCTCCCCTCAGCTCAGCACTAACAGAAAGCTAAGCCTTTTTTTTCTAGTTTAACAGAACACTTTAAAATCTACGTGAAGTTTTATGCTGCATATTTACTTACTATATCATGTTTTGGCATATTGGGACACATGAAATTGTGCAGAGACATAATTTACCAATTTGTGAGTCCTGTGCACAGATGTGTGCATGCACATCTCACTAATATATATGAATGCTCTTTTGGACACTTTTTTTCCTCTGTGAATACTCAAACTTGTGTTTTAAATAAACATTTGGGAGTTTTGTTCTTCTTTTAAGTAATTCATGTGCTTAAGGAGCAAATACATCTATGTAGTTACATATACATTAAGATGGTCCAATAAAAGCAAGCAGGCAAGGAAGAAAACACAAAGAGGGAGAAGCTGTTCCTTGGTGTACTGCTAGCTGAGCTCTGGGCTTGTCTTATGGGTGAATGCCTCTGCCTCCATGAAGCATCCTGCCTAATACTGCTGGCTCAGCTCCAGCCACTGCCACTGATTTACACTCACTCACTCAGTTTCTCATCCAGCAGGCCAAAAGCTGATTTTCAGAGAAAAGATGCCAGAGAGGAGCTAGAGGGGTTTGCAGCATAGCAGGCAACATTCAGAGGCATGAGGTTGCTCTGATTTAAAAGAAGAGGGAAAAAAAAAAAAAAAAAAAAAAAAGTGATTTCTTTGGGAGTCAGTTTGTGTCACAGTTTTCTGATACCAAACTACACAAGGCAACTCAGCTGTCAGACAACCTGCTGCAGATTTAATGAGGCTAATTGGGGTAGCTGAAACTCCGGTAATGCTGCAGAAAAGAGGCAGCTTGTGGTGGTCATTTAATCTGGAAATAGCTTTAAAAACTGGAATATGTGTCCCTGAGGACAATCTCTGACAGATTAACCTTCTGGACTCTGCAACCCTCTCTGAGGTGATGTTATTCTTTTAATTCAGACTTATAAGAAGAAGGCAGGCAGGACCAGCTTGGGGGCAGTCTGAGGCAAATGCTTTAGAAAGAAAGATACAACCAAAGCAGGAGAGCTGTGTAAGCAACTCTTCTTTTTACTTTAACTTCATAAATTAGCATTAGAAATATTAAATACATCATTATTTCACTGTGGTTTTTCGTTGAGCAGCTCTCCTTATGTTATAGAGTCATTTCAGTTATTGTCGATGCTTTTATTTTTAAGTAAATTTTCTTCCAATGGAAAAAGAAGAAACTTTCAAAATCAATTCTAGCTGGGCAGAGATGCAAAGTCTATCCACTGTTAACACCAGTACCTACCAGTGTGTAATACTCTGGCATACAAGCCACTTAGATAAATACATTGACAGTGTGAAATTCAGTGTGTACAAAAGAGACCCCTTGGCACACTAATAACAAATAAAATTGAGCGGCATTAAACACGTCACTTCTACCAGTGCTGGGTGAGTGACACCCGTACACATTTCTTTTCACACATTATTAGCCCTTCTTCCCTCTCCAAAATGGACGTTAAGTAAAAGGGTAAGATGGTTTCGTATCTCTTCAAAGTGTAAAGAAAGTATAAGGAAAATTAAAATAAAGTAGACTGTAGAATATGTATTGTATAGTAAACTAGATTTTAAACATCAGATTTATACAAAAGCGTTGTTGTTTCATGTGAATAGGCAACTAAATACGGTGATGCAATGAATGAACAAATGTAGATACTGGACTTCTTTTATACACTTTCACTCCAGCTCACCATATATGTAATGGGATACAATAAAAGCTTTCATTTGGTATACAATGACAGAGCTTAAATAAGCAGGCCAGTTTCTTCTTATAGACAACTGTCATGAAGATAAAGTTTGAAAACAGATACACAGAGCCTTTCTTGAGGAAATAAAAAAAGAAGGTTTGGTGGAAAGTCTGAGAGAGCTGATTTTTCATTTTCTGAGTAAAATAAATGAAAATCTCTCTTGGAGAGAAACATATCAGGCGTTTTCTTTCCATAGATATGGATTTCATCTATGAACAGGCAGAAAGAAATTATCCATTGACCTAGTTACAGAACTAGTAGTAGAGATGAACCTTTATAGCAAGAAGGAGCAAATCTGGTGTTGCAGTGCTCAGAAACTGTCTGAGCTCTTTACTGATGCAGGAGTCACCCTAAAGAGTTGGGTGATGGGTAATTTTCTATTTGTCAACAACGGTAGAGTAACTTACACAAAAAAACCAAAACTCTAGATCATCTAGGAAAGGGCTCCCGAGTGCCAAAAGAGGGTGTAAACAAAACCTCTTATCCAATATTCTGGGAATACTCTGAAGTATGTGGGATAATTAGTGAATAGGAAAAACAAGATCCAGCTACTCAAATCACAACAGAAGACTTCATACACAAGTTAGTGCGAGGGCTGGCCCAGTAAAAATGATGGGATCACATATGGAGGACTCATGGCAGTGAAACCAGCAAATAAGGAAAATTGGATTCAGATTTTACTCCCATCTGTATAATTAATGCACAGAAAGTCTGTTCAGAGCAGCCCTGAACATTGTTAGAAATATTTTTGAACAGGGTGGAATTTCTATCGGTGTCCTGCTTAAAGCCTTTTGACATGCTGGTTTTGAAGACATGGAAATCCAGATGAATGGGTAGTCCCCTCAACAGGGCTGTGAAATGCAACTTGGTGTTGTACAAACCTACAGAGCAAGCCCAACACTGCTGAAAATGTCTCAGACTTGCTGCTGGACCGCAGTGCTTGAGTACTGTGAGAATGTGGGCTACGATGTGCAAATGGATAGAGAGGAGCATGTGCTCAGCCATTGCATTGAAAATCCACGGGAGCTTTAGGTCTTTTCAACAAGAGTAAGATACTATAGGCTATGAATTCCTGGCTGTAATTCCTCAAGATTTATCCAGCATTCATCTCTGGGCAGAAAACAGGAACTTGACAGGAAGAGAAAAAAAAAGAAAACATTCAAACACTTAAGCAATAATCTTACTTCTCTAGCCAGCAGGTCAGTCAAATTTTATGGAGTTTTCTTTAAGTGAAGAAACATCAAGAGTTTGAGTATTTTATGTTTTTTACATACTAAAGGTGATTTTAAAAGATCTATTAAAGGAGAGAGAGAGTGGTGTTTGAGAAATACGATGCTAACCTCTCTTGCAAACAAGTTGCCTGTGTCTTGGTCCACCAGTGGTGCCTCTACCTGGGTGGTGGGGATGTGACTCTGTCACTGACTGCAGTGGGTGGAGTGCAGGGATGCTGGAGGACACAATCTGTGAGCCTGGCCTAGAGGGGTGCCAAGAGAGGAAGGGATGACCCAGATCTTACTATCTTCAGTTTCAAGTTGCATTTCCGGACTTCTAGGTGGAGTACTATTTATATTTCACAACAACTATGTAGCCTACTCTCCTCACCTTGGGAGAGGGGAGGAACCATAGGCCTTGGTGGGGTCAGGACTCTATAAAAAAGATAAGCACATCATAACTCCAGTAGCTACCTTTGCTCTCCCCAGGAAAGAGGCATATGTTGATAAGTCATATTCTCTTCCTGTGTTCATTTCTTAAAAATAAGCATTGGAACCATGGGTTGTTTCCTTCCAGATATGAAACATAGCACATAAAAATACAGAGGTTTTAAAACAATGCACTTTGTTTGCACACTTCAGTTAATTGATACTTATCCTGTCCTGCAAGAAAAACATCTCATTTTTCAGCCTCTTTCCAGAGTGTTTAACTTTAATATAAATATATTCAGTCCTCATGGTAGTTTTTTCTTTTTTCCCCCTTAACCAGAGGCAGTTGGGTGGAATGTGACTTAAACTGATTTTTTAAAGACATAACATTATGTGCTATTATACTATAAGAGAATTGGCTTGTGTCTCCTGCCTTATGTTCATTAGATTGAGACCATCTTTCTGCCTCAGTGAGTCTATCTCCCTGTGTGACCTGTGTAGCTGTAATCATACCTTGGAGTCTTTGATTACAGTAAAAGCTGATGCCATAGTGAAATTCCCTTTAATACTTACATTTTGAGACTTGCTGAAGTGATGCAATGTCCTTCTTATCTGAAGTGTATTACCTCAGTGTGTCTGTGAATCAGCATAATTAGATCTGCATGAGTTCATCCTTAAAAAGGATTAAAAAGTGTTCCCACTTCTGGGAATGGCGAACAAACAGTGCTAATAGCAATCTCGATTCATTTAGGGTTTATGACTTTCCTGTCCTTGTTCTGCTTTTCCTTTCACTTAAGGTATTTACCATTTGAGAATAAAACTGGGCCATAAGGATGGACAGAAAATATGTGTGTGTGTGTATATATATATATATATATATATATATATATATTCCCCCTTGGTAATTTATTATCAAAACTGGTTAAATTGGTTTACCCATGTCTGCTGTCTGAATGTGCATGATGTGACTTCTGTGGATAGTAGTTTACCAAAAGGACAACAAAAGAAAAATAACATCTTCTCTACTATGGAAGTGCCACAAATAATTCTAGTTAAATGCATGCTAGAGTTTGTACTGGAGCAAGATTTTGTTATTGTTTTTGTGTTTGATACAAACAATTTAATTTATAATTTATTTTTTCAGCGATAGAAAATTAATATAATTCAGTTTCAAGTGCAAATTACATTTTGTCTTATTTCTCTGAGTAGAATTTTAAGGCCATATTATTTAATATGGCTTTTCCTGAAAAGAAAGAACTGTAACTTTTCAGTGTTATAGATCTCCTTTGAAAAAAATCTCAACTTTTAGTGGTCTTTGCACTTGCTCCAGCATCCCAGAGCATGGAAAAAAAATAAATAGTGTGTTCTTCTCTGATGAATATCATGTGATATATAGAAAGTCTTTCTTTGTGAATGATGGGTTGAAACAAATTTTATGTCCACATTTGAATTCATCATTACTAGTCACTTTGGATGAGCTCAAGAAAGGAAGTATATATTATTTTTGTGAACTCTAAAAGCTCTTGCCAATGTGAATCATATGAATAATTCTACATTATTCTCTCACAGTGATCAAGATAACAAGACTCAATTTTCCCCTTGAAGCATTTTGATGGTATTTGTTTCATCTGACCAACATTTTTTTTTCTCATGCTCTTTTATTTCTATTACTGGTTGGATTTCTGACTTTCAAAAGTATTATAGCCCCAGAATTTTTCTGAAAATTAGAATTTTTCAAAAACATAGCTACTATTGCCAAATTTTTCAAGCAATCAGAAAAGAAATATAATATAACATCATTTTTTCAGAAATCACATGACAGTGTTATGCCATCAATACATGTGCATCAACTAGAATGTAAAGAGATAGACATGGTCATCAAGATCACTCAGTTTCAAATCCGGATTCTACATAAACACTGTAGTTACTGTAGGTTTAATCTAGTCCAAAATAATTTTAAAAAATCAAATAAAGACTTTTGGCTATATGTCTAATCATACATTTTGATTCAAGTGTAGTTTTTCTCAAATCAGATTGGGTAGCTCAACATTTGCTCTTTGACATTATCACATATAATCTCATTCACGTTACTGTGAGACTGCTGATGTCACTGGCCTGGACTGACTGATGCTGTAGTGGAAATCCAGTGAAACTGCTTGTGGAAGCCATTCAGGAAGCAAAAATTGCACTTGCATTGAGTATGAAACATCATAGATACCAAATGTGTTTATACATGCATACAGTGATATGCTTATCTTTACTGAGTTTTGTATCAGTTCTGATACCATTCATGACTTTTTTTCTTGCTGAAGAATCAAAATAAATAAGAAAAATATAACCATGCCAATGAGGAAGTTTATTGTACAAGGTATGCATTTCTAATGAGTGGGGTTATATGTACATGGAAGATGAAGAAAAGATATGAAAACAATACTTGCATTAACTACATTCCCCCACTCCTCCAAAAACAATGATCAAGCTGCTAAAGCTATATGAATGCAACCTTCTAGGATCACCAATACTTTGTTTTGCCTCTATTTACATCTCTAAGTCACTTCTCTGTCATATTCAGATGTGATCACCTTGGGGCAGAAGTCATCTTTTTGTCCTATATTTGAATAGAGCTGTGCTCTGTGATAAGATCTCTGTGCACTGGTACATAAAAATAGTAATGTTACAAGGCGCTTTGAAGTTAACAAGATCAAAAATGGCATTATGAATGCTCTAGATTTCTTGCCAAGGAATGGTTATTGATATAGGCTCCGACAACCATGGCCCAGCTCTTTAGCATTTTATCTGGGAACTACCACAGCAAGAACAGTTTTCAAGAACCACCTCTTTAGAAGAAAAGACAATCTGATGCTAAGAGATCTTTCAAAAAGTCTGAGAGACAGATACTGAAACCTTCAGTGCCGTTAAACAGTACTGGATTTTGCATCTGATCTCATTTCTTCTGTTGGAAATGAGATCTCACTGCTGGCAGCATTCCTGTCTAGTGAACTCATCCAGAAAGAGTAGTGGAACTGGGTCCTGATCCACAGGGTCTGTCAGTGCCACTGTGAACATCCCTTCCCCTCTGAGACACTAGAAAACACGATAACCTTCTCTTACTGACATACAGCAAACACAGACATCTGGGAATGGGAAGGGGCCCCTAAATTTTCCAGAGAAAGGGAGAGATTTGTTTTAAAACATGAAAGTACAAAAAGCTATTAAAAGGCACAACTTTATTTATATACTTCCCCCTTGTAAAGGTGCAGTTATCAGCTCAGCAGCTGAATAAACTGAAGGAAACTTCTGCGTGGGCCTTCAGTGAGTAACACAAGGTTTTTTACTCTTCCTTCAAGAAGCTATATTATTCATTTCAAGGCCTTACTAAATCAGGTATTTAAACTTGGTCATGCTATATAAACATGATATGAGAAAAAGTAATTGCTTATTATAATATAGTCTAGCTAAAATTAGACACTGATCCTTCAGTATCTATTTAGCATAGGCCATTAATTTTTAAGAACTGTTTTCAAGTTGATGTTAAACGGCAATAAGAACAAAATGTCATTTCCAGAACAAGTATTACAAATGTAAGGCCATATATTTAATACTTCTAGTTTTTCATTTTCTGTATTTAAATATTACATAGATTCTGCAAGGGTCCTGAAAACAAACGCTGTGTTGCTGCTTTTATTAACAAAACAAAACAAAACAAAACAAAACAAAACAAAACAAAACAAAACAAAACAAAAAACAACACCCAAAGCACAGTGACTCTAGAGTTCTTACCCAAGTAAATCAGAAAGGCACAGTGAGAAACTCACAAAGTGAGGTTTCAAAAATTCATTGTGAGGAAAAATGTCAATTAATTGAAGACAAACTTCCCCTAGGAATTTGACAGGTTTTTATAGTCTTTTTATTTCGAAAGACTATTTAAATGTGATGGCAATGTAGAATAGTCATCAGTTGGAATATCCATCTGGCAAGTCAGAAAGGATCATGGGAACAAGTTGAGTTTGAAAGTTACCTGTGGTAACTTACCATCCAGAGTTATTCTATTTAAAGGGAATTGTTTCTAACTGCACAATCCTTACCTCCTTCCCTTCAGTAGTTGGCTACCATTAGAATTAGTTGTAGATAGAGAGTAGACAATTGCCTGGTTGTGGAAAATGTCACAGCTTCCTCTGCAAAATACAAACAAATCCCCCATGTTGCAGCTATGTTCAGGGACTGTCAGAAGGCTTATTAGCCCCCCAAAAAGTACTTGGTTAATTTCAGCTTACACAACTGAACTGACTGAACAAACAAGCATCAAACTGCAACGTCCCCAAAACAGTGGTTTTTTTTCCCCCCCAAGAAATCTGTGCCGAAAAATTGGAATTAATTCATAGACAGACAGAAATTACCCTCCTGATAATGGTGGATAAGAGATATAACATTGTGGTGGTGCAGAACTGTTTTATTAGGTTTTTATAAGAAGTTTATGTTATGGTTCATTTCACTGTATCCCCAATGCTGTAACCCTTTTTGTGTTGTCTGTATAACAAGGTGTTTTGTGTCAGTCCTCCCACCCCCCACCTGACTTGTAACATCCCCTCTGCCCACCCCTCGTTCTGGGGCAGCTGTCTATCACTCCAGGGGTCCCTCCCGGATTGTGAAATCTCAGGGAGAGGGTTTCAGGTGATAGGTCCCCTGGGGGGAATTCCTTTAGCTCTGGATTTTAGTGGTCAGAGGCTTGGGGGTGGGCACACCTTGGTACCCCCTGAATCCCCTGATTTGTTGTCTTGTTGTAGCCTCCCTGGAACCCCTCCCCCACTTATAAGGGGTAGGAGGGAGATTCAAACTCTCTTCAGCTCTGCTCTCTCTGGCCTCTCTGGCCTGAGGTTTGGACCAGCTGCGGACTTCCCGCAGCCCAGCCTGAATAAACATCTTTTAACCCACAAAGCTGAGAGCCAATCTTTTCTTCTGCTGCCATTGCTGTCACAACACTATTGGGTCCAGCTGCCGCTGAGAAGCCGAGCCAGCAGGTAAAGATAACCTGTGTGCTTATCCAAACTGGGAACATCTGTGGCTGTGGTGACCAGAGCTAGCCGGAGGTCAGCTCCCGCCTGGTGCGGGGACAGAACCAGACACTTAACATGTTAGGAAACTGGTCATGTACAACTCCAAGAAGAGCTTAAAACACCTAAGGACAGAGGAATTGCAAGTGTCCAAGTGTCCATCTTTTGTGAAGTCTGTTAAAATATCTTTCTCCTAGTATCTTTCTCTTAGTCTCACTCGTTCCAAGACTATGATGAGTCCTTCTAAGGGCTTACTTTTTTCCTGGTGCTAGAGTCCATGGTAGGAAAAGACTCGGGTATGTGTTTGTACCCTGGGCTGTTCTGAGACCACTGAGGCAGAATTCCCTTTCTGTGTGGCAACGTGCAGACATGCTGCATTCTAGTGGATCTCTGTATTGCTACAACTGGGGTTCCAGGTAAGTGGGACATGCTGAACAGGGGACCTTTCCTGACAGACAGGCATGAATGCTCTGCAACAGTCCGTGGACTTTAGCTCTTCAGAATGGAAAGACTATCGATCTAAGGCCCTTCTGTCTGTGTGTTATTCTGAAAGTTGCAGAAGGTATGGTAATCAAAAGTGGAAAATGCTCTGTTAACAGACAGACATAGAAGATTTGCATGTTTAACTCAGAAAAACATATAGCTCTTGTTCATTGTTACGCTTCTCTCAAAAACCTGGTATTTCTGGTGTCCCATTTCCTGAAACAAATGCCTCTGAAGCCAAATAGAAAAACAAGCAGAAAGAAATATGTACTGGTGCTAGTCTTGGTATTGGAAAAAAATAACAAAATAGCCTTATTTTCTATGTTCAATCAGAAAGAAGGTGCTGGTTTTCTGCAGCTTGTTTCCTTCTCAACATCTAATCCACTGGTTAAAAGGGCTGAAAACAGTCAAAAGGATCACTTTGCCAGTCTCCTCAGGGCATAATGAATGTTCAAGTACTTCACCCTCCATGATGGAAGCTGTGATAGAAGAAAGAGTTGTTCCATGGTGCTGTTGTGCCTTGGCTGCCTTATTTCCCGCTGCTCTGCTCCATCCTCCTGCATGTTTGCTGAACTTCATCAGCAGTGGAGAGCTTGGCAGGCTGCTGGAAAAGAGCTGAGCTCCCTCAGCAACACCACTTTCCACGGTCACAAGTTCACAAGCATTGCTAGAGTTTCAGACTTAGAACCAAATGTCTGTGGGACTTAAAAACAATTTCCCTGTCTGACTCTGCCGGCTGCTCCCACTCATTGATTTATGCTTGTGATGCTTGAAGCTGTTGCATAAATGTGGTTATGTAATAGAAACTTGATAACAGAGAAGGTCAATACAGGAGGGCAATAGAGCTGAAATTACACACTGGCACTACTTTTATTAACCCTTTCTTAGTACTCCTTAACTGCTTCTCATAGACAACTTGTCTGAATTTAAGAAAAGGGCTTTCTTGATACAGCAACCCGATTGACAATTCTTCCCTCAGTCTTGCTGGACCCAAGCAGAACAATTTTCTGGAAACATCATCCTTTTCAACAAAAAGCTTTTAATCTCTTTTCTTCAGTTAATTATATAATGAAAAATTTCACATCAGGCAGAATTTCTTCATAAACAAATTATTTAAACAAACCTAGATATTTCATATTTCAGAATGTTTCCAGATCGAGCAGGTTTACTGAGGAAAGCTTCTTTACCAGATTGTTTGTTTTATTGATTTTTGTGGCCCTTGATTAATTTCTTAGCCACAATTTCACAGCTGAGCCGCAGGATCTGTGAAAGCAGGAGGCTTGGCAGGTCCACAGAAGAACTTCTGACTGCTACAGTCTGCATCATTCCTCATTTTAAGCAATAAAGAAATATTAAGGTTGCAGTCCTTCATTCATACATGAAACTTCCCCTTTATGTTCTCATAATCTGATTCCTGCTATTAGAAACCCCGTTGATATTAGAAACTCATTTATCACAGATCTTTTTATTCATGGCTTCATTATTTGAAGTCCTGATGGTGATACAATTTCAGTTTTTCTTTTTCTTTGACTGGAGCTAGGGGATTTGCATATTTGATATGTGGGATTTAAGAAGAAACATGGAGATGAATATGAATAAAATCATTATCTGTTCTTCAAGGTGAGCCTTGCTTCTCATGAATAAAAGTAAAAAGCATTTGATTTTAAGTGTGTATGTTCTTTATAAAATTCTGGTAATAACATGATCCTTCTGTTACTCAACAAAAGATGACCTGAATCATCAATAACTGAAATATATGTGAAAAACATTAACAGAGTTGATATAAAACAATATTCCATTAGTGTCCCAGGAGCAGTATTAGGAAATATGAAGCTAAGACTGTTACGAATACTTGTCTGGAAATGATTACTTGGAGACTGGAAGAAGGCTAAAAATCCCACTTTGTCCAGGTGCTCCTGAAGTTGCTTAGCAACTGCCTCCTTAATCATGTTCTCCAAAAAGGGAGGTTTGACAGAGGATAGTAATTAGATGGTTTCTTGAGGAGGGTCAAGACCTCAGCATACTGTAGGCAGGATGTCATTTTGCCCTTCAAAGAGAGGTGTTAATGAAATGCCCATCCACTGGGAAAGTGCTTCCTCACTGACTTTCATGAGCCCCATGGTTTCCTCACTGGGGCTCTTCATCTGCTCCTGGGACAAGGTACTGCCAAAATCAACCCAGGATGTGCTTGTGACCTCTTGTTCTGACATTCCTGGTTGATAGCTGACAGCTTCAGATATGAATGATTTTGCCCATCAAAAATATGAAGAAAAATTAACTAATTTCTTGTGGCACAGACAAAGAACTGGTAGGGAACTAAAGTCTCCTGATTAAATTTGTCAAGCAGCTTTTAACTGTATGCATCACAAATGCAAATAACTATTCAGACAGAAATTTGGAATAAGAGAATTATAGTGAAGTACATCAGGAAGTGTGATTATTTGGGGGTGGAGTGTGTTAACACTTTGGGAAAGAGTTTCCTATCATCACAGGAAATTCTGAACTGTAATTTTCCTCATGAAAATACAAATATAATATTGGTTCCCATGGACATAAAAAAATGAAGTCCTCTTCAGTAGTTGTAGAAGACTGAGGGAAGGGTGACACTGAGTTCCTTGGCCTTATCTGTCTGCCTTGGCACTGAATCATCCTTCTCATTCAGCAACAGTTCAACATATTCCTTCTTCAGTCTTTTACTAGTAATGTACAGACTCTTTTTGTGTACCTATGAAGTCCCAAGTCCAGCTCTGGCATTCCTGGTATCTTCCTACATGTGCAGGCAACATTACTGAATTCCTCCTGTCCACTGTGTCCATCCTTCTGCCTCTTGTTTTTTGCATTGCTTCTCACTAGGTATGGACAAAGCTCCTTATCAGATCCAGAAAGGGACACCAAGTTAGTCTGACTAGGTTAATTTTTGTCAATGCATCATGTATCTGCTCACTAATGAGCCTTTAAAAAAATATATTTGTTGTTAGCTGTGAGTGCTATTCTGTATTCTTTTTTTTTTTTTTTTTTTTTTGCACCTTGTTTAAAAACCTGACTTACTTTGTTATAGTAAACCTTTTTTCTTTGTTCCACTTCTGCTTAAGACACCATAAAAGCTTTTAAAATTTTTATTTATTTATTTATTTGTTACAAAATAACACTTCTTTCTAAGTCACTTGTAATATATTAGAGGTTTTCCTTCCTCGAGTTTCAGTGAGTACAGACAGTTCTTTTAACATGTGCTGGAAGGTCTTTCAGCATGTTGCAGAATATTACTGATTTATCTCCAGACTTTAACAAAGGCACTTTCCAGTTTATCTGAGGCCTGAGTCTTCCTTATCTTTCTCATGCTGCAAATATATTTGTTCTTCATCCCTCTCTTCATCTTCGGTTTTTCATTTCATTTAGATAAATACATATTTGTAAAATACTTGTGTGATCTAGATGAGAAATATATTTTTACCTTTTGCAATATTATAGTAGAAACTGGAATATTTGTAACAGTGTGCAAAGGAATGCCCAAATCTGACAAAATTGAACTAAAATATGGTTTTCAAAGTCATATATGCTTGCACTTTTTAAACTTAGTACATGTGTTTATGCTGGCTGATTATACATAGAAAATAATGAAAATAACCAATAGATATAAACCCATCATTGTTTATTGCAAAGCAGTTGTCATGTTTAAATGCTTTCTCACTTTTCCAAGTCAATGACTGATCTCATTTCCAATGCCTATAAAACTGAAAGATCCAAAATAGACCTGCAAGATGCTCTTCATTATCATTATTCTTAGTATTGCTACTCATTCCAGAAAGCTCCTTGAAGAAGATAAGCATTCTACTTTTTTTCAGGAGAAGTGTTTTGTAGCAAAGTCAGAATCTACAGATGGAGCTCCAAGGAACCTATCTTGCAACGCAGTCAAAAACCTTAAAAACCTTGAAAGTTGTTTTGGAAGTATGCTTCCATAACCTTAATCAGAACCACAATTCTCAAAACTTATGAAGAGAATGTTTCAATGAAAGATGAATGTTTCAGTGCTTTGTGTGATTTAGGATATAATTGTTTACATTAAATTAAAAAGGTCTATGTGCATTGGTGTATAACTGCACAATACTAACTTATTGATGTGTACAATTAAAGGTAATCAAGATGCCAGTTCAATTCATTAAGAGAGGGAAATAATATGCATTCTAATCAGAGTTTTCTACAGAATTTTTTGTTGTTGTTGTTTATGCTGTTATTCTGGGTATTTGGAATGGAGGTTGATTTTGTAGTTTTGTAGACTAAGACTTGTTGTTGTTAAAGTAAAACTTATTCTATATCCTTTTTTTCTTTTTTCTTTTTTTCCCCCCTTTTTTTCTTTTTGTTGTACTTCCTGCTGCCTGAAAGTGCTAAGTGCTCTATTGATTAATTTGGAACATTTGAAAAAAAATAAATTCATTTTTTCCTAAGAAAGTTCTAAGCTTATGACAGAATCTTGTAAGTTTGAAACTGAGGGGGGCACCGAGCAGTAGAGCAAACAACACTCAGAATGTTTTGTCCACTCATTAATGATTAAAAAAATATTCAAAGAAATCTAATAAACAGATATCTCAATTAATTTCTTTTCTTTCCTTTCAAGTACTGAAAAGCTTTTAAGCGCATTGCAAGGATTGCAACTGTAAGTTATGGCTGAGTTCCTTCTGGGTGTAAGAATCTACAGATAGTTAAAAGAAAAATAAGTAGGGAAAAGATACTGTACATTTATCATCTACTCAATCTCATCAGAAAAAATGCCAACAGATATGTATCTTTCCTCCTGTCAATGCCCCCCTTAAAATGGCCAGTAGTATAATTTTTCCTAGGACTTAATGGTATTTCCAGTGCATGCTTGGAGACAGGAGTTTCCTATGAATGACCACAGTCTTTTACAAATCTCAGGCTGTTTGCAGACTGCATTGTAGGAGGGTTTCTGTCAGTTCTTTAGGGAAAATGGTTAGATGGGTCTAACATTTTTGCATTTAAGTTTTGTGCAATGTCATGTGCCATTGCGTCAGTCGCACACCCATTGCCATGAATGCTCACATGGATAAGGATCGTTTGTTCATTCATTAATTCTTGACAGTAAAGGCATGACACTCAAAAATGTCAAGGTGCATTTCCATTTTAAGCTTCAACATTTGCAAAATGCTTAAAGTGCATGAGCACACCCACTGCAGTTCTCTCTGAACAGAGCTTGGGCTTTCTGCATGGCTGTGAGATGGAGATAAGATGAGCATTTGGGCTCATTTCTGAAGATGTCTTTTTCTCTACATTGACTGAAGACCTGAGAATCTCTAAAATAGGTGCCCTGGTCGGCCTTGTTGACATTCCTAAATCATTTGAGTATTTAACTTTACCTTCTAGCATTAAAAATAGAGGTTTGAACCTCCTAGTCTTAGACACTGTTTCTTGGACTTGGATTATTCTTAAAGCATTTAGGAACTAGAACTTAGTACAACACAACTATGTTGCTTTCTTTTATTATGATCATTAGTAGGCAGAGCTATCAGCTTCAGGAGGTAGTCTTTAATTTTACTAATCTAATCAAGACATGCACAAAACTCTGCAGGCTAAAAATGTAAAATCTGCCTTTTATTATTCTTGCTTTTCAAAGCATGATGTACATGTAATCGGTTTTGTTAATAATTGTAAGAGATTTTGTTGGGTAACATGTTTACCAGTAATAATTAATAATAGATCATAATTTTTATTATGACTATGATAATAATTTCCAACATAGAATCAATTCTCATGAAATAATGGGAATATTGTAATTACACACTTACATAGGTATACATTTTATAATGAAGTTTCTATGAAACTTCAGAAGTCCATTCCAATATTTTCCATTGCATTATTATTTTGCTTCGTTTATGGAGAAGCAGTATATTCCAATTATCTGATAATTACCACTCTTGCACAGAAAATCATATATTGAAACATATATTCTTTATATTCTATTCAAAATTAAGACCATCTAAAATTGTTCCTTCCACTTGTTTGAGAGTTATTTTTTGGTCTGAGTTGCTTTGTGGTATCCTAGCATACAAATTACTAGTGTTCTTTATTAAATGGCTGATTACTAAGATAAGGAGTTTATTGTATAAAGGGAATATTCATATGATCAGACAGTACTAACTGGATAACAATCAAATGCATAATGTTATCTGCCCTCTTGTTACTTTTCATGCATCCATAGGCTTTTTCAAAGGAATGTTTAACAGCATGATTAATTTTATATGTGTCTGCAATCCAGTGAAGTTAGTGAAATCAAATATGGATGGAAATCCACTGTATTCAAGCATACAGAACTTAAAGCAATTGTTAAAGTAGTTACTGCTGGCTTACTGGAAGAAGTACAACAGATCTAAAGTGTAAAAGCAGCTAAATAAAGTTTTAAAAGAGAATGAACAGAAGACAGGCCAATGTTGCAGACATAATGAAAAAGCAACAAAAACCAATACACATTATGTTCACCTCTTTAAACTTCCTCAGCTCTTCATAGTACAAGAAGTATGCTTCATGTGCTCCACACCATCTGCCAGCTGTGAACAGAAAGAAAATCACACATACAGGTACTGTAAAATACAATCTAATTAGTGTACTAAAGCTTAAGATATTTGAGATTTTTTTTTTTTTTTTGTAAATATAAAAACAATTATAATGGGACAAATCTATTCCCGTGACAATATAATGAAGAGGCTTATGCTTCTGTAATGAAATGTTTCATTATTCTGCATCATGCCTTACTGAATATATTATATAGTCTCATGTACAGCAATTAAAATGGTAATATACAGGAGCAGAGAGAATCTGAATCACTGTAGAGCACTGAGCAGACTACTAAGATTTACAAACTTTTTCATGGAACTGTCACTCTGAGATGCAGCTTGCTCAGCATTTGTAGCTTTAGATAGCTCTCTTCAACAACAAGCAGTAAAACATTTGCAATATATCCAATAGTAATTGTTTTTTCAAATTAAAGAAAAAATATGTGCAACAAATTCCTTTAATGTATGAGTAAACACATTATTTTCCAGCACTTAGGTCATCCACTCCACAGGCTTGCAGACATAACTACAAATCCACATTTGTAGCAGTGATGCAGAACAGCTATGGAAAGCAGTAATTTTTATTGCGTTATTTACAAACATCAGTTTTTTACTCCTGGCCATTCAGGAATTATGAGACCCTGTGGGAGCCAGCCAACAGAGACCTCAAGAAGGCTCTGTCTGGGCAGGTTTCAGTCTCCCTGATAAGCAACACCATCCACACATTGTTTCAGGAGGTCAGCATGAGATCACAAAGTGTGTGGAGGTCCAGTGTGGGGTTTTTTTATGCTTTTGAGAAGTTAGCTTTCCCCTGAACATTTGTGTAATATTTAAGTTCAGTTCTTTAAGAGTGGCAAATATCAGCTACAGTTACTGTAGACAAAAAGTTACTGGTAGCCCTTTGATTTAGATGCAACGTATCCTTGCTGTCAACTAAAGATAGTGACTATCACATAGCTAGGAACAGTAGCAGAGGACCACTTGGACTTGATTTTCTTAGAGATCTTTTCCAGCCTAAATGATGCTATGAATAAGTAAGGAGGACCCACGGGTCTGGTGCTCAGTGGTTAGGTATTTGTCCAGTACAAGCGTCCCTTGGCTTCATTTGAGTCGTAGGTGTTTCTGTTTTCTTTGCAAGGAAAATATATACATACTCCAAGGACTCATAATGAGAAACATACCCCAGAGTACCATATTGTGAAATCTACATTAGGGACATGCTGTAAAACCAGTAACAAGTAGTTCTAGATGAAAGCTTTTGCAATGGAGAATTGCTGGATCCCAAGAGAAGACCAACAAACCAGTTTCCTGGAGCTGATTTTTAATAACCACTTCAGGAACATATCAAATTGCCTTTACAACTATTACTGTAAGTTTTTTAGATTTAGAACTTAGTTGTAAAATTTAGACAATTTTGGCAGTCCTGTCAGGGTGAGTGAACTACATTTCAAGTATTACTGTACCTGACAGGTCTCTAAAGTCAGTGGGCTTGATAGTCTCCTGTGGGCTGTGCTCTCTAGATGCCAAGGGCCAGAGTGCTCCATCAGCTGACATTGCAGTGCATACAGCTTCTGTTGGAGCATTTGCTTTGGAATTTAGTCTTGTCTGCATGAGGCATCACAGTAACACAGCAGCACAAAACACAATGTATTTTAGCCAACAGCTGCTCATGCAAGACGAAGATTACCAGGCCTATTTGCACTGTATGAGCAGCCTTCCCATTACTCCAAAGGCAACAAAAAGGACTGTGGATTAGAAACCATACTACATATTTTATGGCCCTAGTGGCCAATACAAGAATGAAGCCACTGAAAGAATAAATGAAACACATTCATACCTGTAATTAAAATAAAACATTACCATTGTTTTGTTATAGGCCCAGTGCTTATAAGCTCAGCTGTGGTTCTCCTGACAGCCAACTCTGGGATATACCATGTGGTCATGTCTCCTTGTTCGTGTTGGTGCATAACATGCTTTACTATGCTTTTCTTTTCTTTTACTTTCCTTTTTTAAGTAACACAAACACATACATTTGAAAGTCAGTACATTCTTAATGCACTGTTAAAGGGAATATCTGAGACAGTATTTGAGAGCAATAGAAACATTTTAGGTGCTCCTGTCTATTGTACTTGCCAGCTGTCCGAGAACAAACAAGATTTCACATAAATTATGTTGCCTTGATACTAACCACAGCAAATTATTTTCTGGGAAAATTTTAAATTTTGTTCCAAAAAGGAATAGATTTTTAAAAGGTTTTATATATTCCTTATTATTAAACTTTGTGGAAACATCTTAATAACTACTTGCAAATACAAACTATCAATGATTTGATTAATCTCCTGAGAAATTTCTTAGTGTGCTACTTGACATTTAAAATGTTCCCTAGAGAGCTCTTGGAGGCAGGGAGAGAAAAAAGTGTAATAAAGATATAGAGAGAGTGGTCATTTTTGCATTCCCAGACTGGGCAATGCTGAACAAACAGCTGGGAGTGCCTTACAACAGTTGGCAGCCAAGGGCTGACAGGACGGGGACAGTGAGATGAAAATAGGAATAAAAAAACATAGGGGGTTGGAATGCCCTTGATGAGAAGTGTCTGGGAAAGACTAATCTGAGATCACACAATGCTGGTGGGAAGACGTAGGTATTAAAAGAGAAATACTAGTGCTTGGAAAAGACAAGTCTGGAACACCATGAACACTTTCCTCTGTGAAGGGCATGCTGTGCTGGCAATTCCCCTCTGCTGGCAGATCTATTCCCACATCCACTGTCTTTACACTCCAAACATAACATTATGTAGATGTACAGTCCTGTAGCTTTGCTAAGAGGTCAGTTCTGTTCCAGTAGTTTTTTGGTAAGATTTATTTAAACAATGGGTTTGTTTGTGTGTTTGTTTGTTTGTTTGTTTTTCTTTTTCTAAAAGTTAGCAACCTGGTTACAACAGCAAAAACAAAACAAAAAACAAAAAAAACCCAAACAAATCAACAAAAACCACAAAAAAACCCACCCCAAACCAAAACAAAAAACACAACCCCCCACCCCCCCAACAAACAAACAAACAAACAAACAAACAAAAAGCTTACTTCAGGAAAATTATCAGAATGCAGACTTCTTCAGAAGACTTTTGAAATGTGTTACTCTTGAGAACACTATTGAAAAAATGTCCATTTTACATTCTGTAAATTAAAAAAAATTATATTAGGCATTACTATCCATTTTCAGAAAAAACCCCAATGCTTGATGTTCTGCTGCTGTTCTGTGTCCTGTTGTGTTTGTAGAATTTGCTAGAGATCCAGAAATCAAAGTTGGTTTACTTTACTGAAGATTTCACAACATACAAGCCTTTTGAAAATAAAAGTACAAATGTGCATTATTTTAAGATACAGAAAATCTCTGCATGGACAGGTTAAATTATCCTAGTGTGTTGAAAGTGGGTTAAGTTTATTGGAGTGTAAAAGTTAAAGAAAATGAAACCAGAATAGTCAGGACTCTGAATCTTTCTAAAAATAAACAGGGCTGTGATATACAGCTTGTTTTAGCTTGTGGTGAAGGATAGTGGTTAGGGAGAGTGATCACAAGGCTTTTGTGGAAATGAGGTACACCAGAGTATGTTAGAAAGAAGAGATCCAGAGCATAACAAACCCATTGCTCAGTTTCTCCCATTCCCCTCTAAAATGCAACCAGTGCATAAAGTCTCATCTCACTGTCACTGTGGCTTGAATACTTTCCAATCTTTGATATGTTTCAAATTATTATAAATTCAGCTTCCCATAGAAAAGTCAGAGCAATGTAACATGCTTTTGGTGTGAGACTGAAAGCAGACATGACTACATCCCAGCTGGTGGAAATGTGGTAATGAATTTCAAATAAATTTCAAACATTTGTTAAACTCCTCCTGAACAGTTTTACTTGCTACTAGTAAAATATAGATGCCATAACTGAGCATTCACACTGAAGATTTTAATTACACTGAGACTGAAAATAGAGTATAATATTGAAATAATCTGTCTTCTGTTCCACTAGCCTGCTGCCCTTAAAAATTTGAGTAAACTTTCTGTTTCTCTTCTTTCTCAATTTCTCATTTAATTTATGGTTAAAGTCTACAGTTTCGTAGTTATTGAAACTAGGCTGATTTGTATCAGAGCCCAAATGATCTGTCTCAGAGCCCAAAGTCTTAACAAGTGTATTATAAAAACTCCTTCATTTCTGTTTGATAAATCTCTAAATAGGTTTCTTCGCAAACCAGATTTCACTAAATCTATATTTATATATTTAACCACTGCATTTCTCTGTTTTATTGGCTCATGTTAGTTAAAAGAAAAAAAAAAAAAATAGGTGAGGCTCAAACAACAGGAATAGTTTAGCAGGAAAGGGCCTGCCACGCAAGCTCAGTATTTAAGAGTGAGCCAGGAACTCAAGTCCTTTCACTTCAATAGAATTAAGCTGGTTCCTCCCAAAGGAGGTTTTGCCTGTGCATACTCAGAGCAAGTAGCAATTGTAGTAGTTTGTAATTATACTAAGTTTAATTACATACAAAGTATGGGAGCTGAAACATTTGATTTCGACTTGTAGAAATAGAATCAGCATGTCCTATTTCCAGTTGCCCACTTATGTTTTTTACTTCTTTCCTCAGTGTCCTGAAATAAAGGACACTCCATCCAACATCTATCAGCACAGGAGGAGTGGAAGATGTAGTAATGCATATTATACTTTTGGAAAGTCAGTAAATTGCACTAGCTGCCGATGAGTGCAGTAAAGATTCTGCTTTTCATTGCTTCCATCTGCTGGTTTCCTTTTGTGTTGAACTGCCAAGACAAGCAGAATCTCATCATGTGGAACTGTTAGAATTATCAAACAAGAAAACAGGACTTTCCAATTTTGTATCATAACTTGCTGTACTTTATTAATAGATAGCAAAATGCAAAGATATTTAAACAACACTGTAAGCTGCTAGTATGTAAGTTTACTAAAACTTAGCAGGGCTAAACTTTTTTTTAAGTTTCCCCAAATTTTTTAACTAAGGAATCTTACGCAGGAACAAAATGAATTGGCTTGGTTTTCAAAAACATACTTAAAAGGTTTTGCACTCCTTGAGTGTAGGCAGCATCTTTAAAAAATATAAAAACAAACAAAAAACTTTAAGACATTAATTAGTTGTTTAGCTTTAGGCATCCAAGTCTTAGAAACTGCAGCTTTTTCTACCAGTCGTAAAGAGTATTTTAGTGAATTTTCAAACATATCAGCATTTCAATGAAATATCATTATTTATTTAACTAATTAGTTGACTGTTGACTGTCCAGAACTATGTGCATAATTTTTTTTTTGCATTGCAATGCATATAATTAACCAATTTCAAATGTTATTTTTAAAAATGTTACTCTTTAGTGCTAAAATATTTACTCTTTTGACAGTGTGCAATATCCTCATTATGCAGACATTTGACTGATAGAGGCATTCTCTTTAGATGAAGCTTATAAAATCTGAATGTCTGAATATTAAGTGGATGTGATGCTTATCTGTACGCAGACAAGATTAGTTTATAAGTGGGCACTCTAGGATTCCTCTCTCCCCCTCCATTTCTGTTTTAATTTCATAAAGAATAAAAGGAGACTCTAAATCATCCACACTTCTCGAAAAAAATAGTCTTCAACATATATGATGCAATTTATTTGACCTAAGTATAAATGTTGATAATGCAGATGCCTATATCTGAAGCAGTTGCCTTACATCCCTTCACATGTAATTTGAGGAAAATATTTTAGGAGAAGAATTCAAATTACCAGTCTTAGATGCTTGGTTTAATGCAAAAGTAATTATTCTGAATAATTCCAACTCCTCTTTATTATCTCTAGAGAGCTTGTAAGCAAATAACTCTGATATGCATACGTTTTTCAAGCATCTGAGTTTGGATAGGCACATCCTGTCTGGAAGCAGGGTGATACTTGATAAACCCTTTGTCGTCGCCAACAGCGATGACAAATGGAAAAACAATCATGCATGCCCTTTAAAATGTTTGTGTTTTGAGAAGCTAGAATGGGTCATAGGTACTAATACAAAGAAAGATGATGGGAGTTTTTCAGCAAGTTTTGCTTACAGTTTCATTAAATCATGCTGCTCTTCTGGCCTGAAAACTTTAATGTAATTTGCCAACCACAAGAGAGCAAGAACAATGTTTAGACCTATTAGATAATGTAATCAATTAACTAATCCAAAGAACTTTTAGGACTTAAAATTAGGATAAAGATTTTTTTTACTTTTTTTTAAAATTTAATTTATTAATCACCAATTTAATTGCAAAAAACCTCCAAAACAATTACATTCACTACTATACTGTTATACCAAACAAGCAGACAAAATGGAAAAGAGTACTTCTTGAATGAATTTTGGGAAGATGTTACTAAGCCCATCCATATCTCAGAAAATTCTTTCTAATCTTTCCACAGATATTTCCAATTAATATAATTATGTCTCTGATCTTGGCCTGTTATTCACCTCAGACTCATTAGAGACAGTTGTGTTGCTAGATGGGACCAAACTAAATAGACAGATAATAAATCTCAGTGTACAGGTGTAGCAAAAGTCTTTATGCAGGTCTATTTATCTCTGAACTAGCTTTTATCATAACAACCATATCTTGCCCCATTGTATGGAGGAAAAAACCCACCATTCTCAAGAGTTCACAAGAACTTGCCTCTAAACAGGCTGTAATGGGGAGAGACAAACCCTGACAGTATGAACAACAGGCACCAATCATTATGCTGTGGCAAAGCTCTTCCTGGATCCTCAGAACCCCAGAGGGACATTACCACAACTCAAGAAGCCTGATATGAATATTTAATCTATCTAAAATTGGGTGATTATGCAGATACTGTGCATCTGGGAGAGTTGTTCCCCCAAGGGCTTATAAGAATAAATACTACGTCTAAAATGTAACAGCCAAAATGCAGGTGGTGAATTCTCTCTCTGTCACTTACTTGCAGCTCTTCTTGGCTTGCCCTGATGTGCCACTGAAACAAATGGTCCTTCTCTGAAAAACAATTGCCGAGGTAGATGCACCATCCACAAGGGATCAAGGGGCTCATCACTGGAATATGAGGTGTTCCTCCAAGCCATCTACTGCAGTATGGGTGATGGGTTTGATGACACAGGGAATAGTTTATAGGCTTTCTTTTTAGTGTGTGGTATATTAGAGTCTCACATTTTAATGAATTCCATAAATAAAAGATGATGAAATGCCAGTGTTTTGCTAACTACATGCAGCTAGTTTCATCTTGAAATCTGGCTACATAAACAATGTTGTAACCAACATTTTTTACCCTGTCTTCTGTGTTGATGTTCTTGGAATTACTAGTTAAACAGCAATAGATCACTTTCATTACCAAAAATAAAATATTGAGCTAACATCATTCTGGTTTTTGTACTTTCACCTCAGCTTCATCTGTCACACTAAGAGCAATTGATCTGTTCTGGGTAATGGAGACCTGTCTTGAAGTGGGAAGCAATTTTTTGTTCTAGCTGAGGCCTTTGGCACTCTTCACTCCAGTGCTCTAAAAGGCTGTGTAAAGTAGGGACATTAGGCTCGATGCCAGTCACCTCACTGTCTTCTCCATAGCTTTTGGTACCAGATTTCAGAAAGGTTATAGTGGAGAAGTGAGGAACTGAGACCTAGACCAACGTGCAACAGGAGGGTTTTAACAGTGGCTTTTAAAAGGGTGTAAACTGTCCCAGAAATTATCTTTTTTTCCCTTTTTGGATGAAAATAATGAAACATTCAGGGATTCTGGTTCTGTCAGAAACAAACAGCAGCTTGATGAGCTTCTACAACTGCTGTTCATGCACATACCCTGAGGAAAAACAGAGAATTAATAGCTTATTTGCTTTGCTTGGTGAAAGAGAAGCTAAGGCTTGTAGGAGAATAATTCAGTCAGAGAAATTGCTAATAAATACATAATTTCTTGCTTATTTTCAGAGAAAAAATTATTTTGACTTCAGATAGACTGATCTTTGTGAGGCATAGAAACAAGCAGTGCAAAGAGACTGCTCCTGATGGTAGAGGTTCTTAATCCCTTTTTAAAAAATAGTGCTTGTGCTGCAGAAGCATTCAGCGTATTGGCCCGGAGAGAGGAAATACTCAAACAGTTTTCTCTCCCCATCAGGTGTCTGGGCTGGAGCACAGTGTTGCACTGCTGATCAAAAGCAGAGTGTTTGTTCTTTAACCTCTCTGCACTCATCTGCAGTAAAGAAGCAAAGGTCACAGAGCAGAGGGGTTACTCTATCTGCCACCCCAGCCCAGCAAGTAAGCCTCTAGCAAACACATTAGTGTTTAATTTGTCATCCCTGATGGTGCAGCACCAGTGCCTGTTGTCCCAGCTCTCCCCAGGCACTCGGCGGGCTCTGTGCAGGCAGCAGGTGGTGAGGAGATGTGCTGGCCAGGAAACCATTAACACCAGTCCTGGGTCCACATTCCCCGAGTTTGCTACCTTACCTTGAACACTGGGTTTTAACACACAGCTTTGAGGGGCAGTCGGGAAGGGACGGGAAGGCAGCGGCCACACCAATGAGTGGCAACTGCTGGTTCTCTAAACATCTCCCCCTCTCCTCTGCCCTTGTCTCCATCCTCCCCCGCTCTGCAAACAAAGAATGTTTTGATTGCTTGGATGACAGCACAGGAATTTGCCTTTTCAAAAGCACTCGCTATATATACACAACCTAAGTGCTGTTAACCAGAAGAACCTTTTAAAACCATCACGGGTAATGGAAGCTGCAGCAGTGACCAGTTGCATTTGGAGCCAGAGTTTCTAATGAACACATAAACCACAAAGACAAGTCTGCTCATTAGACTTGATTAGGCATGATGGGCAAGAGTCAGTAAAAAATGATTTAACAGGTTGCCAAAATAGTTCCCATTGCCTTTGGTTATGTTTGAATCCCTCCGGTGTCTCTGTTTGAAAAGTCCTATGTTTACAAAGCTGTCTGAAATATAACATTTAAATTCATTGCATAATGCACAAAAATCAGTTTTCTTGTTCAGCAGCCAAAGGGCAGGAGAACTAATTTTTGTGCATTACAGCATCATTTCAAACTAGCCCATTTGTGACAGGTTTTCAAATGTGCATTATGCCAAATTAGATGAAAGGCACTACAGGGTGATTACATACATTAAAGGTATTTTGGACAGCAGTCATCTCTTTAAAAGGAGAAAAGATTCCTGGGAAGTCTGAGAAGCATGCAGACAGGTGAGGAAATCTCCATGCTGCAGAGCTGCTTAGTTTAAATGTAGTCCTCAAAACGAAACCATAGTTTACAAAACTTCTCCCTGAAAATACATGTTCTTTTTAGTTTGCCCACCTCCTTCTCCACATTACGACCTTATTTCTTATGCACTCTATTTTTTCCGTCATAGTTTCCCTTGCCCTCTCCTAATCCTGGTTCTCTCATGTCCTGCCTCTCTATTCACTTGCCAAACTTGTTTTTCAGTCTGTCAATCATTCTGACTCTAATATGTTCTAAACTTAACTCCTGCCCACCCAATACCCCAGGTCCACTGGACCTGAGGTGCCACTGTCCAGAGCTCTCCCCCAGTCTTCATCTGACCATATGGGCCTTTTATTCCACGTTGCTGTACCTTACTCTGCTGTCTTTCCTAGCTTTGTGGGCACCACTTATTCCTATTCTTCATCTATTTTGGAGAAAGTTCCTGAACTCTAATACTGCTTATGAATACAACTTTCATAATGTCTTCTCTTCTGGCGCTCACTGCAGGCCTTCAGGTTAAATTTTTGTCCTCTCAAAACTTATTTTTTTTGAGTTTTCTTTACTTAGTCTTTAATCTTTCTGGCATTTCAAGAAGTAACACTGACAGGCGCATGCACAGCTTATCCATGCCTATGTTATCCACTTCTCTGTACTACCTCTTCACCACATCCATTACCATCACCATTCCCAAATGGCTCAGCTCAAGATCACCGACTTTTTTCTCAATTCAAGCTTCCTTCTTTTTTGTCTCCAGCTTGTCACATAATCAACCACTTGCTTTGTCTGTACATTCCTCCTCCCTTAACTATACCTTGTTGACCTCTTTGTCATTGCTGCATCTCACCCATCTCTCCTTGTTCACTCTCCTTCTCTCTCTGTCCTCACTATGAAGGGGCACTCTCTGCCTGAGAACACACACGATGCTCTCTGACTCCTCTTGGTTCTTATCTACATGTTACATAGAATTTGCCTTTCCAAAAGTAAGAAGTTCCTTATTATCTACCTGTAAAACAGACTTTTCCATTATGATTATCTCTAATCTCTAAACTGTCTCCTGAATTCACTCCCCAGCTCCTCCTGACTAGTTCTTTGTGGAGTAAATGCCTTTTCACTTTTTTTCCTGGTTAAGATCCCATTTATAGAATCTTCTTCCTTCTTTCCTCAATTCCCACTACTCCTGTGGTAATACTGGCTTACCCTTTTGTTTATACTGCTTCTTTACAGTGACTTTTTACATCATTCATGCTAGTGGTTCTTATACATTACTTAACATACACAAACTCTTCCTGGCTTCTCAATATTTTCTTGTAACTATCTCAAACCCTACTAAAATTAGAGTATTCGTGATAAAATCTCAGCATCTTATTTTCATCTACTTCCACTGTTTCTCCTGATTTTCTGCAGCTTTTGTTGAAAAATTCTTAATTTCAGATTATCTCCTACTTCTCTCAGTTCTTCCCCCCATTTATATAGATCTCATCAAAATTAATATGCTATGCAACGTAACGTATAAATTTCCTCTTCTCTCTTTTTCCTTTTTGAATTAATTTTCTGTTTCTTTATTTGTTTTAGACCACATGTGTAAGCAACATCTTGAGTTTCAAGTGAGGTTAAGACTGTAGAGTACTGAGTGACCACGGACACCAGGCTGTATGGATTATTGTCTGGGATTTTTGTGAACTGTTCTGTTCCCAGTGGAAATGAGAGTTAGGGATAGTAGATCACTGTCTATGAATCTTTCATATTAAATATTACTGCTTTATTTAAATACTTACCTTACCTCTAGGCCTCCATTTGTTTTTCCTCTTTTGTCAGATGCTACCTGCAGTAATGTTAGATCACACTCTGATCACTAGAAAAAATTACAATAACATTCTTAATCTGCAGTATATGTCTTAACCCTTGAGCCAGACACTAAAGCCAGGATTCTACAGGCTTCTTCTTCCCATTGATGCTCCTGAGCACTAGACAAATAGCAATTACCTAAAACCTCTAATTTTGGCTGCATATCAGAAGAAATCTATAACTGATTAAGAAAAGGTTCAGGAACTTTGGAGAATAAAGATCATTTAGTAACCACTAAAAAGTCCTCCACTTTGTTGGTCTATGCTGTGTTGCTCCAGCTTTGATTGTAAAATTGATTTTGTATTTTCAGAATGTATTAGCAATATCATTATGAAGTAACAATACTGAGGGGAAAATTAAGGTTGTCGCAGCTGAGTGAATAAAGAGTCTCAAGGTGTCAAGAATTTAAAAGTGTTTATTTCCCTTTATGGGACCTCTTTCAGATGGACAGATAAACTTTGGAGTGTTATTTAATTCTTCGTAAAGAAGATACGATCAGATCTCTTTGACCATCGGAATGTAAATCGGTGTCGGCTTACCCCATTCAGATCACGTTCAAAGCCCTAATTACCCTGCTGTAAGAACTTTATTGTCATTTGATCAGTATCTCACAACACATGGTTACTGTATATACTGATTTTATCCTATGACTATTCTAATAAAAAGGAAACCTGTACAAACAACTGATTTTACTGATACTATTAGTGCTACCTAGCTGTTTTATTGGTCTTAGAAGCCAAATAACACGAAATATTATTATATAATTTGTGGGGTTCTTAGTCTATTATATGATAAAGAATGTGCTAAATTCATTAGCAAGTGAAATCCGGAGGTACAGCAGTGTTGTGCTGTATTACACAGTCACTCAGATACAAAAAATGCCAATTTAGTTCCTAGAAAGTCAAAACTAAGAAGTCAGTAAATTCTTTGCTATGAAGCTCTGGTGGTTAATTAACAGACAAGTTCTGACTTCACCCTGCTGTTTCAAAATGGAAGTGTTTTTATCCTAAATTAATTTCTTGCCCACAATAAATAATACTTTAAATTTCCTGCTAATCTTATGTTGGTAGCAATCTAGCCTTTCAGCTGGCATTTGCAGGATAGGTACATCTCATATTTACAATTAGTTGCATTTTTAAAAAATATTAATCTTTATATAGCTTGCCAGCAGGATATAGAAGGAGGGATTGGGGGACTTTCTGTAATCATTCCCACGCAGGATTTGTGTTTCATTCTCCCCATGATATCTTTGAGCTTAACAAAAAACAGAGTTTAGAAGATTTGTTTGGTATTTAACTTGATTATTTAAATAAGAGATAAGCAATTGCCATTACAGCAGCTAGGCAATAATTTCCTGGGGTCAGGGTCTCTCCTGTCCTGTGTACACCTCAATTGTTAATGGAGCTGAACATGCACACAGACAATTTTAGAAGGGAATGTTAAACAGTCCCCATTTATTTTACAGTGTAAATACTTACAAGACAAAACACAGACTTCAGGAGTCAGTCTGAAGACTTTAAAGAAAGAGCTTGAAGAACAAAGAGATTTAACAATGTGACCATTATTTTTTCCTCACAATTCTAACTTTAGAACTGCAAAATGGTCCTTAACTCTCACAACTGCACTTAGCTTTCACCTAACCATAGTGAGGTTGGGACCAGGCATCAACTTTTTTTCTCAGCATTTCTTCAGTGGACTAGCTGAACTCTCCTTTGAGAAACACAGTACATCTCACTACATGTAAAGGGAGCTTGGGTACAGATGCATATCAGCCAAAAACTCATATTCTAAATTTGCTAAATGGGCATGGAGCAGAAAGGTTTCTTGTTCAGCTGGATGAGTATCTGTAACAACACTCAGTGTTAAGAGTCAAACTTTGTGTGCTCAGGGACATTTGTGTGGTGCAGTGTGACCCCGAGAGCAGGAGTCTGTATCAGTCAGAACCATATCATTATACAGGGCCTGAGCTTACAATCTGAAGCGGTGTCAGAGAGGTTTAGGTTGGATATTAGGAAAAGGTTCTTCACCCGAGTGTTTGGGCACTGGAACAGGCTCCTCCTCAGGGAAGTGGTCACAGCATCAAGCCTGACAGAGTTCAAGAGGTGTGTGGACAGTGCTCTCAGGCACGTGGTGTGACTCTTGGGGCTGTTCTGTGCAGGGACACTCAATGATTCTTGGTGGGTCCCTTCCAAATAGGATAGTCTATAATTCCATGGCAGGATTTTTTTTTTTTTTTTTTTTTTTTTTTTTTTTTTTTTTTTTTCTCCTTAAATACCACTGTATGCCTCTAGTTGCCCTTCAGCTACCTTTCAACATCACAGAAGTGTGTGCTCCCTCAGTTTCCTAGTCTGAACTGATGCCTGCAGCTGCCACTGAGCTGAAAGTCGTAGTGCAGCAGGTGGTGGATACTGTTATCCAGAGCGCCGCTGAATCCGAGTTGAAAGGCTCCCATCCCACACTCTGGTCACCTCTTCAACTAAAACAATAAAACTGACTGAAGGATTTATTACTTGTGCCTGGGGCCTCACTTAATATATTCCTCTCCCTACATACCTCCCTCACTCCCAGGTTAGAAGCAACTTAGTCCTTTTTACTGTTGACAGAAATTTTAAGAAGCTTTTGATTAGTTCTGAAAGTAACCTTTACATTTTTAGCGCCTGTATTTTCTAGAAGAGTGTGGGGCTTTTTACTTCAGGCAGAACAGGTTTGCAAGCTGCAGTAGCTGAGTACCTTAAAGATGCTTTGCAGACAGTTCTTCAAAGATCTGTGACTTCAGCAGAAGGAGCTTTCCTGAGGCAGCCAATTTTACAATTGCTTTACAAAGAAAGAATATTGCCATCTTGACATTTATCAGTAGTAAGAAGTATGTCTCAGGGAGGAAAATATTGTGACAGAGTTCAATCTGCTCAGCATTCAAATGACAGAGATATTACAAGTGTTTACTGTTTGTCAAGAGTAAAGGTTCTGCACACTTTAATAAGGCTTGCATTGCTAAATAACCAAGTAACCCTTGGATTTTTCACCCTAATGATTCTTGAGGATGGTTCTTGTGAGAAATTACTTCTGGGGACTGGAACACATGGCTCATCCAACACAGTTGCCTCTTCTTTCTCCTAACAATTCTCTTCAGCCACTGTGCAGAAAATGTCCGAGCCCTTGGCAGGCACGGCTGAAGGTCTTCCTGTGCATGGCACTCAGTTTGGTCTCTCGGTTCTATTTTCTTTCTTTTCACAGTTCTGCAGAAATCTATATAACTGATGTGAACAAGTTATGCAGCTTGGAAGATGTGAAAAAGAGATGTAACGATGCTTGTTAATCATCCAGGATTTATTTACTATGATGCTATGACAAGACTGTGCTCGATGGAGTGATATTGTTTATCTTTAATAATAACCTAGAAGAAGTAATAATATGCCGATGAAACTTCAGGTTTCATTGTGAAAGATATTCTTCTGTAAATCCTGTGAGCTGAACTGCCTCTGTAGTATTGAGCCAGGACAGAAAGATACAGTAACCCAAGTGTCTCAGGCTGTGCACAAACATGCATACCACTGCATGCACACACTCCTTCCTTTCTTAGAAATCCAAAACTTAAATTAAAAAGCTTAAACTGAAAAGAATGTTATAATAAAAGAAATACTGAAAGGAGTACAAAGCCCCAACAATCTACCTTGAAAAGCCTGATATTCAAAAGACACAATATATCAAGACATAAAAACTTTGCAGAGGCTATGCTTCACCCTCAGAGAATGCATATTGTCAGCTATAAAATGTCATATATCTCAAACCAACACATAAAGTTTCTTACCATGAATACAGAGGTGTTCATCCTTTGTTATAGGACAACTTGTTAAGATGCATGAGGTTGTCACTCCAGCCAGAAGAGATATGCTTCATTTTGCACATAGAATATATATAAAGAGAACAGTGAGACTGCTTTATTTGACAGTTAAAGTTGGTCTAGAAGTAGTGAAAAGTCCTATCTGTATCTGTGGATTGCTTATCTCAATCTCTGGACAGATTTTTGTGTGAAAACTGATATAAAGCTTTTCCACAGATTCTTTTTTAGATATCCCAAGCTTTCCTCACAATATGTGAGCATTGCATTTAAAATTAGGAAGTTTTCTAAGCAAAGGATTTCAATGAATAGGATGAAAAACATATGAGTGAATTTTCCCTGGTATCTATAGCCCATTATCTGAAAGATCTTATGTCCTTGACATAATAGACAATGAACTTCCTTCTGCTTTCAGTTACACTCATATAAATCTGGAGTAACACCTTTGGAATCTGAGATGACTTCTGCCTCAATCTCTCTCTTTTTAGATGCTGGACCATGGCCAGTCTTTCTACTTTGAATAACGGCTTCCAATGTTTGGATTGTATTCACAAGTAATCCTTAGAAGGTGCATTAGAAAACACAGCTCTAAACTTTGGAAAATGCTGGATAACTAAAGACCATGTTATATTAACCTAAAGTGTAGCCCATAACTTTAAGGAGATATATCTAGCTGTGGGTCCTATGCAAGCAGCTGAGGAGGAGACGTGCCTGCACAGGCTCTGCAGTTTGCAGCCTGTCTGGAATGTGAGGCTGCTCCCACTTCTCAAAAAGAGGCAGCATCCTTCTGCTCTTCCCTTTTCATGTGTCTTGGTTTTAAACGTACTTAAGTGAAGTTAAAAAATGTATCTTTAAGACATAAAGAGCTTTACATAACCTTGTTAGCCACTGCAGGTGATTCCACATTTCATTTATTTATTCATTCTCTCTGCTGAGAGGTGACAAGTCACACTTTTCCCAAATAAGTTCAATTCTGTGCTTTTGAAACCATGCTGTAAACCAGGTGAATAAAATAACCCAAATTAAAATGAAACTGAATAAAGCACTAGAAACAAAAGTTTTGGAGTTATAATTTTACTTTAAAATTATTTCATAACAAGCAACAGATTTCCTTATTTTTTTTTTGCAGAAACTACCACTTTTGCAACTAGTTCTTTGAGAAATATCTATGATGTATAAGTCCACAGATACCTGCAGGTCAAAAATTATGCTGTAGGGAACTGCCTAGACAGAGATCTAACAAAATGTTTGAAGTTCTTCATGTCAGGATCAGAAACATCCTTCTGGCCTTTCTTGTGCATGTGTGTGGAAGAGTATGTGCTGAGTTGCTCTCCATGGTCATTTATTTTTGCAAGAAAAAAGTCACACATCAGCATCATTTTCTAGTCATGTGGATTTTGACATTTCCTTTTTTATTAGGAATATTTCCTGTCTTTACTTGTACACCAAGTCTGAAATGTCTTTTCTTGCATTTAAGAGACAAATGCACAGGAACTGCTTTTCCAGCTGCTTAACAACTCGTGCCATGTGCGTCTCTTTCCAACAATTTCCCACCACTCAGCTCACAGTTTCATTAATTTTTCAGGTGAAGTTTTGCTGGTATGTCAGTAAAGGATTGAAAACATTGAAAAATATTACATTGTATTTTTCCACTACAAGCTGCTGTTGGAGTAATTTACTTAGTGCTAGTACAAAATCACTCCACATCCCAAAAAGTGAAGGAAAAATCACATTTCTGGAGACAAGAGCCAGTAAGTCAGTTCTGTACTAGTTCTGACAGACTCTTCCAATACAAACCTAACAATAATATTAAAAATTAAAAGGATCAAATTCTCTAGAAAGCTTTATTTCGCAAAGGGAACTGAAAGACTTTTGAGCTCCTGTTTTGGGAAGCAAAGGGAAAAAAGGTAAGGTAATAAAACTGAAAATGTGACATTTGAATTGATAATGATTAAAAAAAAGAAGTAAAGGCCTTTGTATCATCCAAATCATGCTAAAGCAAGATTTGGGAGGATCTGGAGTTGTGTGGGTGACAGGGGGTGCCTTGCAGCACAGGACAGTGCTCCCATTGGAAACACGCTGCCCACTGGCTGGTTGGTCTCATCTGGAAGCATTTACCTGTAATTAGAAATCAATACAGCTTGAAATAGTACTTTTTAAAGCAAAAGTAACTTTGTATGAAGCAGTCAGGATCCTCAATCCTTCTAGGCTTGTCAGAATCACTGGGTCTAATTCTGACATCCACATGTATCCTAATTTATGTAGAATTGTGAAGGAATTGCAGAAAGAACAGAGATTTAGCCTCAAAATATTGCCTTAAACCCAAAAGTACCCGTTGAGACTGAATCTCTCTGGAGTAAAATGACTTAATTCTATCTACTTCATTATGTTCTGGATGAAGCCCAAAGGACTGTACATTTTAAATGGAAGAGTATGCATTTTTTTTTCACCATACACACACCTGCCATGGAAACCTAAGTTACTTCCACTTAAGAAGGCAGCAGCTCCCAAAATACAGTCAAATAACACTAGCTTGCAATTCATAACTAGCAGGTCAGTGACTGAAGGGGACAAAGAAATGCTGCATGGAATATTCTGGGACCAAGGTTATGCTTATGGCATAAGGGAAGTGCTGAGTTTCCGACACCTTGCAGTCAAGAAACATAGTGAAGATTTGGCTTTGTCTCCCCAAAGTATCTAAACCTTGGGGAAAGGCTTGCTGCAAAGCTGTCTTCTCAGTAACTGAATTAAATGCCCCGTATGCCAAAGCTTTGGAGCCTGTAGTACTCGTGATGAAGAAGAAACCCAGACTAGTCTATTTAAAATATTGTTGAGAGGTAATTTAATAAAGAAACCCTGACTGGGGCAGTCCATGAACTGCTCAATATTGGAAGATTTTTTTTTTTTTTTTTTAAATAAAAAAACCAGAACTGAATGGCAGATGTGCGTGTGCCTTGGCAGCAGTATTAAAACCTTTCAGTAAGTTGGGGGAGCTTTTCAGTTTTGATGTGGGCATGGTTTTCCTTGGGTTTTCCTAATGCTTCCCAGGTGAGGCCATCCCTGCTGCCCACCTGGGAAAGCAGCAGTGGGGTCACTGTTCTCCCATGCCCAGGGCTGCTGCACAGATGGGGACTGCTGGATGCTAAAAGGGTGCATTACCTGCCCGAGTCACAGTGCAGCCCCAATTACTGCAGGGTGCTGGGTTCATTGTCAATTAGAGTGGCAGCAGTGCTGAGCAGCAGCTGTGACAGATGGCCAGGCTCCAGCCAACTTGTGGGCAATGGGATCAGAGCCAACTCAAAGCTTTTCTTTTCTCTTGGGAAAAAAAAAAAAAAAAAAAAAAAAAAAAAAGAGAGAGAGAGAGAAGAAAAAAGGAAAAAGGCTCTCAAACCCCAACATGGTTGTCAGTTAGTTGCAATATATAAGGGGGAAATATCATATCTACAAAGGCAGAATTTATCTGTTCTCTATTAACCCTTACTTTCCGGTTTTTGAAGTCAAGATTTTGTTTATTTATTACTTACTTCAAGCATGTTTTAGCAGGATGCTCAACCTGAAAGACAGTTTACTTTAAAGCTTTGTTCTGAAGAGAACTTACAAGATGCTTTGCTCATAACAACCAGTTTAACCCAGCTGTTAGAGATTCTTAATTAGAGAATATTTTCTACCAGAACTGTACCAGCTCTGTTTCTGAACACAGAACATTAAGATAAACTTAAGACTCAACTTATTGTGTCTGATGAAAGCCAATTCTGTTTACTAGCTTAAGGTGATATTTACCCTGTGTTAAAAACTGGAATCACAGCACCCTTCCTAATCTCATCTGGGTAAGAGTCAAAGTTGTCTCCCAAGGACTTACACTGCTTCATTTCCAGGTGATTTGGTGTGTTGAGCACCTCTTCATTCCTCTCTAGGTTCACCCCCAGCCAGTACAATGCGTTGTTGCAGGCACCAAGGAAATGCCTCAAACTCTCAGTAACCAGTATGGAGCAATCAACAGAAAGGCAGCCAACATGGGCCGTGTCTTGACAGCATTCCGCACCAAATTACACTTCCTGCACAATTCAGGCTGTGACCTCAAAGTGGAACACTTATAATCTGGTCAGACATGTGCTTGAGGTTTATTCACGCTGTGTGCACTACTGCTGTAGCAAAAATGTAGCTTTCTGAGGTGAGAGGGAATACACAAACAGGAATGGTTGTGCCCCATCAGAGGAGGTGGCCTCCTATTTCATCAGCAGCCGGGGGTCAAGGACAGGATAGGTTAGATACTGAGTGAAGGTTGTTTGAGGTTGTGTAAAAGTTGTTGTCAGGTAGTAGGTATAAATCGAAGAAGGAAACACATTTAGATTTTTTTGTCAACTAAATTGCTGATTCTTTGGGCATAGCAAGAGGAAAGGAAAAAAAAAAAAAGTGGATTACTTTCATGCTAACTTTAAACTAAGCCCTCTGTAAGTGCTAGGACAAATGGTTTTTCCCCTTAAGATACAAGCAGCCAACCAGAGATTTCCATCTAAAAGACGAAGTATTTTCAGCTATCCAGAACAAAGGAAATGACTTGTCAAAGAGGAGAAAATTTGAGGTAAGCTAAACATGAACAGAGGTAACAGGATCTGGGCACAGAAAATTAGAGCAATACATCACATATGTAAGACTACAAAACAGATTTTCACCAAATACTAAAAAAGAGAAGGAAAGAGAAAATTTAAGCAGAGAAAACCCCGGTGGCATTACTAATTACTATATATTTTGTTACTTGTATTATAAGGGTGTCTTGAGGCCCCTATCTAAAGTTAAATTTTAAACTTCAGTTATGAGCTGCTGTGTGTCTTGTCAGTTAATGCCCCGAAGGCAGTGAGAGAACGGAAAAAAAATTTAATCTCTGGTTGTTAATAGTGTTGGCAATTGAGTGCATTCCTAGGACAATAAAAAGGATTTTCATTTTTTTAATTTGTTTTTGTTACTATTAATTCAAGCTTTGTGATAACTTTTTCCTAATAATAAAATAATTTCCTCAAGCTGAAATCAACAGTGGAAAAGGGGTTTAATGAGCTCTTACTGCTTAGTAATTCATGCTGCAAAGTTTGATTGACTTCCTCAATGTTCTCCTTATTCAATAAATAAATAAAACAAAACCAGACTTATAATATAATAGCTTTTATTGTTTGTCTATGGGGAAAGAAAAAGCTTTTCCTTTGCTTAACCTTTAGTGCAGAGGTTGGGTTTTTTTGGAGAATGGCAGAACAACCTTTCTTCTCAAGTATGCTTAGAATTCAGCTCAGTCTGTCAAAACCATAATTACAGCTGGTAAATTCTCAACAATCTGAAATCAGTGATGTGTGCAGAGTAGATGATTTCTTATAGCTTTATTTTTGTTTTTCTGTGGGCTATTCTATTCACAGCGCACACTATGAGCAGCCACTGTACCTTTTCTGAGAAAATACTTGTATTCCAGGTAGGCAGAAAAAAACAGAGATGAGGGGTTGATACAGCACCTGCTGTTTGGGTTTTTCAGCAAAGACTTGATACACAAAGAGAATAAAGGAAACGTCTGTGGTAACACAAGCAACATGAGCAAACCAGGAAAAGAAATGCAGTTCTTGCAGGTTCCTTGCAGGCATCCTAATCATATAATCACTTCTCATCTTTTGAAGGACAAGCAGGTCAAATAGTGAGTGAACAATGCAAGACCTTTAAAGAGAAGTGAGTATCTGCATTTACTTGCATGGACTATGGCTCGTATACATCAAGAGATGTATAAAATTGTTTTAAGAAAAAATCACTGATAAAAATAAATTATTCTGAAATGTAAGTTTACAGGGTGGCTTTGAGATCAGATAAAAACTGGATCAGGAATCCCTTCCTTACCTACAAGTAATAACTGTGCTCTTCATTTCATTGAAATACTGAAAGACAAATAAATTATTTTGAAAAGTATGGTTAAAAATGCCAATATGTTGTTTAATAATTTTCATTTATTCTACTTTGTAATCAAACTTTTGCAATATGTTTTGAAATAATTTTAGATGTATCAAGAAAGTTCTCTATTGAGTAATTATATCACATCTGCAGTTTTAGGCAGAACAGAAGTTAAAATCTTTATGAAGGTAAAAGTCAGATTTAAAATGAAAAGATAGTTTTGACATTAAACAGGTGAATAACTTTACACGTGAGAACCATTCCATTTGGCACTATTCATGTGTAAAATCACATATCATTATGCTGCAGCTTAATCCTGCTAATCCTTATTTTGGGCTGGGTCACACTGCTAATTTTTAAGACTTTTCATCTGTTTCAATAGGTATTTCTGGGTATGATGAAAAAGAGCTCATTTACTTAAAATATTTTCAAGAAAACCTCTGAGAAGCACTCCCTCTCTTCTACAATAAATAGCTAGCTAAATAATAGATAATTTAGTAGTTAATTGACACAGACAATATACAAATTAATAACCACACTGTGACAATGGAAAAAAGAAAAAAAAAGGCAAACCTGCTTTTTTATAGAAGGGCACTATGTGGCTCTTTATTAACTTGCAGCCTCTGCAATATCTTGTATACTGTTGACATTCCTTAGCTTGGGCTAACAGTAACATGATTACAGTACTCCCATCACACCCTTCACTAGCTCTGTCAGCTCTATTCATGTGTTACACACCTGTGCATATTTGCAGTCCATTTAACAGTGGTGTGAGAAATATTAGCTTTCAAGGTGGACTCAGTAAAGATGTTTCCCCCTCACCCTTTTTGTACTTCGCAAGCACTAAAAATGTAGTTAGAGAGTCATAAGGCCTTCATCATATTCAATGCTATCATGGTATTGTATCAATTTCACTTCTCCAAATAGGTAGGGATGGAAGTACAGAAGTACATCAACAGCAACCCCCACCGCACACACCCCCCCCCCCCACCCGGCAGTATTTGGATCTTCTCTCAGCTGTGCCAGGTGGCCTAGTGAGAGATAGAAATTTTTTCTCTTGTATCTGAGATTATCATGTATATTAAAATGTTCCCACCCTTAATGTTCAAAACTCATAGGAGCATCCTAGTACCATAGGGAGACAAAACTTTCCAATGTCTATACATTTCAAAATTACATCAAAAACCACAGGGAGCTGTTTAAGAGAATGATAAGATTATTAATGACATAAATTAATAATTTATGTTAGCATTTTTACATTCAATTCAAATATCTGTATTTTGTTATGGCAGATGAAATGCAGTATATTTATCTATTAGTACTAAATCTCTCATCTACACAGAGAACTCAGTGGGCAGAGGGGATGTCACTATCCACAATCTATTGAAGCCTGCACTTACATGCAAAACACTTTTTTCCCTTAATGTCTGGATGTCCTGATGTAAAAATATGGTGGCCCTGGAAGTGTTTGTGAGCAGTCACACATGGGAGATATTTTGACGGTTTACTGCCTGTATTACTGACACAATGGGTAAATTCAACAAAATTTAATCCCAGAGTTGAATTAAGATTGAGGTTGAACTGAAGTCTGTCAACTGACTACTGCAGTTCTAGCCTCTTACATCATTAATTATTTATTTGATTTGAATAAACACTATCACAATTCCAATTTATCCAGAAATGTATCCCAGATAAAGCCAAGAAAAAGTTCTCTTTTCTTTTGCAAGTGTAGGTAACAATTATTCGCTAATACAAGCTACTTTCTATTGGCCGGTAGAATGGTCATAATTAATCAGAACTAAAAGAAAGTTAATGAGTAGGTAAGAGATCTCCTTAAATCTTTTACATAAAACAGGTACACGTATTGTAGATGCTGTCAAGGTGTCAGTGCTGGAAGAAACAAAATTTTAACTCAAGCTTTGGGGCAACTGGTAAATTTAGAACTACTTTGAAGAGAAAAACAATTAACAATTGGTAGCATCCTCTCTCAAGCGTTTGGTGAATTCTCCTTCCTCATGTTAATTCTCAGATGGCTCGAGGACAAATGCTACAGCTACTGAAGATATGCAAAAGCCCTAATTAGTGTTTCAAAGGCTTGCCCTCATCAGTTTCCTGATTTACCTTTGTGTTTAAATACTTTTATTACATCTTACTTCACCGTTAGGGGATGCTGTGAGTGGTTTCACTTTTGAATGAACCGAATTGAAAAGTGGAGAATTAAAGGTCTAGATCCTGCATGACAAGCTTGGAGAAAAGCTGCAAGGTAGCAGCTCCAGAGTAGTAAATGGACTCCCTCTTTTCTTCCACTCATAGAAAGCTGTGAAATTCATAAAGACTTTTAAAACAAGATCTTTATAATTTTAATGTGAGTGGAAAAGAAAATATGTTATAGACATTAATGAATCACAAGTTGGTGTTTCACTAAATGAACGGATAAATCTTTTAGTATTGCTGTTTCACTGAATCATACCATAAAGTCACCAAAAACATTGTTAGATTACCACAGCAGGGGCACTTCTAAATAACAGCTCTGAGAAATAAAAAATAGGGAGAACTGATACAAAATTAATTACTTGCAAGAAAATTCTCCCAACAGCAGCCTACCTTCATTTTGCCTTGAATTGGTGAAATGGTTACGAAACTTGAAACAAGACAGTACAGAAATGGTCTATTATTTCTTCTGACATCATGACTGAAATGCAACCACACCTGTAAGTTTTAGGGAACAGAGATTCTACAGTTACTCAAGGGAGAATCATGTTTCAACCCTTCTATGTCTAGACCACTTATTCCTGACAGTGAGATGATGAAAATGAACTCAAAAAAACCATTTGGGAATTATTAATTTTTCCACTGCATATTCGTAACATTACCATAAATGTGCTGAAATCATAAGAGCTTAAAAAATTAACTAATCAGTTGTGCCTATTTAAATTTAAAAAGGTGCTAATAAGGAAAAAAATTGAAGACTCTTTTATGTAAAGAATCTGTGTGCCAGCTCTGAACAGATGTGAAATCACAGAGTATATTAGTTTGAGCTATCTATAAGTAAGATATTGTCATAACTCAGTCACTGGAAAGATTTTTGAAATAGTTGTGTTGCTATAAACCTATTTACAAAGAGAAACGGTGTAATGTAGTTAAAGAATTTTCAGATTAGTTTAATAACCTTTATGTATGTGAGACAAAGGCAACTCTCAGATGCTTTCCTTCACAGTCACTGGTGCAATTTAAGTATATCTGTAAGAAATGGATTAATTGCTACTTGTACTAGTTGGGAATGTGGCCAAACAGTCTTCACATTTTCTAAACGAAATACAAATATATTTACTGTGGGAGGAGAGACAGTGATAGCAGTAAAAGTACTCTTGCTCCTAGTGTGTTGCAAATCATGTCATTCGGGCTTTTTCATCATGTCAGGGTCACCATTTTTCATCATCATCAAGATAGCCACAGCACTCCAGAGTGCTTCTTTAAAAATTTCAGGGAGCCTCAAGTATCAGTACCTCATTACCTAAAATACCGCCTCTACACTGCAGTCCCATGTTATTTAAAACCTCTTCCATACCTTTGCTAAGCTGCAGTCCTAGGAACAACCGCACACAGCTCCGGCTTGTTCTCTCCTTCTTCTCCCCTCTGCATTTCTAGCTCCCTGCTTCCCATCGCTTCCTCCTCACAGCATGACCAGCAGACTCCAACTGAGTGACCACTCCACCAACTATCTTACTCTTTTATCACCCATAGCTGTGAGGGCAAAGCTGTTCCCACTCTTTGGTAATTAACACAGCTGCAACACTTTAGGAGCAAGGGTGCCTTCAGCACTACCACTGTCTGTTCTCCCACAATTCATTCTATTTTGATGACAGACTGCAATCCAGGTTGACTATGGTGCATCAAGCTCTCGGAAGGACTGGCAGGGAGATTGGCACTCTGAACTGTTAATGGAAACATAGGACTCACATTGCCGTTGATCAATTGGGTGGACTTAACGAGCAAAGACCAACAGAGGAAGCTAGGAAGGCAGTTGGAATTATAGCAGTTTTTCAGAATGTCTAAGCAAGGTAAATTGAACCAGGAGAGAGCAGAAGAAGCTGCAAAAGAGCAGGAGACTGCCATCTCTGAAACCAACCTGGATAACTGTGTTCTTAATAAACCTGAAAGCTCAGAATTAGAGGAGGAGAAGCTCAGTGATTCCGAGACAGAGCTGCAGGTGTTACTGCCAACAAAAAGTTGTTATGCAAAGCTTAAGAAGAAACGAGGTGCAAATCAGCAGAAAAAGTGGTCCAAGTCAGGAGCTAAGGGAAAACTCATGTGGAATCTTGCTGTGTGTGAAGAGTCATCCCCTCATCCAGGAGCCGAAAATCTTCATGACAACCAGGAATCAATCCAACTACATCTTTCAAGTTTTCCTAGCTTGCAAGAAGAAGATAAATCTAGTAAAGATGACTCCAAGAAAGAAAAAAAGAGAAGGATAAAAGTAAAGATAAAAACAGTGAAAAAAGCAAGATCAGAATGCTATCAAAAGATTGAAGTCAAGAGTATACAGACTCAGACAGCTCAAATCGAAATTTGAAGCCAGCCGTAACAAAGACAGCCAGTTTTGGTGGGATAGCTGTCCTGACAAGAGGAGATAGCTCATCAAGTAACAGAATTAGCAGCAAACTGTCTAAAACAGATCACTAACTTGATCTACTGACATAGGAGAGCAGATCTCAGATCTTTTAAGGCAGACATTTCAAAGCTGTCAGCTTAACCAGTGTGTAGTGAGAGCTTCAAAGTATTTCCCACTGCTTCCATGTGATTTACTCAGTACAATGTGCTTATTTGCTAGTAAAACATATGTGTTGTATTTAAACATTTATATAACTTTTAGTTCTAGGAGAAATATGTAAATATGTCATAATGTGAATTTACCTAAGCATGTTTTTCTAGAAATGCTCAACTTTATAATTAAAAAAGAAAGGGGGAGTTGTGGGAGAACAGACAATGGTAGTGCTGAAGGCACTCTTGCTCCTAAAGTGTTGCAGCTGTGTTAATTACCAGAGTGGGAACAGCTTTGCCCTCACAGCTATGGGTGATAAAAGAGTGAGATAGTTGGTGGAGTGGTCACTCAGTTGGAGTCTGTTGGTCATGCTGTGAGGAGGAAGGGATGGGAAGCAGAGAGCTAGAAATGCAGAGGGGAGAAGGAAAGAAAGAGCCAGAGCTGTGTGGAGTGACTCATGGAACTGCAGCATAGCAAAAGTATGGAAGAGTTTTTAAATAACATGGGACTGCAGTGTAGAGGAGGTATTTTAGGTAATGAGGTACTGATACTTGAGGCTCCCTGAAATTTTTAAAGAGGCCCTCTTGAGTGCTGTGGCTAACTTGATGATAACAATCTACAACAGATTTTTAAAGCAATTTTACTATGTTCTAAAACATATAGCTAATTGCTGTAATGAGAGAAGTATCTTAAAATTATGTCTAAGAAATGTAAATAAGTTATACAGTCATACCTGTGTAGGAATCGTGTGACTTTAAGTACCTTTAAAACCTGGTTTTAAAGTTTAAATGACACATATGATTTCAACAAAGATATCCTTGTAGAAGTAATTGATTTAGTAATTGTAATAAGCAAATGTGGAAACTTAAGGCAGGATTTAGAGCCATAGAATGACTTAGGTTAGAAAGGACATTAAAGATCACCTAGTTCCAACTCCCTGCCATGGGCAGGAACACCTTCACTAGACCAGGTTGCTCCATGCCCCATCCGTCCTGGCCTTGAACACTCCCTGGGATGATGTATCCCCAGCTTCTCTGGGCAGCCTGTTCCAGTCACTCAGCACTCTACAGTAAATATTTTTTTCCTAGTATCTAATCTAAACCTATTCTTAGTTTGAAGCCTTTGAATTCCTCTTTGCCCTGTCACTACATGCCCTGGTAAATGGTGTCTTTCTGTCTTTCCTTTAGGCTCCTTTCGGGTACTGGAGGGCCACATTAGGTAACTCTGATGCCTTCTCTTTTTCAGGGTGAACAATCCCAATTCTCTCCGCCTTTCCTCATAACAGAGCTGCTCCATCCTTCTGATAGTCTTTCTGCTCTCTTCTGGACTCAGGTCCGTGTCCTTCCTCTGGGTTGCTGGGACCCAGAGCTGGATGCAGCACTGCAGGTGTGGTCTCACCACAGCAGAGCAGAGGGGCTGAATCCCCTCCCACACCTGCTGCCCACGCTGCCTTTGATGCAGCCCAGGACACATTTGGCTCTCCAGGCTGCCAGGGCACATGGCTGGGTCATGTCCCACCTCTCAGCCCCCCTGCACCCCCAAATCCTTCTGAGCAGGGCTGCTCTGGATCTGTTCATCCCCAGCCTGTGTTGGTACCAGGGGTTGCCCCTACCCAGGTGCAGCACCTTGCACTTGGTTTTGTTAAACCTCATGAGATTCCCATGGGCCACTTCTCCAGCTTGTCCAGGTCCCTCTGGATGGCATCCTGTCCTTCAAGAGTGTCACTGCACCATACAGTTTAGTGTCATCTGCAAATTTGCTGAAGCCTCATGACTGGCTCATGTTTTACTGTCTGTATTGTGAGCAACCACGGTTAGGGATGTGACTCTCACCTCTACTGTCCATACCCAAAGTTCTGTTTAAGTCATTGATAAATTAGCCATTAAAAGCGAATATTTTCGTTTACATTCGTACACAAAGAAAAACATCTTTCCATTTCTCTACAGATTTAATGTTAGAAGCAGAGATCTATTGAAATGTGCCTGTCCGAATCCTGGTAATTTCCCACAGAAATTCCAAATAATATAGGTTTCTTGTTCCCATCATCACTTAAGCCAAGTATCACTTCATGCTACATCTGGAGCTCTTGAACTTCAGCAAAGCACCTAATCTCTGATTTTAAATATCTTCACCTCATGCAAGCTCATTTTTCTCTTGCCAGCTAGGATCATAAATTATAATTTATTCTAATGTTAAATATATCCATTAGTCTCAGAGTTAAACAAGGCTGCAAAACAAAGAAGGAAAAAGAAAATCACTGAAAATCACATTGTTAAACTGGCAGGGAACCCAAGCTCCAAGCATGAGATACTATGAAATGAAAGAGAATAGCAATATAATTCACAATGAGTTTTCTCCAGCAAGACTGAATTTAACAGGAGCTATTGACATCTGCAGGAGAACAAAGCCTCCTAAAATTATCTATTTGATAATATTCATAGAACTAGTACAAAAGCACCTGCCTGGGTTTTAAGAATGCCCTTGATATCATTTTAAGAGAAATTCATGGTAACAATTTAAGATAAATTATTCCTTTTCCTCTAAGAAATTCTGAAATATTAGATTCAGAAAAGCCCTGTTAGGTCAGAGTAAATGTCCTCAAATCCTGCCTTGGAGAGTGGCCAAAAGCAAGGGAAGAGATTAAGAACAGGGTAAAGCTGTAGTGATGCTTTTGCAGTGATTAAGTGCTGAGGGGCCTCCTGAGGAAAAATTATTGTCTTTGTATTTAACAAGTTCCAGTAGCCATTGCTTCCTTTAATTTATACAAGTTTTTCCCCATACCTTTTTTTTTTCTTTGAGAAAAATAGAAAGAAACAATTCTGTATTGAATGCTTCAAGACACTCATGACTTTATATTTCTTTAGTCATATTTCTATTTTAGCACTTTCTGTCTTTTCTTTTTAAGTCTTAGTCCCTCTTGTTCTTTCCTTATACAGAGGTTAGAGCATAATTTTGATTTTCTGGGTTCTTTTCTATATATTTTCTGGTCAATCCATATACTTTTTAAGTCAAAGGAACCAGCTGTTAAAAAATGATATGCAATTATGGCCATGTGCTAGACTTATTCTGTCTCACTATATTTAGCCAAATAATTTTAAACATTTGGTTGGAGTTTATTTAGCCACTGAGGAGTGTTAATCTGATGTTTTAATAGAGTTATTATAAGGTATATATATATATAATATCAATAAAAATGTAGAAAATTGTGGTAGTGTGAGAAGTTGTTTGGTTACGTTTTTAAATGTTCTCTGTAAAATTTCTGTAAGGTTTTGTATTGTAATGGTTTGTTCCGATGTACCCCCATTCCATGCAATGGTTTCTCCCCCTTGGAGTGTGTTATATAATAGTTTGTTTTATGTCAATCATCCCCCTCCTCTACCTACCCCTGTCAATCCCCTCTCTCTCCTCTTGGGCGCCTGTCTGTCACTTCGGGGCCCTTCCCTGGTTTCTGGAAAGATCCAGGGAGGGAGTCGAGTGATAGGCTGGTGCCCGGGAAATACCCTACCCCCATCTGGTTATTGGATCTCTGTTCACAAGTTAACACCCCTTGTTACGCCCATGTTCTACCTCATTGGCTGATCTGTTGTCACCACCCCTGAACCCTCCCATGTTTAAAAGCCGGTGCACAGCTTTGTTCGGGGCTCTCTTCGGGCAGCACTTATCTGAGGTGGAGCTGCGTGCCGGACTCCCCTTAATAAAACACCTTCCTACCCTGCCTGAGAGAGACGACTCTTTCTTCGCCGCCGTGGTCACGACTCCAACTAGTCCTGTCGCTGGTGTGGGGGAACCAAGACCCCACGGGGGGGGAGGTCGCTTGCCCAGCCCGCGACCCCAACCCAAGAGCGTTCACCGCAGTGTGTGAGGCTGAGCTAGCCTCTGGCCAGCGCCTGTCCGGCGCAGTGGACACTGCGACAGAAAATATATAATTATAAAGTGAAACCAATAAGATTTAAAATATGTGTGTTTGTATATATATATATATATACACACCTCAATATTTGCTAATATTACTGATTTTAGTTGCCCATTTTTACTGTCTTCCCAGAAGCATTTCACAACATTAATTTTTATATTGATTTTCCTCCTTAGCCAAAGCGGAATGCTGGTTACTTTTGTGGAGCAGTACAAAGCAGAGACCAAAGCCATCTCTCCCTCTACACCGACTGCAGAAAAATTTGATGTAGATTAAAACTCTAATTTAGCTGATGTATGAAACTATGTAACATAAAAATCATTATCATCCCTGGTATGCTGATGGTTGAAGATTCCTTTGTTTCCTAGAAAAGCACTTCCATACTTCTCACAGCACATCTGTAGCTGTAGGATTAAAGTAAGGTCAACCTAACAAAAAGTGTAGGTGCAAAGCCTTCAGTGGGTCGCTGCATAGTTTACACATAATCATGCAATTCTAGGTTAAATTCCTCTTTCCATCTCAGCTTAAGTAATACAGTAGTTCGACCTCAGTCCCTTGTTAATATTTAAAACATTTTCCCTTGCTTCACTGAGACGTCTAATATAGTTATCTTTGACCTATTGACTGGCCTTATCTATATCAAGTATTGTTCTTGGTGCTTGAGTAGTCTTGTTCAAATCAATAAAGGTAAAGGTGGCATAATCTGCCTATAAATGGAAGATGTCCTTGCATATTATAGGCTGTGTCATGCATCTCATGTCAAACTTTTTTTAATTTCACAAAGAAATTAGGAATGCATTTCAGTGGAAATCCTCTGCAAGAGTCAGTTTTGCCTGTAAATGTTTTTTTCCTAAAAATAAGCAGTTTTGATATTATCTAGCACCTGTACAATGACATCAGCTACTTGGAGTTTCAACTTAGTATTGATGCTTAAGCACCTCTGATTCATGCTTCAAAAATAAGTTATGGTGCATTTGAACTCTGTTCATTTTGTTACAGTTTGAAGTATTTTCAACATCAGTGTCAAAGAGAATTGAAAAGGAGCTGTCTGTAATCAGTGCAAGGTCAGATTAGCTCTCTATGATTCTGTTTTTAAAAACATGTAAAATACATAGCGAAGTGCTGCTGGCTGAGAAAATTTTATATTTCTTTATTAATAGCTGAATTATTTCTGCTGTTATAGTCTAAAATGTATAGATAGCTTTTATTTAATGAAAAGCTGTAACATCTCAGAAATCAAGAAAACATCTAGCAAAATGTGATCATTTTACAGCCACGTTATCAAAAGGCACATGTTTGTTGAAGTCAGATTGTGTAGGAAGAGACATCTTTAGCAAAGCTGCCACAGCCCAGCAACAAACTGTGAAATTAGAGAAGTTTCTCAGATAAACTGACTTCTTTTGGGAATTGAAGCCTCAAGGCTGAGATTGTGTAGCCTGCAATAAAACAGACTGCCCATTTCCTCAGGGCTTCCTATTTCCTACTACAGGTGAGCATGGATTTAAATTTTGCTAAAATGTCACTTCAGCAAAAGCAGCAGACTTTGGGAGCACTTTTTGAACCTACAGACAAGGAACAGGGTGAAAGAGCAGTGACAGCACTTGGTGGTATAATACTTAGAGCAAAAAGACACCTCAAGATTCTGTGGCAGGCTCATTTTCAGTCTTCCTTCTGGCTCTTATCCCTTTCCTGAATTCTCACGTGTCTAGATGCCATTTTCCTGCTTGCATTCTTGACAGAAATTCTCCTATTAAAGAGAGCGAAAAAATGCCAAACCTGTTCAAGAAATCTTTCGTTACCTTGGAGTGAACCTATGAGTTACCCATTCCTGTTTTCTCAGAAAGAAATGTAGGGATATGAATTAGTCCATTATTCCAAGGATATCCCCAGGAAGGGTGGTTCAGCTTGCTCTAAAATCCCACCCTAGCAACAGCAAATTTAAATTGTCAGCCACATGCTTACCCCAGGCAGCAAAGAACAACAACAGAGATGGCAATAGAAGAGTCTGGGTTACAAAAGCAACAGAGGGTGGGGAAATCTGTGATTACAGGAATCTGCACTGAGAGAGTGGGTGATGACCTTCAGGTAATGGGAATGCTTTGGATGAATAAATAAAAACTTGGTGGCTGGTCCTGTGGCTTCACAATGTTCAGAATTATTAGGAATATTCTCAACTAAGCTTTTGCTAGATATGATTCCTTCATGCACACATTGCTGTATAAGAAAAGGATAGCCATACATTTTATAAACTATTCATTAATTTTACATTACAGATGTATACACATGTATAGATTGTTTTGGCAGAGTAGCAATGGTTACATCCTATGGAGAGAGCAGGTGAAAACACTGGGCACACAAGTGTACCATACCAACAGCAATAAACCTGTCTCATTTGGATCCTCACAGAACTAGATTCAGATAAATATTGGCAGTAAGAGATGTTTTATTTATAATATGGCTAATAAGGGTGGGGTTTTTTTCTGTGTTGTGATCCTCAGATCCATAACAATTGACAAAATCATCAATTGCATGAGGAGTTTTCAGCTGCATTTTACACAAATAGGCTCATATCAAACTTCAGTGTAACTCACCACAACATAAGATTTTATTATCTTTATAATTAATATTTGCTCCAGTGCTGACATAGTTTGGGAGGTTAATCTTATGTGAAGCTTTTGATTAAAAACCCAGATCCACTGTGGACTCTACATCTGTTTTAAATAGCAGCAACATTGTTTCAAAGAAGTGGATAATTTTAGTGTGCAATATAGATTAGAGTTTCCTTAAGACATTGTCCCATGAGATTATCTGTGGTTGACTCTTTTCTAAAATTATTTATAGAAGAACAAAACTATGTCAGTCAAACTGTAGTTGCACTGCAAGATTGTAAATAAATAATTACCTTCTAGACCTTAGAAGTATATGGCTGGACGTTAGATATCGGGCCTGTTTTTCATTTTACTGGGATGAACTAGCTTTGAAGTTCTTCAGTTTCCTATCAAGACACACTTCCACTAGTAACATATAATTATTTATTTACTTTGTATACCCAGACTGCTTTTCCTGAAGATAATAGTGACCTACCTTCTATTCCAGTACTGACTTCTTGGTTTGCTTTACAAAACGTAACAGGGATGGCCATTAATGGCACAGAAAACAAAGTTCAAGGCTTCAGAGTACATGGCTTTAGTAGAAGGTCAGTCCTGATTATCTCATCAGTGAAATTGAATTAGAAACATTTTCCGTATTCTAAGTGCACCTGTCTGTAATCATAAGATCAGATACTCTAAACTTGTATAGTGGATTTGACAATAATTAGATATCTGGTCTTCAAGAACTACTTTTATAAAGCAGATGTGAGCAGTTTTGGCCTCTGCCAATCAAAGTTATAAATTTCCTCAGGGCTGGCTAGGCAGATTTTGAACAACACTGATTGTCATAGTATATGTAAAAGTCTACAGCATCTTACCGTAACTTAGAGTTTTAGTATCTAAAATATACTTAGGAATATGCATGCAGTGAGGAATGTCAACATTTCTACCATCCAAAACATCTTTAATAAATTTATTAGTTCCTGTTCCTTTTCATAATCATTCTGACTTTTAATATGCTTGAAACCTAATCTGTGTCTAGGAAGTTTAGAAAACAATCTTTCTAAGAAAACTCTTTCATCTGAAGTCAGGCATATAAAATTAAGAATGCTCAAATGTACGAAATGAATACTCCACCTTATTCACTATCTTGCCTCCAGTCATGGCCAGTAAAAATAATTCACAGGAAGAGGAAATATGTCTTAAGAACTAAATGAAACTTTCAGTTCTGCTCTGAGTGAAAGACAGTACCTGTTCTTCATTCTGTATTTCTTGTTGCATTTTGCTGGAGGCATGATTTATCCTTGAAAAACAGCTTTTTTAATTCATTGTTTCGGTGCCTTAATTCCACCTAGTTCAGAATGGGAAGATGTAATGAGACATTTCTGGGCCTCTCTTTGAAGGAGGTCAGGAGTTCACCGAAGCTCGAACAGACAAAGCATTTTAAGGCACACAGGGACCAGCAGCATGCACATGAGTCATGCAGCTGATATTACCTCTCTCTCCCCCACTAGAATGACTCACTGACAATATGGCAGGGGGAAGGTAGGGAGATGCTCAAAATTGTGTCTTTACAGAGACTGTAGGTATTCTACTTCTGCACTTTACCTTTTCACATGAAGCTTCTTGGTGTTTTAATATTGCTAATATTCATGGATATCCCTCACTTTTGTAACTACCTGTTCTTCCCACTTCTATGTCTAAGCATTACACTGAGAGTTTCAGGGAAGTGAGGAATAAGGCTCTGAAAGTATGGAATATTCTTTGTAAAAATAAAATAATTGGAAGTGGGCTATGCATTGGAATTATTGGAAGCAAGAAGTGAATCCTTTTAAAGACCCAGTTGCAGTGTTAAATGTTTTTTTCTGTTCTGTGTTTTGTTGCACTTTGCCAACCTGTTTTACTATAACTGTACTCTCCATAACATTACCTAATCCTGTTTTTGTGGTAATTAGCTATCTTCTGTCTATGGCTATAGATAATTTAGCACTCTAGGCTTGCATAGCCTGTTAAACTCTCTTATCTGAAATCATTCTACCCACACCTGTGAAAAAACACTGTCCAATTGTTTATATCAGCTGGATCCTTCTTCAGCCTATTTTAGATTGACAATTTTCCCCACACATATTTTAATCCAGAGAAAACTAGACTCCACAAACTACTGAAAAGTAATTCTAATAAGTAGAAAAATATTTCAATGATGATTCTAATAACTGAAACCTGTTGGGTTGTAAGTTGTTATACAGGTAGAAATTCAAATAAAGGCAAATGAAGCCATATGCAGTAGTCCAGCTTCAATTTATGCAGTGGAGATCAAGTTCTGGACTAAGATATATAAAATATGAAAGGCTAATCATTATCTGCTGTATATATATCACTGCACACCACAGATACATCTTGATCACATCTCTTGTACTGGTTAAGGAGGGGTATCCTCTCTGGCTGTACATAAGCATAATTTGCATTCTTGAATACTGTTATCCTATTCATGGTAATCTATAGAATGTGCTGGAGGAGGTTCAAGTTGGATATTAGAAAAGCATTCTCCACCCAGAGAGTGGCTGGGCCCTTGAAAGTGTTCCCCAGGACAGTGGTCACAGCACCAGCCTGACAGAGTTTAAGAAGTACTTGGACACTACTCTCAGGCACACGGTGTGACTCCTGGAGTGTCCTGTGCAAGGTCAGGAGCTGGGCTTCATGATCCTTGTGGGTCCCTTCCAACCAAGCATATTCTGTGATTCTGTGAGACAAGGTGGATTCTTCTTGTGTCACTCACCCAGTCCTCCACTGTGAGCTAATGGGAGTTGCATAAATCACGTATGGAGACATTGGTTAAATGGGCTTCATGTTTGGGTGTTGGTGTAACTTCCATTGACTCCAGTGGTGTGTGTACTTAAAAAGGAGTTTCAACTGCAAGTCAAATCTAAAACCTTAATGGCTTAAAATTACCTGAATAGGATTAGTGTGCAGATCTGGCTCCAAAATACTAGTCATTATTACACTATTTGTCTGATAAAGTTCTAAGCCTTCATCTGATCTCCACCACTTTACTTACATTTCAGTTAGCTTTGGTGTGTTCTTTGAAGAAACAGACGCATAATCACTGATTTATATACTTTCATGGGGTGCAGCAAACCCCTTCATTGCCATTTTTTTAATTCTAAGGCACCACGTATCTTTATGCACAAGCCTCTGTACTCTGCACATTTGAATCTTAAAAAAAATTGTAAAAGTCTCTTATGTTTGCGCTTTTAATTTAACACTGGTTGGGATATCTGCCAATGCAGATAGGCACTTTTCTGTGCACTGGAAAACCCAATTAGGACTTGTTCTTAGTTTGATTATCAGTCAGAAACATGCATACAGAAATATTCATTAGAGACCTACTGAGAGCTGTGATAAAGCAGCAGACAGCTGAATTATAGAGTCTGTCAGTAACCCCACTACAATTTTACATTTGCTTGATAAAGGACAAGTAACAAAATATCTAAGATGTAATTTTGAGCCTACTGGAGCTGTACTTTATTATGGTAGATATTGTTCTGACTGTCTTCAGGAGGCTGGTAAGTGTTTCATGACATGATATTGTGCACAAATGATAAATCACCACGCTAAATGTTGCACCACCGTGCTGTGCAAAGAGATGTAACGAACGTCAGCTGGAGATAGCCTCTCAGTCACATCCAAAACCAGTAATCTGAGGGTTGGAAACACAGTACATAATACAAGAAGCTTGTACCCAAAACATTTATACGTCTAAAGGATGATGACTCGTTTGACCCCACTTCCACAATTCCACAGTTCTATACAGTGCCTAGGAAAAAAGGGTAGGAAAATAATTCCTCTTGGGTAATTTTGTAAAATAGTTCAGTTAATGTTAAATAGGTGTACTTTTTAGCTTATAGATATTTTACTATTGGCCTTAACTTCTAGCAGCCTTGAATGTTGGCACTGCAACACATGATCTGAAATCATATTAAGTTTTCAATAGAATTGAGAAAGACATATTCGTGTAACTATGATACCAGTCAGCAAACTAGATCAAAGTCTCTCATACAGTTTATTTAAAAAGCACTTGGGAAATCTGGTTCCAATAATGACTTCAATGTGATTTCCTTTCTAAACAGAAACAGTATCACATTTGTAAATGGAAAAAATGACATTTGATCCCTTTATTGAATGTGGTGTTTTACTAACAGAGTTGTTCAAGGTATATAAACTCCCATCTAAAATTAAATTATTTAAATAAATATTTTTTTTAAAAAAAAGCTAATAAGAATGCAGAATATAAGGTTTGTTTAATATTCTCAACATGAACCAGAACCATTGTCACTCTATGGGCTGCTACAGTCCACAAACTGAACAAAAATAGCAGTAGTGTGTAGTGTTTCTTCTGCGATTGAGTCTCATTCAGACTAGGATTATTTATCAGTCTTTATCTCACAACATGTACTGCATCATCAAGCTTAAAATAAAAACATACTAAATAAGTTACTAAAAAATACTGTTGAAATATCAGTATCAATTTCCTTAAGCCGTGCTTACTATGTGTGTATTAAATAATTGTACAGTAAACTCTGATGAAGGGTTAAAACCAGTTCACTGTATGAAAAGAAGAGAAAGACCCATGCCCAAATGAAACATGCACAGCTTTTGAGCAGAGCAAAATAATAAAATACAAATATATCCTTCTCGACATCTTAATAATTTTCTAATGGGTAACTATATGTGTATTTTTGGCATAGTAGCCCAAGATGCTTGACTGGCACATCTTACTTCAGTGCTTGCAAGCCTCACAAGCTGTGAAAGCATTTTTGCTTGGAATATATTTCCCTGTCATTTAAGGTAATACAGTCTTCCCCATGTTACCAGACAAAGAGCAGATGCACAGAAGCTATGTGTAGGTGTACATTAGCAGGTACAGGCCAAACTGAGCTTGGTCTTCCCATGCTAGTATTGGAATTGGAAATATGATGGGAAAAGACACCAGCGTAGGTGTCTGCATCTAAATTTTTGATCCACACAGTTCTAACCACATGCTGCACCAGAGCTAACATACTGGGCTGAAAATCTGGAGGCTGACTTCACAGCACAGGATGGGACTGAAAGGATAGTTCGAACCTCCCCCTTTTCTGCCTGGATGTTCCTAACAATTCCCTTTTGCCTGGCCTGAATTTAACTCAGCCGTATGGAAAAAACAGAGAGATGTTACCCAGCTTAAAATGTGCAAAGAAAAATGATTGGTTTTCAATCAGGTCAAATCCCTTCTTCATCTAACTGTGCAATGACGTTTTTCCTTACACTGGTAATGGGGACTTAACTATAGCAAGGGGAGTAGAGCTGAGCTACTTTTCCTGATAGCACAAATTTAACAAGAAATAAAGAAGGAACACCATGCATAATATATTGGCATGAGTATAGCACTGGACTAGACCCGACCAACTTGCCCAGGAGTAGAAAAGATTCCTTTTAGAGCAAGACCTAGAGTCTGAAGTTGAAACCTTGTCTTCTCCCATTGTAGGCCACCCTGCTGCTCTCAATGATCTTCACTCTGTCTTGTATACCTGCTTTTTGGGATAGGTCATGACAACTTCTCCATATATAGGTGAAAATTAAGGAAAATTCACTTAGGAAAAGGACTTTTGATATGTGTTTAAATTTAAATGTTTTGTTGTAGAAGGATGGTCTCAGGTCTGTGGTCATTTGCTCTCCTAAATCAAAAACTTCAGCCTTGATACAAAGTTCAAGCTATTAATAAAGGCAGAAAAGGCCTGTTGATTTATGTGAGTCTTGTTAAAAGGAGTTCAGTTCTTCAGCACTTGGACCCACTTTTCAGTTTATATTTAGAGCTTAGGAAAATGACACATTGCCTGTAAACTTCATATACTGTGAATCTACCCCAAATTTTGTAACTATTTTCAGTCTTCTTGTACAAAAGAATCTTTCTGAGGATATACATTTACATGTATACCTGATTATGTGGGGCTTGAGTGGGACTGACATTATGGTTAAATACGTACAGTGTAGAATTTAACTTTTCTGTCTCAAACTGGGTGGGGTGATCCAGCTGTGGGAACCATATGGAGTCTGTAAGGATATTTGCAAACATGCTTGCTTACACACTAGGATAGTTCAAGTTTCTAATATTTTAGTGTTCCTTACTTCCTACTCTGGTTTTATTTTCATTTTAAGGAAACATATATTTTATAGAACCATAAAGACACATATACATCTATATTAATACTGTATCATACTTTTTTTTCCAGCTGAATTTTACTCTGAGAAAAATGACAAAGCTACAGCTGAATACCACATGAAAAATATTTAGTCTTGCGAGCACTATTTATATATCAAAAATCTTTATTAAAATCATGGGAGCACACTGCTGAGTAAAAACATCTGTCATTTCCCCTCCATCTACTTTTTTCCCCCTTAAATAGTAACACCCACATTTCAAATGGCTGAAGAGTTTATTTAAGTCATGCTGAGCATATGGAAAGTCCCTGTACCATACACACACACACACAGAGATAAGTGAAGGTCTGTGATGAAGAGCCCTAAAAGTACTAGAAACACTGCAAAAAAGTGAAAGAAAATACAATAATTCCATGTCAGTGTTCCACTAGACGCAGTAGGTTTGGGGATACGTGTTGAGTATAGTCCTAGGAGATGACCTTCTGCCCCCTGTCATTACTAAAGATTGTAGATGGGTGAGCCATCTTTCTCAAAATACATATTTATGCTTTGCTGACAATACTGATTTTCATGTTTAAAAATAAAAAATGTTCCTTATAATAGACATATAATTATTCATACTCTGGAGGCTTCAGTCTCAGTATGTGGAATATTGGAGAAAAAAATGATAGTCTGCCTTGAATAGTTTATAATCTGCTCCGTAAATCTGTCATTCAGTATAAATTTAAAAAGCTGGCCGAAGTTTGAGCCTGGTTTTGTTTGAGCCTCTGTGGACCCACTTCTGATTTATAGCATTGCACCTGTAAAGGAACACATCCTGTCAAATGTCTGCTTGGATGAGCCAGGCTACTTGGATGAGTGAGAGCTGAGCCACAGAACAATGCCAGGAGTAGTGGGAGAACTGAAGGGGAAAAGCAGCAGCAGCAGCAAGAATGGCACAATGGCAGACTGGGGTCTGCCTCTTCCCTGATGGACAGATGAGGTCTCCCAGCTTCTGGAACTTTAGTAATTTCCCATGATTTTTAAGGGGAAAGTCTTCTTTTCTTCTGCAACTTCATAAGTCTTGATCAGACATTACATGACACTTATTTTTCCAGAACACAGGGACCTGGCCTCCTGCCAGGTATGCATTTATGTGCTGCGTCAGCCTTGGCTTATCTGGAGAATGAGAATGAGAAAGAAGTGTTATGCATATATTATATAGCAGAGTTCCCACAGGACAGTGCAAATTCTATGTATAGTTGTTCTTCTAGGCCAGTTTTGCACTGGAAATAGAGATTCTCCTCCCCATCTCCTTCTGTAGTCAGTCTGTACAGTTCTATAGTCTGAAAAGTTTAGGTTTCTCCTTTAAAATTTTCTGATTAAAGCTTATTTTCTAATAATTTTCTTTTTCCTTGATGATTACATAATTACCTCCAGATCTCCTGAAGTTGCAGAGGGCTCTGAAGGAGATAAAATCATCTCTCAGACACACAGAGGACTAGTTTGTTTGCTGGAGTGTCCATCCAGTCCATTAAGAAAGAAGAGTAAATTTCAAAGTTGCATATGCTGAACTTTCAGGAATTTTACTGTTTCTATCACTAAATCTGGCAGGATTAAGGCCAATAAAAACAGGAATACTTTTGACCTGGGGACTTCTCTAAATTTCATAAGAATCGTATAGATGAAAATTAATTTGGACTGAATTGAGAGCAATAATTAAGCTACATACATTGGTTTAAAATATTTCTTAGCAAACCAGACACAGTGAAAAAAACCCAAAACCCTGTGGATTTAGACAAATGTTTGTGTTTCATAAATATGTCAAATATCAAAATGTTTTCATCTTCTTAAAGTCTGCTGTGAAATTTCTATAAGCCTACTTGTTGGAGTTTGTGGTTTTAGTCCCCACAAGTTGTCTTCTTTTCCCTCCACAGCTGTTATACCATGATAACCACTGTTTGGAAAAGAGCAGACACAGCTGGCTGTTTCTTCAGTGCTGTCATTGACCCTTACCCTATCCATTAATTGTCCATCACTGATGATATCTGACCTCCTACCTCCTCATCAAACACTTCCATATCCAGATGTGCCTAGTCAGTTCTCAGAGACATGATTGATGAAAAGTCAGCCAGGTTTAGGCCTGGACTAAGCAAAGAAGTTGTTTGCAGTACAGATGATGTGTTGTCCACCTTAAGCAAACTCTCTGACTGCAGTAGTTGGCATCTGTGATGCATTGAATCTGCAGAAGTACAGCACGGAAGTGGAGGGAGTGGTAATTATTCTTTGAAAGATATTGGCAGGGAATGCACTTTCTGCCTCAGAGTGAGAACTGAGGTGCTGGTAGAGAGGAGCCACAGTGGATAAGGAGATGCACAGCTGTCTGCATATTTGAACAGAACAAGCTGGTCCTGAGAAGAGTCTTCTATCACCAGAGTGGAAATAAATCAGTCTGAAACAAACACTTCTAAGGCATCCAGATTTCACTCCATTTTTATCCAAATGATAAGAAATGGCATCAAGTACAGTAAAAATCATTGAAGTATCCTTCCAAGACTACAACTCCATTGTCTAAACTTATTTTTTTTAGAAAAACTCTGGCACAGACTTGGCCCGGGATAATGAACACTTCTGGAAACAATGAATGCTTGAGTGCAGTACAGGAGCCAGCACTCATCAGGGATCTGCTCAGTGTGAGACACGAATACAAATATTTTACTCTGAAGGCCAAAAATGTTTAGTAGCCTGTATAGGACATACCAGGCAGTTGGTTTCAGCTCCAGAGAGCATATTTAATATATCAATACAGATTTCCATGCTCCTGCAGTTGCCAGTGGTCACCAAAAGAAGGGAGGAAAATTTCTTCAAACTGAAATGCTTCTTGTTGTTTCTTGTAACTAACAGTGCAGTACACCTCTGCATATATCTTGACACAAATTTTCACTTTAAGGCAGCACCTAAAACCAGGACACAAACTTGATTGGATCTGGTTCCAGTTCTTCAGAAGGCGGCTAGATATTGTCACACAAACATAGGTAGCACTGCCACTTGCAACAGACAACACACAAGGAGGTGATAAAACTGTGTTCATATCAGATGGTTAATTAAATATCCATTGAAGCCTGGTCAGACTTTGACTTAACTTTGTAATTTTAATATAAAAATGTAAGCTTTTATCACAAGGGACATTCCACTATCATTATTCTGCTTAAATATTGAAGCTTTAATTTACCTTCTAGTAAAAATAAGAGTGGATTTAAAGAAAATTGTAGAACTGATTCCTGATCCAATACAAAACCCTCAAAAATCTAGCAGCCAGATTGTGCTGTTTCCCATTTCCCATGCAGTTGTCACTGTGGAAGCTGATCTCTGCAGGTGGCAGTGCTTTGCTGCTAAATGCCTAGAGAGGGATCCAGGGCTGCTGCCAGGGGAAGGAATGTGCCTGCAGGTGCATGAAAAGGACAGCAAGCAGGGTGGGTAGTGGGGAACACTGGCAGCACCAAGAAAAGGACACTGAGGAAACAGACTGCAGAGGTGGAGGAATAGAGGAGGTATGTTTAGAAGCAGAAGAAGGAAAATCCAGATAAAGGGGGAAAAAAAAAAAAAAAAGAAGTGGAAATTTCCATTATGGTTGCTTCAGGGGAAAAGAAAGGGGGGAACAAAATGAAGACTTACATGGAGGTGAGGAATATTTCAAAGTATTTCCCTTCCACAACTGCATAAAGAAGTAGAAGGGTTTCAGGAGGGTGATGGCTCGTTTTATACCTGCAGATGTCATCTGTGTCTCCAAGTTTCACTAAGAACACACCTACTGAATAAACCTACTGTTTCATTAAGAACGCATCCTAAAAGGATGAAAAACCTCAGGTAGATTTGCCCTTAATGGGCCATGGTGAGAAAAGCTAACAGGTTGTCCTCCAGTCTTTTCCCTAAGCAACTTCACAGCCTTTTCCAAAGAACATCATGATTTCCTCTGAGTTCATGATCAGTCAGCTTATCATTTGTTAATGCTTTGGTAACACAGATGGCAAAGGCTTTGGTGGAGCAAATAAATAGGTCCTAGACCTGATCTTAGGTGGTAAGAAACCTATGAGCACCTGAAAAAAAATAAAAACCAACCTGTCTTACCTTGGCAAAAGGAAAGTTTGGAGCCTATATTTCTTTCTGAAATCTTGGTCCAACTAATATGCATATCCAATTACATGGTTATTCTTTGCTGCAATCTCTCTTTTTAATTTTTTAAAATTTTTTTGGCTTCAGAGAAAAGAAAAGGGCCCAACAGAAGGAGATGAGAAAAGGAGGGTGGAGAATGAGCTAAGTAAAGGAATTGGTGAGTGTTTGTAAACTTGGAGGTTTGACCAGAGTATTCTAATTGTAGATTTAAATTAATTGTACTTCTAACTCTTATGAAAAAACTAAGAGTTCAAATAAATGCACAGTTGCATTTCATATATTGTAACACTTCTTAAACCCATAAATTGTCCTTTAATCATTTACTAAATATTAAATAATTATTTGGGGAGGAAGTTGCTCTGCAGACTATGTAATTATCTACTTGTTCATAGCATTTTAGTTGTCAGCTGTTAGGTAAACTCACTTTGTTTCTTATTCTGTTCTTGTTTAATATTGAGTTGTGATTATAAAGCAGTTTAAGCAATTATTAAACAAAATTCTTCTGCTAAGAATTATGAAATAACTATTTTCTTCCCAAATGAAATGGCTAATTTCACAGCTTGTTACTGTAAAACTGGAGAGATTTGTACCTTTCCCAGAGAAGATGGGGAATTGTGGGACTTGCTAACAGACCTTAGGGAGCTGGACAAATTGGCAGTGTACAAAACAGTTGCTCTGAAAACAATCGTGTCTCTAAACCATCAATTCTCATTCATATGTAATGTCATGATCCTGCTTCTACTGAAATAATTGGTAAAGCCTTTCCTAATTCCATCGGGACTAAGATTGGTCTTTTGGGCTTCCATTCTGCAGACCAGCATGCACATACTGAACAGACCTATTCACATGATTAAGTTAAGCATGCAAATAAGTCTTTTCACTTGCAGTTTGTACATTACTAATGTTTGGGAAATGGAAGAGCTCCTTTTCTTCCTGAAACCTTTGGGCTAAAAAATTCACTGTTTCCATTGAATGTAAGAAAAAGATAGTGACTTATGAGCAGAAAACAACCCTTTTTTTTTTTTTTTTTTTTTTTTTTTTGGGGGGGGGGGGGGGTGGGGGGTGTGAGTGGGTTTATTTAAACCCCATAAATGAGAAACAACGGCAACAAAGGGCCTTTGTCCCCACACAAATTGGCTGCAGGAAGAATTTCATTAAGTTGCTTGCTGGTCATGTCCCTGTTCTTTCTAGATGGGGTCGTGAAAATCCAGAAAACCCTCAAGGAAATATATAAATCAAGGAAAATATACTTGAACACAATAATAAAAAAACCATGTTCTACCAATATGACATTGTTCAAAATTACTTGGTGAAAATTAATATCCTTCCAGGAACAGATTATTTTTTTGAGGCATCACGTAATATAAAGAGAAAAAAAATAAAATTATGAAAGGACTTCCTAGCTTTTATATCTAATGCTACATGCTTCTTACATCCCTGCTCTGAAAATTATTGCCATCCCATTTTCTCACTTTGAAATCTGGTACATATTAAATTTCTTGAAGTACATGAGAACTCTACCTACTAATCCCACTAAAATAGAAGGATTTATGGTAGCATTCCAAACCTTGAGTGAATGTCAAAACCACCATTTCATCTGTGTAAGTAAGGCTGTAAGGGATTTCCTTTTTATTTCCTGCTTTCCAGGAAATGTGCATTTCCTCTCTTTCAGCTGATAGACTGACAGATATTGGAGCACCAAACTAGTGAAAATTAGTGTGGCATTACTTCTGGGGAAAAGTTGTACTCAGGAGATACATGCTCTCAGCAACAGCCAGTGTTATTCTGCCTGTTTTGAGAGGGACTGAATTTGCCATCGCTGCTCTGCAGCCTCCACCTGCCTGCGAGCAGTGCAAAGGGGAGCAGCTGGCATCGAACTGAGCCCTTCATTCCTGCTGTAAAGGTCTGGGGAAAGACCATGAATTTAAACAAGGACCTGTGTTCACAGACTCAGATGTGGGGCAGGAACCCTGGGTTCTGCCGCCCAGTAAAGGTTTGTTGATACGTTCTCTGTATATTTAATGTGTAGTGTATATAAAGAATTTGGGACAGAGGATAAAACCATCACCCCCCTTGAAGCCCTTACATATGAGTCTGCTTAGTTTATTCAAAGAAGGATTTGTGGTTGCTTCTGATCTAAAATATATTTGGTGAGATTGGGCTAAGGATTTTTTATCTTATTGGCCCGTAAAACTTCCAGTGTTTCTGATATTCACAGCTGTGCAGTACAGCTTTGACCTGAACTTCAGATGAGATGTCCAAGGATGAGACAATAGGTGTAGTCTAAGGTTTAGGAAATGGGGCTTACCCTCTAATAACGTTCAAATTTGTCTTGCTGACACACATTGAGGTAACCCAATTTCCAAAAGTAGGTACAGCTAGAGAATCAGATCAGCAGTTACTAAGGTTACTGTTTGTATTATCACCTCCATAGCCCAGGGTGTGGACTTTACACTGTGGAGAGCCTGAGATGCCTGGCTCAATTTCCTAGGACATTAACATTCCTGGTTCTCTGCTGGTGGCACAAGAAAGCTATTGCCTTATTTATTAAACACGGACTTTAAGAGACTTCTGGGAAAAGTCCTGTTGCCTGCAGAGTGTGTTGTGAATTGCTGTCCTCACAGTGTTTCTGAACAAAACAGCCCTACACATTTTCTAAGTTTCCAGAGTACTTCAGTTGATGACTTGAATGGCCTCATCTCTTGCTGTGCTCCTCTTGTCACTTAAACCCAGCTGCTGGTTGGGAACTGAAATAAGCCTTTAAGATACAATTGCAGCTCAGCTTACAAAGAAATTGCAGAGTGATAGGAGTCAAGGTGGATTTATAAAAGATATTAGCTGCAGAGCTTTGCTTCAGGAGAATTCTCAGTGCTGTTGAAAACTCTTGAGTTAGCATAGAAAAAAGCCCAAAAGGAGTCAGAAGTAGCTTTTGATTGGGAAAGAAAACTAATTAATTATATGTAGAGAGAATTACCTTGGCTACCAAATGGATTATACTTTTCCCAGTCTATTATGTCCCAACAGGTGGATTTCTCCAAAAGGCACCCAAGACACATGCACAGATGGATGAATTCCTGGTCATTGCGAGGGAACTGAAAACAAGTGATTTGCCAGGTGCACCTCAGGATAAATAAGCCTTCCAGACCTGACTTGTTTCTTTGATTGCAAGTAAGCATAGAAGATTAAAGACAGCAGGTCTCAAACATTGATTTGTTATCCTCCAACTAAGAAGCTTAAGTTTTGAAAAGTGTCAAAGGCCTCTTGGGCTAAAGAATTCGGTGCTGGAGCTTTCTGCTGTTATTAAAAACACATAGTCTAAAGTCAGTCAAAACCAGGCAAACACAACAAGTTTTCTCTCAATTTTCAAAATGTTTTATAAGCTGTTGGTTTTCCATATATAATTAATAAAATTGCAGATGCCTGATCAGTTTTTAGAGTTGAGAATTTTTTGTATGTCTGCTAGAAAATAATTTAAAATGCTAGAAAATAATTAAAAATTCTATTCTTAATTTTCAAGTTGTTAAGAGACAAGGTGGTCCTTTTTGCTTTACTTTTTACATGCCTTTATTGAGGAATTTGTAAAAATACATGATAGTTTATATATGGTCTTTATGATATAATTTTAGGGCCAAACTCAACTATGAAGAAAGTGTCTGAAGGCTCATAGGTTGCTACAGGCATTGAATCAGTAAAAATCATTGAATCAGTAAAATCTACAGCAGAGGAAAATACTCTCTCTGTGTTTCTGATGCATCACATAAACACACATTGCAATAATGTTGCTATAATTTTAGAGACCCACTCTATTTAGAGACCCATAATTCCATAACTGTTTATATTCCTCTAAGGGTGAGATTAGTTTGGCTGAAAGCGTGCATGTTTGCATGAAGATATCTGAGCCACAGAAAACGATGTTTTGTTCATATATTTTTACACTTATATGTATGCAGATATATGTGCATGCACACAAACATTTTCACACTAGCCATTTAAAGACATTTAATTTTAATAGAACCTGTGTTTAATAGAATAACCTAATAACTGGTGGCAACCAGGTACTTCTGTGAGAATTTGCATATTTTTTCATATTTGTCATAAGGAAAACAAAATGCATTCATTTATAGAGTATCAACCTCTTTCCCCAATCATCTAACCTTATAAACATATCAGATCATATATTTTATTACTCAGTGTGAGATTACACCAATTTTTGAGCTGAAGCCTGACAAGACTGAGTTTAAAGCGGTAATCAGCAATAATGTATAGCTTGTACCTTAATGCCACTATTGGTGATTTAGTGATTAATTATCTGAGTGCTGTGTAGTGCTTAAAATAATCTAAATGCATAGGGAAAATTAGTTGATCAGGAGAAAAGTCTGTCATGCAAATTCAGTTCTTACAGAACCTTCCTGTCACACTCATCAATGACAGCCTAAGTGGGTCACCAGAGTGGATGGCCCCAGTTAATTTATTTTCTCAGACATGCAATACATATTCATGATATCCTGCTGTTTGTCTGTCACCTCAAAGAAACTCTCCATCTCTTCCAAATTATAATTAATGAAAATATGCACAGTTAAGCTTAGGGGCTTGGAAGAAGAGATATTGGTATCATGTTGCAGGGGGGGGGGGCAAAGTGTTGGTATCAGCAGTTGTTTGCTAATGTGGTAGAAGAAAAATATTATTTTTCCTGGTACAACAGCCCCTTTATTTTTTTTTTCCAAACAAGAGATGTAAGAAATCATGCATAATTTTTTTTAAAGTATGCATATATACATATATACATATATACATATATATATACATATATACATATATACGAGAATGAAACTATACAGAATCATTATTCACAGAGAAGTTTTTAGTCCATACTATTCCAATCTAAAGAAATTTTTTTTTTCCAGACAATCACAATCACAGATCTCTATTCAAGCTATCCCCATACACTCAGATTTTTCAAAATCCCACTTGCCTGTTTTGCTTAGGTTGAGCACTTTATGGTGTTTATGCATTTTTTATCCAGAATTATCTGTATTTACAGCATCCATTTCCTGTCATCGCTGCAGCATTATATGATATCGGAAAAGATACATTTTTTTTTTTTTAATATTATCTTACAGACCTAAAAAAATGCACCATCTACCTAAACTAGTGAAAAGACAGAGGTAAAAACACGAAAACAAATGCACATTACTGCACGAGTAATAGCAATAGCAATGGGATTCTTTGTATAGTTGTATGTTAAACTGATAAACCATGATATAAATAAAATTTATCTTGTAGCTTCTTCAATTTATCAGTTAACTCTGTCCTTCTCATCTTTTTCCTGCTACTACTTCTCCTCCTAAGGAGGAGGCTTGACTATTCCACACTTTCACACAGCTTCAGACAACTGTCTGTTAGGTAAGAAAAAAGAAAATCATGCTACCACAGATAGTATTTTTCCCTATGACATTTTCCAGTACTTACACCTGACATACCCCAAAATGCGTAACTTTGAATCTTGGAGAAGTTGTTGTCATTGTGTTTTATTTTGCCTGTTCTTTCCTCCATTTTTATCAGAATCACAGGTTTACTTTCAAAACTTACAGGTAATTGCAGTGTAATAAAGCCTTTGTTTCAATGCTGTTTTTACTCCTGTTAATGAATGAAACTGACTTTACATTTACCAAAATAAAAGCAGAAAATGTTAATTTTATGTACATATTTGTAGTCTTTTTGGATTATTTCTGGTCAGAAACAGGAGCATTAATAGAAGAAGAAAAAAACAGGAACAACAAAATTTTAACAGTTCTAGACATTTGATAAATAGTTCTTCCTTTGATAGTATGTAAGAATTCCATGAAAGTGAATTGGAAAGATTTTATTGCTGACCTGCATGACTTAGTTGTGGCTTTGTCACGCATAAATAATTTATTCAACCCCAACTCATGTCACTAAAACATTTATACCACAACACATCACTGTGTATGTTATATAAATATTTATTATGATGAATTATTAAAATGAGCAATGAATATTTATTCCTCTTGCAGCATGAGTACATGCATGTATGTATATTTTGTGTTTATATAAATATGCACATTTAAAAGTATTTAAGTAACAGTCTGCACATGAATATATACGTATACAGGTTCCTCCATGTATGTGCATTTTCGTGTATATACATTCATCCATACACAGAGATGTGCACAAACAGCTGTAATTCTGGAAGGTTGTAAACATGCTCTTTATAGATGTGCATTATTTATAAATGAAAGCATCTACATGATAGGTGGAATTATCTACATTTAATATTTTTTCATTATCAATGATTAATTCTGACAGGATCATGGCTTAGATACAACTAGCATAACAAAGGCAGGGCAAAGGCCTCAGCCGAACAGTATCCAAGGCTTTGAGAACATGACGACTTTCATTAGACAAAATTTACAACACAGGAGGTTCTTTCAGCTGCTGTTTTCACGTTTGTCTGCTTATGAGAAAAAAAAAAAAAAAAAAAAAAATTTACTATATAGCTTCTGCGATACCCAAAATTTATTTAAAGGAACAATGTTACACTGTGGTTCAGATGTCTCCCTACAACATGTGCCTGTTGAATGCTGGAGACACTCTGGATACATCCAGCTAATCATATCTGATTTCAGACACTGCTGGCACATTTTTTAAAATTTGCCAGGAAGTCATATGATTGCACAGAGAGAGGGAAGAGAGAGGAAGCTATCTGTGAGCAGTGCTAGGGGAGCACAGATGAGGCAGAGAGCCTGGGAACCAGACATGAGGTGCATTTTCCAGTCTCTGAGAAACTTTTCACTGCACACCACAACATAAAACATTCCAAAGCGTGTCGCAGATTTGAAATATTAATAGGAATTCATCACGCTCTGTAGACTGACGCTTATTTCCCCATTTGCTATGTACAAAGCAAAGGATTAACACCACTGGCAATATTTGTGTCAGGCCATACTGATTAATTTAATATTCTGATTGGATGAGCAGCAGAGCTTTAACGGCTGTTAACTTTCTGGCAAGCGGGGCTGAGAAGGTGATAATGAGATTAACATTTGGAGGACCTGATTTGCTTTTGCGCTGTATTTAATTACTACTTTGACACCAACTGGTATGGATGGTGCAGATATGCTGATAGATACTCATATTTGTTAAACTATAATACTGGACTTAAAGAAATGTGTTAAATTCTGAGGTTTCAAAACCACTTTGCACAGACATGAAAATTATGTAATCTCATGCTCAATTACTAGCACCTTAAAGAGGGTATTTGGAGCAAGCAGAGTGCCTACAGGAAATGGAAAAAAGATATTAATCAGCAATGAAAGTTGTACATGAAAGTTTAGGAAATATAGTAATTTAGGTTAGTAATTAGGAAATATAGGTTGCTAAAAATTGATGGGGATGATCAAGCCTTAAAATGATCTTGAACTCTATAAAATGCTAGCAGAAAAAAGACATTAACACAATCAGGTCTGCTTAAAGATTTTGTCATTTCTTTCTTCCTCTTAAAAAAGAAACATGGGTTGGATTATCCCTCAGAAAGAAGAGTCATGTAAAGTTGTATAAAGCTTATGCTGAATGTTGAAATACAAAATAATTAAGAACACAGGGTAAATAACACAGGGGAAAAAAAAAAAAAAAAAAAAAAAGTGTAACCATTCCTTAAACAAACTCATAATTGATGAACCTGGTTTTCTGAACAAGAATGTGATACTGACCAGCCACAGATGAAAGGAGAAAAGAAAACAGATAAGACTACCAAGCTGGAGCGTATATTTTATGGACATGGTCAACAGTTCCTCTTGGGATTTGTCTCAAGGACTTTTTCAAGAAGATTTGCTAAAGGCAGGAAGATAACGTGCTGAATAAAAAATTAAATTTATACATAAGAAACAAATTATGTTACTATTTGGTTTACCAGAAGAAGCTTATTAGGACTATAGCTTGTTTATACACAGTTCAGAGTTTGAGGAAGCATAGGGTTTTAAATATGTATGGTCTAAACACACAATTTGTACTCGTGTATACAAAATCTTATACATTGTTCTCAATTTTCACTGGCTGAGGAAAGCAATTACTTAATTATTTTGACATCTAAGAATAAAATTCCAGAGAAGCCTCTTTTTAGCCTCTTTGTTGTTTTGGACCAAACTTCAAGATGAAACAATCATCGTGGAAAAAACGGACCACCCTTGTGCTGTTAATACACAAAGGGTGTCCATCAGAATCTTTCTCCTCTTAGGATCAGGTGAGTTGGAAGGCAGGAAACAGAGAGAGAGAGAATCCAATGGACATATATATATACAACAGCCCATTTTGATGTTCTACAAATGCAAATGCAATTTTCACATAATATGTAAGTTCATTTGCACTGTTAGTGCAATGGAAAAAGCCTTAGGCTAAAGGAAAACCAGGTATTTTTCTTTGGGTACTGCTGTCTCTTTGTAATAACTAATTGATGTCCCTTGCAGCCCTCTTTTACTGATGAAGTATGCTCTAGGTATCAAAGGTCAGGGTCATCAAAATCTATCCTGGGATGTTTTTATTTCTTTTCTATTGGTTATTTGTGATTTATTAAGCATATTCTTTATTTTAATCTATATTTTCATATATATATATATATAAATATATATATATATAAAAAATACACTATATAATATATATATTACATATTTAATCTATATGTTAATAAATTTTAATTTATAATGTGGTTTTTTTCCCTCACAACACTGAAAAATTTACTTTCTGGTCTGGGACTAATGATGTGAAATGATAGAACACAGAGCTGGAGTGCAAAAGAACAGTTATCAGTGCTACTGTGAAGTGTTGATGTGTAGATCACAACTACCTTTCCTATCTGATTTGTGGAAACTGGGACAGACCATCCAGTTTCAGTCTTTGCTATTGTTTCAGCTTTAATGTCAGCTTCACTGAAGCCTCTTGACATAACTTCAAAGCTAAAACAATTAAACAAAAGAGACAGCCCTGAAACAACTGAAGGAGGATTTGTTGAGTTGCTGTGATTGGATATGCAGCACAGGAGATTGTGCCAGATGCTCCAACAGCATCATTCTGGCATGCTGGGGACACCGTGTCAAGTGTGTCAACTGGGGACACAGTTGCACAAGTCCAGCAAAAGGGTGATAGTTCTGATGCTTATGGGATTCCTTATATTTGCTGTGCATCTGTCATGGTTTTCACTCATACAAATGCAACCATGAATTTTTAATGTCTATAAAGATGAAGGATGCCTTAAATCTGAAGCTGATTAAGCCATCATTTCCCATACTTCCTTCAAATTTGTTTGTGAACGACCAGGGCTCAAAGCTCCTCCAAAGACAAATCGATCAGGACAAACAAGAAAAATAAATTTCAGCAAGGCAAGGATGGAATGAATAATTAATTACATGTAAGAATTTGCATCCACTTTGCTAGGTCTTGAACTTTTGGTTCAAGTCTACAGTGCATTCCTTTGCTTCCAATCCATGGTGCATTCCCAAGAAATCTTAAAGCTGTAAAAAAAATAGACCTTGGGAAATATCACAATACAGGTTGAAAGTGTCTAGACTGACTTGTCTTTGGCACCATAAGAGGAAAATTTTCTGAACTGTTTTGAATGACTTTGCTGACTGATCATTGGTAGAAGTCTTTTGGGAGATTTTTTTTACTGAAAAATCTGACAGACACTGAGGAGTGATTTTCTGAGCTGAAGAGACTGAGTAACTGTTTGGTTAAGGAATGGTAAACATCATGACTCTGTCTAGACCTAGCAATCAAACCAAGAAATGCTATAAAGAGAAGAGAAAAAATGTTAATAATTTTAAGAATATTACTCAATAATATACAAAGGACAGGCAAATACACATTTGAGCAGCTTAAGTGGCCCCATTGCAGATTAGTATTCCTAACAGTGATTTCCAGTCACACCCTGGGTGCTTCACATCTGTCTGCCCACTATAAGCCTTTTTTTTTCTCTTTTTGTTTACTTCCCTAATATTTGAAATGCAATCCAAGGCATCTTGCTTATTAAACTGGAGAGACTTCAAATTTGCTTTTGCACAATAGGAGCTAATTGTCTGAGACAATTTACATCCATCAGTGCAGTGTTTTATGGTTTTCAGACTCAGTGTAAAATGAATAAATAAGAGAGCTGAAATCATTACTCTCTTTTATTACTGGAGATATGCTGGCTAATCTGAGAGTAATTTGAATGCTAGAGGCCTGTCAAACATTGGGCATCTGTCAAGCTCTATCTACAGCCCATAGTCCACAATCTGTGCCACTTCATAGCCTCCTCTTTTTCCTATACTGAACATTTTATAGGCAAACCCAAAAGTTGGAGTTAGTTGTTTAGCATGTATATTTGTTTCTTTGTTTGTTTGTTTCTTGTTTGTAGAGTTATTTGGAGAGATTTATCAGTTTAATGTTTGGTTAAACCTGGTTGAGACTTAATTTTCATGCTGTTGGAGGGTGGTTATTTTTAATGACAATTCTAGGATTTAATTGCTATTTTAGCATCATTATCAGATAGGAAAAGAAGCCATCTGTCAGTTGCCACTATCGATTTCCCTCATCTTCCCAGAGGTTGTAGCTGCTCTACACAGAGCTGTAGAATTGTGCAGGGGAAACAACAAATAGAAAAAAAAGGGGGATACTCATCTAAGATAGATGCCATAAAAATTATTGTGGGGGACAGACAGACTTAGCAACAGAGGAAACAACACTTGAGAGATAGCAGGAAAATAAGGGTGCAAGATATTTATGAAAGAAAAAAAAAACAAAAAACAGACAGAGTTGATGTTTATAAATAAGAATTTAGAAATACATGTTGAGAAGTAGGGGAAAGAAGAGGAGGCCTCTTCAAAAGGAAACTATAATTGGGCATAGAATAGGAAATGTATATACATTAGGTAGGAGTGAAGCATTATAAGAGTGAAGATTTTAGAAACAGATTTCCGATATGTTCTAAAGATGAAGAATAAGTCAGTTGAGATTACTATCCCTAACATTTAAATAAATAAATAAATAAATAAATAAATAAACCAGATTTTTAATTCTGAAGGAGACAAACAATGTATTTTACTCAAGGAATTCTCTGAAAAAACATCATAACTACAATGCCATGGTAACTTCTGGAATATTTAATTGGTACCAGAAATTCCACAGCAGACGTACACTTATACTTACGCTATATTCTCCCTATTTTTTCCCCACTTTCTCCAGGGCAACTGATGCCTCTATATTGGAAGATATCCTGAGACGAGTTTCCCCTTGTATATCCAGCAGTTTTACATGGCATTGATTTATGTTTGCAGAGCTCAGAAAAGGGGCAGGCAGTCAGGAATTACCTGGTGCCAGAGTGCCTCCCAGGCCCACGAAAAGTACAAACTTTGTGTCTGATACCAGCTTACATAAAACCTGATATTTCATGTCAAAATGCAGGATATTCTTACCATAAAGATCTCTTACACTTTGACTGAAGTGTGTCTGGGTTTCAGTATCATTCAGCAAGGAAATCACATCATCTTATTGTTTCATGAGATACACTAGATATAATAATAATAATAACAGTAATAATAATAGTAATAATAATATCACAAATGTCACTAATAAAAATAATAAGATGCATCATTTTTTCATGCTCCTTCTATTCATTCCTAGCTAAATTCCTAGCTAACTCTTTCTTTTTATACATGATTTGAGTTTCTTTGCACAGGTTCAAGCATCCTTGCTTCCCTTTCTTACACTACCTTTTATTCTGTCTCTGTTTAGACCAGGATTGAACACACATTGGATGCAGCTACCACTGAGATGAGGGAACTGTTGGTTGAGAAAAGACCGTTTAAAAGGTAAAGCAAAAGCGGAATGCACAAGCAAAAGCAGAACATGAAATTTCATCCTTTTCCATAGTCAGACAGGTGTTCAGCTGGCTTTATATGTTTAGCATGACATCACACTATATGGAATTTCCCTTGGGTCAGCTGTGGTCTCCTGGTTGTATGCCCACCCGGCTCCTGGTGCACCCCAGCCTCTTTGCTGGGAAGGCTGTATGAGGAGTAGAAAAGGTCTTGACTGTGCACTCTGCTCAGCAATAACAAAAATATCCCTGAATTATCAATACTATTTTCAGCACAAATCTAAAACACAGCCCCATACCAGCTACTGTGAAGTAAATTGCCTCTACCTCAGCCAAAACCAGCACAAGGTCATTATCAGTAGCAATGCATTACAGAGCCTGTTTTACTTAAGTGTCTCATATTTCTCTATACATGTACAATGTACCAAGAAGTTTCCTGGTGCTGTTCATTATTCCTGGTGTGTACCATGGAGGTGTTGAGGTGGTACAGCAGTCACCCACTGTGTTTGGAGTGCAACCACCTAACATTCTCCCAGGTAATTCAGTTGTGCAGTTTGGAATTATTTGCTGATGGCAGCCAGCGTGGTGCTCCTGTCTTCTGAAGGGATCTGAAGCAGAAAGGGATCATGTGGCCACATTCCATCATCCAGCTGGCTGCGCACCAGCAACCAACGCTGAGCTCCCAGGTATGCTACACCTGCAAGCGTAGATGTAGGCTGTGCTCTGGCTGATACACTGCACAAAGCAATAAACAGTTATTTCTGAAAGAGATTGCTGTGAAAAGTGAAGGAAGCAGTAATACCTCCTTCTAACTAATAAGGAAGTGTGAGATGAGTGACATGTTTTGAAAATCAACTAGTGCATCAAAATAAATTATTTTCACGGAGCTAAGCTTACTGAATGTATAGCCCTCTCCAAGCTCATCAGTAAATATCACAAGAAAGGATAGAAAGATAAAAAACATTGGACTTTGGATAATCCTGAAAATAAAAAGCCTTGTTTTGGTGAAAATAGAGTTGTTTTGATAATGCAGTCCCAAATTTCTTCAAGAAATCATCAACTGCATGGAGAACTGAGTCCTGTTTCCTGGATCCCACAGATGTACTGCTGATATTTGCAAATATTCGCTCCTACAGTGTGGAGGGTGTGTGTATATGACTCAGATTATACACTGCTAAAATACAGCCTATATATGTATATTTAACATATTACTGTTAATGTGTCATAAGGTTTAATTTACAGCGTGTAAAATGCTCTGAGATTTTTAAATATTCAGAAGTGTGACACTACTTTTTTCATTGCACCTCTTTAATCAAAATCCATCAACAACCAAGTTACAATACACAATATTATTTTTTATGAAATGCTGTCTTTTATTTCAAAAGTAGATTTTGAAATATCAAAAAAAAAAATCTATTTTTTTTCCTGCAAATAAAAAAAAAGAACAAAAGGAAAAGAAGAGCTTAATGAATCTATTTTACAGATGATTTTCCACTGAACTCAAGCATTTACACCTCTCTGGCTGCGATAAGATTAAAATTTATTTTAGTATAGATTGATGTTACTTTAGTGACCTGTGCAAAGCACAGAAGAAAGATGACTAATAGTAATCTCTGTTTGAGAAATTATGTGTCAGGTACAGTATGAGGTAAAGGATCCTCTGAGTTTGTGCATCTGTTAGACATACAATACATGCACAGGGATAAGGATTTGTGAATTATTCTTAAAATAATCAGGAAATCTTCAAAACCTGTACAATAATAGGCTGGATCCTGCAATTCTCAGTGTGCACTGAGGACACGGAGAATTCATAGCCTCAGGTTATGAACTGACTTTAGTGGATCTGCAGATTAACAGTAGCAGAAGGTCTGACCTTGGGTTACTGCATGGGTTTTTTCTGCCTCAGACACCAGGGATTATTACATCTGTTTTATGTAGTGGTCAGGAATAGATACTTAGGGAAAGAGTTTAAAATCAAGGTAAATGTAGTTTCCTTCTACCTTCTTGTGAACAGAGCATTTCATCTGAAAATGGATGCTGCAATTAGACTGCTAGGGGCCAAGGAAAGGAGAGAGATCTCCCCACTTGGGTGTACCATACAGACATATTTCATTTTGATGTTATAATTTAACTGTGGAAATTACTCCCAGGTTTTGGTCCTCAACTTGTCTACATTAAGCAAGGCTTAGTTAATTTCTATCTCCAATATTATCATTAACAGTATAGGTCCTTCTAAGAAAGATCCTAAATTTGTTTTTCTGAAAATATTTTGAACTAGACTGATTCTATCATTACTCAGTGTAGAAAACACCATACTTGTTTCAGCTACCTTCACCCTACACAGTCTTCTAGAACCATTTCACTATAAAAAATTTCCAAAGACTCTCATGCTATAAAGCAGTGTCCCACATGCTGATTGTTTCACGTTGTAAAGACAGAAAAAATGTAGAGGAAAGTGGTGTCAGCAGCATGTCTACTCCTCTGTATTTGTATCTAATGTTGGAATGTGTCTCAGCTCTATTTCTAATTACATTTAGAGAAGAAACATTTCAAATCAAGATCACATCTACGGAAATACCAAGAATCTACCTTAAAACTTGACTCTACCCTTGGGTTAGGCCAAAGCCTTTTCATGATTCTTTATTGTGTGGATTGGTTTTCCGGTGATAACTAAGGCTGAGGATTAAGTGTCTGGTGTCTACTGATTTAAAAGCAAATCTACAGCTGGATTTTGTGAGGTTCAAGGAGTTAGGTGCTAAAAATTCATCAGATTGTCTTTTTGTGTGGAGATTAGTTATTATAATAAAAAGTTTCCAGGTTAGACTAGAGTTTGGGAATACAACCTCTTATTATCTAGTTCATTACTGGGTTCTCTAAGGCCCAAGAGCCAGACAGAAATAGGGATTCAGAACTTCAAAAATTTTGTGGTTTCCTGTAATCTATTGTTAACTTTTACAGGCCTTGGAGAAAGGGAATGAGTGACAGTTAACAAGGATCAAAGCTGCTTTTTGTTATTAACTTTCTTTCTGTTTTGTTCGTTAGGTTTTTCCCTTACTCTCACCTTTTTTTTTTTTTTTTTTTTTAAATTATTATTATTATGTATATATATAGTTACTGATTCATCATAATATTTGGATTAGATTTGGTGTTATGGCTTAGTAAAACTAGTAAGAACTGGTGACTCTGCTATAATTAACTTTAGAGCTAGGACTGCAGCATTTCATGTAGAATTTTGGAATATAAAGCTTCAAAAGTTCAGCTCATTACTGCAGAGTTAGAAGTTAGGAAAAGGGAATGCTGTGTGCAGAAGAGAGTACCATATGTTTCATTAACTGTAGGCTGTGAGTAGAGGCTGGGTTAGGGTGTGAGTTTGGGGAATGACTTGGGAATAAACCTTCAACATTCCATTTCATTAACAGTCACCGAAGGGCCCACAGAATTAGGTAAAGGTCCAATGACTCATGTTTTCCTTCAAGTTACAACTGGTATTTCAATAATTAAAGTTAAGTTTAATTAGGGTTAGAATTCAGGAGTGTTGTTAGGGTTAGAATTTGAGAATGCACACATTCAGATCCATGATTAATTCTGGATTCAAAAGTGCCTACAGGGCTAGGAAAAGGCCATAGTGTTAATAGGATCAAAATAATAGGATCTTACTTAGCATAGGGATTTATTTCCTGGCTCTAATTACCATTGTAGTAAGGATAATGTTAGGGAAAAAAGGCTTGAAAATCTGTGTTTTCCAGCTTACTGGTGAGACTTGCAAGGAATGCAGTCATGTAGGAAGTTGGTTTCTTCATAGACATGGGCATTTATATGGACTGTGAGAGTGATTAAGGGTCTTATGATTCGAACTTGATTCTCTAATTCATTTGGGAGCTTTTATTTTGGCATATACTGGAAGCTTCAATGGATTAGGAAGCTGGTTTCTTTATGAAACTTATCCTCTTCCTTATGACCTTTTATTGAGGGCCCTGCACAAGCTTACAGGTTTTGAGAATTACAAGCTCCACTGGTCCACTTAACCAAAATACCTGTCAGAATGTGCAGAGTGAAAAGTAGAGTTAGTGTTCATAACCACTATGGTCTCAACTTCCTTCAAGACTTTGGATAGATACCTTCACCATGGACTTAAGGTTTAGGTGAGAGCAGAGCTGGAATTCAGACTGGATTCTCACAGTGATGGAGAAAGCACACCAAGAAAGATGATGGTGACAGTTCTTTTACAGTTCTAGTTCTGCCAGTGACCATCATCAGGGCCCATACTGATGGTGAAAGTAGTGGTGATGATGACAGTCTCCTGTGCAGGCTGGAGAGGAGTGCTGGCAGTGGTGGTATCTGTAGTTGAAGGTAAGATTAGGATGGTTCTGAGAATGATTTAGGGGTTAGGATCCCTCTGTTCACCTCTTAAGGATAGTCAACAAGTCACTTTAAGGTTATCAGATCTCCAGAAGATCCTGACCAACTCTGAGAAGAGTTAGGATCCTGTTTCCTAACCTTAAATCATTCAAGCTATTGTACTCTCACCAGACACTCTGAAATAAGAAGTAGGTTGAACTTCATGATGAAGTACTGTTCCATTTGCTTGTGTAATGATTAGCTGTGAAGTTAGGAAGAGGTCATAATGCCAGAGAAAGCTGGTGCCTTGCAGCTTTGAGGTCACTTTGCTTGAATCACTAAAGGGAACAAATTGTCTTCTCACCACCCCATCTACTGAGACCAGCATTTGTCTCAGGTTGTATTGAGGGCAACTATCCTTTAAAAAAGTTTTTGTTCTTGCAGTTCAAAGAGTAGTTGAAGGGATGTAGCAGATGAGGGTCTGCCAAGCCACTCATCTCGTTTTCTCTCACAGATGGTTGACATGCAATCAGATTTACAGAAAGTATCGTCATTTGTATTATGAGTGGTCAATAAAAAGATATAGGAACTCGGTGCATTGATATATTTTTGCAAAGGATTCTGAGACAGGAAGAGGACTGATCTTGAAGATTGCCATTGTATCATCTTCCAGGTGATGGACTCATCAGTTCTGTATTATGAGCTTTAAAGGACATGTAATGGGACTTGGAAATGCAATCCTTTTGGGAACTAGTTTTGAGTGTATGCTGAACTTAGGAGAGTAATCATGCTACCACCACCAGGCCCTCAGCTGCAAGTCCTGGCAGATGGGAAGTTTAAGAGTAAGGTGAGGATTCAGGTCAGAGGCTGTGAGCTGATGCGTCACTTTTCAGGGGGTTTGGAGATGGAGTCAGAAGCTCTCTGTCCATTAATACATAGAAGACATCTATAAAGAGCTACTTCAAGTTAGTTGGGATAAAATGACTAAAGCTAGATGAAAGAGACAATGCAATAGAAAAATATGTTTCATAATTAGGAAATATATCAAGAACATTTTGATAGATGCCTCATAACTCTATAATTACAACTTCACTGATTACAAAATTTTGTTAAAGGACAGATATAAAGCTAAGAAAACTTTAAGTATTGATAGCAGGAGAAGGTAATGCAATCCAACTGATAAAGTCACAGCACTTAAGAAATATGTATCACTAGAAGAGTGAAAGATAATAACATTTGACTACTACCACTACTACCATTACTACTACTAGCACCACCACTACTATTACTAAACAGGATGTGTAATAACTGAAGAAAGGACAAAATTTCTAACTAAGTGCAAGAAATTTCTTTAGGGAACAAATATTTTGGTCATATAAAAATACACACATTTTAAACGAATGGGAATATAGCATATACTGGATGGACTAGAAATTAACAGGGTGGAACTATAAATGAAAAATCATCATTGAGTTATTGCAATTGTAATTGTAATCTATTGGGATCTATTGATCTGCTAAATTTAATGGCTTGGAAAGAAACATGAAAGACATCTAGTGTTGCTGTGATGCAATGACTGGGGGCAGATGACCAGTTTGGAATAAACCAAATCACCCAGAGACCTGGTAACAAGTAAAATGCATTGTGGTGTACCCAAACACAGACTTATGTAGGTAATACTAGAAAGCACAGGCTGTGCTTGAAAGGAGTTGGGGGGTCTGTCTCTCTGAGATTACAGATTGCAAAAGGACTTTGGGGATCGTGGTAAAATTTTAAGCAAATTAGTGCTCATCCTGCAGCAGGGACAGCAGGGCTCATGCCAAACTCACAGGGGAATGTAAGGAGGAAAACATTTCCATAATGGTCACACTTCCAACAATTTCTTGTAAAATGTGTTAGCTCCCATGTTATCATCATTATGTTTTACTTTATAACCTTATCTCATTTATGTATACTCATTTCAAATATAATGAAATAACACCAATAACTAATGAAGCTTGGTAGCTTCCCCTTTGCTGAGATAAGTCCAATGTTGCTAATAACTTTCTTTAAGTGTGCATTTTGGTTTTCTTTTGCCTTTACAAATCTTAGCAACAGAAGATTCTTCCTTTAGGTTAAAGAACACTCATGCACATCTTCATTCTGACTGAACTAAAAATCCAGTTATAGTTGGATTTCTGGTTCTCATAGATGATTGCATCTCCAAAATGATGTAATACATTATTGACCTTTCCCTTCTGTAACCAGGGTGTTATCAGTATAGTGTCGGGTATATACCTGCACACCTATTTCTAAGATGTCTACGTACAGACAAGTCCATCCTTTGCAGAGAGATTCTGTAGTGCAAGGTGTTTCTTTCCATCTCCAGCCTCATTGACTGGATAATTTCCATGATAGGATTGTGTCATCATTGTCATTGAGATGGTCACAGCACTCAAGAGTGCTTCTTTAAAAACTTCAGGAGACCTCTAAGCATCAGTACCTCGTTACCTAACAGTCTTTCATACCTTCTCTACATTGAGTAGCTCCACACAGCTCTGGCTCTTTCTCTCCATCTTCTACCTTCCTTCTGCATTTCGAGCTCGCTGCTTCCTGTCCCTTCCTTCTCACAGCACTGTAAGCAAACTCTAACTGCTTTGTGGAGCTACTCAACATAGAGGAGGTATGAAAGACTTTTAGGTAACGAGGTACTGATGTTTAGAGGTCTCCTGTAGTTTTTAAAGAAGCACTATTGAGTGCTGTGGCCATCTCAACGACAATGATGACAAATGGTGACCCTGACGTGATACAAACAGCCTGAACGAGGTGATACAACAGCCTCGACGACAACAACAGGATTGTACATTTTTCCTTTCCAATAAGAGAGATCAACCTAAGACGGGGAAAAGAACCACAAGGTTTCTAAAACAGGTCATTTGTATTCCCTGTTTATATTCATAATAAATACTGACTGTAACTATTGAGAAGATAAAATATTATCTTTCCTTATTTCACTGAAATAATAATTGTTCTCAAGTGCTGGAATTGAGATATTTGCTTTCAGGAGTGCAAATAATGAAAATATTAACTTTTTTATACTATAGCCATCTTCATTCATGCAATCTTCATTTTCCTCATAATTAACTGTCTTCAAGTATTTAAGATATATTGAGAAGGCAGCTGGAATGAGAGTTTTACTGGGCGAAATATTTCTTCAAAAGGCCTTCCATCAAGTGAGTTGCCATCTCAGGCTCTTGTAATTTTGTATAACATAGCAACATTAAAATTTTGTGAATTAATATTAAACTTTCTACATTCCTAAACATAATGTACAGTGGATTATACATTTTAAAGAGGATTTACCAGATTCCACTGTTATTAAGCATTGGGGGTTTCCCAGTGTTTACCACTGGATTGAATGTGTTGAGTTTGTAAGACAGCTTAATGCTTTACACAGTCTTGATGACTTTCATTGAGTGGTCAGCACCTGCTAGAACAGGTTCAGGGAGCAGCGTAGAATGTTGTTGTAGATATGACTCACACAAGAAAAGAAGAGTAACCTGAAGATATGCTGACTGCAAGGAGTTCTGACTCTTCTGCATCCATGGCAGTGATGAAAGTCTCCAGCTCAGCACCAGTACTGAGTAAGGGAACCAAAAATGAGGTTGGCAGGACCCCTGAAACTATTGACAAGCAAATTAAAAGGAAGAAAATTCTTACTTTTAATAAAAAGTCAGAATGTAGGGACAGGTGAATAATTTCAGGCATAGAAGTCTCATTTCTGCAGTTTCTTCAAGTTCTAATTCTGAAAATGGGCAGATTCCTCTCTGGAACTCTGCTATGACTGTAAGTATTAACCCTTGTGTTCCCTTTCTTTGGAATGAAGACAGCAGCAAAATTTACTATTTTAGAAAAGTTTGGGTCTTACTATTGTAAACACAATATTGGAAACATTAAGAGTAGCAAGGAAAATTTTAAAAAACCTCTTGTGATGTTTTAATCTAATTTTGTATCCTGTGAAAAAGCAAATAGACATCTTTTTCATTTTTCATCTTGGGATGAGCAAGGGAAAAATAGTCACACAGAGAAGCATTCCACTTCCAGAGATGGAGGCTTTTGAACATAATTTTTTCTAACCTTGGGTCCTAGACTTAATTTAAATCTGAAGAATTAGGGTTCAATTTACTTATGTATTCAAATTAACCAGTAGATTTTGTTGGAACAGTGAGGTTGAACAAAAGGCACAGATATAGTATTCCACTGATACAGGAGTGATTGTTCCTCTTCTTTCCTTGTCTTTGTATAGAATCCATCCCAGAAATACCTATTATTTTGCCTATGTTAGGAACTCTGCAGCAGATATTGACAGTTTGATCCTTTGACATTTAAATGAATAAAGCAAAACAAGACTTGATTTTTGGTCTGGCTCTAGACTTGACAATAAAAGATCAAAGAAGTTATAGAAGTGGGAAATGAAGGAAGTGGAGAGGAAAAAGGAAAGGAAAGTCATGAGTATTGAATATTCAGTCATCAAACATCATTAATGTAAGTGATTTAAGGGCAGAAAATGCAAAATAATAAAGCTTTGACTGCTGTCCTGATATGGCTGTTATTAAACATGAATCAATTGTTGATTACACACTTAGATCAGTCAAAACTTTCCAAGTAATAATAGAGTGTAAGGTTGATTATGGCCACACAGATTGAATAAGACTTCAAATGAATTCCTTTTTGGCTATTTATACAAAGAGATCAAAAGCACAAGTCCAGAAGGACTGACAGCTAAATGCTAAAAATACAGTCAATTTATTTGTAGGGAGGCCAACATTATTTTCAAGTTCTTTATTAATGATATAATTTGTCCAAAGCAGTACAAAAAAATATATTTGGAGAAGAGAAAGGGGAGCAAGTAGTCAAGCTCTGCTTTATTGAAAACAAAAGGAAGGCTGAGCACAGAATGTGTCTGCAATGCACCAAAGGAAACCAGGAAGACCATGACAGACCATGTCAAGCCTTTTGCAGATAAAAAGACCAGTTTTGAAAATAATAACCCCAACCCCAAGCACATTAAACATCCATCTTTTGGTTTTGAAGGTTATTTTTCACCCCTTATGCTCCCACACAGGGGAATATAGCCCACAAGGCTATTTGATTCTAAGGATAAATTGTTCTTGAAGAGAAATGATCTTGTAACTTATTTTAGTCTAATTTACCTCTTAATTTTCATATGGAAATTAGAGTTGTATCATGTCAATATGTAAATACCCTTTATAAACAGCATTATTTTGATGTATTGAATCCTACAGGTTTATGAACACAAAACCCATCACACCCCCACTGTTCTGATAACAGAAGCAGATCCTGAACCACAGTTTTCACTGCTCAGGTGACTCCACAGGGAGGAGGAGGGAGCTATATATAAGATGAAAATCTTGTTGTGTCTTTACTGTTGGTTTCAGAGAGTCTATTTTTTCTGTGATATGTTCCAGATATACTGGATGAATGGCCAAATCAAAATAAGGAGTGCTACAAAATGTTCATTTTTAGCAAATAAATAATTTGTTAAACAGTTAAGAAGGTGAAAGAAAGAAGAAAAAGTAAAAAGTAGAAGTAATGGAAGGGAGTGGTTGTGCTGGACTCTGTTAACCCCTGGGCGCTGCACAGTTTAGTTTAACATTTTCTACACCTGTGTAGTGGGGTAAATTAGATTTTGCTGATTTTCAGCTTGGATCACTGTTTATCCTACTGTAAATGACATAAAATTCACCTGAATGACAGAGTAGCCCTTAAAATTAAAAAGCAGCCACCTGAGTGAGGGCACGAGATAAATGATGACTAGACAGGTCTGAGAGAGGGGGGAAGAGCACAAAAGACAGCAGAACACAAGGAGAGAGGAGTGAATAAGCAAACCTGGAAGACTTCAGAGTGACTGGTGGCTCCCAGTCTGTGAAGGGAACAGAACAAGAATGCAACAAAAGCAAATATGGACTTTGCTGGACAGGTAACAAATGCTAACAGTACAAATGTGCTTGAAAGAGCCAATTCCCCTTATCTGGGAATGGTGCCCACTGATTTACAAAAGCCCACTTTTCTCATTTGTGGACACTGAGAACACGATATTTGTATCAGGTAAAGCAGTTATAAGATGTAGAGTACTTGAAGAAAAAAGTCAGAAACCAAATGTTATAGTAATTTTGTATATCTGCTTTTTAAAATAATTTGTTTTAATATTTTAAAGTGATATGGATTTTCTAAGAATTCAGGGACACTGCAATAGCAAAGGATGAACATTATATTTTTTTTTCCTGATTTAATTTTAAGTCTTTTTATTCAAGGCTGGAAATGGATAGATAGACCTTCAATACACAATCAGCCCATACACATTTCTCACAACCTTAAAATGAGTTTTTCGTTTTATTGTTATTTTTCCTTCCCAGATGAGTTTATTGTTTATTTTGGGGCTGGCTTTTTTTTTTTTTTTTTGCCTTATGGCTGCTTTAATTTTTTTTTTTCACAGCAGCCATGAGGGGGTGGAACCTGGAGCTGTGTGAGCACATACATAGACAAAAGAACAAATAATTATTTTGAGGTTTTGTCTAAAATGAATCAAATGTTTTAGGCTCCCAAAAGTTGGTGTTTTTTGGTTTTAGGTACACAACTTTTGCTTTATAAAATATCTACATCCATGTAATTGTTTAGATATAAATGGTGGCAAGTGCACATTCTTGAAAAAGACTGCACAAATAATGTATATAACATAACCAGCATAACTTTTGCCTAAAAATCTGTTTGGCAAGCTAGGTTCTTCAGCATATTCATGGCTTGTTCATTAAAAAGTGACCTTTTTTGAGCTGTTGCTTCAAAGTTAACTCAAAATTTGATCTCTGAATAGAGCACAAGTAGCTGGAAAGTGCTACCTCATTTCAAGATACAAGCAGAGCTTTGAGGACAAAGAGCAACCCAGCAACATTTGCCCATTTTTTGGATCCCTTCTTCCCCTTGTATTTTAATCCTTCAATTTTATGTTTTACAAAGGTAATTTAAAGGCAAATTCTTCCCAAATTATGTTTCTATAAAGGCCACTGTTCACCAAAAGTTGTTTTCAACAGGTCTCTCTGTCCTCTTGTCAACGGACAGGCAACCACCATGATTTTTTTCATGATACACCTATTATTCTCTCTCTCTCTTTTTTTTTTTTTTTTTTTTTTGTCATTTCCTTCCACTACAGACAATTTCATTGCTGGCACCACCACACATAGAAGTCTTTAGTACAGTTGCATGACCATCACTCCCTGGATATGGTTTCTCTCCATTTGGTGTGGCACAGTCTGTGCTGCAACATTTCTCCTGCTAAAGGATCTACTTCTCCTGACCTCATGTGTAAGAGTTTTGTATTCCTCTGATCCTCATTCATATCTGACAGGCTTTTAAGAATAGATACTTTGTTGCATTTCAGTACACCAATGAAATAGGAAGGCATTTTTGGCCTTTTACTGCCAGATTTTCGCCAAGTGATAACATGAAAAATAAACCTGTAGTTAGAAACTGTACAAGAGTTTCTGGGATACTAACACTGTTTTACTTTTTTGCATATTGATGCATTAGTGTGTCACATGGAGAAAAGAGTAGTAATATGACATTTTTAACCACCACATCACATTCAAGTTATTTTTTCCTTTTGGTGATGGAGCTAGAATTGTTTGCTCTATGGCCGGTGGGAATATCTGCCTCTAAACATTATATAGATGAGAAAAAAGTTTATTTTTTTCAATATTTTCCAGGCTTTAACATGGATTTTGAAAAAGCTAAGTCAAATTAAAAACATGGTTATACAACTCAAGACTGGACAGGGGAAGGAGAATGTAAGGTAAAAGTGAATAGAGAAACTTATGTTTTGCATACTATAATGGTTTGAGTGTATGTGCAAAATACTGTGAACTGCTGGATAGAGCTGGAACTGCTTTTAAATAAAATCATTATCGCTGAGTAATTACAGCCTTCCTTGAGCAAAGGAGCAGAGACAAACACAAGCTTTTGATGAGCAGTGACATCCAGCTTTGTGTCCTCCCACCGACTGTGAGGGTAAGAACAGTACAGAGGGGTAGCAAACACTGATGCTGTGTCAAGGAAGTTGGGGCAAACCAGGAGATGCAACTTTGTTAATGAGCCCTGGAATTTTTTCCCTGGAAGAATGGTGCTTTCAGAACAGCAGATTCTGAACTTTTTCGTCTGCATTGTTGGGATGTTCTGACTACCGTGTCCCAGGCCCTGTCATACGCAAAGTCCTCTGTGCCTCAAAGTCCTTTAAAGGAAGATGAGAGGATTACCTGTAGTCTGTCTCTGGAAGTTTTCCCAGTGGATATGTGCAATATTTCTCTCAGATTAATCTTTTCTCTTGTAAGAATTTGGTGCTGTGCTGGTTCAAAATGTGGAGCTAGGTAGTCCATTATTGACAGATGAAAAAGAAGAATGTGGAATTGACTAGACAACTTGCTTCTGCTTTGCTTCCTAATGAGTCAGGTGATAAAGCACCATTAGTGCTTTAGTATGATAGTTCAAGTAAATAAGAACATGGATAACTGATTCCAAATCTTAAAAGGATTAAATGAGCTGTGCTCTGCTAAAACAAAATAGAGTAGTCTTTGCTGACAGTTATACTCTTGCAATTCCTTGAAGCCAGGAGGACTGTGTGATGTTACTTCCACCAGATTTAACCCACTGTATGTAAATCAAATGGAGATTTTCTACAATGGCTAAATATCTCGGACGAAGTAAATCCACAAGATTCCAGAGGAGCCCAGAGAGGTAAGTAGGTTTGCACATCATAGGACTTCTGGCAGCAACATTTCAAAGGACTTGGAAAAGCTGGAAAAACATTAGCGGAGATGTATGAATGTTGTGCTCCAGATAAAATGCTTTCTCTCTCTTCCACCTCTTCCTTCCTTCCTTCCTTCCTTCCTTCCTTCCTTCCTTCCTTCCTTCCTTCCTTCCTTCCTTCCTTCCTTCCTTCCTTCCTTCCTTCCTTCCTTCCTTCCTTCCTTCCTTCCTTCCTTCCTTCCTTCCTTCCTTCCTTCCTTCCTTCCTTCCTTCCTTCCTTCCTTCCTTCCTTCCTTCCTTCCTTCCTTCCTTCCTCCTTCCTTCCTTCCTTCCTTCCTTCCTTCCTTCCTTCCTTCCTTCCTTCCTTCCTTCCTTCCTTCCTTCCTTCCTTCCTTCTTCCTTCCTTCCTTCCTTCCTCCATTCCTTCCTTCCTTCCTTCCTTCCTTCCTTCCTTCCTTCCTTCCTTCCTTCGTTCCTTCCTTCCTTCCTTCCTTCCTTCCTTCCTTCCTTCCTTCCTTCCTTCCTTCCTTCCTTCCTTCCTTCCTTCCTTCCTTCCTTCCTTCCTCTTTCTTCACTTCTTTTTTCTCTCTCTACCTCTTTCCCTTCTCTCTTTCCCTCTCTTTCTCTCTCTCTTTGTAACTTCTTCCCATTTTTTCAATTCAAAATTGTTTCAAAAAAGAAACAAATTGACAAAGAAAGTGGGACGTGGGCTGTAAAGTAAGCAACCACACTACCACACAATGAATTTTCATTTACATTTCTACAAACTCTTACCTATAAACTCTCAAAGCCATTTTTCATTAGAGGTCTGAGAAGACACACAATAGCTCTCTGAGGTTGCTATTTTATTAGCATTGTTTTAAACCTGCACGAAGACACATGAGGTTAAGGCTCATATATAAAAGTTTTAGCATAATGTTCCCCAATGGCTCTGCTTTGTACCTAGATTTCTATGGGTTGATCTGGGTCTAAATGCTTAAGTAGTTGTGTAACGTACATCTCATCATACTTTAGACACCAGAAAATTAGGTATTTAAGATAAATGTATTATTCATGCTCCCACTGTGGTAGAGAGACACACTTTCAAAGGAATGGTTCCACCATCTAAAGATGAGTATCAGGTACCTGAGGCTTGTAGGGTGAATTGTCCCCAGGAGGTAAAAAAAATACTGTAGCTAGAGGTGGCACTTTAGATAAACCAGCTTCCATTTGGTGTTCACATATATATAATGGAGGAAGACATAATTCAAAAACTCATCAATCAATGTCCTTATGATGTCCCTCTCCTAAATTTAGAAAATTAATCTCATAATGTAAATCTTCATACTGTATTTTGGTTACTGATTTCTAGTATGCTGAGATTGCGATGCAGAACACTCTCTGCTTTCCCAGCAAAATGGGAAAAAAACAACCAAAAAGTCCAATGCCTTAGGAGCTCTAGGAGTTCTATTTTAGAAATACCACAGTAGTTTTCAGATCAAGTAGTGGCAGTAGAGAGACTGACTGCAGAACACCATAGACCAGTGTGTTAGAACCTGAATATGTATTAGTGTATTAGCACAGGTACTGACACCTCCATCCACACAAAATTAATTCTGGATAAAAGCCATGCAAGTTATTAAGCAGAAAAGTAACAGCTGAAATGCAAAGATGCATGGGCCTCAGTTGGTAAACTCCAGAATCTCACTTCTGTGAGGTGACCATTTTTACTAACTTTCTGAGGCAATGAAATAAAAAAAAATAAAAAATTAAGAACTGTTTCAGAGATTGATTCAGCTGAATGAATAAAATATTATTTATTATTTATTATTTATTATTTATTATTTATTATTTATTATTTATTATTTACTATTTATTATTTACTATTTATTATTTACTATTTACTATTTATTATTTATTGCAGCTCTTGATTTTTGAAAGTGTATTGCTCAGACTGTTCTCCCTTCTCTTTCCTTTATGTTCTCATCTCAATTAATTCTACGTTTGAGACACTTAGATGAGAATTTAAATATATTTTGTTTACATAGTATGTTTCATCATCCTAGAGTACTTCAAAAATTTAAGAACAGAAAGCAGAAATTCTGAACCAGATTGCAGCTGCCTTTTCATACACATGCAGGGCCAGACTTTCCCCCCAGGCATCCCTCCTCCCGGTTGCCATCCATGCAATCTTTTGACTGCAAAGAACATTACACACAAATAGCACCTGGACAAAGAAGTGCTAAGAAAAAGGAAATATTGTATGCTGCTTTATTTGACATCAAGTGAGTGCTTCCTGCACAGGGGAGTACATAAACAATCTTCTTTGCTGTATACTGGTATCATTTCCCTTGTAACCCTCGTATAAAATCCTCAAGGAGGTCACATTTGTGCCTGCTTATATATATATGTGTGTGTATGTGTGTCTGTACATATAGATGTGTTTACTTTCATAATTTAAAATGAAAAGAAAAAATAAAATACTACAGAATTTTCCACAATCTTTCCTTCCAATAATGTGTAACACACAGCAGTTTAGGATAACGGTTTTCATTTGCTCTTGAAGCAGTCAGTGGATATTAGGGAGGTGAAATGCACTTACCTCTTACAAACTGGATAACAATGATTTCATTAATTTCATTTGGCTATTATCTTTCATTTCGATAGGTCTACAGATTCTTGCAGATATGAATTTTGAATTTTCCCACTGACTAGAAAGTGTAGCTTCTAACCTTTTAAGGTTAACCTTAACTAAAAAGATAATGCACATAAGCTTATGCTTATAGACTTGTAGGGGTTTAAGTGAATTAGTTCTATTGGCTAAGTACTTTCAATGTTCATTAAAGGAACACCTGATAGTAGCAAAAACTCAGGGGGTCGTACGTGCATACAGTGTAACATTCATGTGGGTTCTCTGACAGATCCTTTGGGTATTTCCTGTTGTATAACGCTCTGAACTGCATGAACAGGTATTTCTAAATTAATATATCAACTCAAAAAAAATCCAAACAAACCCCCTCCCCCCAAAAAACCCAAACCAACAAAAAACCAAAATCAAACAGTGAACAAACAGATTATTTGTGGAAATTACCTTTTTGAACTGTTGAAGGAAATATTTGTTTAATTTGAGGGTACGAATTTGGGGAGCTAGAGCTTTTCCATGCATAAATCAGCTTTCAAGAAGAATAAATTGTGTTTCTTTTCATCTGCAAAACTAATCTGAAATGCATGTAGGCTTCAAAAATAAACAGACCTCTCACCTACCCCCGCTGAACTCAGAATTCTCTCTACCAAGAACACTGCTTTTCTTGGTGAGTTAAGAAGGGAAATGTCCATTTATGCCAGTAGGATTTACACATCTAAAATGTTTGTTGACACTTACAAAACACGAACTGACTGCAAACTAAACTCAGAGATGAGGTTCTATGCCACAGGATTAAAGTAATGGGAGGAATCTGAATGCAAAGCAGCTGACACATTTTGGGCCAGCTGTCTGTAAATCGCCCCTTCTGTGCTGAGGTGCTGTGTGGTCTCTGCTTCACTGCGTCACGCTGCAGCCATGCTACAAAGGCAAAGCTGAAAGCCAATATTCAAATGGGGCCCGAAGCCGAAATACTATTTTTCTCCATTAGAGGGTGGTCCCTCCTCATCATGGTTCAGTTCCACTGGCAGCAGAAGACCTGCAATGCAGTGAGCTGCGTCGGAGATGACACATGAATCAGGAGATGTCTGCGCCCTTCCTCCTCGCACCCTACACTCCCTTCTGAATGTAGCAGTTAGAGAAAAGAAGTGTACATGGACACAGGACAACTCCAAACACACATGCAGTACCTGCTTTTATCCATATATTATGTATGCACACAAATGAGGCAAACCTGCACATGTATGTAGTTGTGCCATGTAAAGCAACTTAAGAACAGCTTTGCTGTAGCATCTGGAGCTAAATTTGCCATGGCACAATTTTCTCCTGTCGATAACATCCACTTGATTTCAACCATGATAATTAACTGTACACATTAAAAATAAAGAAAAACAAACAAAAAAACCCAAACAAACAAAACCAAAAACAACCAACCAAAAAACCACATTTGATACATGTATGTAGGCATATGCAAATGATGTATTAAAAACAAAACCTTTACATTAAGGTAAAATTTTGATTAGGAATTTGAAAACCGGAGAATTCCAAAATGCTACTTGCCAAACAAATCTTGCCGCACTCTCATGTGAGTCTGAACAATATAAAAAGCTTTTCACAAAATGATTGCATTCATTATTGTAATACCCTAATTCCATGAAGGCAATTCTATTCATTCACTTTGTTTTGAAGATTATATATACATGAAGTAGAATTCTGCTATGTCTTTTTACAGCTCAAATTCAATAAGAAGAAAAAATTTTCAATAGAATTTCCTACTGTAAAGTATACTATGGAATAAGTATTGCAATGAAATATAAGAAAGAATTGCTGCTGGCATAATGAAACCACTTACACTTTGTATTTCATTAGCTTAATAGCAGTGAACTATCTCATTCACAGCATCGCCTATTACAGATTATATGTGACATTCTGTAATATTATAAATCATGTAAAGCTCACAGGAAGGGCTTGGAAGTTGTTGTATCTTTTTTTCTTTTTTTCTTTCTTTTTTTTTTTTTTTCCTTTAATGATAAACCCCCTAGAATTACCTTCAATAAAGGACAAAATAGGGAAAACTGATTTCCAAAGGAAGTTTGGACACTGAATACTCATGAAAGCAGAGTGTTGCAAACAGATAAAGATGGAAGTGCAGGGTAACAATGCTTCTGTTCTAAATTGACGTTGTTCCATTACAGCACTTTAGACTGGCAGAGGGTCTGCTCCTTCAGCACAGGATGTGCCTGTGAGCACACTGAATTCTACAAGAGTAATCTGCCATCAGAACCAGTGAAATAGTGAAACGCACACATATTTAAATATTCCTGATCAAGAACATAGTATTTATCTCCTCCCAGAAAGAAGCTTTGACTGCCAGGCAGTAAAACAGTTCTGTTTTCTGAATGTCATTTTTACTGTCTAGCCTACATCACTCAGCTGCAAGTCCAGAAAGTGTGTCCCCTATGAACACTTACGTGAGGATTTTTCATAAGGTTGTCATAATCCCCTCACCTACAAACCGAGAAGCAAATGCCAAAGGTTTTGTTATGCTTAGAAACACCTATTCAGAAAAGACACCAATGGAGAATAGGCAATTCTTTTATCCCTCTCTATTATTCTCCTGCATTGTTATGCTAAAAGAGCTTTTCTTATGAAATATTTTCCAGATCTCTACCAGCAAAAATAAACAAGAGACATACATTTGCCTCAGTATGTTCAGGTTTTGAGAACTAAAATATTCTTTTTGGGATTTCTATTCAGCCTTCAGATTTCAATAGGCACAGCATATGGGCTTGCTATCCATCAGCTCAGCCTGACTGTGAGCCTTAGACCTAACAAAACTGCACTTTAGAAACAACAAATGAACATTTCCTTGTAGACAGCATGGCAGAGTAGCAATAATTTTTGAAAAATGTAGATCTGCACAGTGCACTACAAAACAATTTGTGTGGTAGAAGTGTAGAGCAGTGATTTTATTAGAATAAGACCATTCTTATTCAGTGAAAGACTCAGACAGCTGTTGTATGAACAAAGCTTAATATTCCTTCATTTCCCATGCAAGCCTATTTTTCAAGGCCATAATGTCCCCAGTCCACCAAGTTACATTTAAAACTACCTGGAGAGCTTTTTCACGCAGAGCTTGTGTTACTCATTCTACATATGGTGTGAAGTTCACAGATGAGAAATGTGAGTGCCTAAAATAAATACTACATGAAACCTGAGAAGCGTGAGGGCCCTTGGGAGTTCAGCAAATGAAATGCCTATCAGTCTCTGACACAGCAGACGCTCCCTACAATTGGCAGCTTCATGCTTCATTATGCATGGATCAGATATATAGGTATGGCCCCGGGCAAACTCCCTGGTTTAAAGGCGAGGTGCATGCTGGGGAAAGGCAAATGTCATTTGCCTGTGAATTTGAAAGATGAGGGGAAAAGGGGAATAGAGTTGATTAACCAAATGTATGAGGGGTTTATTTTGTACCATTTATCCTAGAGTTTCCTCACTGAGAGTTGTTTCCAGCGTTATATGCGTTGCACCTTTGATGTTTTGTGGATTTAACAATGTCTAAAAATGCAATTTTTCTAGTCCATCCAGCTGAACGGGTCCAAAATAAATAACAAGCAGTCAGGTTTTTTACCTCCAGGAAGAAAAATAAAATAATTTTCTGCTGCCTTTTGTAGCCTTTGTAATATAACCTATTTTGTTTACAACAAAAGGTCAGCAGACAAATTTGCTGAAATTGTGCAGATTCTGTTAAACACCATTAAAACACATCATGCTGCCTTAATGAATAAAATCTATTCTAGACACTCAACTACTGCAGGATGTTAGTCATGGGTGTTTCTTGTACAGAAAAAAATCCAAACACCTAATAACAGATCAGTTTGCTTCACATACATGTAGTTCTAATTAGAAGAAACAGTGAAAATGGTAAATCCATCCTGATCCACAATTAACTGAGGTGTAAGAGAGAAGAGGGGAAGAATAAAGAAGAAACTCATTACTGACAATCTCTTAAGAAAGCAAAAAAAGATTAAAATGTTTGTGGGAAAGGAAACTATATTTCATCATTCCTGAGAAAATTATGACCCTGAGGGATCAACTGAGAAAAAGTGCTACTGAGTATTGGTGTGTCTTAATGAAAACCCTTCTTTCCTCCTGCAGCGTTTCCATTCTGAGATTTCAATCATGCTATGTTCTGTCAATTAAGCTTTAAAATATAATTTTAAAGCTTTTTTCTACCATGCCAGTAACAATCATGTCAGATTTTCTTTGAGATCATTTATATACATGCATACATATACACACACACATTTATTTACATAGACTTTTATATAAGTATGTATCTCTGTGTGTCTGTGCATCTTTTTCACTGCAAAAATTCCATGGAAGAATGGCATGGAATTGTTTGGAGCCTAAAAACATAGATGAAAATAAAGCAAAACAAGTCTATAAAATTGAGAGACTTAAGAAGATAAGCCTTCAGCAGCTGTAACAAATAGAATGACAGAGAAAGAAAGAGAAAAAGAATGCCACTAATGTCTCTCAATGCTCTCTCCGTGTGTTCAGACAAGTTAAGGCTAGGAATGTAAAACTTGAATTTAAAGAAACTGCATCTGGTGGAGATTAAAAAGGATAAAGAGGAGAAAATCGGTTTGATGTACACTTCAAAATGCTGCTCATAATATAGTTTGTTCTATTACTTGAAAAGAGAGTATCACTGTTCTTTTATGTCTACTTTTTAATCCTATGCTTTTAAAGTATCTTTTATTTGCTCCTATTTGAGGTGAATTCCCCACTTCAAAAACTTAAATCTAGTTTGAGGATTTTGACTTTAGAGTGGCTTTCTTTGAATATTCTTCTGAAGTTATATTTTATCCTCCATTTTAACAATTCTCGGGTTTTACTTGGTAGTTGTGAATACAAGGTCTTCCACAGTAAGAATCACCTGCAGGCTCAAGAATGCACATTTTTTTCCTAAATCTGCCAATGTATTGTGTCAGGGTCAGGAGAGAGGTATTTTCTCAGCTTTGCTGGATTGTAAACATGAATATTGTCACACTGAGGCGTGTAAATACAAACATCATTTTATTGCTATTTTTCTGTGCCATACAATGACTCTCTCACTAACTGTTGCAGGATAAAAAAAAAATAATAAAAAAAATCAAACAACCTTAATTTTTGTCAGTTTTGGACCTTGTTAGAATTTAAAATGTGAACTTCACTACCAAATTGTAAACCCACAAGTCCTTCTGAAATCAATTAGAATATTTATCTGTTGGTAAACTACTTGGCCTTTTCTCCACAAGATGATAGAAAGAACAAAAAATTGGAACTTCTGCTAATACATCATTGACTAAAGACCACTAAACTAGACTTAAAGGGCAAGACATCCCTTTAGAGTAAAACATAACAATCCTAATGATTTGCTTGAAAGAGTTGAAACAAAAGCAGAAGCTCCCTTGGACTTAAAGGGACCTTGGATATGTTACAGTTTTTCTTAAAAAACTACAGTGAAATTAGGAGTTTTCCTTTTAGGATTTTGTGTTCAACTATTGTGTAAGGTCATTGTGGTAGTTTCAATTCTTTTTATTCTGTGTTTTAGCATCACTTTGCTTGGTGGTATATTGGTAGACAACCAGTGCCTGTAGTTCAGATACAGAAATAATAAAACATAAAGAGAAACTATGAAGTCATTGAGGCGTGACCATCTGAGACTTGGTGCTTCTCACCAGATTAATTTATAAGTTCATAATTCAAAATACACACATATATTGGATAAGATTCTCATCCTCATTTAAGCAGAGTGGTGCTTGTCTTTCAAGTACATATAAATTGAATCCAACATATAACCACTCTATACTGCCTGAATTCTATAAAGCGTCTTCAGTGAAAAGGGAATTCAGGCTATTAGAAGAAGCAATGTTTTAATGTTTTATATTTTATTTTAACTGAAAAAAAATAATTTAACTACCTTTAATTTCTCAAACTTCTTTAGTACGCTTCAACTCAGAGGCATATATGTTAGTAGTGTAAAATTTCACTATCAAGAGAAGAAGCACAGATATCTTATGGTTTTAGAGGTACCTGATTCAATTTAGTCAATCAGCTTTATCTCCCATATAGTTAATGTCAAGTATAGAATAAATGAAATGGACCTGATGATATGAATGACAAAAAAATTTACACACAGAAAAGGTACTCATAGATTCATATATTATATGCTGGGAGACTAAAATGGTCATTTAATATTTACCCTGGGGTTTTTTTAAACAGTAGTATTTTTTTTTTCCCACTGGAAACCTATTCCAGTTTTCTGGATGCTATTTTTTCTCTCATAACAGAGACACCAACCATAGTGGCATAAATTGGCACAAGTACCAACAGGAGAGAGCACCGACCAACTGACATTTGTTTATGTCAGTTCAATATCCACATCTGTCCTTGCCATGCACAGCACAGCAGTTTTACAAATTTTAATGCAGATGACATTAAGACAATAAGAATTGATTTGTGGAAGAGTGCAAGACCTTTGTACTCCTAAGCTGCCACATCTAGTTCTCTTCTTTACAACTCTTAATATTCAAATATTGAACTTCTCCCTCTCATACAGGCAACCCAGTTGGAGATACCTGCAAGACTCAGCCACCTGTATGAAAAGAGAGTGTCCCACAAAAAATGAGCTCTTATCTTAGTCCTTAGTGTGTCTTTCAGTAATGCTCAAGTAAAAAAAAAACAAAAAAAAAAAAAAAAACACAAAAAAAAAAAAAATAAAAAAAAACAAAAAACCACCAACCACCACAAACAACAACAAAACCCAAACAAACAACAACAACAACAACAACAAAACCCCCACACCACTCTCATCTTGACTAATTTTAAGCATGATTTCAGCAGAAAATGTTTGAAAAGATTTTCCCATTTTGCAGAGAAATTTGAGGTTTTCCCTGCTTTATGTCCTCCTCTGCAAGCAATACCTCAGCTACTATCTTCTTCCACCGTCCTCAGAATCCATTTTTTCTTTTTTTTTTCTGACTCATGATTTTTTCCTTGAGGTTTAGAGTGTTGCTAGTTCAGATGATGCATGTGACTGGCATTGTGAACTGAAATGAAGGATGGTTTTGTGCTAACAAGAGCACCCCTCTCACTCCATGTTTCACACACAGCAGCAGCAGCAAGTGATTAATGGAGTGGCTGGAAGGAAGGTTTGTGCGGATGGCTGAAATTATCCTGTGCTGCTGTCAGGATCCAGGGAGAGCAGCAGAACAGAATCTGCCTATATTTACATCTCCCTGTTCTGCCTCAAATATTTACTGTGTACCCTTTGCCACAGCTTAGCCCTATTCAATAATTTCACTCTCTCCTATTCTCACTTCTCCTTCAGATACCTGCTTTTTCTTCTATCTTTCTATAATCTTTAACCTTTGCTACTACTTCCCAGTGGGCAGACATATAGGGTGAGATTTCTCTAGGAGCCAAAAGCAAGCACTAACCAGGGGAAGCCCAGAGCTCTTAAATTGTGAATGCTCATGGTTCAGGTCACCATGCAAATTACTTTGCTTGTATAATTGCTCTAACTGCCCCAGTACTACTTAAGGAGAAGATGACTGGAAGGGTAATGGGATCAGCCAGGACAACTGTGCATACAGGGGAATACTTAGACAAGGAAGGACAAGATGATACTGAAGATACTTTCAGCTCAAAGACCAGCTGTTTTCCTTGTTTAAAGCTTTCCTTGTTTAAAGCTTTCCTTGTTTAAAGCTGCAACTGGAATCACTAAAACCTGTCATCCATTATGAAGAAAAATATAATTCTCTTTCTTAATCTCCTTCATATATAATTTGGGAAGCACAACTCATCTTTTCAGGTAGCCGTCATCCTCAAACATGCTGTTCCTGTCCAGTCCCCTTTGCCATGAGCTCAGCTCAACAGAATTGCAACATGCACAAGCACCTACTCTGCTGCTCTGTGACTGGTGACCATGGCTCTACAGTTCCTGATTTGCAGACTGCACCACCTTTTCATAATTGAATCAGAAACAATTAAAATTAAGTAATCAATTTTCCTAATAAGTAGAGTGAACTTGCTTAGGGGGCTCTAACAGCTGGATTTACTCTTAATGTTTCTTATACAATAAAAACTTCCCTCAAACTGGAAAAATACTTATTTCCATCCTTCAGTGTTAACAATCTGAATGACTTTCTGAAATGTCTAGTTTTACAGTGTAACTATTACTTTACTGAAAATCTTCACGCAGAATATGCAGAATCATTGTCACAGAATTTCTGCTAATGAAACCATCCTTCAAAGATATATCCTTACCCCAGCCTGGAAAAGATTTTAAGGCATACCATTAGAAGTGAGCTATTGTCCATTTGCACATTGACCCCCTGTTGACAACCCTTCAAACTCAATAAACTTGGCAAAATTCCCTTAGGTTCTGCAGTAATATTCACTGTTACCTTCTGTCTTCTATGTTCTCAATGTACAACACTCTTAGAGAAACAAATATTGTTTTTACCAAGCTAAACAAAGAAAAGCCACTGTTTTGCAGAGATCTACATTCCAAGGATTTAAAAAAGTATAAATTGGACCCACATATTATATTATGTCAATGCCATTTCACTCGCTGTAAAAGAGGCAGTAGCCATCCTTTCCTGTTCAGAAGGTCCTTTCCCAGGTTTCATGTTACTTCTCTGTAATATTTTAGCTGTTAGTTTCAACCTTGTTCTAGTTGCATTGATGTATGATCCCAAATCAGCACAATTCAGCATGTTTTGAAAAAAGTGCCATTCAGTTAGACTGTGAGTGTGAAGGGAGATTAAAAGAGAATGGAAAAAATTATATGCTTTGTAATGAGATGTTGCTTTTCTGCACAAATGACAAGGGTCTACCATGGCAGCTGACATCAGCAGAGATGTCAAACATCTCTGATGAGCAAAATCCTGTACAGGCTACAACTTGCACTTCTCATTTACGAGCCTTGTTAAACCTCTCATCAGTGACACATACACTTTTGGTAATAAACTAACTTCTGCAGCAAAAGTTAAATCTCTGCCTCTAGAATGTAGTAAAATACTTTTCATTTCACCTGGTATCAGCATGAATATTATGAATTTAATTTGCTAAGCTGCTGTGAGATATGTTTAGGGAAATCTGCTTCCAGATCTTTAGAAAGAGCTTTTGTATTTTCCCATGATATGACATTACAGTAACTGGAGTTACACTGTATGTAACATTAGAAATGGATGAATAAACATTTACTTATTAGAACTCCAGAATGATGTAGCTTTGTGGGGTAGTTAGGAGACTGTTGGTCAAGAAATTATTTCAGTGATCCTTAGTGCAAGAATGCTACTGCCTTAGAAATCTTCACTGGGGTTTTCCTCTTTGTTAGTGCAGGCATTTACGCTTCACTAATATATAAGAAGGGTGAATTAATGAGCTGATGGAAAAGAGATAAATAAATGCTTATTTACATACTGACCTTACAGACATTTTTCATATTTGCGTGTGTAAAAGATTAATTCCCCAATCACCACCTCTAATATGATAGAAGGTTATCCATGAAAACAACTAGTTCACTCAGGATAATGGACTGCCTTTGGGAAGGGATTTGCCAAACTCTTCCCTGTAAGCAAGGGATATTTTCTTTCACATCATCCATGATAAGTACCCTGAATCCTCTCAGAATCCAGGCTGGTGGTAGAGGTAATCTGTTTTTCTGCAGAAAGCACCTGCAGAGATCTTCTGACACTGTTAGTGCTGGCATGTCCTGGCCATGACAGGAAGCCAAGCAAGTCCTATTACAGCACAAAGAAATGGATAAAACACGTGAAAGAACCTTCTATCTTCAGCTTTCCAGCCTACCCAGGGCCTTTGAGGAGTTTTCCCTGTCTTCTCATTAGTAACAATACTGGTCACTAACAGCTGAAGGACAAATAAACAAAAGATACTTGAAAAAACATACCTATGACAAAACAAACAGTGCAGCCAGTATTAGGGAGTACCTGTGGGCAAAGCTGCACTGAATTACTACTGGGTTTGCCACCAACTCCTTTCAGTTCCTCACCAAACAATGACAAATCTGACAATCTGGCTTAACCCTGACCACGTTAGGGGTCCTTACTCATCTAAACACTGCCTTTGAACCAATATCAAAGACATTTGTGTTGTGGGTTTTTTTGCTTTCTGAGCTGAATTACTGGATTACACTGTGGTGGGAGGGTAGCAAATCGCTTAACTGGAAACAGAAGAGAGAACAGTAAATGAGTATGTCTCCAGCTTTAAACTGATACATTGCTCGCAACATGGAGATGTCAAGCTCCTGGTAATCCAGAACCTTTCTGTTTCCTGTCCATAAATTGCCTGAAAAATAAAGTCACTTAGCCAGAGCTAAGTGACTTAACAAGAGCTAAGCTCCCTGGTCCTCTCCTAGTGTCCCCAGACTCTGCTTTTTCTTCTATGAAGTCTCTATACTACATTTTTCATTTTTCTTTGAAAGATCTCCTTAATCATTTTCTTGTCTTCCAAAACATTTCCCATGCCAGACCTGCTATGCTTCAACTTACGGGTACACTCTAAAATAACAAACACCCCAGGACTTACACCTTTGTCAAAAACACTGCTCTCCTGCTTCAAATCTGTGGCAACCCATCTTCCTGTTCCAGTAACATAATTCCTAAGTTCACCAAGGTCCTCACTAGCATCCACAGATCTTCCAGTGCCTTTCCTAACCCACCTTAAACCTTCATTCCTATAGCCTAATGAGGCTTGCTACTGATCCCCTTGAGAAGCACATATGGTTAAAGTCCAGATACTCCTTTCTTAGGAGTCCCACCTGCAAAAGCTGAAGTACAGCAGAATTAGTGGCCTTGTGCAAACATAACTTTATTAGGAATCAATCTAACATCTAAATATTGACAGATAAAAGAGTTGATGCAAAGGAACACAAAATTAGAGAAATGAAACGGTAAATGCTCTCAGGGCCAGCTCTATTTATTTGCATGCCCCAGCACAAGAAGGAATGTTGTTCTTAAGGAAAGGAGAGTGGAGCGATGGGCACATCCAGAGATCCTCTGCTGGGGATGGACTTGTGCTGGTGGCCCTGTTGGAAGGATTGCAGGAACAATGCCTGGAAGGCCCTGGACGATGGTAACTTTTGTATGAAAGATTTGAGGGCTCAGATGTGTTTACAATAAGTGTTTACAGGCACCTCTTGTAAACCAGCTGACTTGCAGCAACTCATTCTCCCACTGCATTAGTCCCTTCATGAACCTAAATGCACATTTTGAGTACCATTTTTAGGTAAGAACTGTTGCCAGATCTTTTATTGAAAGAATTATTTCTTCAGCACTGGAAACTCTGTAAGTTTCATTATAGTTTGGATGCAGTGATATATTTTCTTCAAAGCTGGATGAATGCAAGAAAGAATAATTTTGAATGTTTCAGCCAAATTCTTCATCTACTTTGTGATAGCCTGAAGTCATAAAGCAGTTATTGACCAGTCACAGCACAACAGACAGCACAGACTTACTGCTTCCTTGCACTACTGGAGGGACACAAAATAGTCAGGACCTACCAGTTAATCTCAGTCTTTAGTCATGCTAGCATTTCAGTTCGTCTACACCAGTTCTGAATTTTTCAGTATTCAGAGAACTGCACAATTTCACAAGTGACGTGAAAGCGTTCATATGACACAGAGATATCTGAGGTACCCGGGTTCAGATCACAAATAAGAGTGTTAAAGGCTTTTCAAGTATTTTCATTTGTGTACAATGATGAGATTCCCTCCACTATAACAAATTGCTAAATTGCAGGAAGGCTCTATAAAAGTGAAAGACAAGATAACATCATTCTATGTTTGTAAGTACCATTCAAACAGCTCTAAATTCTGTATAGCTCATACGTGGTATTCAAGCTTTGTAGGCTTCCAGAGAGATCTGCAGCTAGAATTATTGTTGATCTTTACAGTATGTCTCCTGACACTGAAATTGATGTCTACTCATATTTAATTTTAATGGCATTGAAGATGATACTTATGCTCCTGTAATAAGTATTGTCTTCAGGACTCACAGAGATTAAGGCTGGATCAGAGCTCCCATTTAAATATCAGTGCTAATGCTGCTAATACTGATCCTATTAAACTGCACATAAACTGCTTTAGACAATTAAAAGATACACATCTCTTCAGTAATAGAGTTCAGTGTTTCTTTGGACTGCTGTGTCCAGCAATATCTAGGTTTCTCTTGGAAGAAAATACATTTGCCCTTAAATTTTCTTCCTTTCCAGGAAATTATTGTAAATTATTTTTTCCATAGAAAAGAGCAGCTTTCAGAAGATGGGATTGTTTGGACTGAATTTTACTGCTCTAGAGAGCTTCAGACACTTGCCAGACAGATAAACATGTTTTAGACTCTATCAAGCCTTCTGAAGTGTTTGATAACACTGTAGCATCATAAAAAAGTCCAGATTCATAATACATTTTATTAGTCGCAGCATCAGTAGATGGGAGATGACATTTCAGTAATGCTTCTCCCACAAATTTTAGTTTATGGTTTGCATGAGCCTTCAAGGACAACAATGTTCATTGCTTAAAGAGGAAGAATATGCAATGAAAACGTGGTATGACAAGTTATTTTGAGAGAAAAAGCAGCTCAATCACCTCAACATTATTTGGGAAAGAACTGCATTACTGCATTAGAATACCCACAGGAACCCAGTGAAAGTGTCTGTCTTGCACAGAGGCATGGTGTACCTCACCACTTTCCACTAAGTGCCAAAAGGCAATATTTTGTTTGGCTGTCAGACAGTGCCTTCAGACTCCCTGCTCCCTTTGAGTGCAGACCTCAGTGGGAGCCTGGATCTCTGCATGAACAAATAACTGAGTTATTGGGATGGAAAGGCCAGCTCTAACTTCCTCCCCTTTTTATCTCATCTGTTTTGTACCATTTCAGGTGTGCAAGAAAAATGGTTGAATTAGGCATGGCCTCAGCAGTCCCACCAAAACTGTCCAAAACTGTCAGATGAGGACCAAAGCAGCAGACAGCTCTGCTGTGTGCATGGACCACAGATAAACCAGTATCGTGGGTTTATCTAGCCCTGCTTTGTATTCTTAAGCTTACGGGCTTCTGAAATATTATTGTCCCTTCTTATTTATTTGAAAAGCATAGTGAAAAGAAAGAGGCTCTGAAAAACCTGATAACTTTATAGTAAAAAAATAAAGTCACAAGAATGTTAAGTACTTTTGTTCTCAATTGAAAAAATGCCAGTTACACTTGTGTCTGAAACCCTGGGTGATCAGAAAAATTGAAGGCATTTGCAGTTGCAGGCTGAAGTTTCTGATGAGATTCTTTTCTGAATGTTTTAGAATGTGATTAAAAATTCCCTGTACTTTATATCCCCCATTTTTAGTTGTTAGAAAGCAATGATAATACTGAAATGCAAAACATCATATTCTAAGAGCCTCATTACCTGTCAGCAGTGCTGTGTGGAACCTTTGGAGGAATGATGTAAGGGAATTGTAAATGTATGTCATACTGGGAATACTGAAGCAACTGCCATCCTCTGCCTATGGGAAAGTATTTGAACATCGTGTGTCAGCATCTTCTGCACCTTTTGAGGATACTGAACAACTGAAAAAGCTTCTAGTCTGGGCATTTCTAATTAGATGTGTAGCACAGATATATTCCACACAAGATTTCATAGGAAACTGCACAGCTTTTTTAACGAAACTACCTAATAGAGTTAGCTGATCAATACAGGTATATAACTTAATTTATTTTCAGTGTCTCAGATCTTGAACAAAGATGCTGGGACAAAACAATTAAGAATTTAAACCAGAGAAGACATTGATACCTAAAATGGAAAGGAGATGTATGAAAATCCTAACATGAAGTACAGCCATTTGAAGCCTGAGAAGTCTGAACACCAAAAGCAGTTATATTTTTCTCTTTTATTCCTAATTTCCTGAAATACCAAGAAGCACGCATTTGTAGATGCTCAGAATTGTCCTGGAAAGGATAATCAGAAGACTTTTGGTACATCCTTAAGCTAGCTAGCTGTGAACCAGAATGTGTGTCTTTGGCCTTATTGCTTTCAAAAGCCCAAAAGAGCTCTGCAATCAGAATTTAGAAAACATCTCTCAAACCTATATGACACACTAGGCTGTAATTACAGGTGCAGTGGTATTTCAGCATACCTACATGAATTCCTGTCTGGATTTTGTTTGTTCCTTTCTTCCTCTGTGGCCTAATAAAAAAGTGAGCATTGTGAATTGTACATTGTTCCCCTCCTCTTATAAAATAACTTGCAAAATGACCTTTTGGAACTACAGTTTTGTGGGAGTTGGCCAAGCTGAAGCAACTCCAAACCTAAGGCCACGGGAAACCTCCTTCTACTTGTGGCGAGTAATAAAGACTCATGGGAGTTTGCATGTTAATGAAGTTGTTCCATATAAGGTTATGTTCTTATGATTGGTCAGTTATGTTGTACAAATATGGTTATGTTCCCAGATCGATTTTCTGATTGGACCCTTACCCTCAGACCTACCATATATATTGTCATGTTTTCCTCAGCTCAGGGCCTTTGCTTGGTTACCCCATGGAGTTCTCCTGGATATTGTGCACAGTTTTGGGGCACCGCCCCTATTTTCTTTTATCCATTATTAAAGTGTTCTTTTTCTAGTGCCAACCATCATTCCCTCTCCTAATTATTTTCTTGCCACCCTCTGCCCTGAAGTCAGGGGACCTAAAGGTTTGGCACAGTTATCCTCACTGCAACACTGTTTTACAAGTTACTTCATTCCATGTTCATGCTGCTAATGCTACATCATTTGGTGCAACAGACTTAGTGGTGGCCCATCACCAGAACTTGGAAACACCTGTTCTAGAAGAGCTTGAGTGTAACTACTGCCCTGTGTTGCTTTCACCAGTCATAACTGCAGACACCAACAAAATGATCCAGAGTGAAAAGCAATTTTCCTTGCAGCCCCCAGTCTGCTGCCAAGACACTAGAAAGAATTGATGGTTCTCTCATAGCTGCAGTTGATCCTACCAACTAGCTTACAGTGCCTGCATGTTGGTTATACTCAAGCTAGGTACTTCCCTACAATGAAAGTGGCTTTATGTCACTTTCAGAGGTACACAAATAATCCTATAATCCAGTCTCTAGGAGGCAGACAACCACACCGGCAGGTTTTGGTGCAAACAGGCATCTACAAATCCAAATTTTGGAGTTCTCCCCAAGGTGGTCTTGTGGGTACCCCCCATTGGGCTATGAGAGTGTCCACATGCTACAGTTCTAGCCCTAAGCTTCTTTGCTCAGAAATGAAAGAATTTCCAGATATTATCACTGACATAATTATACATACAGTTTATTGCATCATTATTTTGAAAACTTGGGCACAGCACTATTTGCAAACCAATGTTATTTCTAGAAAGGATACTTTTTATGCTTGAGTAAATACCATTCTGAAGGTGTGCTTGTGCATTACACAGGCAACAAAAAATCTATAGCCACCAAAACATAGCTCCATACCAGCCACTGTGATGGAAATTAATTCTACCCCAGCCAAATCCAGCACACTTAACGACTGTAAAGATTGTATTCCTGAAGTTTTCCTAGGTATGCTCAGGAAGATCAGATCAAATTGTGGGAATCCCTCAGAGGTTATGCAGTTCTCCCTACAACACCTTTGGATCCCTGGAATAGTGATAGGTTGAACCAAATTCAAAACTCAAGATTTCTTGCATTTGAGATGCTCTTATCCTCAGGAAAAAAAATTGAGATACAAAAATAAAGACAGAAAAAATTTCTTTCAGTTAAAGAACACCAATAATACAGGTATGCTTACAGGAGAACACAGGACTGTCCAAGAAAGAAGCCAGGCTGTGACTTCTAATGATGGGAGCACATGAAATCATTTAGAAAGGAAGACTTCTATTACTGTCATTAAACAAAAAATTCTGCAAGAATGAAAGAGGACAAAAGACCTTGTAAGTAATGTAAATGATGTGAGTAACTTAAAACACATTGAAAAAATTAGTCATTTTGTGGCCCAGAACTAAATACTTGAAAGAAAGTAAGTTTTGTGAGTTTTTTACTATTACTAGTTGATTAATAAATGTCGCTCCTTGTAAGCGAAGGTGAGGGAATAAGTTCAGGATCTACTAATCTGCTACTAAGATAGTCCCAAAAATTAGCATGTTCTTCCCTCGTCTGATTAGAGAGCTCCAGCTAAAGCATTTCCTCTGATTAAAACAGTAGGGCGAGAAAAAATGGAATTGAAACTGGATTTAGTTTTCTTCCTCAGCCTTCTCCAGAATCTGCTCCAGGAAATGTACAAGACTGTCTATCTGTCTGTGTGTGAAAATTGACAGGGTAAACAGGCTAATCAGCTCCAACCATGCCTTTTACAATCAGAATCTCCTGAGGATTGCACACACTTTTTCCACCCTGTTTCTTTTAAAATTAAGCACTCATATTACGCAGACAATCTGCATTGAATTAGTGACAACTCTGAGCAAGCACCAATCCAACTAATTTAGGCAAGTCTGCTTGTCAGCTTTTTTTTTTTTTCTACATCTCTGCAATAACACATGTGCCCCTTGCAGCATTGCCTGGGGCTGCTCTCTTAGTTTCTTTGGCTCTTTGGAATAGTATGCCCACAACACAGCACATTCAAGCAAGAAGTTGTTTAGCTCTAACTGTTTTAATATCAGCATACAAATCCTGACCTCTTTCTTTCCCAAGCAGCAAAACCTGGTAACTCACAAAATACCATGGTACCTGGACAGTATTGGTCATAAGAAGAAACTGTGCATTCATTATAGCCAGGACCTTTACCTAGAGGAGAACCCTCGCCAAGAATGAGTGGTGTGGGGAGCAGCAATATTTCCTTGCAGGGACTCCATCCCCACCAACCGGTGTCCTAACATGTGGCCACATCTTTGCATGGCTATGCCACCTGATGCTGAGAGACAAGCTTTGCAGGGCCAGAGCGGTCCCCCTGGGACGCTCTACTGAAATACCAATTTTATCCAGTTTAATTTAATCATGGTCTGACAGAATTTGCCTTCTGCGCCAAATGGTTTGAGATAATTCGCCTGCAAATAAAACCTGCCTTGGAAGACACACAAATTTGGAGGTTACTTTTGTGTTAGAGAAATAAAAAGACACATCCTTCCCTCTTTCCTTTTTCTTTTTTCTTTTTTCTTTTTTTCTTTTTTTTTTTTGTTTAGTATTTTTGTATTTATTGAATTTTTGTGTTTCCATTTTGTATTCTTAGTTAAGGATGTTAAACATCATCCTACTTACGATTTAAGTGGATCTACATGAGAGAGCAGGAATGCCTCAGGGTGTCTCCCACAATCATGCTTCAAGGGCCAGAGCTCTGTCTGTGTACAAAATTGTGTTTCATCCTGGACAATGCAGTCCTGACCTTCAATTTTCCCATACAGAGACATGTTGGAGTGCAAACAGCCTGAAAAAGGTCCACAGCTGCTTTTCCAGGGCAGGGAAATCCAGGCTCACAGACTTGAAGCTGGCTGCAAACAGGTCAAGTCAATAGAGTTCAAAGCAAGCCACAGGGCTGCCTGCTCATCTTGCTGGCTTGGCCATAAGTGTGTCTTGCCTGTCAATATAAACTTTGCTCCATTGCTTGTCCATTCCTGCTTAACTCAGGTCGCTTTTCAGTGAACTGGGACATGAAGATCCTCTTCAGAAGCAGACAGGTTGTACTGAGAGCCTGGGTAGTAACTGAAGCAGCAGACGAGGTGATTTGGTGAGTGAAGATTTTTAGTTTATTAATCAACTCAGGGACACATAAAAGCAAAGTATATCAAGAATTAGAGAGCTTTATTTCATCAGAGATTTTTCCTATATTATAATCATAATGATTCTGTGTCATAATTAAAAGCTTAAATAGAATTTATTTTCAACAAGGTTTGACTCTCTGTGTAATTACATTGGTTTTGACTGACCGACTGCAGGCTGACAATGCTGTAGAGCCATCACAGTAGGTGGAAGGATATTTCTGTACTCGACTATTCCAAAAAACACCTTTTGTATTTATTTACACCCTATCTTGTTATTTTACTTGTTGTAGTTGGAGTGATACATTGACTAAAATTAACAATTTAATGAAGATGTATATAATTCATTATTACTCAAAAATCTGAGTAAACAGAGATACAGAAAACATGTCAACTCATGAATGGCAAAATGTTTCCTTTTCTTACTCACTTTTTTCCAACAAAGAGTCACAGCCCTCCACAGACAATATCAATGAAAACTCTAAGAGCAACTTGCAGTGCTTTTATATACGTATCTTAGGGGGCAAACTTGCAACAAAATGACTTCATGGGTTAGCAATCCATCAACATGCTTAGCAGGCATCCCATGAGGAATTTTATGGGACGTAACAGATGCCCCTGCCACCAATTTTTCAGTGTCAGTCATACTAGCAAGATTAAAGTTGTGGAAGGCTTCCCTACCTGTACTGCTTTCATGTGTTATAGGGATATATCCCTTAGAAAAGAATTCAGAAAAGAGTGAAATTTAGTCATGCTGAGGAACTGCTCTGTTAAGACTCCATATGAGAAGCATTCTTCAGCCAGGATGCCACATATATTAAAATGGTTATATACAGGGACTGGTGATAACTGCCCATTTGTGAGAATGAGACAATGTATTACTTTCCCCAAAGTAGGCAGACTGCATATTACATTCAGCTTTCTGCCTGTGTCTTGTGGCAGTGCCAGTGACAAAGAAAATTGCCTGGGCTTGAGCCATATTGGAACAAGAAATGAGGTAAACAATGACATTAAAAAGTAATTCTCTGCAATGGCTTTTCTTTTTAGTAAGCCATTTTAATATACTATTCTGCACATGTAAATTGTGTGGTATAGTCATAAAAGGCTCTTGCCTTGAATTACTTATAATATTTGCTGGACTTTTCAGGCTGTTAATATAACCGGTATTAGTCAAAGTGGCAAGGCACAGTTATTTTAGTAGATCAATAAATCTGTCAAGTAAAAGACCCTGAGGTTTTGAAGCTTCTGGTGCAACCACCTTCACAGTACAGGGTATGTTGGGTTTTCATACTACTAGAAATATACATTCTAAAGTAAAATGCATACAGTTAATTTGAATGCAGCATGCGCTGAAATCCAAGCAAGTCAAGAAAGGCATCAGTAACTTTTAAGAGAGTATATCCTGTGCAACATAGGAAGTGGGTCTGAAGTCTTTCGCCCCTGGCATGGCACAAACCCCCAGGAAGGCTGCAGTGGGAGTGCACCCACTGGTGCAATAACTAGCTGATGGACCACACACAAAAACTAGAAATTAAGCACCTAAATCTGAAATTGGACTTCTGGCACACAAGCTCAAAATGGTGTGGTTCTTGAAGACCTACCTGCACACCAGACCTTTTGCTTTAAATAAAATGGGTTCATCTGATCAAGTGAAAAAAGCCAGTAATCAACATTTGTGCCTTATGACTGCATTTTCAACTCACTGCTCCTGTCTAAACTTGCTTAGGAAAGTCAGTAAAGAAATGTTATTGATTAGAGCCTTAAAGTGATCATTATAGTAGATGCTTTTGAAAATATGCAGCTGTCAATATGAGAGCAAGAATCATAAAATAAGCAACAGCTATTGCTTCTTTTTAAAATGTTGGGCCAGGGTGTAAGGAGTATGTAGTGGCCTAGCTGTTTCTTCATTTCCCTCCTCAGGCTGCGTCAAATCTCTTATACTGTCTACCCCGATGGAAAAAACTAAACACGATTTCATCTACTTTCCTATGCTTCTCCCTGTTAAAACAGCCACAGGCAAGGCTGAGGGGGGCAAAGCACCAATGGCTCCACCAGTCTGATTGCTTGACCACTACCTTCAATGAGAAATTAATGAACCCATAGTTGAGTAAATGGGAGAAATTCTCTCTCACCTTCCCCTTCCCAAGCCCCTGGTGTAAAAGAAGTATTAGGGTGGCCTGAGACTCATTGAAGTAATAGTGCATCTGGCGATTCAGCCCAACATTTGTAATTGGACTCATGACTCTCTCTTCATGCCTGAGAGCAACACACTTTGCCATTTGTTCAGTCATCTACGCTAGTCCAAAGTGGTAGATAAATCAACGGTCTGGAAAATAAGGCTTCATGCCTGTTTTATATTCATTTTGCGTAGGTACAAATGACTGCACAAGTGCCAAATGATAAAGCATCAGATCTACATAGGTGTTAAATAAACAGCAAATAGTCCCCACTTTATTTCCAAGTGTAATCAGATTGATTGAGCAGAAGAAACTTCAGTAGCTCATAGGTAATACCTGAATAGTAGTACATGAAAACAAACATTCCTATTAAACACAAAATACATACATTTCTGTAATATCTGAGGTCAATAATGTCTGAGACTGATATAATTTGTATTAATCATAAAATTCTACAAGCAATGAATGGTTTTTCTCTGCAGCAGTTAGAATATAGTATGGGTTACTAAAATAAATAGTTAATTGAATTCTAACACCATGATTGTATTACATGACAGCCATGTACTTACTTGTCAATCAGTTGTAACTTTTGTTAATAAGATTCACAGAGCTCATTATCTTTTTAGACTGTTAATTTCTGAAAAAAGACCTGCGAACAGAAAAGATGTTGTCTTGTTAAACAAATGCCAGATTGTTATTGAACACTCCACAGGAATCATGAAAAGAAATAATTTCCACAAAGAACCTGAAATTATTTGGTTGACCTTTATGATTTCTACTCCTTAATACAGACAAAATTGGAAAAGGGAAATCTCTAGATGCAACCTTTCAGGCTTTTAATATGTTGCGGAATAACTACTCTAGGAAAATGTCTATGCTTTATACAGACTTTTATTTCTTGATAAATGACACCCACCTTGACAACCAGAGAATCACAGAATGGGTAAGGTGTCCCCTCCCTGCTTAAAAGGGGTCATCCCTGAGTATATTGAACAGGATTGCATCCAGACTGTTCTTGAATATCTCCAGGCAGGGAGACCCCACAGCCTCTCTGGGCAATCTGTTCTAGTGTTCAGTCATTTGCACAGTGACAACAACCCTGTCTCAACTCATGCCCATCCAGTAATACAAATGAAGTGTCTTAAAAACAATCTATCTGAACCACGTAGTTCAAATCATTATTATATATGTCCCTGTACAATAAACTTTCATTTTCTGCCTTTCTTTGCACAACAGACAAACAGCATTCACCACATTCATAAACTTATGTACTGAATGACAAAAGTTAAAAAATCTCAGCACACCACTGAAGAATATCAGATGTGATTGAACACATGAACTACAGCCCATGGCAGTGAGGAAAAAAAGACTGACCTTGGGAAAATAGCTTCCTGCTCCAGTATCTGGCAATCATTTCAACACTGAGTACCTGAAGGACACACCAGCTAAATGTGAATTTCCCAGTATTATGATGCACTTCAGAGCACTCCACACAGCATATTGTCTTGTGATTAATTCTCACTGCATCTGTGGAAGGAAACCAACATATGGGGAGAGGGAAAAATATTATTTACCTCACTTTTCTTCACTTTCTTTTATGTGATCTAAAGTACATAGCAATTCAAAATATGACAGAAGTATTTTTTCAGGATAAATGTATGGCTATGAGTGTTTATTACATTATTTTTAACTTCTTTTCAAGAATATCAGAAAGTCTCATGTTTAAGATTTTATTTTGATCATCAAATCCTCTATAGTGTATCATTTACACACACTTAGCAAACTTCATCTTGAAATAATTTAAGTCCCCAGCACCTTTTTTTAAAGTTGCTGAAAATTGTGGTTATTTCATGATTATGAAATTTCTAAATTTCCAGGACCAATTTTATCATCTTTGCTTTTTGTTTGATAATTTTGTTTTATTTAATTTCAATTTTCTCTCTTTTCATATTAGAAATGGAATTTTTTCTTGTACTGCAAAATTCTGATTTCTCATTTTTGACTTGTAAGATTTCACCACACCTCCCTTGCACTGCCTGACAAGGTGATCAACGTCTGTTTTTTTAGGATGGCCCATCAGATTGCACCAAACACAGAGCAGACCATCATTTTGGCCACAATCTCTCCTTCAAGCAGTGCTGTTTTCCTGCAGCATTGCTTTAGTCACTACTGCAATATTAATGAGCACTGGCCCCAGAATCTTTCTCTGTAGGATACCTCTGTTTTCTGATAGAGCTCCTTTTCAGTATAGTCCACCGAGGCCTACCCTAAACAATTCTTTGTTACAATTTTTGCGTTAAATCTTTTCACCCTCCACTAAATGCTTAATCTTCATCTTAATCAGTTTTGCTCTGAAGCAACCTTATATGGAATAAAACCCACAAAGTTTTATTAAGATCTAGTGGCACCCAGTAGCGTACAATCCCATTCACATTATTTTCCATTGGTAGAAATGTTGTTACTTCTAAGACTTGTGTCACATCCATAAATTCATAGAACGTTATCTACTGGTCTTGCCTAGTGAGCAATCACCTGCTGAGTTCAAGCACAGTTTCCCAGTGCCTGCCAACATCTGGAATAAGAACTACTGGAAAGTAATATAGCCCATTATGATGCTTTCACCTAATTTCAAAATCTGGGGTCTTTTCCTCAGGATGTGCATTTCCATATATTGCTTTTTTGTCATTTCAAGAATTGTCATTCTGAACTCCATCTTTCTGTAGAAGATAAGTTTTCATGAATTTCTGACTGCAAAAAGCTCATGTAAAAGCTGCTCAGGGGAAGCTTCAGTCTGAAATTTCTGAGTTTAGGACTGGTAAATTTTGCATCCTTCAATGTGCTTTTCTAAGTGTTTTGTTTCACAAACTAGCAATAACTTTATCAAAACCTCTATAAATGACATTGCAAAGTATACCCTGCAGCTTTAAATAATTCACAAACCCTTCTATATTTTCAACTGTTATGTGTGTCTCCTGATAAGAAACATCTCTGTCAATATAAAGACCACAGTACCCTTCACACTGAAATACAACTTAAGGTTACTATCTTATGACAGTGAAAACTAAGAAAATATTAAGTGACTCAGAACAAGAATATTTAGAAATAGGGCTGAGTGCCGTCTTTCTGTTTGCACTTGGTACAAACAGAAATTCAAATGCTGTTGACATGAAAGACATGAGACAATGGTTGGATTGTTTCACAGGATCACAGAATGGATCAGGTTGGAAGGAACCACAGTGGGTCACACTGTCCAAACTCCCTGCAGGGCCATCCTGGAGCACATGGCACAGGACTGTGTCCATACAGTTCTTGAATATCTTCACTGAGGGAGACTCCACAACCTCTTTGGGCAATCTGTCCCAGTGCTCAGTCACACCAATAGTAAAGAAGTCCTTCTTCATATTTAGGTGGATCTCCCTGCACAAGAGTTTCTGCCTGTTACCTCTTGTCTTTTCTATTTCAGCAGATGTTTCAGAAAAAACATCTGTTTTCACCTAGTATCAGTATATTTAGTATTTGGCAAAGTTAAAATTTGATTGAAAGAAGGTTCTGACTATTAAAAAAAAATAAATTAGTAATGACTTTATATACCTGAGGTAACTAATCTAGAGTGCCAGTCTAAAAATACAAAGTGTTACATGCAGGAAAATGAAGGAAAATAATTTTAAATCAATCAGCACTTCAAAAATATTTTTTAAAACTTCTTACCTTAACCTGCACACATCTTCCTAGTCAGCCTTCTGGAATAACATGTAAGAAATACTTGTAAATCTAAGAAACAGTCCATATTTGTAAAGAGAAGGTTATACTAAATTAATTATATATTTCAATTTTAGCACACTAAATTGAAACAATGTCAAGTCAAAGAGTTTTCATTGTCAAATAGACCTTTAGTTCTCTTTTATATAATCCACTGCAAATTGACACTAAGAGTATTATTTGCCTTATATAACAATAAGACCTTGTATATATTTTTATTTATAAAGGCAAACAGAAAATTCGGTACTTATTATTGCAGAAACAATTCAACTTTGCTCTATTTTCTTTAAAAGTTCTTGCGTTCTCTGGGGTTATTTAGTCAGGTCACTAAAACAATCCCTCCCAGGTCAGGTCATCAAGTTGCCTGGCAACTGTATTCAGGATTGATAAAGGCAAAAGGCAAACTACTTTGTCTTTTTTTTTTTTTTTTTTTTTTTTTTTTTTTCTTCCCCTTTAAAATCAATATGACAAGCTTGATATAGGTGATGTGAGATTAGCTGAGAAAATGCATGAAATTGCTCAAGAAATGCATTGCTCAAGATATCCAATTTCGAAGGCGAGGCCCAAGCACATCAGTCTAACATAAAGTATTATTTACACACGTTATTTCATTTAGTACATGTGGGGTTTGTGGGGGTTTTTGTGTTTTTTTTTTTTTTTTTTTTTTGTTTGTTTGTTTGTTTGTTGTTGTTGTTGTTGTTGGTTTTGGGGTTTTTTGTTTGTTTGTTTTGTTTGTTTTGGTTTTTTTGGCTGCTTGGTTGGTTGTTTCTGTGGTTTGTTTTGCTGGAGTTTTTTTGGGGTGGCAGGGACTATTTCATTCATAACAGAGCTCGGTATTTCATAATAGTGCCATTATGTTTTGTCCTGAGTAGCAATTTTAGTGTCATTAGGAAGAGAAATTGATCATGGATTGGGTTAAGGTAGCTTGACTGTACTATTATTTGCTTTAAAGAATTCTAGAAATTTTGTTTTCTGAATGCAGCGAACTTCAGTGTATAATGTTTATTCATGAATCCAAATGCCCCTTCAGCCATAAAGCTTTCTGCTTCTCCCAGTCCGTTTCCAAAGGCTTGATCAGTGTTTTCTTTTAATGCTGATGTCTTCATCCTCTCTTTATGCTTTGCCAATCTCTGCACTATTTTCCATAGAGCATAAAATATACCACTCAAAGATAGTTAAAAACCCCACAAACACCCTTAATTTGAAATTATTTATGTCTTCACTTGAAACAAATATTACTGTTTCAGCATTCCAGTGTACATAATTTTGGGCACCACCAGAGTCAGAAGTAAATTGGGATCTAAGCCAAAGTCCTTGCTCTAGTTCCAGTTCATCACAGTGTCAGTCACCTACCTCTAATCAAACGTCTGGTAAGCTTCTGACATGCAAAGGCATCTTCTGCTGCTTTTCTGGCTAATGAGACACAACCTTGTATATCTTTACCCCCCAAACCAAGGTGGACCTGTTTTAAACTGGTTTTCTATCAGAAAAATAACAGGGAATAATGATGTCCATGAGTACAAGTATAAGAAAACTGAAGTGTGGCAGGAAAAGATTGCATTAAGTCAGTATTTATTATAAGAATTTCAGTACTACAGGATACTGTAGAAAGGAAAAAGAAGAGTTATGCCATTTTGATTTTAACAAAATTGAGGCATGGTAGCTAGACATTGGCTGAATTTCTCTGTGTTGACTGGTCTTAAGCTGTGCCAAGTGAAATATAGGCTGGATATTAGGAAAAAGTTTTTTACAGAAAGGGTAATAAAGTATTGGAATGGTCTACCTGGGGAGGTGGTGGATTCACCATCTCTGGATGTGTTTAAGAAAAGACTAGATGTGGCACTTGGTGCCATGGTTCAGTTGAGGTTAGGGTTGGTAATCTTGGAGGTCTCTTCCAACCTAATGATTCTTTGATTCTGTGATTCTGTGACCATGTAGGCTGTTCATGTGTGAGCTATGGACTGCTTACCACTTGATTGCCTGATTGGTTATCTTGGTCATTATATGTTTTTTCTGCTTTTTGGCCTGAGAAATGAGACTTGTAAGACAGGACATGAACAAAAGACAAGGGATGAATAGTGAAGTCCTCATTTTCAATGTACTGTTACTCAAGTCTTCAGGTAAAGGTGTGTGCACACATTTAGACACACTCCTAATATTTTGTGTGAGCAAAAAGTGGTGTGAAAGCTTTTGGCAGTTAGCAAAGGGGCATAAATACAGGACATATGAGAAGACATTTATATTCCAAATCAGTATTTAGAAAAGTTTTGCTAAGGGTCTGAGAAGCTGAGCCGAACCCGAAGCTTCAGTATAGGTACTTTTGATAGAAAAAATATATTTGTTTATGCTCTGATAGTAGCTGTGCTTCTATCTGGCTGTCATCTACTTTCATGTTTTCCTTGACTTCAGAGGGAAAAACAGTGTATTTTTCAAAATTCTGACAGAGTGTAGCTGCCCATGCAGAAAAAATGATTTCTAAGCTATTTTATTTTACAAACTGTATGGAAACAAAAAGCCAACTATCACTCACTGCCCCCCTCTCTTGCCCCAGCCTCCAGGAGGCCGTTTTCAGGTCCTTCTGTCTGGCTTCCATAACCAGAGCTCTCAAGAGAAAGGCTTTTCTCTCACAAGCTGAGGACTCCCTTCTCAGAATGCTGTCTAATGGAATCCAAATTCTTCTGCTAGCACTGATTGACAGTCAATAGAGTAAAAAATTAATCAGATAGAGAATTAACGAAATAAAGCAAAGAGCCCTAGTTAGGACTGAAATTTCTAGTGTAGCAAAAGCAAGAGATTGTCAGCATTGTATTTGGACATTTCAGTATGTGTATTTTTGTAGTAAGAGACAAAACCCTTGAATTAGATTTACAGTAAAGGACCATTATTATTATTATTATTATTATTATTATTATTATTATTATAATATTTATTCATGCAAGAATAAATCATGTTGGACACCAATTTTTGATGCAGAATTGCTTTGTAAATGCGTTCAAACTCAGAAAAATTTATACCGTACAAAGTGTTTAATCAGGTGAGCTTAAGTGATTTAGCTAGAATTACCTCCTTATGAGAAAAGCACAGCTATAGAATATAAAATGCTCGTGAACTTTGAGGACCAGAACTTGCTTTCACATCTCCACTCTCTAGAAACCCCAAGGAAAATCTCTCTAGACCCTAGGGAAAAAAAAGGAAAAAATAAAAAGGAACAAGATGTTATGATCATGTTTTTTCTTTCTTGTCACCACTCTTCTGAATACATTTATTAACATTTTAACATTTGGAACTCATTCATGAGACAAATTGAGTACATCAAAGAATCTTCTACAATTATTGTTTCATGAAACAAATTTAAATTGAAAATTTCTAATCTACCACTCCTCCTTTTAGAAACTACACAAAAAAAGGAAATAATATATAAAGCCACAACTAAAAAGGGCAGAATTCTGCCAAACTAGTCCAATGCAGTTGATATATAATGATTGGTGACTGTGATTGAAACCTTTTATCAAATATGATGGTGAAAACCGTGAGTTATAATCTCAGTTTTTCCTTTGATCTTTCATCGAGGTGAAAGATTTTTTGACAGTCTCACAATAATCACTGTGAGTGAGAACATTCATTTTCTACTAAGTGCAGAAATAGAGGGGTTGAGTTTGCTTTTCTTGTGTGTGGGGTTTTTTTGTGGTTTGTTTGTTTGTTTTGTTTGTTTGTTTGTTTGTTTGTTTTAATGCCTAAAATACAGGTGAAAAAATAAGGACCCATAATAGTAGTAAGATTATATCTGATGAGTCACTTGACAAATTCTGAATATTGTAGCCAGTGAACTACTTAGGGACACACTGAACTTGCATTTCTACAGAACATATTACCTTTTAAACATAATATCCAAGCCTCACATTGCAAAGAGAAGTTTTATCAGCTTTCCATTTAATTCTGCCTTGTGCTATTATCTCAAAATGCAGCAATATCAGTGGCATTTTATGGTAAGTTAATAGGTATAGATAAAATCTTCTATAAATATTCATTACATCTCATTATTGCAAATTAATGAGCAAGATTCTGAAATTAAGGTTATTCTAATTTGGAGATATGTATCAGTTTTCCTACATATGAGACATAAGAAATAAATTATTCTCTAAAACAAAGTTCTAGTTTACTCCAAGGGTGGCCCAGAAAGACTGACAGCATACTGTAAATGGGGTAATCTGATTGGGAAGCAAGCACAGAATGGCTTCTTGGCTTTAGGTATGATAAACAGCAGCCACAACATTCATTTTTAGTAGCTGGATCATTTCTTACATACAAAAAATATTCTGTTGGGCTATTGTGGCTGAATCCCTGTCCTTTGCAGCAGTGGCTCAGAGGGCATGGCTGAGGTCATGGCTTATGTTGTTCACATTAGTTAGCTTTGAGAGAGTCATTTAGCTCACTTCTGCGTCAACTCTGTCAACATTTATCAGGGGAGGCCACAAGTCACCAGCTTTTTGAAAGTACCCAGATTTGCCCATCATGCTTGTGGGATGCAGCACCTTGTGTCTGATCTATGCAGCCTCCACCTACATCCCTGCGTTTGCGGTGATGTTAAATGACTTGTTCTGATACTGTGAAAGAACTTGGAAATGATCAGAATTCAAAATGAATGCTGGTGGTCTGCAAGGACAAAATTATCCTAGTGATATCTTTGCAGGACTACACCACTCTGTTGCCTAGAGAGGTTCAACACAGAGACTGTGGATGCCAGTATCTGCACATGTGCTTCAGAGAGGGCTGTGCTTGGAGAAGACGGGTCCTGACTCCTCTCAGAGGTGGTCAACGACAGAAGAATAGGCAATAGAAATAAGCTGCAACAAAATAAATCAAAATTAAATATTGCAGAAATCCCTCCTTCAGGACAATTGAGTAAAATACTGGAACAAGTTACCAAGAGAAATTTTGGAATAAAATCATAGAATTGTAGAAGCAGTAAGGTTGGAAAAGCCCTCCAATATCCTGTAGTCCATCAAACCCTTGATCAAACACCACCTTGTCAACTAAACCATAGCACTGTCACATTGAGTAGGCTTTTTTTGACCATGTCCAGGGATGGTGATATCACCACTTCCTTGGGTAGCCCTCTCCAAAGGTTGACAACCCTTTCAGTGAAGAAATTCTTCCTGATGTCGAACCTGAACACTTCCCTGGCCCAGCTTGAGGCTCTTTCATGTCACTGCTGGCCTGGGAGAAGTGGCTGACACCTACCTGACTAAAGGCTCCTTTCAGGCAGTTATAGAGTGCTAAGGTCTCCCCTGAGCTCCCATTTTCTCCAAGCTGAACAACCTCAGCTCTCTCAGCTGTGTCTCATAGGACTTATCTAGACCTTTCACCAGCTCTGTTGCTCTTCTCTGGACATGTTTCAGCAACTCAATGTCTTCCTTGTAATGATGGGACCAAATCTCGACACAGGACCCAAGTTCCAAGTACAGAGGACAGTCATTTCCCTAGTGCTGCTGGCTGCACTATTGATGATACAGGCCAGGATGCCCATGGCCTTCTTGGCCACCTGGGCACACACTGACTTGTGTTCAGCTGCTGTTGACCAGCACCCCCAGGTTCTTTTCCACCAGGCAGATTTCCAACCACTCTGCCCAAGCCTGTAGTAATGCAGGAGGTTGTTGTGAGCCAAGGGCAGGACCTAGCACTTGGCCATGTTGAACTTCACACCATTGGCCTCAGCCCATGCATCCAGCCTGTCCAGATCCCTCTGCAGAGCCTTCCTACTCTCAAGCAGATCAAGTTCCACACAAATATCTGGCCTTAAAAATATTAAAGACTCAGGTGGAAAAATCCTGAGCAACATGAATAAAATTGGTCCTGTTTGGAGCAGGATGTGCAATGAGGTGTCATCCAGAAATCTCTTCCAACCTAAATTATTCCATGATGCTGTGACAGCTCAGCTTTATAAATCAAAGGTCAGTCCTCCAAAAGTGGGATGTCTTAAACTGCAATCTTTGATTGAGAAATTTAGCTGTTTAGCATTTAAAGACTGAACAAATGAAAACAAAACAAAACAAAACAAAAAGAGGAATTTGGAGTTATGGGAAGGAGAGACTTCTAATTTGTGTAGAAATGCTGCAAACACCAGGCCAGTCTTAATAAAAGAATATTGCACTTTTTTTTTTTAGAATAAAATCATAGTACAGATTCCACCTTAATGGACATTTGGACCCTCAATAGCAGTTGCACCATGGTCTCTAATTTCAAGGCTACTGCAGGACCAAGACCAGGCAAAAGAATATTCAGTATTTCAGAGTACTATCAATAAAATTAATAAATGTATATTCTACTCCTGAAGCAGAGTGCTTCACATTCAGGAAACTCAGCGTTTAGGCTCACTATGATCAGTGCTGCTCTGGGGCCCTCTGGAAGACAAAAGCTGTTCTTCCCAAATCAGAGCTTGCCATGGACTAGCTCTTTTCTGTTTAACAGGTTTTGCCTTCTTGCCTGATTATGTCACTCATCCAGCAGTGGCTTTTCTCCACCTCCTCATTCCACCCACTGCTTTTGGGTGGACACATCAGTTTTCTGTAACTGAGAGGAAAAAACCACATTTTTTTCCCATATTTTTATAGGTCCCCTACATGCGTTGTTTTCAAAACTCAGACAGAAATATTTCTCTTGCCATCTTGCTTAATATTATCTTTATTTCTTTTGTCTTTCCATTTTGAGTTTGTGCTATTATTTAAGTCCGAAGTGTTCTCCCAATTAATATCTAAATCATAAATAAAACTACCTTTCTCTAAAATTAATAAAATAAATTTACAGTATTGCAAGGACTAGTACACTTGATAAAATTATTATAAACATTTTCACTAACTTATCTGAAATGCAAATTGGAAATACAGTTTGACTCACACTTTAGGAATGTGTTTTACCTTTGCCATGCTATCAGAAAGATGTGGACTTTAAAAAATGAGATTCATATGAAAGTGTTCATTTAAACCCTGGAAACTAGATTCTGTGACCTCTTGTTGATAGGATTTTTGCCTGATTAATGAAAGAAAACAGACTGAAATATTTTGCTCATATTAATATCAGCACAAGAGGTACATTCATTCCATCCTCTGTTTTCAGTGGATGCACAGACAAACCTTTGTTAGATGGTACCCATCCTCCCTTCATATGGGCTGTACAAATCATGTCTTTCTCATGAGAAAAAAATTCTTCTGTGCTCCTTCAAAAAGAAAAGTCTAATACATTTTGGAGGACTTTCTTCCCTTTTTATGGATACTGCTGGTCAAGAAAGAAATATAATTTAGGACACAGAACAGTTTGAGTGTGTAAACTTGTGGTGTTATACAATATGTCTTAATATTGCAGGTTTAATACTAACTGTGCTGCAGTAATTTAATAATTCTGTGGGAAGACTGCTGGGTTATAGAGGATATTTGTCTTGTGATTTCTTTGTGGCAAATCAGAAATTACAGCAGTGCTCAAAGGAATAGGAATCTTAGATACTCATGACCTTCACTGAAACCCCTTTCGTCACTTGTCAGTTCTTTAAGGGGCAATTTAATTGTAGCTCTTTGGCGGTGACAAGGTAAGTGCTGGCATTTTGGCACTGTCATTCATTAACCTCATGCAATGTCAGCAGCACTGCCTCAGACATGTCACCATTTCTCCAGTGATGGCAAGCTGACTTTTAGGACATATGTTATTTCAGAGATGCCTACTAGACAAGCCTGAATGTTTCACATTCTTTTGTATGGCATCATTTGTGTATTGTTTATGTTAAATAGCTTCAAGACTAAAACCAACTTGTTTCAATGCAGGAAAATAAAATCTGCCATGTGCCATGAACAGAAAACTACCTAAATTGTTTATCTCGCTCAGAAATTTAAAATTAAACAAAAAAACAACCGCCCCAACAACAACAAGAGATTAACAAACAAACAAACAAAACCCCCAAACCCCCAAAATACCCACCAACCAAATGAAAACAAAACAAAACAAAACAAAAACAAACAAACAAACAAAACCTTGAGCATAACTCACAAGGAAAAAAAAAATCACTATAACTGAAGGTTAAATAATAATCTTACACGTGCAAATTTCTTAAAGCAGAATTAAATAAATAAAATGCCAGGTCACTAGGCACAAAATGTATATTATCAATATTGTTATTTATTTTATATTTCATATTTCTGAGTGTTTGGGAACCCAAACTACTAATACTAAATCGATTGGGGAGATTTGATGCTGAGAATTATTTGCTGATAACAACATTTGCCAGTGCCTAGAAAAACAGTATATATTTGCACCTTTCCCCTGCTACTTTATTTGGACTTCAGAGGGACTGGTGTTTCTGTACAATTCCACCACATAAATTAATAGATATTATTATGATATAATTATTATAATGCATCACACATTATTATATATTTAATTATTTCTTATGTAATATAAAATTAATAATAACAGCAATAATAAGGAGCTTAGTTTTCACTTTGTAAATTCACAGGAGGAGAATTAAATATCACAAAAAAAAAAAAAAATTGTTGTTATGCGAAATCATGGATGACTCAAGATGCAAACTCTTGAATTTAGATTTGGAACCCTAGAAATTTAAATCATTTGGGTCTATCTATTTTTTAAATTTTAAAAAAAGATCTAGATCCAAGTTGAAGCTGAATGTCAAAATATTCCTATGTTTCCATTTTTGCAAAAGCCTAGCCTAACTTGTCTAGAGCTTGAATCAGCATAACCAGCATTCAATTATGTCCAGTTTCTGAAGCCAGATGGAAAAAACTCAATACCTGGAGCTCATTGCTTTTTTTAAAAGAGTTTAAAAATATTCCTTTCTCTAGCCAAAATGAAAGAGTTTACTACTGTTGCTGAAAAACCCTCCCCAAACAGCAGATATCAAGAAGCAACCTAGTCTTAAGAAAATATGTAATTAAATTTACTAGGGATGTCTGAGGAGAAAGTTGGAAGAATTTCTACCAAAAACAACATGCAAGTTTTTACAAGTATTGATCATACAAATATGATTTTATGAAAACAAACAAACAAACAAAAATAAAAACAACACCAAAAAACCCCAAACAAAAACAAAAACACCCCAACACCTGCTGATTTATTTAAATCAGCAGTTCCCAGAGAATAAAACATTTCCATGACTTATTCCTATCAGTTCTATTACTGACTTTAATAGAAACATGTAAGTGAAGGCAAGGGCATTGCTGAGAATGCGTGAGAGTGGTGTGTAAGTGGAATGACCGAAACTTCTGGCAGATGAAGTGATAAATGAATTGAGGTACAGTGCTGAGAGCCAAAACAGACATTCCATGCACTGTTACAGTGCACCTGTTAAGAAACAGTAATCACTTCCAGACACTGCACTGGATGCAAATGTACATAGCATTATTTTGTAAATAAAACTCCGCCGATGTTAAAGGACATGTTAAATGCAGAGCAGCATCCATAGGAGAGCAGTAATGACTGTAGTGGGCCTTTTCCAGTCAGTGGTGCTAGGTATAAAGAGAAAAATTTTAAAAGCACAACACTTCCAATTAGAGAGCTGGGGTTCTATTGGGTGAAAGCAATCCCATAGTGATACATCATGCAGTTTGAGTTCTCTTTTCCAAGAGCAGCCGTGCATCACCGAGCTGCAGCTCTGCCCCACACTGAGAGTGACACTTTGCTAGGAGGGCCTGCTGCACATTCACACCAGTCACACTAATTGATCCAACAGTCTTTGCTACAGCAGTTTAGGAGAATTTAAATCCTCTCTGTATATTGCCAGGGCTGGCAATACAGATGAGTGATTTCCTTTATTCATACATGAAGATTTAGAAACACAACATTAATTGCTCTCCAGACAATTTCCAATTTGATGAACAAAAAAATTGAACCAAAGCAAAAGAAAGTGCAGGGATGATTGGATTGAAGGATTATGTTGAATCCCTGCGTGCTGGGTCCCCTTTTACCAGTTGTCCTGACACCTTTCAGGAGCTAAACTACTTCTCACATATTTAGCACAGAATTACATAATTATAAGATTTTCTACTTATAAATGAAAGACAATTCTTTCACTGCAAAAATAACTAAAACCTAATTCTCAGCAGGAGTAAGATACAAATATAAGAAATTAATAGGCAAAGCTGAACCTAAACTACCTTGTTGCTCTTTCTTCCAAGTAAAATGTCACATTCTGCTCTACCTGACACTTATATTGGTGCCCACTTCCATACTTTCCCACTTCAGGGGCTTCTCAGATGATCCGTCCTCAGCTAACAAAGCACCAGATGGCTTTTGTCAAATCCTTTCCTCCTGTGAATGGCAAAAATGTGATACTACTGGCCCTTGAGAGCCAAGCAGGTCAATGGGAGGGCAGAACTGACCCATTATCTTTACTTTATACACATTTAGCTAAAAAGGTGAGAAAATCTGAATGAGATGGTGTTATGCCTGGGAAAGCTGGCAGGGCAGGAAAACAATGGACAGAAAGCCTTGCTCTATCGTCTCCTCTCAATCAGCCCTATAAACCTTGCTTTGCTTCTTTCCTGGGAAGATCTTGAGTAATTTAGCAAATATTAATTAGTTATCCAGGCATGCCTTCAAGAAAATAGAAATGTGTACTAACTCTAGGACAAGCAGAAGCACAAAACAGTTGAGAATTTTGTACCCTTCATTTCACCAGAATTACGTGCTTGACTAGTCAGAAGAAGTGGTGGAGTTTCTTTCAGTGCGTGACTGTTCATATTTAGTTTCCCTAAAGATACGAGTCTCTGCTCATTTGACCTGCTACAGCACATTTCTGAGGAGGAGCTGACAGATGTGACACAAGACCTGCATGAGTCCCATGTGCCCTGGAGCAGCCCATGTGATCTCAAAATGTACCAGACACTTTAGCATAGAGTAACCCAGATCTCTAAACTAATCTGACATGGTTTTCTATGTGAGCTACCAGCAGCTGTAGACAAGGAATATCATCAATATAGTCCATGGACAGGAAAGGGGAATTCAACCCACCCTATAGAACTGGTTCACCTGAATTGCTCTCTAAGCTTCAGTGACTGCAGTGATCAGATCTTTATGGATTCTTGGAGAGCTCTGAAAACATTCTAAACTATTCTTAGGTTTCTCATAAATAATCTCCAGACTCCTTCGCTTGAAAAAGCCTATCACTTCATCCTATAATGTCAGTCCTCATTTTTCACCTACTGTGAATAAACTGATTTTTTGGAGATATCAAAAATATATAAAATATATCAAAAGATAGTGTTTTCTTTTTACAGGAAGTAACAAAACACATTACTTCTGGTTTTAGTTATGAATGTACTTCACAGTAGAACCAGCCAGTTATTGTCATTGCTGTATTTGAGGTCTCAAAGAACAGGATAATATTTAGGTTACTGACATCTAATTTTGTTAAGACTCTCTTGAACTGGCCTAGGAGAATCAGTAATTCCAAACTTTTGCTGAAAAAGTTGAGAGCAAAAGATACCCAAAGGCTGGAAAAAAGGAACAATCACAGATATGATTGTGAGAGACTCAAAGAGCAGGTCAGAAAGCTTTAAATGGGAGACAGGAAGCCTAATGTATATTTTCATAGCAAAATAATCTCTTGTAATTGCAGGACCAGCCAAAATCAAAGTACAGTAATCTACAACAAAGGGAGGGAGTGAAAGTCATGATTCAATGTCAAAAGAAAAACATTTATAGGAAAGAGGAGTCAGGGAACCATGAAAGGATGCTGTCTTTGGCCAAAACTCCTGGAGTGCTGAGAGGAAACTGCAATAAAGAAATGTCTGTAAGTGCGCTGATTGTTTTCTACAGATCTGTGCACTTCTCATGCTAAAAAAGAACAAAGATGTCTAGAAAGATATCCATTTGTCTGCATGTTTTCTTAGCCCAGTTTGGAATTAAGCAATAAAATGGGGTATCTAGACATCTGTTTGTGCGAGTGTGCCTTGTTCTCTGCCTCCAAAGCCAGATGGAATGGCCCAGCTCACTTTGTGCAATTAAACCAGTCTCAGATCCAAAGCAGAATGGTTACTGCCCTGCTCTTTTCCCAGGCAGCCCGATGTGGCTGTGACCAGAGATGTGGTGTTGAGCCCAACCCTGCTTCACTCACACCACCCACACACCACAGATGGAGTGTCCTGGGGAGCTGCTTAAGTTACCAGAAAATGATAAACCATGGGTACAGGTGGGTGAAGCAAAAGATAGTTTTGGTCCAGATTTACAAAATGGGTAGAAACCCCATATTTTTTACCTCATCATATTTTAATTAATTTAATGACATTGTTGCCCTCAGGAGTTTACCTGCAGTGAGATTATCAATGCAGATTATCCAAGCCATAGGTTGACCACCAAGTTCCAAAATGTTTCTGCTTAAAGCAGAACACCACTTAAGCAAAGCTGTACTGTCTTGAGAGCTGAACTGCTCCCTGGTCCCAAAAAACTGGTCGGTTGAAACCTACCTGATTTAGCCTACTTTTACACAAAGTTCTTTGTTCCCAGAATAAAGTGAGCAGTGAAACAAAGTATCATTGCTGACCACACTAAAATAAGAAAAGGTTCTACTGGTGGGGTGGCTACAGGGGTGGCTTCTCTGAAGAGCTGGCAGAAGCTTGCAGAGGCAGCAGAGTTTACCTGGCAATGTTTACCTAGCTGGGGCTGAGCTGGTGCTTGTACATCCAGTCAGACTAATGCTGACTGATTTTTTTTCAGCTGCTTTCTCAAGAAAGCCTAAAACCAAACCAAATATTTATTATTTTCTGTGATGAATATTGATTCAGGTGTTGATTACACATGGCTTTATATCAGTTGAAGATCTAAAGTAACATGGGTACCTTTGCAGGCAAAATCTGGATCCCAGAGGCAGTGAAACACTCCTCTATTCCAACAGGAAGATAAAATCATTCTGCTGCTAATTTCTTAGCACAACACATCAGATGTTTCTGTAATCAGAGTTCAGTGGCCTTGAACTGTTCTCTGTAATTCTTCAACACAAAGAGTGCAGTACTTAACATTTTTTTTCACACTAGTTTATATGATGTCTTTTTAATTAATGTGTGAGCATCTTTACCTGTCCACAAAGCCACAGAGCACTTAATTCCACAAAAGCAACAGGAACCACAGGTTCCAGCCTTCATTTTATTACTGTTTATCTCTGTGCCAGATGTAGGTGAAGATTGCATGGGTAATCCTGCCATTGCTTAATTGGCTGGCAGTTTTTTCTGAAGTTCATTGAGGAGAATGTCATTTCTGGAGAGAGATGCAGGAGATGTTCTGATAAAATGCTGTGTAGAGGTACAAACACCAGCAAGAGGGAGAAGGCAGTGGGGAAATTGGTAAAAGGAAATTAAGTTTTGTAATATCACCCGAAGATAGAACTTAGGAGTTCAAACCAACGACTCTTCACTACAGTGAAACAAACCCAGGGTGTTTACCAACCTAGAAATAATTCAGCTATCCAAGTGGTCTTTTATAACATGAACCTTGTAAGCAAATGAAGAAGCAGAGGCCAGAGTAGATTTAAACACTTTCATGAAATTTCTAACACTGCAGTAAAAATAGATAGTTCTTCTTTTTTTTTTTCTCCTGTTTTTGATTTATGTCCTTCTTTTTTATTCATTGTGTTCGAATACACTGGAGCTTGATAATTTTCAAGTAAAGACAAATGAATTATTATTTGCTGCCCCTTTATAAGTTCCACATGCACATGGAATAATAAGTTTATAAACCAAAGCCAATAAATATTTTAAAAATAGTCTGTCATCCTGTAGTATTCCTGATAACATTTTGATTCCAACTCAATTCATCCTGATCTCTCTCATTATTCACTGTTGAACTGTTTAATGACAGACTTGTAGACCAACTGGCATGAAGAGTGCAGGAAAAGTATTATTTTTCTGCAATATAAAGTTGGGTGTCTCACTTCCATTATTCTCTTTCACACCCTCTTTTGTAAAGTAAGATTTTTTTAAGGAAACAGAGAATCTCAGTTCCATTGAGATAAATAGTGAAATTATAAATAAATTTGCCAGAGGCAATGCTTCTTACTTACTGCCTTTTCTATCAAACTTTCTAAATTACCGTTTTGCTAAACAAGATGACTACCTTCAGCAGGAACAGTTTTCTCAAGTCCCCCAGTGAAGGCAGTGTTCCTTTATAGTGTATATATGCATACTTGGAAGCTTCCCACCAAAGTTAGATAAAATCTGCTCCTGATTAAATAAATAAATAACATCTGCTGAAATCTTAGAACAAGCATGACAAACTGAAAACTGAAACACTTGCACATATTTGATGATTTGCACCAGGCACAAGCATTACTCTATCAGTATTTCTGAAAATAAGGGTCAAATTCAGCCAAGTGAGGATCACAACCAGAAGTGGGAATTATCAGCAGAAGCTCAGAAACTGCTGCTATGTATGTTAAGCCTGGCTTGTATTTTTAAGATATTATATATTTTTAGTTTTACATGCTGACCAGTGTAGATTTCTTTCTTCAGACTCCGTCTTCTTGCTTTTTTTCTCCAGTTCTTTAGTTCTAATCTTTTTACTCACAGGCAACACTTTTCTTAACATATTTGGAATGCAACCTAACCTCTTTGATTCATCCAGTTCTCTCCTCCCCCAATAACTGAAAGGTAATACCTAGACAAAAGCCTCCCCTTATGCCCTCCATCCAACACTAATTATCAAATTTCTCCTCTTTGTTACAATAAAAAAAATAATTACAGTAGTCTTGCCTTTCTTGAAATATGTCATTGTTCTTAAGAGGTTTTGCATATATGGGAGAGGAGATGTCTTGTTTTTCTCTTTTGTTCCCAGTACATTAGAACATACAGATGAGCAGTACTGACATATTTGTCTGGATCCATCAAGTTACAGTTACTGGTACAAGTCTTCCATTGTCTATAGGACACCAACATATGCTATAATTATTGTTCCATCACTGCCCTCAAGAGTGAACATCTGCTCCTACCCTACCATCACAGTTTTAATCTACTTGTAGCTCCTGTTTCCTTGAAGAGCAATCCAAATGAGACAGATTCTGTCTCTTATTTTTCTCTGTTTTTTTAATAGCTTCCAGGCTTTCACCAGAGTGAAGTGAATACCTCGAGCTCCCACCAGTATTCATTTAAATGAAAAACTGCATTCCCTATAGCTGTGCTTGTGCCTGTAAGCAGATGGAGTGAGGTGGGAATCCAACTTTCCCACAGGCACAAACACAATAATAGAAAATTGAATTTACTATTTAAGTGGTGGGGGTGTTACAATTCTCAGAGACCAGCCACAGCCTCTCTTCAAACTGCATTGAGTGGGGAGCCACAGGGTTTGCATCAATACTAAGTGTCCTTCCACTGGTGCACAGACATCCTAGTCTTTTGCAGCCTTTCCCAGCTATGATGGAGTGGCTCCGTTTGCCCATTCCATCCCAACTCACCTCTGTGGTTTACACACTTAAAAAAATATTTTGTCTTTACCTTTTGGACAGGATAAATTTGAAAAGAAACTAAGGCAGGAGAAAAAAAAAAAAAAAAGTATTCCCATAGCATATCTCAATTCAATGCCTAAGAGTACTCACAGGCACATAAAATTATGCTTTTGCATTGGTTTATGGTTGGGCTCAATGATCATAAACATCTTTTTCAACCTTAATGATTCCATGTTTCTATTGCCAATAATCTTCTGTGGTGACGATGCATAGCCAAACTTGCACACCTCTCTTGGCAGAGCTAAGGAGTCAGTGTCCTTCCAGCACCTATCCTCACCCGATGAACATGGGAAACACTGCACTCATGACACAGAAATCCCAAAATGTTTAATAGAATGAGTTGCAACTTCAAGTAATGTAAAACTGACTGGACTCAGAGACAAAATATTAGATGTGAAAACTGTATCACCATCAAACCCTTAAATCTGAAGAAAGTATTCTATTTATTTGAAGAAACCATAACTTGGATGAAAACACTTTGGCATACTGTGGTGTATGAAATTCACGTCTGACTCCCCCTTTCTGCTTTCTTCTCTGACTGTCCAGAACTTAAACTTAGACCAGAGTGGTATCAAATGGCATTTTCTCTTTTGTTATTGTTCACTAGCCTCTTCTCTACTGCTTTGGAAGATGGATTTGGAAGCAGTCTTGAAAAGAACTCAGTCTCCTGTGCAACTGTCTGCATTTTAACTTAAAATTGTTTTCTCATAATGAACCTTATACACCACCAATGAAACAAAGCACCAGTGACAATTTCAATACCATATATTAATCTTCTTAATTACTTGGGAGTGGCAGCTGTCAAGCTGTCTGCTTGGGAGGACTTTTCAATGTTACACTGCAAATTATCATCCTTTTTGGAAATACTATTTATCTCTTGCTTTACTGTAAACTTTTCATGATATATTCAATAATGGAAGAAATAATTCCTTCTAATATTCTGTAATAAAAAGTATACTTTTTAATGCTGATGAAGACTGAATCAAAGGTACTTGCAATTTTAAACCATCAGAAATAACTCTGATATTGACTTAGTTTCTACTGCATTTAGACCTCAGTTATACCTCAAGAATCTCTTCACCACCTTAACTTAAAAAGACTTGAAAAGCTTGTTTTGAACCAAATTAAAAAGCTGACTTTAACTGCTTTTTAGGAAAAAAAGCATAAATTATTACACCTCTTCATGTCAATCTCTCAGTTTGTCCCTTGCTTCAAATCTTTTCACCAATTTCATGACACTGTGATAGGAAAGGAAAAAGTTCAAGGGTATTAAACTCCTACTTAGTTACTAAAAGTAGATACTGTACCATAGAGGAAAGAGAGGAGGACAAATTAGAGTGATCACTGAAGAAGAGGTGAGGTCCAAGACAAAAGCAGCTACATGGAAAAGAGTTAGGTGCAAAATGCCAAAAATTCTGCTGCTTGTGGAAGAAAAACCCCAGGGTGCATTTTAGAGGATTTTGACACAGTAGATTTTATCATGCGCCTGATATGCCTAGCACTGAATAGAGGCACTGAGAAATTAGGAGGATGGTGGAGTGGCACAAGACTGGTCCTGGGGGCAATCTCAGGAAGGTATCTGCCTCAGCCTTCCCGTGCTCTCCATCAGAGAAAATTATGACACTTGAAGGCTGTGCCTGCCTTGCACACATCCACTCTTGTCATGTGTCCCCACCAAATGTTCATCAAAACTTGCCTGAAATGGGGGTCCTCATGCTGTTGTAGTGCATTATTTGGGTTTATATTGTATTTCATTTTTATATTGGGTTTTGTAATGGTTTCTTCTGTACCACCATGTATCACGAGGTTTGTACCTGCTCCTTCTCCCCACCCATCCTCCCACACTGGAATCTAATCCAACTCTGTTCCACTCCCACCTTATCCCTGGTTGGGTAGTGTCTTGTCCCTGCCTCTAGCCCCTTCTCCCTGGGTAAAAGCCACGGGACGACGTGGAAATTGCTCTCTAGTTCTTGGGACCGGGATGGGGATGGGGACTGGACTGAGCTCCGGACTCTGCAGGGGCAGGACCACAGGCTGAATAAAGCTGTGATTCCCCCCAGACCAAGGGCAGACTCTTTCTTTTTGCCATCGACAGACGCCTGCTCTCTCTAAAGGAAAAGGTTTGCATCCTCTGCGATCTTTTAAGGCCCTGAAGAGAAAAATCCTTCTGGCTGTAGTTTCTCTCTCAAACTAGCCAAGGCAAAACCAGAGCAGGGGCTCCAGGGGAGAGAGAGCCACGTCATCATGCCGTGTATTTGTCACCTGCAAATGGTTGTTGACTGGACAAGTACTTGTCAAACCAAGTTTCAATATTCAGCCCTGGTCACACTGAGCTAACACGGCTGTGATACATGCTATCATGGGTTGGCACAGTTTTATTTTCTAGTTACAGAGAAATGTGAATGTGTTTCCCTGCCATGACTTTAGAGTTATGAGGGAGAGGACAGGGACCTATCAGAAGGTCTGCCAAGATATTGGCAGCTAACCTAACCAATAAAGATGCCAATGCAACTTGGGAAAGGACATTTAAACTCTTCATCTTCAGCAAGTCGCTCTCTTGCTTCCCGGTCAACCATGAGGTAACATCGTGTGCAGCCGGGGGGCCCGGATCAGGCCCTGCTGCCCTCTGGGCGGCTGGGCTGGGCCCAGCTGAGCCTCCGGGAGCTGCTGCCCGCATGGGAGCAGCCTGGGCCCGCTGAGCCCCTCTTCCCCCGGCTGCCAGCGGGGGAGAGGGGAGGCTGCAGCTCGGCAGTGCTGGCCACATGCTTAGGGCCGCAGCAGACGGGGCCAAGCCATGGCCCAGTTTAATCACTGCTGGCAGCTGAGAAAGAAAGCATGCAGGTTCCTAACAACTCTGAGCCAAGCTGCCCTGGATAAGACTGAGGAGTGGAAAAGAAGACCTGCACCGGCTTCCTCTGTTGGCGCAGCATTTCATCTTTACAGCCCTGCAGCCTGGAGCAGAGCACATGGCCCCTACAGGCCTGGGTGGATTTAACCCTTTCCTAGCAACATGGAGCTCCTAAAGCACAACCCTTCTTTGAGAGAGAAAAGAAAGAAAACAGAGGGTATGTAGAACAGACATGCATGAAGTCAGTGGATTAGACGGGAATGAACTGATAATATTGGAATAGGATTGAAGAAGTAGGCATTTTTAACCGGACTTTTCTGGGGTAAACTATGGAGAAATAGACTGTTCTTTGCAGCATCTTAGTGTTGTTGGGGAGAATGCTAATTCTGATTAAAATTGAGGACTGATGTAATTGAGATTTAATTAAGGACTCTAAAGCCCCCACTCCTGGGTCAAAAGGAGGTCTAGCCTTTGAGTCAAAGATGATTTTAGACTAGAAGAAGTATTTGTAAACAGTACCCTAGACACACTGAGAGGCCTTGCTGATAGAACATCACAGTGCAAAAACTCCATGCAGTTGCAGACGTGTGACATTGGGAGCCACTGGACTTATTTCCTCTTATGGGAAACATCTCCATAAAACTCCAGAGAGACTCTTCTCCTAAAGTTATGAATGATTATGTTTAAATAGTGAAACTGACTGAAAATCACAAGTTGTCTTTCTATGTTGCTTAAGAAGAAAGTTAATAGTTTGTAGGGGGAGGGAAGAGTGTTTTAAAGTTTCATTCTGTTTTAGTTTGTTTTCTTTTGCTCAACATTTTTTTCCATTCTTTTAGTGTGTGTTAATAAAACTATTTTGTTCATTTTTAAGCTTGAGCCTACTTTGCTTTTCTCCTAATCTCTCCCTCCCACAAAAAAAAAAAAAAAAAAAAAAAAAAAAAAAAAAAAAAAAAAAAAAAAAAAAAAAAAAGACACTACATTAGTTGGTGTTTCTGCCCAGTTAGATTAAATTGAAACCATTACACATACACAGAACAAGACATTACTTTAAGTCACATCCAGGCAGGCAGAGGTGTGGTGGGGCACAACTTGGTATAACATGGCACCATCATCCATTCCTATTAAGAACCTGAATATTGTAGAAGTAGCAGGTAGAAATTAACATACTTTTGAAGAAAAAAGTTTTGCAAATCCTAAAGAACATTTATGGAACACAAATAGTTAGAATACAGGTTGGTGACTGGTAAATTTACAAGTTCTTAAATTACAGTACAAATTCACTGCTTAAATAAAGAAGATTGCTTTTCAAGTAGCTCCTGTGTTACCTCTGTATTTGTCCTCTCATTACACCATTGCTACATTGATTTTCAAACTATATTGAATTTATCTTTCCTTAAAAGAGACCCCAAATCCAAAGCAAAGAATAATTTTCAGCATATATAGATGGCTAGACTAGCCTTAGCTAACAGAAAAGAGGTAAAAGATGTAAAGGATTTGCTGGTAAAAGAAAAGCTGATGGATTACTCTTCTTCCCCTAGGAGTCGAGAAAGTTCAGAGTAGGTCAAAAATGTCTCAGTAATTCCTTGCAGAATCTTCATATTTCCTAATCCTCAGATCCCTCTTGCTCTCAGAGAAAACTATATGCTTATCATCCTAAAACAAATAAGTAATAAAATAGGAAAATAATGCTGGAAACTCTTACGTTTATGGCTTTACACCAGTTGCATACTAGTTTAACCAGAACATTAATTGTCCAGTGGAGCAGAAATAATGTAAATTGTTCAGGAAATCTGTTGGAAAGATAGTGATTGCATGCACTTTTAATATATTAAAAGTTTTCATTTAAAACCAGAAGGGAATATAAATATATATACATATATAAATCAAATAAGGCAACTTTCTGCATCCTCTGAAAATACTCTAATTTTATCCAGATTAAAACATTGTATTCTGATGGGCTAGTTTCTTGGTGTGTTTTTACTTAGTTGGTTATTTATCCATTGCCTAAAACGAAATTACTTTCAAATATCAGAACAAGGTGTTTATCAGAGTCTTAAAAAAAGTTAAAGGAGGACAGCTGAAGCCATTTCAACAATCTGGCGATAACTTTTTGCATAAACAAATTGGATTGCTCTTTGAAGACACATAAATTATAAACTGCTGAAGATTTGCATGCTGAAGTTATTCTTGCAATCAGGGAACTCTCTTAATGAGTCCTATGTAAAATGAGTCTTTTACAGTCTAGATACCTGTTATGACTACCTTTAAAAAATATACTGTAAAAGCAAAACATATATATCTCAAAAGATTATGTTGTTGGAAGTGAACAGAAAAGATCTGCTAAATTCTTCCAGCTAAGACCATTTGAACTTCGCTTACATTGTGAGTTGTCCATGAGTACTCTGAGAACTGCTTTGCAGCCTTGATGTTTGCTCTCAAAAATTCATTCGACTTTCAAGTTACTTCCATTAAACTTATGTGGTCTTGGGGAAAACTTCCTGCTTGTGCAAGTACCATGGTACAGTGCTCTTTTGCTATTCAAGGGTTAAAACTTCATTTTCCTATGAAAAACAAAGGATGAACTAAAGAGAAGTATGACAAATACTTAAAATTAGAGAAAAATACAACAGTGGACAAATTAGAGACAAATACAGTCAATGGACAAATATTAAGATGGGAATAATTCTAGGGCTGAGAACCTGAGTTTTATATACAGACACAGACAAACATGCAAACACATGTGTACACACCTTTCATTGGAGATACAAAATCTTTGCAGGAGGCCTTTCTGGATCCTCTGCAACACATGGGTTCAAGAAATGGGTTCATTTTGATGGTAGCACTATGGTACTGTATATGTATATGAAGATAGTTACCAGGCAAGCCATTAAATTTTTTTATTTTTTCCTGGATTTTCTACATAGGAAAATTCACTTTATGTAGGATAGGATCATTCACTTTATTTGTTCCAGAAACCACTCAAACTGGCTAGACTGTACAAGCAATATATAAACAAGCATTCCCTTACCTTAAAACTTGTCATAAAGTGTTTGTCCTGAAAGATGAATATTCTCACTGCTCAGAGATCACCATGCATGCTAATAAGATGTAAAATAGCAAACACAAACTGCAAAAATTCTCAGGCTCATGAAAAGTGCTTAAAACGTTCTCACAGATCACTGAATTTTCCTGCACTTCAATTGAAATCTAAAACCTACTTCCTGGTTTCCTGCCCTTTTTCCTATGTGCCCTGCTCTTTTATCTCCAGAGCTTTTCCCTTTTCTATGTTCTTCCTTCACTACAGAGGAGTAGCTTCCCTCATACATTCCCTTTTACAATGCCAAGGCTTGGCTTACACTGGATAAGGATGAAGAGCATGATTAACCCTGTACTTCATATAAGGCTTCAGCTAACTTGTGCCTATTATCTGACTGAGCAAGAATATCCTCTTAGCTCCAGCAGAAAACTGGAGTGAAAGCTTAGAACATGTTTCCATGTTTGCTTTCATTTTTTCCAGGATGTTTATGAAATGGAGGTATGATTTGAAATGTTCTCTTGCAAACCAAGGAACTTTGTAGTTGCAAAAGTCACGACAGATTGAAAGAAACCTGAAAATAATGACAAGCTGATTGCCTTTATGGTTTACAGACCTTTCATGAAGGAAAAGTATCACTTGTGTTGAGAGCAATAATCCATCTATGAAATAGAACTGTTTTGAAGGAAAAATGCAGCTAGAATATCTTGTGAGTTTCTCTGGCCCAGTTAATAATTTAAGGACACTGGGATCCTGGGTTTTTAGAGAGGGGAGAGAAGATCTGTTTACTCTGTACCAGAGTGGTCTGCCTTCCCTTATTCCTTAAAAAAACGGTGTATAGCCTCTGTGGTCCTTCCTGAAAGTCAGCCTGTTTGACCTCTCTGTCTGATAACCAAGTGTCTGATAATCAGTTCTAAGCCAATGGATGAGCGTCTCAACCACTGGAGCTGGGTTCACGAGCTGGTGAGCTCCAGCCCAAACAAGAGAATGTCATGGATGTAACATACCAATATTTGTGTGACTAGGAAACATCTCCTAGTACAAGTGGCTTAGCAAAATGGGACACCTCTGTCTGAAAACAGAGGACTATGATTCCATGCTTATTTGAACTAAGTGTTCATTTTAAAATGTGCTATAAACCTTTGAACACAGAAATATTGTCGCTCAGTAGCACTTACAGCAGAGAACTTCATGTTGCAGTTATGTCAATGGCTTGGTGCTCTGCAAAACACACTCCTAAAATGTACAATTAACCAGAAATGCCAAGAATACTCCTTGCTTTAGGAGAAGAGTAATGTGGTAGATACACGGATCCACCCTGGAACCAACCAGGAAAATAAGCACCCAAACAGTGATCTCAAAGACAATTGAAAAACCCAGCAAAACATGCAAAAAAAGAATAAGTACATTAAGAATCCATATTTATTTCAAAGCTCTTTTAAGTTTTCCCCCACCATTTCCTTATTTTATAATTTTTCATTACACAGATATAAATAACAAGAATTGTAAAGTTGTGTGAAAATTGTTGGAGAAAAATCTTACCCATACTAATAAACTGCTGTACACACTGCACCACACTGAATGACAGAATTTCTCCTTACATCCACAAGTTATTGAGAATAGTCTTCCATCAAATAATACAAACAGTTTTACACTATTTTGTTTATAATTTAGAAAATCATCATTTTAGAGGGGTCCCCAGCACAGGAAGCACATGGATCTGTTGGAGTCCACCATGATAATTAGTGAGCTGGAGCACTGCTCCTATGAGGAAAAGCTGAGACATTTTGGATTGTTCAGCCTAGAAAAGAGAAGGCTCTGAGGTGATCTAGTTGTGGAATTCCAGTACCTGATGGGAGCCTGTAAGAAAGATGGAAAGAAAACACTCATAAGGTCATGTAGTGACAAGGAGGAATGCCTTCAAACAGTAGCCATTAAGCCTATTTCAAACAATAAGTTTAGATTAGACATTAGGAAGAAATTTTTTACTGTCAGAGTGGTGAGGCACTGGAACAGGTTACCCAGAGAAGTTCTGGACACTGCATCCCTGGGAGTGTCCAAAGGCAAGGTTGGATAGGGTTCTAAGCAACCTGATATACTGAAAGGTCTACCTGCCTATGGCAGAGGGATTGGAACTGGATGATCTCTAAGGTCCTTTCCAGCCTGGTCCTTTCCAACCTGGTCCTTTCCAATGATTCTGGCAATAATAGATTCATAGATACCTTTTATTACAGTATAGTCATGTGACAATACTATTACAGTTTTAGTAACAGGAAACAAATAATGCTGTAATATAAGCTCCTACATGAATATGGCTTAACTGCTAGACATCACAGGTTCATAAGACCTACATGAGAATGTGATGACAATCAACAAGCCACTTCTGTTAATTACCAGTGCAGTAAGCTCTTGGTACTGTCTCTCAGGTATCTTGCAGGATAAAATGTCCTTCACACAGCTGGATAAACACATCATGTGACAGACGAACAACTGGCTCATGAGTTGGGCACAAAGGGTTACAGTGAATGGGGTGACACCACGCTGGTGACCCATCACTAATGGGGTTCTGCAGGGCTCCGTCCTTGACCCTGTGCTCCTCAACATCTTCATAAATGACTGGGATGGAGGACCGGAAGGGTACCAAAGGGTACCAAAGGGTACCAAAACTGAAAGCCATGCTCTGTTTTATCATATAGTGCTTTACAGTTTATTCTTTCAGGCACTAAACATAATGCATGATGAACAGATGTCATTTAAAGAAATCTGAAAATTATTTTTTCTCTTTATGTTACATAAATTATTTTTCTCCTATAATGGAGACAGAGTACTTCAGTTTGATCCTTGTAAATCTAGATGAACTTCAATTTTATTTTACTCCCAGTTCCAAAAATACATGGGCAAATCTGCAATAATTTTGGGTCAATGATCTATCCTGGTTATTTAAAACTATACAAATGAGAAATCAAGAACAATGATATTGCGCATGACTATCAATAGAATTGTTTAATCAGAACCTGTGCCCTTATGTTTCCAATTTTCTTCAATTTTTATTTCATAAAATTTTATAGGCTGGCTTTTCAGATGGCATAAATGTGCATTGATTTCCGTCTGGCATAGTTTATAGCAGATCCTGCTGTGTGTTCACAGTACTCTCGTTCTCTCCTATGGAACTATCATGTCAAGCATGTGGAGTATCCATTTTCTTGAAATGGAATATGATTTACAACTAAAATTTATAGATAACAGATTTGAGGATAACATATACTATGCAACAGAATACCGGGGGAGGGAGGGGGGGGCTGAATCCTGTCATTTGCTTGATATAAACAGTGCTTAACTCTTGCTTTAGACTCTGAGCAGTGGTTTATAGTATGCAGAGGAGTGTGGGGTAGAAATCCCCGAATTAACTCCAGCACAGCACTCAGCAGGTGTGTGGTAGATAATGAAGGCAACAATTCTGCAAAAAGCTGCACACCATGCTCCATACCAGGGCATGCTATCACCCAGATATGTTCTAAACTTTCCACAAGTGGCCAAACTTTTCACAAGACTATTTTATCATGTACATCAAGTCTAAACCTCCTTGTTTTCTCTGTTTTGTCTTTTTGCCTCTGAAATCCTCTAGGATTATCAAGTCCAGTTGATGACTTGGAATGCCTACCTCAAACAGAGGCTAGACAAGATTAAGAGAATAAAAGTGAGTATTTATTAAAGGACTTCAATAGGTACACCTTGGGCAGTCAGAAGCCTCTGAGCAGCCACACCCAAGATGGACAATGGTAACAAGTTTTTCACACAATTATAAGTTTGGTCCATTTTCATATTCGGGGTTAATCCTTCAATTACAGCTTCAGGTAATGAAGTCATATACCCCCAATCTGCTCCTCCCCAACTCATTTTTGTTTATACTTTCAAGAGCTAAGACAGTAAGGTGCCCTTGAGCTTCAGGCCTAGAAATGAATTGTTTTGTTTGATCAAAATGTGAAGACAGTAGCTAACACTCTACATGGAATTTTAGAGTTATATACTGAAGCAGTAGAGGATTTGAAAAATATAAAAGCTAAAATCCTAATGCATCCCAACCATTAACCCAGCACTGCCAAGTCAACCACTGAATCCTGCCCATAAGTCCCACATATACATAGATTTTAAATACACCCCAGGGATGCTGGGTCAATCACTTTCCTGAGCAGCCTGTTTCAATGTTTGACAACCTTTTCAATGAACAAATTTTTCATAATATCTAACCTAAACATCCCTTGGCGCAACTTGAGGCCATTTCTTCTCATCTTATTCTTTGTTATTTCAGAGGAGACCGACCCACACCTGGCTACAGCCTTCTTCCAGGTAGTTATAGAGAGTGATAAGGTCTCTCCTGAGCCTCCTCTTCCCCAGGCTAAACAACCCCAGTCCCCTCAGCCAAGCCTCACCACATTTGTGCTACAGACTCTTCAACACCTTCACTGCCCTTCTTTGAATGTGCTCCAGCACCTCAATAATGCAAGTTGTTATGTACTTTCAATGTGGTAAGTGCAACAAAACCCAGCTCAAAGCGTATAAAATTCAGAATTTGAATTTTTCTGCCAGGCCTAGATCTGAATCTGACACCATTGTATTTAGTGAAGAAAAAGATGGAAGAGACCATCCACAGACTCACAGAGCTCTGGTTCTCTGCAAATGAGACATTACCCTATGTAATAGGTTTCATTGGGGACCATATGACATTCATAATTTAGAGCAGCCTTGAGGCTTTTCTAACTTGCACCAGGTCTCAATCAGTCGTGGCTGGGGTAATCTGGAAACAGCAGAAGTTGTTTTATTAACAGATCCACAGCAAAGGAGCCAACTGAAGGATGTTGCAACACTTTGGTTTCCATAGTGCAGACACTAAAGCTCTTGGGCTAGTGCCCAGTACTATATATGAGAAAAATGGGTAAACTGTTCTTCACAGACAAAATGTCTTTTAGTGTAATTCGTCTGTTACTGTGCTTCTAAATTATTAATACTTTTAATTAATGAAAATATGCTAATTAAGAAATGACTGTTAAAAAGGTATAAATAGATTTCATTGCCTAAAGTAATTAGAATAAGTAATTACTTAAACATTATGAATTAAAATTGAATAATATCTTTGATAGTAAGCTGAATAAGGAGAAAATGCTTAATATGCATGATATAAACTACTTATGCTAGAGATACTTATCCTTTTTATACTGTTTACATAAGATGTTTATGTGCTTCACAAAACCTTAACATTGATACCAGTAATTTTTAAGGACATCTTTACTTTGTTCATTTACCTTTGGCTTGATTTTGTAAGAAATAGAGCTTAATTTAAACAAGCAATTGTACACATACACCTAACTTGTCTCTTTACAACAGTATATGGACTTCTCCATGGCTGCATTTACAGGTTGTTTCCAGGCTTTACTGGGCCATAGCCAATCAGTAAATGTAGTTCTCTGCTGTTCAGAACAAATAATCTTTTCATTCCATCCAGAAATCAATGAAAAACTACAGATCTTGTTAGGATGTTTTCCTGCAGATAACCATGACCAACACGCTGTGTATGTGCCTCCTCAACAGGTACAGTTGAAGGGATTAATCCTACCTTCAGCAAGGTGTGGTGACTGCTCTGGTGCTCTGATTAATGTCTCTTGTTTCTTCTTTCCTGCCTCATCTACTTCCTAAGAAACTAATGCCACTATATAAACACAAATTCCCACACTTTCATCCTTTCCACTGGTTTAAATACTTTTGTCGTCTCTGGCACTGCCTATCCCTGATAACACCATCTGCAATGGCTATGTTTTTCAAGCTCAGAGACTTTGTCTAAGTGCCCCCACTATGGTGAGACAGAAATTTCCTGCTGTCTGGTGAGCAGATGAGAGACTTCCCATGAAAATCAAGGGAAGCAGAAATAAAATGCAGGAGAGCACTGAGTGGGAAATATGGATCATTTAGGGAAATGATTAAGTGGTGGACTTGGAAGTGCTAGACTAACAGTTGGACTCAATTTCAGAGATATTTTCCAACCTCTGTGATTGTATGATTTCTAGATCAAGTATGAAAAAAAAAGATTTTAGTAATAGCAAAATCAAAAAGATTCTGTCATTAGTTACACCATTCAGTAATAGCTCCTTTACTGATAGTTCTGTATTTTTCATAAGCCTAACGTAAATGTACTGTCAAATTACTTCTTACAGCTTTTATATTGGGAGCGTACAATCTCTAGGAGTAAAACCTGTTATATAAAAGTCAAAAAGAGGTATCACCTTAGTTGCCTGACTAGTTACCTATATTTCTTTTATAATATGGCCCATGAATGTGTTGTCAAGTATCAGAAGAGGTCTGGGTCATAAAAGAGTTGAAGAGAAACAGAAAACAGGAAGGTTTTTTCCAGGGTTTTTTAGCTGTTACTGTGCCTGTATTATCCTGCAAGAGGAAGGGCAGAATGATGGAAGCATAAAGTTTTTCCTTGATTCTCAGCAGATGGCTTGTGAAATATAATCCTATAGGGAGTACAGGGGCCCCTGAATACCCTGGATAAAGAAAAATGCATGACTGATATGTGGAACTTACTTTGTAGGAAGACATTTTTGTGAAAATAGAACTTTAATTATGTGGTTAGAATTTTACATTCTTCCGCTCCATGGATTACCAATCCATAGGTTTTGGACATCGTCAGGACTATTGCCAGTGGCCAGGGAGGAAGGACTGACTAGCAGGCTATCTGACCAAACTGCCCTGAAGTACTGCACCAGGAAGTGCTGGAGCATGAGAATTAAGGCACCTAATCAGCTGAGTCTGAGTAAATTAAATGATCCATTCAAGTCTGAGTGTCAGAGACGCTGCAGAATTATCATGCTCCATCATTGGCTTCGAGCAGACAGTCAGATCTCAGCAATTCATTGCAAACTATATATGTTTGTCTGCTGGCTCTCTATTAGAAGAATCCGTCATCACTTTTCCCGCAATTATTCATTTGAAATTATTTCCGCAGTGTTTGGTGTGAAAGACATTCATAAGTTTGCACCTGTTGATTTCTGGCAACAGTTTAATTTTGTCAAGAAATTCAATGAAGTTCTGCCAGCACTGGGATGTCAGAACAAGTGAAAAACCTGAATAGACACATCCGTCAATCACATTAGGTGTCCAAGATGAAATAAGTGAATAAATGAAAGCCATTTATCTACTGAGCAGCTGCCTTTATTACTAAATATCCTGAAAGATCTTATTACTAAAGTTAAGATTAGAGCTGTGCTGCTAGCTTTTTTTTTCCAGTTAAGAAAAATAAAAGTAAATTTAATAACAATTACTTTAAAATAAGATAACTGAAAATACTTTCTAAGAACCAGATTCTTAAAAATAATATTTTGTTTCACCTGAACTGCAATGTTTACCTTGAATGGGAGAAACTGGCATTTAAGTTAAAAAAAAAAAAAAAGAAAATGTAATTAAAAGAAAATTAAATTAAATCAATTAATAATAGCAATAAAGAGATTTCCAGCTGAAAAATCAAAATGTCATTATTTTATTACTATTATAAAAAATTATTTTCTGTTTACACTAAAGCAATTGAGGAAGACCATCGAATCTTTCTGAAGCAGTCTTGATATTGCCAAAAACACCACTGAAAAAAATGCCAGTTCAGAGTGTCACTCCGTTTATATCAGTCCTCAGAGCTTTTGACCAAGAAACATAATTTCTGTGAATGTACTTAGTTACAAATGATAGCATCTACTCAGCATAAAGATTTTGTTTAAAGTATTGATATTCTCTAGCAGTGTAAATATTTCTCATTTCCTCAAGTAAGGGTGAAATTTAGGAGGGTAGAATCAGGCAGGCCAAACTAACCAGGTGAAATTTTCAAGGCCAACAACAGCCTTACCCATGTAGCTTTTGAAGAAATACGGCCAAATGATGGATGATACTGCCTTTCAATGCTGGCTTGCCATGAACCATACAGAAAGCTGACCTTGCTCTATAGAAAGAAGGGGAAAAAAGAAATATATTTGTCATCAGTTAACTGTGAAAATGAGCAGAGAAAGTTCTTCTGAATTTTTAACGCTAAAATAATAAGAGCCAGATTTTTAGCAGGCATAAATAGTCAAATTACAAATGCTACACACAAAGTTGTTATAATAGAAGCCTAAAACTGCATGTTGGGTTGAAATAAAAATGATTGTGTAATGATAAAAGACTTTATATATATATATATATACCTACCTAGTAACCTAACATACTTTAATCCAATTACATATATTCTCTCCTTTGAATGTACTTTTTCTTTTCACCTTTTTCACACACTTATTTACATTTCAGAGGTGGCTTAAATGTTTACATGGCACCAGGAATGACAATTTTTTTGCTTACAGAAAATGTCAGGACTATTGATGATTAAGGACTGAATTCCTTCACAAAACTCAGCCAAAATCTTTTCTGTCCATAAAAAAATATTTCATGTCCACATGGCCTGGGTCATGCCATGGTGTGAGACCAGTTCTCTTGACATGCTAATGACAACCTGGGAAATTTTAAGTCCCCTCATTTGTCTGATGAATAAATGCCTGCCCTAGTCACCATGCTTTTGTTTAATTTTTTTACTGTGAGAAATCTTCAGCATCTTTTAGGGCCACCTTTAAACTTGAACTTGCCCATAAACTTGAACTGCTTTGAGAGGATAAGAAACCCATTTAAATGAAGTGTGAAGCTGCTCAGAAATGCCTTGCTGTGGTACCAACTCAGCCTGCTTTCTACCTGTATATGTGCGGATCTCTTTCATCTTAATATTTATATTGCAATTTTGTTAAAACAGAACCCTTTTCTTTCATGTTCTCTTTCTTTACTTTTTCACTGATTTCATAAATTCTTTTTTCAGTGCAGCAACTGTTGAACCATGGTAGCCATGAAAACCTCTGTGGCATTAATAGGTTTTACTAAGAAGCAGGGAAAATATTACTTAATCTTTTGAATTTAGAGTTTGCTGAAACCTGAAGCTCAGAGCTTCAAGCTGAAAAAGAAATTCATAGTTTATGGTATAAAAAACACTGGAACTCTCTGACGTCCATCATAATTTTCCAACATTTTAGGTGTAATTTACCTTGTAATACATGTAATTTCGAAAGCATGGTTGTGTGGGTCTTCCCACACAAAATATTAAATAGATTCTGGAGCCAGTAAAATGCTAATTGAGGATTGTTTCATCTAGCTATGTCTCTATTTGGATGACTTCTAAAATTATAGATATTGAAATATTAATATTAGGATTTTTATGTTTCTAAATGATAATATTTACCATAAATAAAGCAGATTAGAAAGGTATAGATGACTTCTAGTTAATTTTTACCTTGCTTTGCTAAGTTTCTATAGAATAATAAAATTAGAACCTGAGCATAATTTAGATTTGAAGGGATCTATCTAAGTCCAAGATCCTGCTCAGAACAGGCCAGCTTCAAAGTTAAATGAAGAATGTCGCCCCATTAAGTTTAAACAATCTAGAAGCACACAGACTCTGCTGCCTCCTGACACTTTTTTTGTATGTATACGGCTGGAATTTCATTCATTTCAACATGTGACCAACATGTGACCTTTTTGTTGTGCTCCTCTGTCGTTGGAGGACACGAAGACAAAATGATACACACTCTCTGACTCCAAGAGATGAAGGCTGAAGAAGAAGTTTTATTTACAAAAACCTCACTTTTATAGGTTTTGAAGAATGACCAGGGATTGGAGGACAAGGTTACCACCTCTCCATCCCACTGGCCAGACTAGAAGTCCATCAGTTGACTCTCATCAGAAAGGAATGTGGAAAACATAATGTTTACAGTACATGCTGTGAGAATTCAGCTACAGGGCTGTAAACATCTCACAAAAGCTCCCACAATATGGCAACACTCCTCAGATGAAAGTCCAGATCCAGCTAATTTGCTAATTGCTGTGGCTAAAATGTCTTCATCACTGAAGGAACGGGCACTCATCAGCATTTGAGCCCAAGAGTACCAAGGAAGCTGCTTTTTCAGACAAAGGTTTTGGCTGCCTGCTTCCTCCAGTGTTTTGAACTGCTTTTCCATTTTGCTCTTGTTCACATTTATAGCTCCGTGTTTTAAAATAAAAGCTGGCATAATTGTCATCTTTCTGGTGCATTTACGTTTCCTTCTCAAGAGACATTTCTTACTCTTTGCTCATTCAAAACCCAAGAAACCGCTGAAATAGTGTTTCATATAGTCAGCTGCAAATGTGCTGAATATTGATCATGTGCAAGCACTTTCCTGAGTTGCAGGCAATGATCTCCCCTATGAATTGTCCTATTTTCTTGAATGTGACACCTGGCACCCTGTGTAGTGGTGTGAGAGTGGTTTTATTAAGTTATTAAGTTATTTTTGTAAGATTTTAAAGTTATTTTTGTGATGGTTCAGTCCACTGTACCCCCCTGTGTTTGGTAATAGTTTTCCCCCCTTATAAGTTGGTTGTTTAACCAACGTTTTCTCTCCTCGTGGTCGCCCTGTCTGTCACTTCGAGACCCTTCCCTGGATTCTGGAAAGATCCAGGAGAGGTGTCGAGTGGTAGGCTGGTGCCTGGGGAATCCCCTCCTCCCCTCCTGTGATTTGTTAATGGTTCAGAAGTTGACACCCCTGTTACCATCCCCCGTGTTCCCTGGTTGGCTGACCATTGTCAGCCCTCCCTCGTTTATAAGTGGCCATCAGGCTTTGATCTCGGCTCTCTCTCGGCAGCAGTGGTCTGAGGCGGAGCTCCTTGCCGGACTCCCCTTAATAAACTACCTTCTACCCTGCCTAAAGAGAGACGACTCTTCTTCCGTCGCCGCCGTCACAATTCCATCAGGTCCACTCGCTGGTGTGGGAAACCAAGAACCTACCGGGAGGAGGTTACTCGCCCTGCCTGTAACCCTGACGGATCCTTGTTGTGGCAGTGCAGAACTGAACTAGACTGCATGCCTGCCAGGCATGAGAGGACACTGCTATAACCCTGCACACCTGAGTGTTGAGAAAGAAAGGGCACTGCCTGGCCTTAATTCCTCGATGCTTCAGTGTGCCATGTCTCAGCCTGCCAGACAGAGTGAATGCTGATACTACCAACATCAAAGTTGCTTCTTGTCTGAAGTAAAGAGTGAGCAGGGAAGTATTTATGTCTTGCACAGGGTTCACGTGTGCTGCACAGCTCACTATACTGCAGAAACCCCTCAGCTAGCTCTCAACAAGTGCACTAAGGGCCATTTGCCTCAGCAGGAGCTCCACGCAGATTCATTCATCTCCTGTTTAAGGGTTAAAGTAGTGAAAGCCAAGCTGCATTTAAAAGCCCGACTTAGATTTCACAGAGTACCTTAAGAGTGTTTAGGATATAAAAATGAAAGTTTTCCTTTAGCTAGGTGTTCTTTTAGTGAGGTTAAAGCCCAGTGGTTTTTAATTTCTTTATCCATTGCTTTTGGTCATCTTTTGAGGACAGCTCATCTTTGAGCTACATAAGATGAATTTACTCCTTTGTCCAAAGACATTCTCTAATTCAAGGAATCATCTTATTTTGAATATCAGTATTACCAGTATTCAAATACAACTTTTTTTTTTTTTTTTTCCCTGATTTAAAAGTCCTAGCACTGACCTGCAATTTGAACAAGTACCACAAATGGTTACCACAGCCCTCAGTCACTGGCTGTGCTGTGAGATCAGTGTTCCATAGAAATATGACCATGACTACACTAATAAGGAACAGAGCCTGTGCATTCATAGAAGCATCCACCTTGTTAGCTTAGTTCCTGGCAGACTTTTGGATGTAAACCAGTTAACACCATCACAAACAGTTCTGGACAATGATATGGTGCACACTAAGAATTGCTCCCAATAGGCAGTATGGTTGTAGTTCCCTTGTTTTGAGAATTAAGAGAGTTTAGCTGTACGAATGTGGGCTGTGCCATATCATTTGTCCTCAGGGATGGAGAACAGTCTCTGGCCCATTTTATTTACTAGGATAGGCAAAGCTTTTAGAAAAACAACAGACTTGGAAATAGTTTTTAATTTGTATTGTGGTTTCAATAAATCTCTTCTTCTCTCAACAGCACTGGTTTTTTGGTTTTTTTTTTTTACTGCAAAGCAAGTTCTTTAATAATGATTAGCAAAACTGGGATCACAAAGGGAATTTAAAAAAAGACAAACATTTTTTTATAATTTTTTTTAGAAATTGCCTCTGTGACATGTTTAAGATAATAAAAATTATTAATCTCAAGAGGAGGCACATATGGATATCTTTTTAAATACCTTAAAAAGTATCATTTAATTAAAATATAATGTAAATATAGAGGATTTACAACATAAATTGGCACATGAGCATAACATAGGAAAAATAATTATGAAACTTCCCATTTCATACCTAAATGTCTGACTTATAACTTTCATGTTGCACAAAGGGGTCAATTGGACACAATTGGTTAATCTTAAGTAAAATGATACAAAAAACCCACAAAAATAAGGGGGAAAAAAAGGAAATCCACATAAAGCAAGAAGATAGTTGTAATGTGAGGTTTGTGCACACCCAGCATGATCTATTTTACTCAGGAAGAGGCCTCAAGCATAATCCTACTACAGTTTTGCTCCAGAAAAGGCTGATGGCATGAGCAGCAAATTGTTTCCTTTCCTGTTCAACCTAGCAGAAAATTACTTCTTCTTCTTCTGTTGTCTTTGTTGAACACTGTAGGGTAGAGGGAAGTGCTGAAAGACTTACCTGAGTGCAAACTACACCCATGCCAGCAAAGAAAGGGGAGGGGAAAAACCCTGAGAAAAAATGTGGCAAGAGAAATGCTCCTTTCCTTCACCCTCCAGAGAAGGGAAATGTTGTCCATGTTGCCTCCTGGGAATAGTGATCTTGTGTCACTTCTGGCCATGACCTAGGAAAATGCTGGCTGGCATAAGTCAAAACGCTGCCCGTGAGCACATTGATAATCAAGTAGTATAAAATTACAGATATCAGTCAGGCTCAAACCCATACTTTCTCTGAAGAGACAAATATAAATATTTTTTAAATGGCAAGATGAAGATTTGTCCTTCAATTTGAAAGGAGTTGTCTTTTTCTGGTATCTTTCCCATCTGCAGTCTGATCTCAAAGGTGGCTATTGAACTTTGTGGCTTGATCAACACACTTACTTGAAGGGAGATAACTTGGTCTGTAGGCAAAGATACCATGTGCAAGGAATTCACTCATGCAGCCAGAAGGAAGTCAGTATTAATGAGGTGGGATGTCAGCCTAGAGAATGAAATGATAAATTGTAAGAAATGGGAAGGAGGCAGTGGATGGGGGATATATGATATGACAATGATCATAACACTATAAATTATGTCAGATGATATCATTTGTTAGTACAGTTTGCAGTAATACACACCACTTAGTCCTTGCATGATTTATATGATTAATGCTGTCATTCTGTCCTTCAAACAATTTACATTAGGTTTCCAAAACTCTTGGAATTAACAGTTTAAAACTGATTGTAAGTATTGTGGAAAGGATTACTAAATGCATTAAAAATTACTTTTGAAAAGTCTTAAAAGAAGTCCTCTGAATCACTATTAAAAAGACAAAACTCTATACCAATTTTCTGAGACAAACCTGTTATTTTTTTAATGTCTTAACAGTTGATTTAATCCAGAAAAAAAAGATACTTGTGCAAAGATTTTTTTATGCACTAGTAACTGCTGCAACATAACATTTCAAATATTTTATGATGTTAAATGAAACTTTTGAGTAAACAGAAAAATTGTAACCCATCAATCTTTTTGATTTTGAACTGCAATATTTAGCTTAAAAAAAACAGAAGTGAAGCCAGTTTGGACAGTGGTTGAACACAAAAATTAACACCCTAGTGCTTAGGGGAGAAAGAGTATTAAGAAAGCCACTCTTGATCTTTCTAAATATCAGTCAGGGTATAGATTTCAGTTATACTGTAAATAAGGCACTGAGGATGTAGAAGAAAGCATCCTGACAGAACGTCCATTCACTTCTCCTTCCACAGACTAACACACCCACTTCAACAGGAATAGGTGGCCTTGAGATTTTATAGGGGTAGAAGCTACCTGTTACAAAGGGGTACCAAGATATTTCCATGAAAAGATGGTTGTGTTGTCCTGGTTTGGGGATGGTATTCTCCAGTTTAATACTCCTATTAGAAGGACCGCACACCACTCCCCCTCCAGTGGGAGGCACAAAAGGCAAAGATCACAGGTTGAGATAAGAACAATTTATTAGAAGCAGCAATGAGATAAGAAAACCACAGTAACAGCAAAAATATTAATAACTAAACCTACAAGATAACATATATCTACGTATAAAGAAACTATTTGCACAGAAAATCCCCTGCCATGTTTCCTCTCCTGTCCTGACAATGATGTGAGATGGTATCAAATGCCATCAGGGTCCTAGCCTTGCCCTCTTCCAGCTACTGCAGAAAGTTAACCTTGTCCTGGCCATAACCAGGACTGTTTTGAACTCAGCTGATTCAATTACTGGACAATTACCACATCAACTCATCTTTCGACACATAGGGACACTCTGTTCCTGTGTCCTCAAAATCTCTGTTTTGAAGGACGACCAGCTTTCCTGAACTCCTTTATTTTTAAGGGCTTGCTTCCCAAGGAACTCCCTGAATAATTCTCCTAAATAGGCCAAAGTCTGCCCTCCAGAAATCCAGTGTAAGAGTCTTATTGGTCCTCCTGGATTCACCAAATATCAAGAACTCTATAATTTCATGATCACTCTGCCCTAATTTGCCTCCAACCACCACATCTCCCACCAGCCCATCGCTACTTGCAAACAACAGATCTAACATAGCCCCTCCCCTGCTGGGCTCACCCACCAGCTGCAATAAAAAGTTGTCCTCCATGCACTCTAAAAATTTTCTGGACTGCCTCTTTTCTGACATATTGAGTTCCCAGCAGATGTCTGGCAGGTTGAAGTCACCCACAAGAACCAGGGCTGATGATTCTGAAACATTCTCCAGCTGCTTATAGAATAAGTTGTCCGCCTCTTCCTCCTGGTTGGCTGGATGATAACAGACTCCCAGTAGGATGTCAGCATTGTTGGCTTTCCCCTTAATTCTTACCCACAGGCATTCAACTCCATCTTCCTTAGTTTCAATACTTATGGCATCAAAATCCTCCCTGATATAAAGGACCACCCCTCCACCTCTCTCCCTTTCCTATCTCTTCTGAAGAGCTTGTAGCCATCGAGTGCAGTGCTTCAGCCATGTGAGTCATCCCACCATGTTTCTGTGATGGCAACTACATCACAGCTTTGCTGTTGCACCATGGCCTCCAGCTCTTCCTGTTTGTTACCCATGCTATGTGCATTGGTACACATGCACCTCAGCTGGGCTACTGACTTTGCCCCTGACTCAGGCTTACCACCCCTGGGCCTGCTTCCAGACAGCCCAGCTGCATCCCCTTCCCCCTTCAAACCTAGTTTAAAGCCCTCTCAATGAGGTCTGCCTGTTCATGAGCTAACTTAACAGAGAGATATATCCCATCTGGTTCCAACAGAGCACGTGCTGTAAAAGTTGCCTCATGATCAAAGAATCTGAAGTTTTGTCGAGAATACCAACCCTTAAGCCGCTTGTTAATGATGTGAGTTCAATCAATGCTAACTGGCAGCAGACACATGGCAGTGAAAGAATGACTGCCAATACAGTTTAATTGACCCAGAAGAATCACCCTAGGGTGAGACTATCAGTCCCAAGCAGTAGAATGTTTTTAGACTCTGTGGTGGTAACACTCATGGTCATTTCTGTGCTTCATAGTTTACTTCATTGTAAGAAAGCAACCACAAATCATTATAAGCCAATACCACAAACACAAATCTATAAAAGATTAATTTGATGCCATATGATAGTGAATTTCATCAGAAAAGAATGGCAGATTCATTTTTATAAAATCATTCTACATTTGTCATTTCCAGTAAAATATATGGTTTAGCTTATTATGAACGTAGATTTTCCTTCTCCCTGTCAAAAATCAGCAAAGATATTAATCCCTTCACATTAGCCTTGGATCAGTTCATTACCATTCAACCTGAACTTTCAAAGGGAAAGTGCAAAGTTGTGAAGCATGGCAATGGCTCCTGTGTATACCCACATGTAAAGAAATGCCAGTGTGGATTTCTGTGAGTGTGTTTTATTTGTGCACAAGCGTATCACAAATCTCCAATCCATATTACAGCACTGAGCAGAAGAATTAAGGAAGCTTATGTGAATGTTTCCATTTTCTTCCCATAAAGAGGTGCTCCAATTTACTATGGTTAAATATCAGGTGATTATTTTTGGAAAAGAGTAATCAAAATTAGTATTCCTTAAGGTGTTAATCATAGATACTGAACACCGGAAATTATTAAGTTAACTTACAAATTTTTCAACAGTTCAGAAAGACCAATTAAAATTGCTTCAATTTTTATAGATAATATTCTTTTTTTCTTTCTTTTAAGAAGGGAATGCTTCTAATAACAGTATTATGACCTTTCTGACATCAGTTAGACAAGAAACATTTAAGAAAGTGGGTGCAAATGGGAGAAGAAGAAAGAGGTTAGTTACTTCCTGGAGATTTCTCTTTGAACAACTCCATAGCTTTTGACAGTTTTGGAGCAGGCAGATTGATCTGGTCAAATGGATTATTGCTGGCATCTCACTTTCTATTGTATCAATCTAGATCTATTTCCAGTGCACATAGAATTATGCTAAAGGAGATGGGGAACTCATTCTAGATTTGCCACGTGACAAGGAAAGGAAACAAGCTTCTGTGGGGCAGAAATTCCAAAATGAAGATCTTCCAGTTAAGTGACTTCTGCAGTCAATAGTAACAAAATTTCCTACCTGCCTATTTTATTCAAGAGAGGATAAAGGAAAACTGCAAAAAAAACCCCCTATTATTCTAGTCTTGAACAGCTTTTTATTCATAATCACAGGATAATGATTCTCACTGATTCCCTGCTTATTAACATGGGCTTGTATCAGAGCTCATGTCTATTAATCAACATGACATGAATTAGTTCTTACTCCTTGGGTAGTGCATTGGAAATCTGTGAAATTACAGAGATTTTCAGAAGACTTCTTAAATATGGGCCAAAAAAACCCCCATTTTGACAAGTGATGTGTTCATTCATATCCACTCAAGTACATATCCTACATGCACACTAAAACAGAGATACTGGCAGGAAGGCAAACAGAAATGGGACTTTGTTTTTCTTTTGGCCACACAGAATTTCTGCACCACTCCCCAGGGATGGAACACACTAAGAAGAACACCTCCTCTGTGCTCACTGTGTAATGCATTTTCATTTTCAAGAGAGCTAGTAAATACTTAAGATGTGCTCTTTTAAGAAGCATGTGTAGGATCAAGGTGAAATTAAGTCAGATTTTTACCATGAGTTCACACATGAGAGATCAGGAACTAGTCATGACATGAAGCAGATACCAATTGTTGTCCCCATCACCTCTAAGACATAATCTAAGAGACCTGCACTGTCTTAAGGATCCAGCAGCAAAAGGGTCCATTTCCCTTGTGGATTACTGAATAACTATGGAAGAACAAAATCAGAACAAATATATGTGCTAATTCACCACCTTCCCAATACTCTCCCAACACCTGTTTTCCTCTCAGGGGATTCTCCAAATTCCACACAAGCTCCTTGCAGCCATGGGGCCCTTTGAGTGCTGTGTCAGTCCTGAATAAGGTCCCAGGAGCACATGGCACATTAGGGTGGCACATTAGGGTGGCACGTGCTGGACTTACATTTAACAGTTGCTTCTAGACATGCCACAGACAATATTGATGGCTTCCTAAAAAAGCCATAGAATAACACTGTTTAGGCTGCCTTGGCTTAGAAAAAAGCTGATCACAAAATTAAAGAGCAGTACTATCTTCAGTACTGTGCTCCTGCCATAATCACATGAAGACACTAGTCCTTATGTATGTGAGTTTGCCACTCTACATAAAATAAATAAAGCAGTCTTAAAAAAATGTGCAACATCATCAGATAGGACAGAGATTCATCAGAAATGCATGAATGATGACTGGATCTTTATTAAACATTAAGAAGGCAAAGGACAACTTAGAAAAATATTAGCACAATCTAATTTAAAGAGGATTAACAATATCTTTAAAAATTAACAAAATGGAAAAAAAAAAAAAGAAAAATACTAGTAACAAATAAAAAATCAGAAAACTGGGTTTGTAGAAAATGGGTAAAGGAAAAAAAAATAGTTCCTGGAAAAATCTATAGTCAGTCTATATAAGAGCAAGAGTATGGAGGGGACATTTTAGAAACAAAAATAATTCCATTAGCGGCTTTAATTCATTATGAGAGCTGGTAGAATTCTTATTAATAATTATGAGATCTTAGGAAGGGCAGAATTGGTCAGTAAATACATCTCTTGTGCCCTTAGGAAAACCTTGATAACGAGTTTTATTTCAGTCATTAATAATCAAACATAGAACACTAGTTTAAAAAAAAAACATGTAGCATCAGCAGGTCTGGAAAACCTCTGCAAAAGACCTTCTAAAGAAATATTGTAAAAAGGAACTCTCTGGACGATCAGTGCTCATTTTTAGTACACCTTTGAAAGGTCTGAAAAGCCTAAAAAAGATAAAATGTGCCACTAATTAGGTGGTAAAACCTAAATTACTTACCAGGCTGTAAGACAGAAACAAGCAGGGAAAATAATCTGATAAATAACAAGGTATCAGGGTAATAAAAAAATTAAAGATATGGAAGGCAATAAATGAAAATTCATAAAGGTTTATACAAATGACTCTTTTTTTACTAACTTGCAGTTTTTTCTAAAAGATTAAAATTGTGTTATTAAATGCATGTGTATTGGTGCTTCTGCCAGCATCTCATCTAGCGATACAGGACATTCTGATTAATTTAAAGAAATATAAAATTGGCAAGGCAAAACAAGATAAAACAAGATTAAAAATTACATACTGTTACATTTTGAGACATGCTACCTAATTCCTACTAAATGAGAGTATTTTATTTATATATTTGCATTTCAGAGAAGTTTGAGAAGTTATCTGAACTAAACCAGGAATTCTCTGTTGATAGAAGGTAACACAGCATAAAAGTAAATAATGCAGGGGACAAACTCCAGACCATGTTGTTCAGGAAATATACTCAGAACCAAACAATGTAAGAGACAACACCAGGAAGAAACTGCTTTGATTATCTCTGGAATCTAAAGTCCAGGAGTGTTTCTGAATTCCCAGATACTGGTGCTGACCCCTGCCTCCTCCTGGCTTTCCATTAGTGTGCTGTCTAGGAAGCCACCGGCCATTTCCCACATCCCTGTCTCCATGTGGGTGAAATCTAAGCACAGGATCTCATTATACAAGGAGCAAGCAGGATCTGGGGTATCTCCTGGTGTTCTCTTGCAGTTAAACTTAGATGCAGCCTTTGAAAAGGAATTGCTGATGGTAGAGGCAATTGCAATTGAAGGGTCAAAAAGGTGATCCTTGGGTGTATGATTACAGAAGGTGAAGCAGCAGAGGGAGGTCAGATTGCATCTGCATTTGGCAGCAGTTAGCATTGGAATGCTGGCTCCTTTCATCTGAGCACATTTCAGAGACGTTATAGATTTCAAAGATCTCGCAGCAAAATTTCAAAGACACATTAAAAATAGAAATGTTTCACTGCAGAATCAAAAGATGATCAGTCCGACTTAAAGAACTGAAAGATAAAGCCTCACTAGATCACATTCTATATACATTATTAAATCTCTGTTGTCCAGGTAGAGCAGGAGTTTTAAAAAGTCTCCTGAATCTATAAAACTACTTCAAAATAAGATTATTAAGCAAAATTTGAAGGTAGACATGTTTGTCAAGTTTTAGAGAGACAATGTTCAGACAGAAAAAAAGATAAATTCATGGATTCTATGATCATAGAGGATGTCACTGTAGGTGATCACAGTGGACCTACACAATAATCTCTGGGTGTAAAACAGCTTTAAACCAGGTTTGAAACCTGCAGGTGCCAGGTCATGTACCAATGGAAGACAAATTCTATCCTCAGTTATACCTAGTTATCTTCATTAAGGTTAATATGTCAGCAAGTATAAGGGAGACCAGAATCTGAACCTGCGGTCGTCACATGTGAACACTACATCTTTGTATCTAATTAGTTAGAACTAATTTTTCATATATTACCATAACCTAGCATCACACTTATACAAAAGAAATTACATACATAGATAAACCAGGTATCAGCACCAGATTTGTGCTGTCAGGTAAAAATGATATAATTTTCTGAATATAATTTTTCTAATATAATTTTCTGAAAATTCATGAAGATGCAGCCAAAGCTATCTACTTCATTGATAGTACCATTTTCTTGAGTACATCTAATTCTAAGTAAATTAAATTATATTATTCTTCAGAAAATTTAGAGTATGGGAAATTTTCACACAACATGTATTGCATGATTATCTCATATTCTGCAATTTTTCTGCATTAGCAAAACCATGTGTGATAAGATTGATTTATCATGACAATAACAGACAAACTGGTCATTTGCTTTATATCTTCCCTGCAGAGGATTTAGATTGTTTTCTTCTAAGGTGATGGATCAGTTTTTCGAGAAAGAAAAATGGATTATGTATAAAATGATGGCAGCACAAAATAACCAAACTGTTTGGGGAAGAAAAAGAAACAATGGGATTTTTCAAAGCTCTGGAGAAAAATGTTCATTTAAGTGTAATGGCAAAAAGGAATCACCATTCCATTTAGCATTTTCAATATATTCCCACAAGGAAAAATTCTGACTCCAGGAGCAAGATACGTAATTTTGAATAAAATAGGGGGCCATGGGAAACAAAAAAGGTACAAATTTATCTTCACAAAAAAGTTGAAGATATAATTTAGAGGACTGCTGTTTTCCAGGTATACTTCTGTCTTCAGCAGGGTCTCTGCTTTATTACTTCACCTTTCAGGCACATCACGAGGGAAATTTGCATTCATATTAAATAGCAATAAATAGGAGAGGGTTCTTCTGGTTTTGTTTTTGTTTTTGTTTTTGTGGGTTTTTTTGTTTGTTTGTTTTTGTTGTTTTTTTTTTTTAAGTTCCTAAATCTTCCATTATTGAATCCAAAGGAATAAAAACATATCTTCCTTGTGTTCCTCTAAACTATACTGCATATATTCAACCTGGGTTAAATACATCCTGAATTAAGAATAGATGTCTGGAACTCTCTCTCCACCAGTTTTTATTTAAGTTCTGGAATAACTATTCGGCAATTTACTTGAAATGAAGATGGAAAAGCACCTAAGGAAAACTTTAGAGAATCACCTTTGGGTGAGACATTCTCTGTGTCTCAGTTACCCATTAATACCTTAACAGCCTTTCTAAAGCAGAAAAAAATTGGTACAGAACAACACATTCAAATAATTGACTTTATTAGGAGGTGAATTTTCTTTTTTAGCTACAGTAATTCTGTCTGTATGTACATTATTGAGCAATGCTTACAGTTAGATGAATTGTATTAACTTTCAACAGCAGATATATATAATCAATTGTGCATCGCCCTGTGCAGTGATACCTTCATGATCTGAATGTCCCTGCTAATGACAAAATTTGTATTCAGGAACAAAATAACCTGAAGTGCATTGCTGAGTCTTGTTAAATAAATATGCTTTTTTGTATTTCATGGATTCTTTTTCAAATGAAGATTTTTAAAAAGTGCTTATTTATTTATTTTAAAGTAAGTCTTTGACACAGGAATATCCTGTGGGAAGTCAGAGTAGGAAAGTTATAGGAAAGTCCATGGGCTAAGACTGAAATATTCTTTTGAGCAATGAGTTAATTTTCTCTTTTTATCTACTAGACATTTTCCAAAATCTTGCTATCATCAGAAAAGAAGGAAAAGAGATTTTTCCAACTAAATTAGAGCACATTTTCCTAATAAGAGATGAACATGAGGAAAATAGCCACAACAGTCTAAACAGGCTGCCACTGCTGCTGTTGTATATAAAATACATAACCATAACAATAATATTTAAAATTTCTAATTAAAAGTGGAAGAAATTGCATATTTCTTTGTGTTTATACAAGTACCTGGAATGGAGTAAAAATAACTGATAGGGGAAAAGTATTGTTGTCTGTTTGTTTTAATGTGGATATTTCTTCCATAATACCTACGCCTTCTGTATTTATCATGGAAGCTATAAATACAAAAATCATTCAGCTTTTCAAAGATTTCCATATGCTTTCCCACACATGTTGGGAAAGGATCACAACACTTAAAGTTCAATATTTTATGTTAAAGTTAAAATATTTTGAGAAAACTAGTCAATACAAACTGATTTACAGACAGACCAGGCAATATCAAATTCTGATCTGATAATTCAAAAATTATCTTTGTTAACCATGCCAGGGAATAAATCTCTCTGCCCAGCTTTTGTGCCATAACTGACTTCCTTATTCTTTATCTTTTTTGTTCACTTAGTATGAATTTTGAGAACAGAGTAATTTGCAATCTTGAAGAAATTAAGTATACAGTGGCTTAGAGTGAAAAACATGCCAAACTGACCATAAAGTAGTGAATGGCAGGACAAAGGAATATAGGAATATTGTATATGGGAATCATTTTTCAGCAAGAAAAATTTCAGTCTCTTCCCTGCTGCATTGAGGAAAGGATACAATAACCTTACAAATAATTTTTTGTAAAAAAAGAAAAAAAGAAAGACCCATCCTACCTATAGACATGCACTTTCAGAATATGTTGAAAGACAAGATGTTTAAGAGCAGGGCAAAATCAGTAAGTTGAAGAAATTATCATCTAAGGGAACAAAATCATAGTGGAGTCTGCTGATAGTAAATATTACTTTTATTTTTCTACCAGTTCAAGAGAATGGGTCAATTCTGTCAAGTGAGCTACTATAAATGTAAGAAACAGTATTGCTCTGCACTGTGGGTCTGTGTAGAGAAGATGTGAAGGAAGGAACAAAAATTCTATTTGCATCATTCCCATAAACACTAAGCAACCACAAGATGCAATCAAATACACCATATTATATCTTCTAGTTGCACAACGAAATTACATGCCTATCCAACAATCATGGTCCCTTAAGCTAAAAAAATATATTTGAGTGCACATGCCCTTCAGCATAATACTAACCTTTATTTTGCCCAGTTCCGTTTAAACCTGGATCTGGATGTTTGCTATTAAAGCAAATCATAATGCAATGTATGTTACCAGTTTGCTTCTATTGAAAAAATATGCCAGCTTATCTGACAGAAAATACCATGCTGTTTGAATCTACCTCAAGAAATGTGACCCAAGGTTTATTTCTGCAGAGCAGAATCACTGTGCAATCAATGAAGCCAGTCACTCAGAAGTGTGCCAAAATAGAGGCAGGAGAGAAGAGCTGACAACTGACTCCACAGTTAATGGACCATTTAGATTTGCCACTGGCAGGCCCTGAACGAGGGGCATGTTAGTGATGAAAATACTTTTACGAAAAAGAGAAAGAATACAAGAATAGCAGGTTACTGCCCATGTTAGTAAAATGTGTATTATTGTACATATATGCTATTCCCATTAAAACCCTGATTTTGCAACATTTTCTACTTTTTCCATTTGCGCAAGGATGAAACAAGTATGACCAAATTTTGGCCATAAAGTAACATTTTTATACTCCCTTTATAATGATGTAAATACTTTAGTGATGGAAAGTTACATCCCTGGTATATAATAGAACAGCACATGTCAGAGCAAACCAAGCAACAGAAGTTCATCCACAGACAGAAAAAAAGGCTGAGAGTATGCTTGATAGAAGTGAAAGGCAAAAAGTCAAAAGCAGAATAAAAAGTGGGTAAGTGAACACATCTGACTTTTCTGACTGTGGAAAAACACCTTCAAAGAGCCCTAAATGTTCAGCAATCACTGCAGCTCCCCACAGACTTCCTGCATCAGAAAAAGTAGAATTCTAGGTGGTGGCTACAGTTCTTCTGACTAGTGCTTAATGTGCTTTACAGAAGGCAGGTTTGCGCTTCTTCTTCTTCTTCTTCTTCTTCTTCTTCTTCTTCTTCTTCTTCTTTTTTTTTTTTTTTTTTTTTTTTTTTTTTTTTTTTTTAATATCTCTTCCTGAATTTTATTATTATTATTTATTAGAGGAATTGAGTAGACTTCTGAATGTATTATGCTTCTCACAACAATGGTCAATATCTTTAATGAATAATTTTGAAAAGCTTGTTGTTAAAAGAAATAAGCCACTGGATTTTGGTCCAGCCTATCTGATCAGCCCAGATAGCACTCTCTAAATAGCTGTCAGATTGCAGATATCTGAGGTTTCTGAGCAAAACTGTGATCAGCATGCAGCTTCATTAATCTACCCCATTCCATTCTTTTCATATGTCATATAATAATGGTAATGAACCAAGAAGTGAGCGTTTGTAGACTGCACAAAAGACATAAACAATTTATCATTTTCTGTTTAATTAAAGAATAACAATAAAAAGAAAATTATCCATAACAGTCCAGAGCCTGCTGAAGGATTCAAGATTAACATGCAGCTAAATGACTGTGAGGCCCTCAGTGACCTCCACAGATGAGCGCTAGAAGACTAAACTAGCCTTGGTGCAAGAAATTAAAAATTTTGTGCACAATATTGGTGCAAGTTTGAGTTGTGATGGAGGTGTTGAAGAAGTATAACTTAAAGTTTGAAAACTAAGAGGAGCAAGGAGGGAAAGGAAATAGCTAATAAATAAAGTATTTTTAGAGAAGTATTTTCTCTACACACACAGAAGCATTCACACGTGCTCAGAGTCTACATTCTGTGAAACAAATTACCCATTTAGGGAAAAAAAATAAAGTAAATCCTACCCCATAATTAGCAACCAGTTTAATTGCAGTCACTAAACTGCTCTTTCTGGCAACACCCTCCAGTCATATTTTTAATTGGGCTTGACTGTCTCGTAAGCACAGCTATAGGTGAGGTGAGGTGCAGAGCACAGGGAGACTCTCTCTGGGAGATTCCTGCTGGTGCCAAGACCCCTTTCTGCAGTCAGCTGGTGCCATTTCCTGCCACAGATTGGCATGGGAGTATCTCCAACAGCCAGGGGAATGCTTTCTGTCTTTGCTCTTCCCAGAAACAACATTTGATTCTTTCTCAGGGAATGCCACCATAGCAAGAGCAAGGGTTCAAAATATATTTTTTCCCACACCTATTGGTTAGCTTACTTTATTCATAGCTTGTGCCAAGTAATGAGACTATAAATTCATGCTGCATGTGAATATGCAGCACAGCAGTCATGCTTGAATGGAAAGATGCCCCAGGAAATTTAACTTCTATGTGAACTGTATTTACCCTTTTAAAAACCTGCTTTCTTTCAAGCTAGAAATCACAGAGGAAGCACTGGAACAAGCTGAGGACGCAAAGGAAGAGTGGTACTTCTCTAGACATCCCTCAGCTTGCAGGCTGCCCTTGGCACACAGGAGGTGTCAGGTGCCACTTCCCAGAGTGAGCCAGGGAACTCAGGGCAGCCAGCTTCTCAGCAGCAATGCTGCTGCTTTTCTTGGCTCTGTGGGCTCACTGAATATTTGTTCTTAATGCTGCAATAGAGTAGTCTTAAAATTTAAGAGCAGTCTCATAAAGAATATTCCTGGATGCCAGAATTACATCAGGGCTCAGTATCCTTATCTGTAAAATGAGATTCAAAACACAAAATGCTTCCAAGGACCAAATTCTTGAAGGTTCATAGTTAAGTCAACAGGGTACCTTACCATTCAGAAGTGTTTCTGATTTCTTTTGTGTTACCTTTCTGCAACCACACAATAATTTGCAGATGGTTTGCTTCACCTGACAGTGATTTGAAAGTTATTTGCCTGGTTTAAGTTCATCATCTAAACTTGTCTCTAGTCAGTGAAGTGAGAGAGCCACATAAGGAAAGTGTCTTGTTCTTTCTGTTTGGGATACCTAGCCTAGAATGGCAGAGTCACTTTCTTCAGAGGCTTTCCTCTTGCCAGTGGCTATTGAAAATGTAAATATGGAACTTGGATGGCACACCTTGCATAAACCAGCTGAAATTATTCTGGTTTTATTTTATCCTCTCAATTTATTCAACTCCTAAACTCAGCTTATGTGCTGTTCTCATTTGTGAGTCATGTCTGTGGTCATCAATGGTTCATCTGAAGTTATATCTGAAACATGCATCAGATGATCCCTCTACAGTCTCTATATTTGCATTTTCTCACTATGAAGATAAAAGAGTGTGAAAAAATAGGGCCAATGTTGGTGTAGAGAAAGATCTTGTGCAACATTAATGTAACTGATTCCCAGGCGTATATCCAGAACCCAAAATGGAGACAGAGTACAGCTTATACAGGAAAAGAATTAATGAATTAATGTCAGATTACTTTGGATAAGAAAAAAAAAAAAAAAAAAAGAAAAAAAAAAGGCAGAATAAAAATAAATTAATTATAAATTTCTGGCTATGAGCACTCATCCTTGATCAGATCCTACATGATTATGATCCTGGCTATGTGTAAATATTTCACAGCCAAAATTACTGTAATCAAAATATCCACAGAAAAAGACCAAACAGATAACATGACTCATTATGGAGAGACAAAACAAATTTCCTTCTTTTGTATTATGGTTAATAGTTTATTTAAAGCAAATCAGCATGGGCACACCACTGTATAATACAAAATATTGTCAAAGATTTAATAAAGGCTCTACAATCATGAATACAAAATATCAGCATACATAGTGGAGTATTTGATAATTTTCCATCTGCCTCCTTTACCTTTAATAGCATGGTGACTTCATCTAAAAAACAGGGAGAAATCTCCATAATAATTGTGAGACTGTAAATGTATGTTTCAATAATAAAAGATTTGAGGCTTTGAAAATGCAGCTTCTTGTCAAAGCACAATGGTTTAGGGCAAAACTGTGCCCATTCCTTTGCCCCGTGTTTCTACCAGTGATTATGACCCTCATAGAAGTTGAAGATGAAATAAAGCATAAAGCAGCAGTGCATGAAGCTGCACTCCACCCAACACAGTTCACAGTCAGTCAATTTAACCTACAGATTTAGATGGCTTTCCATTAAAGAAAGTCCAGGCTGAGAACTGCAGCATCTGAAAGTTTCTCAATGTTATTTGGGCAAAGGATGAAGAGGCTTCAGACTGGCACTGATCACTGACTGAAGCCCACATCCCAGACTACTCACACCTTTTTAGTGTCACTCCTTCGGTACACATCAGTGGCAATTATCACCACCACCACACCATAGCAAACAAAAGAATAAAGTTTTTAAATGAACATGCAAATCAGAATTAAAATATTTACACATCATAGACCTGGACACACCCTTATTTAAAAGGCTCCAACTGAAATATCTTTCAGATTTTAAGAGGGAATATATCCTGAATTTCCCAGTGTCCAATGCTTGCACAGATAAATACCAATTTCCTTAGCTTGCACCTGACTGACACAACTTAATATATCCCAAGACTTTCCACCAGCTTTTCAGTATCTATATATCTCTGGGACTTCTTTGAAGCCCAAAGGACTATGGTTATCTGAAACCTGCCTTACAGAAAAAGGGAAAAAACAAACAAACAAAAACAAACACCAAAAAACAAAACACAAAACAAAACAAACAAAAAACAAACAAAAATTCAAAACAAACAAGCAAAAAACAAAAAAACAAAACAAACAAAACAAAACAAAAAAACCCAAAAAAACCACCACACCACACCGCAAACACCGACAAACACCGAAAGGGCACCTTCGCTACCCACGTGCTTCATACGATGCCCTCAGTTACTATGTGAAGATAATCACAGTCTCATCATTCATCTCTAAACATGGATGCTTAAATGCTATTAACTTCTGAGAAACAATCCTTACTTGGTCAGAGTCCTCACCAACTATTCAGATAAAATATCTTGCTTCAGAAAACGCAAACATCTTAGAGAAGTTTCCACCAGGTAAACATTATAAAAACAGGATATTCTTATTGCACACAGACTTTTGCTTTCCACATTTTTACATGGGCAAGAAACTGGTAGTGGGAGCAGGCTGAGGAAAAAATCTTCCATCCTCAGAAAACTCCATTTTGGATTTTTTTTCCTGTCAATTTAACAAAAAAACAAGCAACAACAACAACAACAATAAAATGCAAACACCCCCCCCCCCAAAAAAAAAATCCCAGAAACCAAACCAAAACAACAAAATACAAACAAACAAAAAACAAAACAAAACCCAACCAACCAACCAACCAAAAAACCCAAACCTCCCCCTCCAAACCTCAAAAACTAGCCAAAAAAACCTCAAAAAACCCCATCAAACCACAAAAAACCCTAACCAAAATCCAACAGTAAAATCCCAAAAGCCTAAAATGACCAACAAAAAAGGTTGAACACTAGAAGAAAGGACACTAAAGTCCTTGCAAAAATGGTTCATTTATTTTTAACTCCAATCTTTCATATAAACTCCTGCAATTAAAAAATATTCCTTTATAATAACTGAAACACTTATCTTTTTGCCTCCGTGTTTTGTAAACAGGAAAAAAGCAAAGATGTGTTCTTTATATACATAAAGGTTTCATCAAAGCATAATTATAGCAGAGAGCAGAATATGCAAATAAATTGATATCCAAATATGGTATAGTCAATATGGTGCTTTCAGATTTCTGCCTTTTCTAGTTTCTAAACTCCAGGAACACTCTGTAAGCTGAAGCAATATCTTTCTGCAGCATGCTGCTGCTCGTATTACATAAACAGTGCTTGGCTGCTTTCTTCCATAGGAGCATATGCTCATCTGACAGTCCCTAGCGAACCAGCTTTGTTTTGTTCAAGGCACCAGTGATGAGTAATGGATCTGGCTAATCCTGATAATGCGTGATGTAATTGTCAGAGGGGTTTAATTATCAGCACTTTACATGTGGGATTATTCTGTTCTACAGTTTTTAGTTTACTTACAGACATTTCTAAATTTGTAAGAGCTGCGATGAGTTGCAGCTATCCAATCGGCCATCATATTAACACATCTTCCCATCACGTTTAGGAGTACAGAGACAGAGCACAGAAGATCAGCTTCTAACTTGCAAAAGTAAATGGTCTGTATCATTCCATAAAACTATCATCAGAGCTCTTTTAGGTCTAACATAAATCCTGCTCTCCTACCAGAAACTAAAATAAAAATGTTTGCAAGGTTTCAAAATCACTTGGCAATCAGACAGGCAGTAAAACTTTTTTCTGTAAGTGAAAGTGATGATTAGTCAGTGTTAGCCCTCTGCCAGTGTTTTTAAGGGTCCGACCCTTGTTGTAGGAGATCCTAAGATTGAGGAAGGACTGTGAAAGTGAGATTACTCTTTGCCTGCCTTGTAAGGGCTCAGAAAAAGGTGCTGTACCTTTGCAAGCTGTTGTGGGGTGTGGTGACAACCACCATCCACAAGAGACAGGAACCAAGTCAACATCAGCTCTTCAGTGAGTAGTGTCACACAGAAACCAGTGGGATGACTGGGACTAATAGGAAACACCAAAATCAAAGTGGCTAAAAGATTTATCTACATAATCTATTTGTTCAAATGTCCCCACTCAAATATCTGGGGAAAAAAAAAAAAAAAAAAAAATCAACATTTACAGACCTGAACGATAAACATTCCCTAAATTCTTGCTGTCAAAAAGTGCAGCTTTTTGCCATCTCTAGTTGTGACAGAGTATTCATCATCTAGCCCTCAACAATGTTCTTCACTTCCATGGTCAGGAACACAGGATGTAAGAATACACTTGTGATTAAATAGCTCGAGATATATGCCTGGGTTTCTAGCTACCCCAGTGTTAGCCCCAGCTTTGCTGCTGGCTTTATACCACATCAAAAGAAAAACTGTATCTCACATTTTAAGAGAAAAAGCATCTCTATTTTTTATTTTGGTTGTTAGAAGAACTACAACTTATCACAGGTCATAACCTCAAGCTGTGCCAAGGGAAATGCAGGCTGGACATCAAGGGGAACTTCCTCACGGAAAGGATTGTTAATCATTGAAATGGACTGTCAATGGAGGTGGTGGAGTCAATGTCCCTGGAGGTGTTCAAGAAATGACTGGACGTGGCACTCAGTGCCATAATCTATCTCACATGGTGGTGATCAGTCAAAGGTTGGACTCAATGATCTCAGAGGTCTTGTCCAGCCTAAATGATTCTGTGACTCTGTGAACCCAGCAATCCAAACTATTATTGGTGAGCTGTGATTGTGAACTCTCTTTAAGGTTTCTATACCTGTGCACAGCATACATATTTGCTGGTTCTTCGTGACAAAAAGATCAATTTCTTTTGTCAAAAATTCTATCCTAAAAAGTCAACAAGTATCAATTCTTATATATATATATATATATATATATATATATATATATATATATGTATGTATGTATTCGGGTTACTTCAGATGACTAGACAGACTTTGTAATTTGTAATCCCTTTTGACAGGGATGACCCCATACCCATGTTGTGGTTTAACCCCAGCAGCAGCCAAGCCCCACAAAGCCAATCTGTCACTGCCCAGCTGTGGGATCAGGGAGAGAATAGGAAAGGAAAAAAGGCAAAAACTCATGGGTTGAGATAAAGGCAGTTTAATAGGGAAAGCAAAACCACGATGCAAAGAAACCAAAACAGGGAATGAATTCACTGTTTCCCAAGGGCAGGCAGGTGTTCAGCCATCTGCAGTGGAGTGGGGCCCCATCACATGCAGGGGTTACTTGGGAAGACAAACACCTTACAATGTTCCCCCTTTCTTCTTCTTCCTCCCCCCACTTTATTTACTGAGCATGATGTCATTTGTTCTGGAATATTCCTCTGGTCAGTCTGGATCACCTGTCCTGGCTGTGTCTCCTCCCAGCCTCCCTTGAACCCCCAGCCCCCTCACCACTGCCGCAGTACGAAAAGCAGAAAAGGCCTTGGCTCTGTGTAAGTGCTGCTCAACAATTAAAAAAACCCCAACTCTATATTATCATCACTGTGATTAGCACTAATTCAAACCGTGGCTCCATTGATTCTCTAACTGGTTTATGCTGGTGAAAATTTAACCATCTCTCTGGTATGTATCTCATTATGTCACTCCTGCAATAGTTTTATATAGAGGTGTGATTTATCTTATGAAGGCAGTAGGAATCAGAATAAGAAGGATGCTGTGTAATTTCCTCTTATTTTATTGTCAATAAACGTATCAGGTTAGAGAATGCAGGCAAAATGTTTTTATGACTGAAGCTGTCAAAAAGACTACTTCTGACTTAAGTAGGAACTTCCTTTTGTGTAGTAAATACAATTACATAAAATATAGAATGATGATCCCTGAATTCTTCATCAGGTGTATATTTAAAACATAACCTCTGAAAATAATTAATTTAATTTTCCTGAATATCAATAGACTGCTTAGAATCATTCACTTTGGAGCAATGGGCCACTTAAACCAAACCAAAACAAACAAACAAACAAACAAACAAACAAACACCAAAACCAAACCAAACCAAAACAAAAAAAAAACAAACACAAAAAAAGTTTTTAATGATCCAAGTACTAATTTAATATTTTCCTCTCCAAATTGGCTACACCAATCGATAATATGAATTCACTTTACAATCTGTACAAAAAGACAATATGTTTTTTTAGTAGGAAATTATATTTGGTGGATTTTAGAAGTGTTTTTCATAATATGAAATCTACAAATGCAGCAAATTAGTGAGGGCTTCCTCCTTCTCACAGCAGCAAAGGTGAGTTTCTTCTATATGCCTTAGCAATAGTCTGGGGTAAATGCTGAATCTGAGTTGCTCTAGAAACAAGGGCAATCTGACCAGGTCCTGTTTTGACTGATGATGATGTCCTCCCAGGCAGTGGTCTAGTTTACTCACCTTCATGAAGCAATGTCTTTAAACTCTCATAAACTGTTCAACCTTTGGTCATTTATCCTCCCTTTTGCTTACGGACCTCCTTGATAATAACATTACATGGCACTAGCTTTCTCAGATATATCAGTCTCCCGAATACACATAGAAATAAGTTTGGCATAGATTTATAGAGCAATTCAAGGTGCCACATGGCAATAACCTAAGGCTGTGTGTACAGGGGTTTTTTTTAAAGGTATAAATTTGCCATCTTTAATACTGCTAATGTAATATGTAGTTGTTACAGGGATTGGCAGTCTAATTCATTAGTAATTTGTGAGTTAAAGGTGTTGAAAATTCATCTCTGGAGAGCTGGTTCTAGCATCTTGTTATCTTCCAGCACTTCGAAATCAGGTCTTTTCTAGGGTTAATACTTCTCTACAGTAATTCAATATCCTGAATATTTTATAATTTATTTGTGTTTCACTGTAACTTAGACTTCTTTCTACAAAAGTCTTATGGAAATACTTGATATATTTTATTTAATCAAAGTTCAGTATGTCTTTAAAAATAACACTAAAGCACAAAGAACTTAATTTCAAATATATGCCAAGAAAAATAAGTTTCTAAGATTTTTTTCACACCAGATCAGAATTTAGTATCCATTTTCCTAATATATTTTAAAAGGAGTTCTGTTACCTTTCTTCAAAGGGCACTCAGTCAGATGGTCCTTTTATCTCTTGTGTTATAGCTCACATAAAAGATAATTTTAGAGGAAAGAAAAGGTGTTTTCGTAGTACTTGAAAACAACACGACATCAAGCTTAAAAATTGCAAGAAGCCTGAAGAAACAAAGTCAGAGGATGGTTAAAAATGCATTTCATATTGGTTTTTAAAACTTTCCCTATCATTTAATTTCACAGATCTTCCTTCTCTCGTGGTGTTGCCAAATGAAGAATTAAGAATGAAATAAGAAACCAGAGCTATTTTTTTCTTAATTTTTTTGATGATTGGTGAGAGTATTGTAACTCAAACCTATAACATGAACATAGGACTCGAAGTGAGTTTTGATAGAGCTAAATGCAGTGTCCAGCTCTTGCATCATGTATTCCCTTCATAAACTCGTCAAGTTTAGTTAAACAGTTAGGTTTTTCCTTCTTCTTCTGTGGGAGGAGCCAAGTTGTCTTGGCACATCTCTATTGTACTAATTAGAATTTGCTGCTTATTTTTCTTGTTGATGATCCGGTATTTTTATCCCCATTGCTTCTGTGCCAGAAATATCCCTTAGCTTCAATAGTTTTTTTTCTGTAACTGGTGATTAGTCTGCTACAGCAAAGCTGGAGAATGTATCATCTGGAGTGTATCCATAAATAAACAGGGACAGTGACACAGAGAACGAAGCTGACTACCCAGTCTTATCAAATAACCTGTATGCCTTTCTCAGCATCTTCTTCTGCCTAGTGGTCAGACCCAGAATTCAACCATGCACATCTACACCACATCATCTCTTAGTAAGGTCTTTTTCTGTCCATACCCCTGAGATGTTTTATCAGTGTGTGTTTTATCACTGTGCTAGAGTCTCAGAATATTGCACCAGTCTAGTTCCTCACCCACATTTATGCCATGGGAAATAGCTGCTTGGAGCTATCAGCTGAGTGCTCCACAGGAGTGTGACTGCCTTCCTAATAAATAAATAATTAAAATAAATAAAATTTATTCTGAGCTGTCCTGAGGAGTATTTCTGCTTACAGGGACAATGTTTGTCTTGTTCTAAGAACCTTAATGCATACTGTGGAGTATTGAACTTCAGCTGCGTTTTGAGCTTCAGGGTCTGTAAAATGAAGATTTTGTTGTAATCTCTAGAGCTCCTATAGGCCAAAATCTTCCAGTAAGATATAGCTACTAGGTCATTTTTAGGGTGACAAAAATTTATTCTGGCTATAATGGTCAGAAAATTTGTAAGTGAACTCACTAAATTTCTGGCAAGAAGATAAGGGGTAGGGTTTACCCACTCAGGCACAGCACCATACCAGCAGAGCCACGCTGCTGCTGCCTGGTTCAGTGCATGAGGTACTCTGGTTTGTAGGACTAGGTGCACAGGAGTTTAATGCTGCTAAACTCCTTGGACACTGCCCTTCTATTGCCAAAATTTGGCCTTTCACACAAGCTCTCACCCATTTGCAGACAACTACTGGACCCAGTGTAATAGGGAAAAATACCTGTGAGAGAACTTACAGCAACAGGCTCTCCAAGGAGGAGAGCCTGAGAAAGGAATTCCCCATGCAACATCTTTCAACTGGACCTAGAACTCCACATTCCTGCACTGAATGAAGCTATCATTTAGCAAAGAGATCAAAGCAAGATACTTTTTCTCCTTCTTTGGGTTTTTTATCTGTGCCCATTGAGAGAAAGAGTGAACATGTGTCTTGAAAGGTTTAATTATACAAAGAAATTGGGAGCTGGAAAGCGGTGACTGATTTTATGAACTTTGTGGTAGTATTTAACAGTGGCATAGGTATATTAATATTCCTCTTTTCCAATAAATTATTGTTGAAAATTGCTGAAACCGTATTGAATTTTTGTTGAAACCATAACTCTATCAGTTATTGATCTTTTAATTCTTATCTTAGATTCCGTTCTAGAAGTAATTGGAGCCTTAAACAGAGCAACTGCAAGAAATAAACTTGAGCACACTAACAGCATTTGCCTGCCTAATCGTAAGTTTCTGAAGTACACCAGTTTTTAATGGATTAAGTTTTAGCCAAGCTCTCTGGAAAAAAAAAACATTAAAGATTCAGTAGATTAGGCACTAAGGAACAATGTTCTTTCAGTTTAATTTTAACTCTCCTAGTCTAGTGGTATACTATACTGCTGTGTGTTTCCTCTTCCTATTATAAAACTTTGAATTTATTATAAGAACCATAGAATTTAATTAATTTAATTCTAACAGTGCTACTATATAACACTAAATAATGAATAAAATAATGAACATATAAAAGGACCCTGTAGTAAAATTAATATATCAAAAGTAAGTAAAGTCAATAACAAACTACACAGAATATAATTACCACCAAAATATTGCCATCTGAAGTCACAAAAAAAAGAATATTGTTCTGTCTACATACCCCATCACACTCAAAAATACCCAGCTGATCAATGATTTCAAAGAAAGCAACTTTCTCATTAATTGTGTTTTAAATTGTGGAGGCCTGAAGCATTGCAGGCTTTGAATTACATTCAGTATTTATACAGATAATGAGAACATTCATGATTCCACCAGAGAGAGTCAAATGATTTTTAGATGAGATGTAGACCTGAGGGCTCCAGAGCAAAAATCAGCCTTAAAAGTAGATAGACTTGAAAACCTCACAGAGTTAAAAAATGGGAGTTCTTTACATTTAGGTAAAAGATAATCTATCTACTATAGTTTGAACACACACCAGTACAAGCATCTAAATTCTAGCCATAAACAGACTATTTACCGTAATTTTAGAAGCACTGTGTACACTCAGTTTCACACATACACATATAGACAATGATTTCCACTGTCTCTCTCTAAAAGTGCTTATTTCGCTATGAGCATTAAAGCAATTTTCAAGTAAATAAGGTATTTTAAACACAGACCAGTTCCTCTAAAGGAACAGAATAATAATACAGACTAAGATCAGAATAATAATGCAGGCTAAGATAATATATTTTTTCCCAGTTTCTACAGGACTAATGCAGACAACAGTAGAAAAACTATTCTATACCACTTACCATAGAAATTGTAATGCCACATTATCTTACATCTTTGTTAGGCAATTTTTAAGAATTAGAAATAAAAAAAAAAGCAACAAAGCAACCAACCATAGTTACTTGCACCACTGATCCACATTTTTAGAAAAGCAATGTTCCATTCTCTTTTTTTTTTTTTTTTTTTTTTTTTTTTTTTTTTTTTTTTTTTTTTTTGGCTAAGCTATCAGCAAAAGAAAACTAGGGAGGTAAAATAACTTACTGTTTCCAAATAACTCACTGTTTCTTATCATATGAAAGCCCTACATTAGTTTCTGTGGGATGCCTGGTCCTGGAGGCACAGCCAGCCTACTTGAGGTACCCCCTAAAATTCATGATCCTTGGCAGGGAGATCTCACTGAAATCCCACTCAAATTTCTGAAAACTCCATTATGATTCTTTATTCTTTGATCTCAGATGTCCAGAATGTCCTTTCAGCCATAATAAAGAATTAATTAGGAATTAAGTAGTGGAGCTGTATAATCTGAAATCCTGCATTTGTAGTAATAATAGCATTCTAGGCAATATTTGTAAATTTATATAACAGGCTTTCTTTCCTTTGTGTGTCCAAGCATACACCCCCTATGGAGGAAATTAAGAAAATCTGTAGCATTTACTGTGAAAATGCCATATAAACATATTTACTGGACAATGAACTTAAAAATAATTTTGTATTTCTTTAATTTTATTAAAAGGCCATTTTTTAAATTCAGCTTTTAGGAAAAAAAAAATCCACTTAGAATACTACTTTAAAAGACACTAGAAAAAGTTGAAATAAAAATTGCAATTGCTCTACCATTCCAATTAAAAAAGGAAATAAATAAATCAGTCAAAAGTTATTTTAGCTATATTTACAGAACAAAAATCACTCTCTGTTTCTGTCTGATGTAGCTGTATGTCTCAGTTTCAGGTGTACTTGATTTCTGCATGTATCCAGATATGATACGCAATTAAGTACACAGTACTAATATCTACTTAGGGAAGTGAATACACATTCAAAATGCACAGCTGATGTAGGCTCATTTACACATTTGCGATGATCCAGTTTTTATGTGTCAAAAATGCTCATGATCTTGTAACTAAATAGAGCAATTTTCTATTAACCAATATTAAAGTTATATGCATGCAACAATATACTATTAAAATAAATCCCTTCTGCCCAGGACTTTATAAAAGAGATGATTAGAGCTCATATTTGCATTTTTATCTTTGTGTTGTCATTTAGATTCTTTCAATTGCTTATGTCTTATTTTTTCTTTGCAGTTTCTGCCTTTTTTTTTTTTTTTTCCCAAACAGCAAAAGTGCCTCCATTCCTTGACTTCTGAATTTCATTTCCCAAGTATCAAAGACAACAGGACATCAAAACTGCAGGGGTTTCACTCAGTTAAGATATGAGTTTGATCCTGAATCTGCATTATGAATTTATACACAAGTTCTAGCCTGCAGATGTCTCTAACTGTTTTTTTCATAGTTGAAACAAGATAACTAGAGAAGAAACATAAATTCTTCTTATAAAATTATTTTATACGCTTTATACTACTTAACTAGTAGATACATGTACTCTGTTTTTAAAACAATTGCCTATGATTTCCAGACTTTATCTCTCCTTCTGGTTGGATGTTTTCATTTCCATCTTCTAAACTATCATAATATGATGGATTTTTGGTGAATTCCTTATCCTTCTTTGAAAGCAGGGATATCTTGGATGTTCCACGCTGCATGAGTGCCCATGCACAAATACAGAGATTACTTCAGTGTAGCTAGCCTCCAGTAAATTATCATCTGTACTTCCTGAGAACTAATTTCTCACGTAGACAAGTTCTGACAGACTGACATGATATCAGTGATTTATAGAAATGGTTCTCATCTACCTTCCCTGAAGAAATTAAAAATAAGTTACTCATTAATTCCCAGGCTTACCATACTGGAAAGTCACTCATTGAAGGTCTTAAGATTGTGCAATCCACCTGACTGTTGTACGAATAATCAAATTTGCATGCTCATGGTTTCACATGGAATATAAAGCATATAAGAGAAGGAATCTAGAAATGCAGCCAGGATTTTTTCCTTCTTAAAGAGTTCTCTTACCATCAGAATCTCTTCTAATATTTCTTACTTACTTATTAGGAATATCAAGGGCAAACAGAATTTCTTTTCTAAGTGAACACCATTTGCCATAACCTATGGCCTTGGCATTTGTCAGTACTATATGAATGACAAGTCCTCATTCTGCTTTGCTGCAAATATTCACTTACCTTTTCTGATTTTATCTTTGCATCCATTCACTTTTACATTGACCCTACTGGTTCCTTAATCATGTCCTGAATGGAATTCAAGCTCTTCATTCTTCCTTGCCAAACCAGTGTATGATGCCTGTTAGGATACATTTTATGCACACACTTATTTCCTGTGTTACATTCTCCTCTGCTGTGCACTCAGACATTGTTCAACTGATACTGGAGCTGTAGGATAAAAGAGATAGGTAGGGACATTGGTACACATGTGAAACATATTTACAAAGCAGCGTAACTACCATTCCTAGTACCAGTTGTACAGTGGTGTCTAGAAAACCCAGCTGAAATCAATACCTTACTAAGCCAGGCACTGGGAAGATTGATAGCAGGTACTGTAAAGCTCACAGTAAGAAAGGACAAAAGTTTGGAAGGTTTATAGAGCCACGAAAAGCTGGAAGGTGACACAACAGATCATGCCTTAGACAGGAGCTGATCCTTGACTCTCTGCCCTGAAGCTAAGTAATATTGTGTTTCTGTATTTAGCAGAAAAAACTTGGAGACTGGGCTGGCTTTTCCAAGTCCTGAAGCCAGGAGCTTCGGAAGTTTTAAGACATCTGAGCAGCTGGTGGATGACATAATATTTTTGTGACTTCTGCACTCTACATTCCTATCTTTGAAAACCTTTTCATATTTAAAACACACTTCAGGATGTTTTCCCTTTGCCTGTTTTACTCCCCAGAAGAAACAGATAAAAATCCCATGTGTGTATCAGCACCTTTCTTCATTCTGTTGCAATACAGCAATTCTGAGAATGAGGATTTCAAATAAGTGGAAAAGTTCAAGGAAACAAGAATCCAATTTCCTGTGGAAGGGATAACTCTATTACTGACATAAAAACAAATGAACTTTTAAATGGCCTAAAATTAGCTTAATCTGAAATCCCCCTTTTTTTTACATGTCTTGTTATGAAACTTTAAAAAAACCCACCAAACTATCTTCATTTGCTTAAGAGATCAACTACAGAATCAGGGATCTTCATATCTGGTGAGCTCAGAAAACTTGTACAACATGACCAACAGGTGGTTCATGTTGAAATTTTCCTGGAGTGATTTCTTCAGGGAATCATTACTCATTTGTTTGGAAGCTGAATAAGTGCCTCTCATTTTAGCTAAAGCCAGGACCTCAATGTTATGTCTTATGAGAAAAACCATTAAAATACACAGGAGAATGATATCTTGCCACATGAGCCTAGAAATAATTTGGTGAGAATGGAAAATTTCCTCAGTTTTTTTCTAGGAATGTCTGAGTGATATTTTGAACCCCCAGAAAGAGACAAGATAGAGATTCTCAGTTCAAGTAATAATCTTATGCTTTGTTTTCTTTTGAAATAAATTTTACACCTTTTTCTTGTTCTCCCAGGAGTCAGGGCATGGTTGGTTTGAAAGAAGAGTAAAAATGACTTATGATGCTGCTGCTTTGAAACAGACAGTAACTGCACGAACCATTTCTTAATAGAGATATAAGGGTACAAAATCCAGGGATGATGCTCCTATGCTATGGTTAGTGAAGGCATTTCTGGATATTAGCATATAGGTGTCTGAAATATAACATCATGGAATCATAGAAGAACTTATGTTGAAATAGACCTTGAATACCTTTGAGTCCAAACTAGTGCTGAAAGCAAGGACAGCCTTTGAATCAGACCAGGTTGTTCACAGGTTTGTTCAACTTTTTAATTTAATTATTGGAGATTTTTATGTTTAACAGATTGTAAATTGACATTTTTTAGAATTTTTATAATGGGAAATGAGTGACTAGATTTAAAAAAAAAAAAAAAACATACTTTAATAAGAATAATGTTATAATTAAATTTATACTGATAAGTCAATACCTTCAATACTTGATGCAAACATATTTAATGATTTGGCTGTACATTATGGAAGATAAAAAAATATGCAGATTATTCTATGATTACATTGAAGCAAATTCAAATTGAGAAGCCGTTTATGAAGAGGGCAAATCCTTACAAACAAATTTAATTTACACACAGGATAAACTTAGCTCTAAATGTATAAATACAAGCCATAGCAGATAGCAATAGTGAGAAATTTAGATACAAATTCTTGCCAGGGTGCCTCTGTATCCAGAGAAAAAAGTTATGAGGAAAAAAACCATGGTGGATGGTTATTATATGATCCACTTGAAATGGTGAGTACGGCATAGTTTTAACAGTTTTACTGCTAAACACTCATGCATCACACAAATTCACAGAAGGTTGAAAGTAAATAGTAGAGGTTGGTTTTACAGTATAAAATCGATTTTACTAGAGATGGAGTGGCCATTTTCCAATGTTTATTCATCTACAGCTGCTTTCTAAATTGATACAGCAGTAGAGAAAAGATGGAGTTCAAAAGGTTGGCTGGATCTCCTTTTATTCTCTTTGTTTTAAAGAATTTATGGAAACTGTTACTGACAATACATAGAAGGTTTTTCTCTAGGTATGACTGTGGCTTATTTCGGCTATTTCTAGATTGTGTGTGGAGCAAAGCAATTCATCAGTACTTTTTAGGAGAAGAATTATTAAAGGGTAGTCAAAGAAAAAAGGAAGGCTTTGAATAAAGTGAAATATTCTTTAAAGGTAGAGGATTTGCTTGAGTATGAAAGGAAGTGATCTTGGGCTTAAAAGGTTATTAGAAGATCTAAGAAGCCCTGCTGCCAAAATCTCTATAGCACTATTAATAAACATACTTCAGTGGGAAAATATGAAATAAGATTATAAGGATAAATGTAAGAGAGCACATATCCTTTGCAATACCTAGTTTAATTAAAAGTGGCATTACTTTTGATTCTAATGCATTGAAGCTGAACATGGACAAGGTTTCACTTAATGTTATTAAAAACGTGCTGATATGTAGTAGTTTTTTTGGAATAATTTTAAAGAGATGTTTCATGTTGGACTAACACTGAAGTGGACAAAGCTCTGCAATTCTGTTGCTAGTTAGTGAATTTGAAGAGCTGGTATTCTTTGATGTTGAGGTATCTTCCCCTGAGAGGTTTAATAGGACTTACAGATTGTGTTTAATAATGTGAGCAACAAATACATTTGTTAATATTTTTAAGCTTATTTGAAGCAAGAAGTAAAGCTCATCTATTTCAAAGTCAAAAAATATCTATATCAGAACAGATTCTAGGAATATTTTGTTAGATTTCATGTCTATTACCAGTAGAAACTTTAATCAAGACATATGATATTACAAGAATAATCTGAGCCAGTTTTTGGTTGAATATGAAGAAATTCAGAGGAGTGGGGGAATGAAGAAAATATCCTCCCTCCCAAAAGATAAATGGGAATTCTTACCATATGTGTTTTGGAAAGGATTTGCCAAAGCCTGAGACTATGTTTAAAACTGGAAATTCCCGGTAAAATGTCAATGACATTGAATCCATAAAAAATAAAATAACATGAATAAATGAAATGAAAAGAACACCTGACAGTGTGGATAAAGTCACTGTGGAAGAAAATAGTCCTGACTCCTGAAGTTGAGAATTACTCTGTTCAGTTGTGCTGACAGAAGGCTTGATGGAAGCAGAAGCTCTTATACATAAAAAGGGAGAGGACTTCCTCTCCATTGCTAAGAGAAGCATATGTATGCCTGTTTGAGCAAAGTAATTCTTTAAACACAGTTAAGATAATTGTATATCCATATACATATAGAGGAGTGTGTGTGTGTGTGTGTGTGTGTGTGTGTAGCCTAGAAGGAGAATGGCATTTAGTCCTCTGCTGCAGAAGAAGATTTGTTCTCTATCTGGCTAACCTGTGGCTTGGGTGAGGAAGCCTCAGCTTCCCCTTCTCCAGATAGATGAACATGATTCATCTCACCTGAACACAACTAAAGCAGAAGCACATCACCAGCCCCATAAGTATTTGTCCCCATTGCCTAAAAGGAAGCTTAAGGGGACTGTGTTAAGGATGTATTTGCATTAAAAAATTCCTAAATTCAGGTAAGACTAAACTTCTATCTCCCTGACGTTGGTCAAAGAAATTGTGTCATTATGGGAAGTTCTTCAAATGCTCAGTGGTACACGCTGCCAGATTACAATGTGTAGACTTAGGCACATTGTTCTGTCCTCTCACCCAGGCTCCTGTTCTTTTGTATGCAACCACTTTTATTCCTCACTTTTCCAAGTGCTTATATCCATGTGTACAAATGGGTCCTCTGTTTGGCTTGGTGTACCTCTGCAGGAATCAAGAGTAGTGTCACTTTGAATTAAACTAAGTATTGCAAAGGATCTGTACTCTCTTACATGTATCCCTACAATCTTATTCCATATCTTCCCACTGAAGTATGTTTATTAATACTTTGGCTTGGTGTACTCCTGCATCTGTGTCATTGTCCTTGCCCCTCCACCTCTTTCAGAGGTTTTCGTCCCTTATTTTGAAAGAAGTTACACTGTATTAAGGAATAGTGTTCCATGGGTAAAAACAAAGAATATTAAAATTCACAGAATCTAGTCTTCAGAAACCTGTTCTCTCACCTACATTCTTCCTCTAATGCATTATAGAAAGCTAAAGTATGGTGACAATTCAGGGCAAAAAAAGAAAATAACAAATTCAAGCCTTATAAATGGAATTATTTCATAATGGGATCACCCGTAGGTATTCATTCCAGCATGCTTAGAGGACTGGCTGAAGTAATTTCAGAGCCATTATTAAAACTTTTTTCTGAGAAATTGTGGAAGACAGAAGAAATTCCAAAGGCTGATAGGCCAGGAAATTATAGAACAGTTATCCTAACTTCAGTTCCGGGAAAAAGCCAGGAACTTTTCAACAGAGAGAAGAAAAGAAATTACTAAAAGACCATAAGGAGGTAAATAGCATCAAGGGTGGTCTTGTCAAAAGCTCACATCAGAACAAGCCAATTTATTTTTAAGACAGGATAACAAGTCTCATGGACAGGAGAAAACCAGCAGATGTCATACATTAGTGTCTCAGGCTGTTTCAGACAATAAACTCATAAAAGCAGTAAATGTAGTTTAGAAAACACTCTACTGTAAAGTGAATGCACAGTTGTTGGGAGTTGTTGGAGAGTAGCTATCAATGTTGTAACGCAACAGATCTGGCGAGTAGGGTCTAGGCTTGGTCTGGTATTAGTCCCTATTTTTATTAGATGATTGAGACAAATACTGCATTAAGTGAAAAATGATAAGTCATGTCGCAAAGAGCTGCCAGGTTAGAAGAATGACATGCGGTAGAAAGAAGCAAAAACCAGGATGAAGTTTCACATGCCCAAACAAAAACTTCATACTTCAAGAATAACCATGAACGTAGGACAGGGAATAGTGGATCAAGCAGCAGTTCTGTAGAAGTAGAATGGGAGACAGAGCTGACAACTATCAGAGGTTGTGACTAAGAGTGTAACAAAAACAAGTTCTTTTCACCACTATGAAATTTTCTAGCTGTGTCATATAAATGATAACAAAAAAGTACTACAAGAACTGTGATTTATGCAATGCCTGAATATGTGGATGGAAAAAAAATACAAACAAGAACCTTCTAAATATATTACTGCCATAATTATCTTTCTTTGAAATCAACATAATAATGTTTTGGCTAAGTATTTAATTTAGCTTTGCTTTCTTTGCTTTTGAGTGTTTGGTTTTGATTCCTAAAATAGAAAACACTAATTATAATCTACAATAAGCTTTCTCTCTACAGAGAAAATTCAGTTCTCTTCCACTTCAGATTGTTAATTCAGACACAACAAAATGTATAGAAGAACTTCTGATAGTTTTCTACAACTTTATACCAATGTAGATGATTGTAAGTGACTGGTTGTGGAGATACGGAAAGCATGACCTTAGTTTACTCAAAGTAGTCTACACCCAAGCAGGATGCCCAATGTAGTTTCTGAATTTAACACAACAAATAACCAGTAATATCTGGGCTTGCCAAAGAGATGCAAGGTTGATGCTGATCTCAGACTGTGACAGTAATAATTTCAGGTAAATGGAAAGTAGTAATAAATAAATCCCAAACATTTCCTAAGAGGAGTGGTTTGTTACCAAATTAAATAAAATCAAGTAACAAACCATATGCATTACATATAGCACACACATCTTCTTGTTCACAATCTCTTTGGCCAGGTTTCTATTTGCCAGGCAAGAAGGTTTACTGTGGCTTGTATAAAAGTTTTCATCCCTCAGTTCCCTCCTCACTTGTGCATAAACTCCTTTCTTATATGGTACTTACTTCCATTAATTACAGTATTTTTAACAGGCAGTTGACTGTGCTTAAATATCCTTGAAATGGAAAAATACAGGTAAAAATAATATCTGTTTAATTTAGAATTTCTTTCTTGAAAATACTCTGACTATAACAACTTGTTCATGAGAATATCATTGATAACTTTTTGTCCCAAGCATTCATCTGCAGGTATCTGAGACCAAACTTCTGATAGTGTGGGAAGAGAATGTTCATTGTATGTTTGGTTTTGTTTGGTTGAATTGGGTTTTTTCATGGTTTTGGTTTGGTTTGGTTTGGTTTTTTTCCCCTTTAATTTTAACGGCTCTGAATTGCTTTAAAAGGTGTGCCCAGCTTGCCTTTGTCCAGACTGCCTGCCTTGAATCTATCTTGCATCTCCTGCAAGAGTGCTTGGCTAGCAGAGGCCGGAGCCATGTCAGGGAATAAAAAAAATATTAACAGTGAGGACTATCACACATAGTTCTAAAAAACACATATTAGCTGTGTTTCTATTTAGCAATAACTCAGAAAACTTCATAAATCTGATCTTTGATTTGAAATTGAAGACAATGTCCATTGTATGGACATACCACAATATATATAGCGGTACATGAATTTATAATATTACTGCACATCTGTAATCTGGCACATTACAGAGAGGATATATTAATAGAAATAGCCAAAATATTTGATTCTGGGTTGTGTTTGTTTGTTTTAATAAACCAAAACTTTAGTCTAGCCATACTCAGAATGAACTGGGCCATAGTCCAGCTATGTCCAGGTCAAAGACAAATTAAAAATTCCATTCAACAAAGTCACTTTCATCCACCTATAACAAAATATTTGTGAACTAATACACTGATCCAAAACAGAAATGCTTTGTATTGGTTAGTATATAACAGATTTAATTTAATATGGTAAGGAGTAAAACTGAAAATGAATGCAGAATATCCTTTAAGCATTTAGCAAAAACAAGGGAAAGCTTAAAAAAAAAACAAAAACAAACAAACAAACAAAACCCCCCCAAAACAACAAGAACAACAAAAAAACCCCACCCAACAACAGCAACAAAAAATTAAAATAAATCCTGCTGTCTTAATAGTACCTAGATTTTAATAGAGTGGCACAAGAAAGCCTCTTTTTTACATTCGATACTGGGATCACTGACAGCTGTCAGACTTTATTCCTTATGTCACTGTTTTGCTCAGTGTTTTCTCCCTGCAACAGTAGAAGACCTGCAGTCCAACTAAACTTTTGCACAATTATTCCAAAGAAATTTGAATTCAGTTACTTTCACACTGTATTTTCAGAGAGACTGTGTATTCAGTTGGAAACATTAAAAAATACAACCACATCTGAAAAGAATGCTTTTTCCTGTGACCTCAGCCGTCAGAAGAAGAAAAACACAGCTGGGAGCAGTGTCACAAAGCAGACGACCTAGAGGAAGAGAAGGCTGCAAGCTGTGCCTCGGTAGGGCACGGACAGCTGCAGAAACGGAGCCGCGGAGCAGCCGGCTGCAGAAAGCCAAGCCAAGCAGTAGCGTCGCTATGATAAAGCTGTGGGAAGCTTTTTGAAGCTCTGACATGACTCCCCAAGCAGCGTGGTCAATTGAAAGAGAAGCACTGCCCAGGGCTCCGTGGCCCGAAGCTCTGGGGAGGAGAGGTAAAGCCTGTGCATGCCAAAGGGCAGGAGACAGCTGGCTACAGCAGGCACGGAGAGGAATCACCGCCTGCCTGCTGAGCCAAGCAGGGGGAGAAGCAGCAAAGCCAAGGCTATGCTCACTTAGGGTAAGTAAGGCTAGTATGCCCTTTATGCAACTGGCATGGATGGTATGCAAATTCCATTGGGATAATGAGGATGTACTTTTTTTTTTTTTTTTTTTTTTTTTTTTAATTTTAATTTTTTTTAAGTGTATTTCCGCAGAACAGTTAAAGGAGACTGGACAGGGAGAATGAATAAGCTTCTGGCAAGAAACACAACAAGACTCGGCAGAGACTGCTCAGTTAAAACGGAGCAGCACCACTATCGATATCATCAGAAAGCAAGACTTGGCTTTGATCATAGGCAAAATCCATGTTTCATGATTTGAAAGCAATCCTGCAAGGCTGGCTTTTCATTATGATTCATGGTGGTGGTCTTTCCTATACATGTAACCAAAAAAAGGAGAAATGCAGAATGCCTTGGTAATGGATACAAACAGAAAAACCCTACCTGTGACTAGGATGACAGATGTATTTGGAAAAGCCAGGCTTTGTTAGGTGAAGTTACGCAGAGACGTTAGACTTCAACCACAGTGGCAGATACATTGTACGGCAAAGTGCCGGGGCCTGCAATTGAGTCACAACAAACCCACACAGTGCTACGGGCTCGGGGAAGAGCAGCTGGAAATCTGCCCAGCAGAAAAGGGCCCGGGGACATTTTTGACAGCAGCTGAACATAAGCAAGCAGAGGGCCCAGGCGGCCAAAAAGGCCACTGGCATCATGGCTTGTATCGAAAGTTATGTGGCCAGAAGGCAGTGACCATCCCTCTGTGCTAGTGAGGCTGCCCCTCAAACCCTGTGTTTCAGTTTTGGATCCCTCGCTGCAAGAAGGACATTGAGGGGCTGGAGTCCAGAAAAGGACAAAAATCTGGGGCCACATCTGTAGCATACATCCTCTGAGGAGCAGCTGAGGGAGCTGGGCTTGCTTAGCCTGGGGGAAGCTCAGGGGGGATCTTATTACTCCCTTCTACTGCCTGAAAGGAGATTGCAGCAAGAGGACTCTTCTGTGGTCTCTTCTCACAAGTGACAGACAGTAGGACAAGAGGAAATGGTCTCAGGTTGCACCAGGGGAGGTTTAGATTATTGGGAAAAAATTTCATAGCTGAAAGGGCTGTCAAACATTAGAACAGGCTGCCCAGGGAAGTGGTGCAGTCACTGTCCCTGGAGGTATTTAAAAGATATAGATGTGGCCCTTGGGGACATGGTTTAGTGCTGGACTTGGCACTACTGGGTTAACAGCTAGATTTGATTATCTTAGAGGCCTTTTCCAAATGAAATTAATCTATGATTCTATAAAAACATATTCAAGCTGACCATGAAAAGGGTCAAATCCAGTCCTGGGGAGAAATTTAGCATGAACACGATTCAAACAGAAAGTTGCAGCTATTCATTCTCCTGTAATACCCTCCCTGCTGATTTCTCTGCCTCATTTACTGTAAAAGCTGTTCAGAGCATATCACTCCAGGGTTGTGGTGGTGTGTGGTGGGTTTTTTTGTTTGTTTTTTGTTTTTTGTTTTTTTTTAATGTGGTTTTTTTCTTTCCCTGTAGTTGAGAAGACAGTTTGATATAGCAAGAAAAAAAATAATACATAGAGTGAAAATATGAACACCTCAAAACATTTTTAGAGCCTTTAAAAGTGGAAAGAGATGTATTATCTTTCTAACACAAATGAAAAACAAGACGAATTGAAATAGATGATTACATACCACAGGATCAAATAAAGCTCCAATATGAATGGTCTGAAAGATGCTGCAGTATAAAGAATAAGATTCTCCACAAACTTACAAAACTTAGTTCAGACCAATTAAAGAGATGTGCAAATTACAAGAGCTACTACTAAAAATTAGCAATTATCTGTGTTCCCAAGTGCCAAGCTAAAGAGTGGTCAGAAAAAATAGCTTGTACTTCTGCCCCAGTTGTTGCTTCACTCTTAGGCCACACAGGACACTACATATGGCTAACACTTGAATATTTTTTGTCTACTTAAATAACACTTGGAAATCTTTCAGCTAAAGTTTTTATGGCTTATTCTTACACGTAGGTAAAACTAAAGGCTGGATATGTTAGAAAGGAACTTTTCCCTGGATTTATTTATTTTTTTTTTTCTTTAGGTTGTATTAGAAAGTATCTGAAAATGAGACATTTCTTGTTATTTTTGCTTTTATCCAGCAAATAATTTAGAAAAAGATAAAAATATTTTTTTACCTATGAAGTCATTGGTGAAATGCTTTTAGAGAAGAAATTAAACCTCACGTGCAGAAGAAAAAAAGATGCATTTAGATTGTGTTGTGGTTTGTTTCTTGAGAACCTCGCAATGTCCAAGAATTGTGAGACTTTCTAGGACTGGTTGGGTTGTGCAGGTTGTGGATTTTAAACGATGAATTTTTAGTGAAGCTTCTTTATGAAGCAACTCAAGAAGAGACAATTGGTGTGGATTTTTGAGTGCCAAACTGCCTTATGAGAACTGCAAAATGTGTTAATTGCAGCACCTGCATTAGGGCTTTCTGATTTAACCAAGCCCCTTGAATTGTTTGTACACAAGAGGCAACAACATTTTCTTCTCCTTTTTGAGTAAGAACGAACCAAGAGAATCTGCCTTCTTTGCCCACTCATCAAAGTTCTTGAACACCACTGAAGTATATGTGAGCAAAATCCTCTTCAATAATATTAATTATGGAGTAGATTCAAAAATAAAGATTTAGAGAATGCAGTTGGACCATCCATAAAGCCTGACAAATTTTAGTTTTATCTTACTGTGGCAACACAACTCAAAAGAGCCAAGAAGAGCAAAGTTTACAACAAAACATATTTTTTTTTTTTAGCAACAGGACTATACCAGCAGACCAAGAGTCAATGCTGAGTCAACTTTCTTCATTTACCTGGAAGAGGATCAGTGGAGTGACCTGAATCTAACACCTCCATCATACATGTCCTTTTTAAGGATTCACAATGTTTGTGGCACAAACACAGTGTTTGTGTTTGGTAGGCACTTTCCAGGCAGTTTCCAATTTTAAGGATTCACAGGCACTTTCCAGGCAGTTTCCAATTTAGTTTTCTCTAAAAAAGAATTGAGTTACTCCGTACCGAACACATGTGCAGTAAGTAAACATTTTTGGATGACTTCCTCAAATTTATCTTGTTAATGGACTTCAGAATAATAACATACATGACTTCTTAATCACCTGCTTCTGTGGTTGTCAGATGTGATTCCCCATGCAAATAATAGAAGTATTCATAAAGTTTTGAGTTATACTTTTATAGTCAGCTCTTTGAATGATGACTTGTTTAGGTTTCTTTAGATTCACATTTAGGACTTCTGCATCCCAAATCAAGTATTATTTAATCTTTAAGCTGTCATTTCTGGCATAAAGTTTCTGGGTGGTAGTGACACAGACACCCTCCTTCAGTGTTCCTTGCTGCTTAGCTCAGGGGATCCCTGCTGTGCTTGCTGGTTTCTGCTGGTCACATTCATGCACACCTTCATTTATCTAGGGATTTTTCATGGAGCCAATGTCATTACCTAATGCCTGATGACTTTTCTATACTGATTATGCACTTATGCCAGTTACTGCATCCCAGTCTTGGTGTCTCCTGGAGCACTTGATTTAGTTTAAATGCAGCCAAAGATTCTCATCTTTGGACCATATGGCTTCTTTAATTTTTCAAGGATGTGAATTAAATCAGATTCTAAATGGTTAGTTCTTCTGCTATTGGCTTTCTCAAATTTCCATTTTCTTTCTGAAAAACATTATCAATCAAACTTCAAATATTAAAAAAGAAACAAAACCAAAACCACATTTTAACACTTGCTTGAATATGCAATAACTTTAGGGGCACTTCATATCCAAAGATCCCATCAAGTGAGCAATTGAACTTACTCCATATCCTAGAAAGGTTAGCAAAGTGAATCTGAGACATTATTTGGGGTCCTTATTTGATGGCTGAGCTTCCACAAACCTGAACCACAGGCTTAGCTTAGTAATGAAAGTTACACGAGAATTCTTTTGAGAAAGCAGCTGTCATACATAAAGTGGTTCAGCGAATCAGTCTTTTATAAAAATTTGGAAGTGGAAAAGTCCCTTAAATTCCCATGGTGAAAAATAAATGGTAAAACTGATAGGTGTTACAGTTTAAGCCATGTTTAGGGAAAAAATCCACTTACTCTGAATGATGTAATCTACCATTATGTCTGATGAATAATGACGGGGGAGCCATGCCAAGAGTACTGCAGCAGTTGTGGAAAGCAGGCAACGTTTCATCAGTCTCCCATTATTAACATGAATCCTATTGAAAAAAATTTCTTCTCTAGTATATATATATATGTATACACACACACACATATATTAAAAAAAAAACCCACAGTGTTTATTTATTTATTGAGTTTTGTAATCCCAAATGGCTATATATAAAGACAGTTAAATTTTGATTTCATTGAGGAGAGGAAGAAACCCATATGGTCTACAACCAAAATCAGGTGTATTTTAAAATTCTGATGACTTCTATAAATTAGTTTAACACAGTTGCAGAACTGTTTTGCCACAATTCAAGACATATGAAGAAGTGCTTTAGCCAAGGATTTGCACAACAACTATTTATTGTAATGTTAGTGTAAATATCAACAGGATTTCTCACCTATGTTCATATAACACTATTAGAAGTTCTACCACCAAAATTGCTGTACAATGGACTCACATTTTGGAACATAGCTGTTAGGTCACAGAATCAAAGACTTTACTGTGTCTTTCAGGGAGAAGAAATCACGTAAATATGTAGCTGGGATCCAACAAGAAAGCAAAAAAGAAGAGCTTTTAGACTGAAACTGAAAAAACCCTTGGTAAAATGTTAATGTACTGATGACTGAGGGATATCACTCATTAACAAGCAAATGGAAAGCCTCCAAAAGGGAGGATGTGTTGAGAAGACGATGTTCTCATTTACAAGCATTCTGGCTTCTGTTCGTTTTTAAAAGATGCAGCAGTTACAAAAACAAGATTACAGAGGCCTTGTGTAGACCCTGTGGCATCTGGTTAAATGACCCACAATCTGTCTTTTTTTTTTTTCTTTTTTTTTTTTCTTTTTTTTTTAAGGGCCTGCAACAAAGATGTGCCCTATTATCTTTGCACATGTGCTATGCAAGTGACCAGACTTACCATTTAAAAACTTGACTGGATATATGTCAAATTCCACCTGGAGGAATCCTTTCACCTCGTGTAGGGACATGTTAAATGGAACTGTGCTTTAAATCTTTCTCCCCAGATTTTGCAAAACTACTTTCATTTCAAAGGGTTGTAAATGAACTCTAGCAGTCATATGGCTGTTGCATTTTCAGTTCCCTGTCAGTCAGTCAGCCAGTGATGCATTAAAGGCATACAAAAAAAATCACAATAAACTCTATAACATGAAAATACTAAAAGATTGAAAATTCTGGGTTTAATTTTTAGGATAATCAAGCCATTTACAGGAGAAAATCTACTTTCTACAGTTCTTACTTCAGAGAAAAATTCCAATCCATTTGATGCGAAAGGTGTTTAACAGCTAACTGGGTAAAAAACAGAACATGCAGAGAGTATTTAATTGGGAAAAACAAAAAAATAATTTAGTCTGAAAACAATGCAAAATGAGTTTAAAATATATAGTATTAGTACAGGTATAAAAATATATATTTGCATTCCCTTCATTATGTGTGAATTTTTTTGAAGATGATAGTTTAGGTGACCAAAATATAGGACATAATTGTAGCCCTTCAGCACACTGTATCAAAAAAGTAGACTACAGTCTCTATTAAAAGGATGTAGGAACACCTGATGATAATGAGACTCATTTTGGTGGGAGCCATGAAGTGGGCCATATTTATGGTTCAGCTGAAATCTTTAATTTACATCATAAGACGGATGAGCCTCAAAAGAAAAGTAAAGAATGCATTTGAGCATCACATACCTGCTAATGACATTGGAAGCTGTTGGTTTTTTATATCTCAGTTCAAAAGAGAGCAAACAGAAGAGTAAAAATGTCATAAAAAATATTCAAAGGAACATAGTCAACCTATAAAATAGATTTAAGGTTTGCTGTTTCTTTGCACAACATTAACTTATTCTTTCATCAGTAGACATGGGGAATAACTGCTCAGTACAGGCAACTTAAAACAGAGATAATCCAGGGGAAAGATAGCATTGTGGTGGTTTCAGTCATCTCTTTATTATTACTACTGACAGGTAACTGAACTTCTCCTTTGCCTGAAGCCATACCACCTGAGGTTTTAATCTTGTCAGATTTTATGTGCTAAGCATGTTTGAGAGAGCTCTAAGGAATAACAGATACTGCAGGAAATGGTTATTCTTCCTCTTGACTAGTGACACTTGCCAGTGCAGCACACTTCCCATATGCAGCTTTCCCTCCCAGTGACTTAATACTTCCAACGGTATTACAGTAATAAAGGTATATAACAGCTTCAGTGCTGTAATCTAGGAGACAGGCCAGCAGATTTAAAATCAAAAAGCATCAGATTCTCTCTCAATTTTGTCCATTCTGCCTGTTTGGAGATACATTAGGAAAGAAAAAATCAGGAATCAAGGACCAAGGACAGATATCCATGGGTCCCATCATGCGTTTGCTGTGTAATTGCATAATACACCCATTCTATAAAGAGAAGATTTTGACAGCAATCCATTCTTTCATTTGGTAAAACTTGTAATGAATTTACATACCAGTTCAAACTTCTGGAGCCATGATCAAATTTATCAGAATATTGACAAATGAGAGTTGAGAAAGTGAACTCCAGCTGTAGGCAGGGGAAAGAAGATTAAATATCTGCAGTATTATTTAAATTTTTATGCTGCATTGCTACATTGAATACTAGAAAAGAGACTTTATATGATATGAGTGTTTTTCTAGTGTGGCAAACATTGATAAGATTTGTTTATGATTTAAAGGAATGATTATGTCTGACAAGCAGATAAGTTCTCAGAAACCTTGATCTGAAGCCATTGGAAAGAATATTCATTTTCTTGGATTGGGGTTCTTCCTGGAATCATTAACTATGATGTATATGTATGTATGTATGTATGTGTGTGTGTGTGTGTGTGTGTGTGTGTGTGTGTGTATTTATTTATTTATTTATTTATTTATTTATTTATTTATTTATTTGGTGTGTGTGTGTTCCCCAATTTCCCTTCATCATTGTTTTCTTTTGTTATACATTCTATCAGGTCCTAGATTCTTTCAGAAATGCAGTATTGCCAGACAACTGCAACAAATTAATTGAAAGACTGCCATGAATCCAACTTTGAATTTCCATTTAATCTTAACAAGACGTTTAAGTTTTACCAGGGGATTAAAAATCATTTGAGAAATACTCACTTTTTTTTTTTTTTTTTTTTTTTTTCCCTTTTTTCCAGTAGCTTTACCTTCAGATCAATAAACTCAGTCAGAGGGGCTGTTATAAACAGCTAGAAGGTATTTTAAACACAACACTTTTCCTTGCAACCCATGCATGCGCCACTAGCCAAACTTCTTGGTTTTAATAGTGCCATTGTAAATCTAGAATGCAGTGAAAACCAAACCTTGGTTCTACTGACGGAAATGAAAAGTTGAAAAGCCCTGACTGGCTGATTGTATTAATAGTGCTTGCATTTTTACATCATTCCTTAAAGCTGGTGAATCTCACATCATTAAGAAAGGGGGATGAGTTATTTGCATGTTATTTATTTGATCATCATTCCCTGCACCTCAGAAACACATTGGCAGCCAGCTAAGACACCTGCATTCTTCCCTTTTCTGAGCTGTCATTTTGGTTTAGTGGTGGACTCAAGCAAAATGTCATGTTATTATTTATGCTGTATTATTTGATTTCCTGGATTCATTATTCTAATATTTAATGAAAAAATGTGAATTACAAGTTAAATCTTCCAAAACTTTACCAGGCTTTATTAAAGCATATACAAATAAAGAGGTTATGAGTATGTCATATGCTCAAATGTTTTACATTTGAGGCATGGAATCCTTGTCATAGTCTAATGAAGGAGGTGTTCATTCTTGGCTCCTCAAAGTCAATACCAGCTCAAAATTGTAAATATTGCAATGTATGATCTCAAGCAGGAGCTAAGATCAGGTATGGATCATATAGAATCCACAGCTGCATAGCTTGTTCTTCTCGGCTGTAGGTGTTGAATGAAAAGCAAAATTCTGCATGTGAGGAGACTCGTCACCACTCACCATTTGTAATGCTCTGCATAAGGCTAAAAGAATATTCAACCCTGATAACTTGCTGATAGAGCTGGAAAGGTGGTAGTCAAAGTCTGGTGGTAGATCATAGTTATGAAATTAACATCTATTAAGACAAGCTAGAAATAAAATGCTTGGGAAAAGAAAATGAAAAAGAAAAAAAGAAAAAAGAAAAAGAAAAAAGAAAAGGGGAAAAAAAAGAAAGAAAAAAAAAAAGACCACCCAGTATTTAAAGATAAGACTGCTTTCCCAGACTGGAGTCTTCTCTAAGGTGGAAAATTTGCAGAAGAACTGAATGTCTGTAAGACCACCTGAAGGATTTTTGAAACAGATAACAAAAAGACAGAGAAGCTTTTCTTTCTACTCTTGTGGGAGATAAATATTAGTAAATACGTATTACCTTATGCCCTGTTTTTTTTCTAATGTTAGGAAAGGGGTTATTTGTATTGAACTTTTTAAAAAGAACTTTTTTTATTTTTACTGACTAAAATCTGTGATAGAAGTGATGTAAGTGCAAGTGGCAAAACTGTCACACTGGAGCTGTGACAATCCTCAGGAATGGAAAGCTGAAAATATTCAGTGTCACAGTACCCAGTACCACAAAACACTCTGGTACTCACATGTCTCCAAGTGACAGATTTAATCCCATAATCCCATCATGACTGGATCTTTCTATACCTTTGTTCCTTTTCTCATCTTTCTGTTGAGAAATATCTACTTCTATAAAATACCTGGGGCTTTGGAAAAACTGACTATAAATGTGGAATGCTGTGATGAAATAGCTTAGAAAACACTAAGTAAATCTTGCTTTATTTAGTCATGCGCAATTCCTTGAACAGGGTTACTTGCAAACAACAAACTGGAAATGTTCTTTTCTGGGAATCTTGGGTTTACTGTTATTACCCGGGGGTAAATCTGATTATAAGAATTGCAGTGAAAGGGAAGTGTGGGTAGAAAACAAAATTCTTTGCTGCCTGCCTTAGCTTCTCCCTCCATAAAGCCTAGCTCTGTCTCCCTAGTTGGAGCATGTCTTCCCAACACTGGAGCCTTGTTCTCCCAAAAAAAAAAAAAAAAAAAAGTAGATGATTATGTAACAGTGCCACCTGGTGCTACCTGCCAAAATAAAAGCTTTAACACGGAATGAAAAAATCCTGCAAAAGGATCAATAGGGATCAACCTATTTTATGACATTAACTATACAATATGTTGTTTCTGCCCTTGTACTCTGCTACAGCTGCCTTTTGCATTTCATTTTGCTGTATTTCACACGGAGATTGTGTTTAATTGTTATTTTTTTTGAGAGAAATGTTATTAGGCTGGTGTGAAAACATACAGTAGAATCTCTGAGACTGTGTAAATTATAGATAGAGCTGTTATACTAAAAATTATGTTTTGTCTTATTCCTAGTATCTGAAACATCTTCATTACAGGCCCTAATATCCATCTACCAATTCAAAAGCATATAAATGTTCGTGTAAAACTCAGAGGTACTGGCAAAGTGTTCCAGAGGGAAATCACATTATGAACAACTTTAGCAAAAAATTTAGTATCAGCTGAAAACTCAGGCTTTTGCTAGTTATCATACTTTGGTACCTTCAGTATAAATCATCCCAAACCAGGGAATAGCCTAACTGTGTGGCATTAAAAAAAGATTTCTTTGTAAAATATAATTTTTTAAACTTCCTCTTGCAAAGGTGTTTTCCTTCTCAAGTAAGTTACCCTGGATTTACTTTTCACTTAAAAGTTTATTGTATGTGTATATGCATACCCAAAATATGTGCAAGAAATGAGCATCAGCTACTAAAAAGTTATTAAAACTCCTGTTAACAAACCTCTTGACTTCACATGGAAGCATCATCTGAACCACAGGAGGTTTTCTTGTTTTCAACATTCTCTGTAATAACATGAAGCCCAGAAATGCCTCATTCCAGGCACCAGATGGGCTGGTAAGTTTGTTCTAGTGTCTTGCCACCAGCTTGCAGATGCAACAGACTACAGATAACTGTCACTAAAAAGAAAATACTTATTGGCTTTTGAATGATTGTACCAAATCTGTTGCTGCAGTATGTTTCTGTTTGTCCATAATTACACTGACCCTTTCTTGTAATTGCAGAAGCTTGAAAAGAGATCATAATAGGGTTCTCCTGGGCCATGAGTTTGTGCTCTGCTGTCTTTGTCTGCAGGCTGTTTGTCTTACATGGCACCACTCTAAAGTGAGCAGTGCTCATTAGAAATGGCAAACAAGACAAATTGACTTTAAAATAAAAGTTCTTCATAGGGGTATCCCAGCAACTTCCATGTCCTGAAGGCTGTGGTTTTTGCCTATCTGCTGTTACAATGTCTCCCTGCACTCACTCTATTGCTTTGCTCTTTTTGAGGACAGTCATCATTTTCCCACCTATGGTGGGAAGCATCACTTTAGCTTTCAAACAGAAGGAGAGTCAGATGGAGATCAGCTGTGGAATAAGCATCTACAATCAACAGATGACCCTGGAGACACTCAGCAGCTGATATAAGTGCTAAGAGTCAAATCATCCAAGTTTGGTCATGCTTATTTCCTTCTCCCAAACTCAAAGCTGATGAAACAAGTTAGAAAGCCACCATTCTTTATATAGGTCCATATGCCCAAACTCCCATTTTTGAACTCAAGGAGGATAATGATTACAGCATCTTTCCTGGAGGTAAAGAACTGTATTCTCCATTTTTCTTCATTGGGACTCAAATCCAAGTGTTAAGTTTCAACAGAACCTGACATTGATTGTCTATTCTTAATTCATGCTGGATTTGTAACAGAGGAGATGGCCCAACATCCAAGGGTTTTCCTTTCACTTAGGAATTTTATTCCTATTTTTGATTTTTTTTTTCAGTGTGTACAATGTTTTTTATTATTCCTGAGATGATTTTTTGGTGTAGGATTTTTTTTATTCCTTTTGAATGAATTCTGGAAAATCACAATTTTAAAAGAGTAAAAGGAATTACAAGTCACGTTTTGTTTATATGAATATTTAAATGGACTAGTCATAAAGCTGAACATTTAGGGTAAGAGAGAAAAACAGCAAACAAGGTTGAAAAATGGGTTATTATTCAGGGATCAGAGACCTCTAAGGGCTAATCATTGACTGCTTTTATTATGCAAAACGGCATCTGGTGTTCAGCTTCCACACTTGGAAAAAGTGTTGTCTAATGAACCTCCTATTCTACATTTGCTTTCTACTTTTAAGATCCTGTTAAGCACACTGATGGCTTATCTGCAGTAAGAATCAGAGTTTTAAAAGGAATTAAATGAATCCATCCAAAGGTACAGAAATGTAAATCCAGTTATTAGGCCATTTGACAGCATTAGACTACCCATTAGTTTGTTTTTTTAGGAAGAGAAAGAGATGCACAGATGTGAAAGGGGAAAAGTGTCACAGTTTTGACTTACTTTTGGTCTTTGCAGCAGTGTGTTGTGCTTTGTACTCAGAAAGGAAATCCAATCCAGTGGGGAAAGCCCAATTAAAGACAAAGACTGTAATGCCATTTTACTTCGGTGGAAGGTTTTTTTTAGGAGACCTGTCATATCCATTAGAGCTGTTGCAAGCGAGACAGGTAGTGACATTGGTTGTGGATTATGGGATTCAGTAACTCCAATTAAGAGCTAATATATTTACCCCACTGTCCTCCTTCTTCCCTTTTCCTGCAGTACACATCATTGAAGAGCAGTAATGAGAGCCAGACTGGTCTTTTGCATAGGACAGCAGGGACATGAACTCTGTATGAGACAGGTGAGACAGGGTCAAGAATTGGAAGGGATATGGTCTGGGAGTTCACGGCTTGCTTAGCCAAGCACAACCACAGGCTGGGTATAGAAGAGATCGAGAGCAGCCCTGCTGTGAAGGACTTGGGGATGGTGGGGGATGAGAGGCTGGACAGGCTCTTGCAGCCCAGAAAATAAATCATACCCTGGGCTGCTCAGAAGAGGCACGGTCAGGAGATTGAGGGAGGAGATTGTTCCCTTCTACTCTGCTCTTGGGAGACCCCACATGCAATGCTGCATCCACCTCCGCAGCCCAAGAGAAGGAAGGATGTGGACCTGCAGATCAAGTCCAGAGGAGGATAGAAAGATGATCAGAGCAGGGCTGAAGCACCTAAGAATGCATGAATCATCTCCTATGAGAAAAGGCTGAGAGAGTTAGGGCTGTTCCCAGAGAAGAGAGGGCTGTGGGATGACCTTATAGCAGATTGCCAGTACCAAAATTGGGGCTGCAGAAAGCTGGAGGGGTACTATTCACAAGACCATTTAATGATAGGAGAAGAGGGAATGGTTTTAAACCAAAAGAGAGTAGGTTTAGACAAGTATTAGGAAGAAATTCTTGACTGTGAGGATGGTGAGGCACTGACACAGGTTGCCCAGAGAATTTGTGGATGCCATATCCCTGGAAGTGTTCAAGGCCAGGCTGAATGGGGCATGGTCTAGCAGAAGGTGTCCCTACCCATGGCAGGGGAGTTGGAACTTAATGACCTATGAAGTCCCTTCAAACCAAAGCCACTCTGTGATTCTATGGTTTCATGTTACATGTTCAAGTCAAAAGCATTTAGACTGTAAAGAAATATAAGTGGGACTCCAGCCTGTACTTCCTTATATTTAAATGAAAGAGGAACCATCTCATGGAACAATAAAAGACATGCCAGGAAAATGCTGTCAGGCTTCAAAATTGCCCTGTGAAGGCAACAGGCAAACTTATCTGTGGGTCACTCCAGGAACCATTCCATTGAGCAAGTGATTACTTACTGGCAGGGTATGGGTTTCAGACAAACAAAAAAAGCCAAAAGATACAGTGCACAACTTAAGTTTTGCAAGTTAAAGGACTCAGGGAAACAAAACATTAATTCTTCTCCCCACTGACAAATTTATATAAGCACATAGATATAGGGGTTGAACTCTCAGAGTGATTCATCTGACCAAGCAGAAATACCTTAATATACTCATCTAATCGCTAACTGCTTATTTTAATGGATGCCCTGCTACCTAAGTGACTCAAATAGGTCAGCTGAACGTCCTTTTAAAAGTGTTTATATTTCTCTGTTGACTGCAAAGTAAGTACCAAGCGACTAGTGCAGATGTAGATGGCTACAATGAAAATATCTAAAGTTAATGAGATGAATCTCAACCATAAGTGTCGTACCCACTTGGGAACAGAAGAAGAGTTTGGGAGCATCTCAATAAAGCATATAAATGAAAATGTTACAGTTACAACACTAATTCCAAGTGTTCCTGGAAGTGAGAATGTAAAGATCTGTCAGAAAAATAATTTAGCAGCTCTTAAAAAGCACTGACAAGTTGACAGTACTGTTGCTGTTCCTATTGTCACAAGTATAGCACTACCCATGGAGATGGGATGAGGCTTGGGGGAAGTATGTGCCATGCTGACAGTCACAGTAACATCCCCTGATGGGTTTAAATCTAATGCATTGAAAAAAAGGGTCTCTCATTAAGAGAAGTGGTCAGCATGCAACATGAGCTAGCAGACCTCATTTTTCCATTTACTTCTTTCTAGTTCTAGTTTCTTCAGAATAGAAGACATAATAGGCGCAGTGATGCCTGGGAACTTAGTTTCATATTAGATCCATTGTTAGTGGTTCAAAATTATCTACACACTTGTGTTTTATTTAGTGATCAACAGTTCTTTTATTCTTAATTAAAGTTTTTATTTCATTTCATCCTTATTTCATTTTCATAATAAATCAAGAAGATGGGAGATTTTTATAAATAATTTTGTTCTTTGGGGAAGCCAGGCTAAAGTTATATACCTTTATTTGAAATATATCATAAAAGACAATTCAGTTACTGATGAGGCGTGAATGTATCTAACTACATACTCTGTAGAGTGATTTGTTTTAATTGTCACAGTGGGACCTGTTATTACACAGTGG